>NW_025923833.1:0-630309 GCF_902655055.1 Lutra lutra | reverse complement strand
GTCAGCATCACCTCGATCCCAAGACCAGACAAGGATGCCATCCAAACAGTACTACAGACCAATGTCCTGGATGAACACAGATGCAAAAATTCTCATCAAAATCCTAGTCAATAGGGTTCAACAGCACATTGAAAGGATTATTCACCAAGACCAAGTGGGATAATTTCCAGGGCTGCAAGATTGGTTCAACATCTGCAAATCAATCAATGTGGTACAACACATTAATAAAAGAAAGAACAAGAACCATAGGATACTTTCAATAGATGCTGAAAAAGCATTTGACAAAGGACAGCATCCCTTCCTGATCAAAACTATTCAAAGTGTAGGGATAGAGGGCACATACCTCAATATGATCAAGCCATCTAGGAAAAACCCACCGCAAATATCATTCTCAATGGAGAAAAACAGAGCTTTTCCGCTAAGGTCAGGAACACGGCAGGGATGTCCACTATCACCACTGCTATTCAACATAGTACTAGACTTCCTAACCTCAGCAATCAGACAACAAAAGGATATTAAAGGTATCCAAATCAACAAAGGAGAAGTCAAACTATCATCTTCACAGATGATACGATACTATTTGTGGAAAACCCAAGAGACTCCACTCCAAAACTGCTAGAACTTGTACAGGAATTCGGTAATGTGTCAGGATGTAAAATCAATGCACAGAAATCTGTTCCATTTCTCTCCACCAAAGACAAGACAGAAGAAAGAGAAATTAAGGAGTCCATCCCATTTACAATTGCACCCAAAACTATAAGATACCGAGGAATAAACCGAGCAAAAGAGGCTAAGAATCTATACACAGGAAACTATAAAGTACTCCTGAAAGAAATTGAGGAAGACACAAAGAAATGGAAAACTGTTCCATGCTCCTGGATTGGACGAATAAATACTGTGAAAATGTCTATGCTACCTAAAGCAATCTACAAATTTAATGGAATCCCGATCAAAGTAACATCCATCTTTTCTCAAAGAAATGGAACAAACAATCGTACAATTTATATGGAACCAGAAAAGACCTCGAGGAGATCAAGGAATATTGCAAAAGAAAGCCCAAGCTGGTGGCATCACAATTCAGTACTTCAAGCTCTATTCCAAAGCTGTCATCATCAAGACAGCATGGTACTGGCACAAAAACATACACAGGTCAATTGAACAGAATGGAGAGCCCAGAAATAGATGCTCCACTCTATGGTCAATGAATCTTTGGCAAAGCTGGAAAGAAAGTCCAATGGAAAATAGACAACCTCTTCAGTAAAGGGAGTTGGGAAAATTGGATGGCCACATGCAGAAAAATGAAATTGGAACATTTCCTTAGACCACACATGAAAATAGACTCAAAATGGATGAAGGACCTCCCTGTGAGAAAGGAGTCCATCAAAATCCTTCAGGAGAACAGAGGCAGCAACCTCTTGGACCTCAGTCACAGCAACATCTTCCTAGGAACATCGCTAAGGGCGAGGGAAGCAAGGGCAAAAAGAACTATTGGGATTTTATCAAGATCCGAAGCCTTTGCACAGCAAAGGAAACAGTTAACAAAACCAAAAAAAAAAAAGAAAAAAAAAAAAACAATGGACAGAATGGGAGAAGATATTGGCAAACGGTAAATCAGAAAAAGGGTAGATCCAAAATCTCGAAAGAACTTAGCAAACTCAACTCCCAATGAACAAATAATCCAATCAAGAAATGGGCAGAAGACATGAACAGACATTTCTGCAAAGAAGACATCCAGATGGCCAACAGACACATGAAAAAGTGCTGCACATCACTCAGCTTCAGGGAAATACATATCAATATCACCATGAGATGTCACCTCACACCAGTCAGAATGGCTAAAATTAACAAGTCAGGAAATGACAGATGCTGGCGAGGATGGAGCGAAAGGGGAACACTCCTACACTGTTGGAGGGAATGCAAGCTGGTGCAACCCTTCTGGAAAAAAGCTAGGAGGATCCTCCAAATGTTGATAAGAGGACTACCCTATAACCTAGCTCTTGCACTGTTGGGTATTTACCCAAAAATACAAGCACAGTGATCCGAAGGGGCACGTGCACCCGAATGTTTATAGCAGCAATGTCTGCAATAGCCAAACTATGGTAAGAACCTAGATGTGCATGAACAGATGAATGGATACAGAACTAGTGGTATATATACACAGTGGAATACTAGGCAGCCACCCAAAGAAATGAAATCTTGCCATTTGCAACGACGTGGATGGAACCAGAGGGTATCATGCTTACCGGAATAAGTCAATCAGAGGAAGACAACTATCATAGGATCTCCCTGATATGAGGGAGAGGTGATGCAACATGGGGGGTTAAGGGGGCAGGAGAAGGGGAAATGAAACAAGATGGCATTGGGAGGGAGAAAAAACATAAGTGACACTTAATCTCACAAAACACACTGAGGGTTGGTGGGGGGAGGGGGTTGGGAGGGGGTTGGGGTTATGGACACTGGGAAGGGTATGTCCTATGGTGAGTGCTGTGAAGGGTTTAAACCTGGCGATTCACAGACCTGTACCCCTGGGGATAAAAATATATTATAAAGTTATAAAAAATAATATTAAAAAAATGACACACTGGACCAGATGTAATCACAGATATATTCAGAACATTTCATCCCGAAGCAACAGAATACACCTTCTTCTCTAGTGCACATGGAACATTCTCCAGAGAGGTCACATCCTGGGTCCTAAATCAGGTCTCAACTGGTATCAAATTATTGTGATCTTTCCCTGCCTATTTTCAAACCACAGTGCTCTGAAGCTAGAAGTCAATCCCAAGAGGAAATTTGGAAAGAACCCAAATACATGGAGACTAGACAGCATCCTTCTAAAGAATGAATGGGTCAACCAGAAAATTAAAGAAGATTTGAAAACATTCATGGACAGAAACGATAAGTAAAACCAAACGGTTGAAAATCTGTGGGACACAACAAAGGCAGTCCTGAGAGGAAAATATATAATGGTACAAGCCTTTCTCAAGAAACAAGAAAGGCCTCAGGTACACAACCTAACCCTACACCGAAAGCAGCTGGAGAAAGAACAAGAAAGAACCCCTACATCCAGCAGGAGAAGAGAAATCATAAAGATCAGAGCAGAAATCAATGAAATAGAAAGAAACAAACAAAAAAAACCCAGTAGAACAAAACAAAGAAACTAGGAGTTGGTTCTTTGAAAGAATTAAAAGATGGATAAACCCCTGGCCAGAAATCTCAAAAAGAAAAGAGAAAGGACCCCCAAAAAAATCATCAATGAAAGAGGAGGGATCACAACCAACACCAAAGAAATACAGACAATTAGAAGAACATACTATGAGCAATGCTACACCAACAAATTTGACAATCTGGAAGCAGCGGATGCATTCCTAGAGACATATAAGTGACCACAACTGAAACAGGAAGAAATAGAAAGCCTGAACAGACCCATAGCCAGTAAGGAGATGGAAACAGTCATCAAAAATCTCCAAACAAACCAAACCCCATAGCCAGATGGCTTCCCAGGGATATTCTACCAAACATTTAAAGAAGAACTAATTCGTAGTTTCCTGAAACTGTTCCAAAAAATAAAAATGGAAGGAAAACTTCCAAACTAATTTTATGAGGTCAGCATCATCTCGATCCCAAGACCAGACAAGGATGCCATCCAAACAGAGTACTACAGACCAATGTCCTGGATGAACACAGATGCAAAAATTCTCATCAAAATCCTAGTCAATAGGGTTCAACAGCACATTGAAAGGATTATTCACCAAGACCAAGTGGGATAATTTCCAGGGCTGCAAGGTTGGTTCAACATCCGCAAATCAATCAATGTGGTACAACACATTAATAAAAGAAAGAACAAGAACCATAGGATACTTTCAATAGATGCTGAAAAAGCATTTGACAAAGGACAGCATCCCTTCCTGATCAAAACTATTCAAAGTGTAGGGATAGAGGGCACATACCTCAATATGATCAAGCCATCTAGGAAAAACCCACCGCAAATATCATTCTCAATGGAGAAAAACTGAGAGCTTTTCTGCTAAGGTCAGGAACACGGCAGGGATGTCCACTATCACCACTGCTATTCAACATAGTACTAGACTTCCTAACCTCAGCAATCAGACAACAAAAGGATATTAAAGGCATCCAAATCGGCAAAGTCAAACTATCACTCTTCACAGATGATACGATTCTATATGTGGAAAACCCAAAAGACTCCACTCCAAAACTGCTAGAACTTGTACAGGAATTCGGTAAAGTGTCAGGATGTAAAATCAATGCACAGAAATCAGTTGCATTTCTCTCCACCAAAGAATAGACAGAAGAAAGAGAAATTAAGGAGTCAATGCCATTTACAATTGCACCCAAAACTATAAGATACCAAGGAATAAACCGAGCGAAAGAGGCCAAGAATCTATACATAGGAAACTATAAAGTACTCCTGAAAGAAATTGAGGAAGACACAAAGAAATGGAAAACTGTTCCATGCTCCTGGATTGAACGAATAAATACTGTGAAAATGTCTATGCTACCTAAAGCAATCTACACATTTAATGGAATCCTGATCAAAATACCATCCATGTTTTCGTAAAGAAATGGAACAAACAATCGTACAATTTATATGGAACCAGAAAAGACCTGGATGAGCCCAAGTAATATTGCAAAAGAAAGCCCAAGCTGGTGGCATCACAATTCCAGACTTCAAGCTCTATTCCAAAGCTGTCATCATCAAGACAGCATGGTACTGGCACAAAAACAGACACATAGATCAATTGAACAGAATAGAGAGCCCAGAAATAGACACTCAACTCTATGGCCAATGAAACGTCGGCAAAGCAGGAAAGAAATTCCAATGGAAAAAAGACAACCTCTTCAGTAAAGGGTGTGGGGAAAATTGGACGTCCTCACGCAGAAAAATGAAATTGGAACATTTCCTTAGACCACACATGAAAATAGACTCAAAATGGATGAAGGACCTCCCTGTGAGAAAGGAGTCCATCAAAATACTTCAGGAGAACAGATGCAGCAACCGCTTGGACCTCAGTCTTAGCAACATCTTCCTAGGAACATCGCCAAGGGCAAGGGAAGCAAGGGCAAAAAGGAACTATTGGGATTTTATCAAGATCCAAAGCCTTTGCACAGCAAAGGAAACAGTTAACAAAACCAAAAGAAAACGGACAGAATGGGATAAGATATTTGCAAAAGGCAAATCAGATAAAGGGATAGTGTCCAAAATCTCGAAAGAACTTAGCAAACTCAGCACCCAAAGAACAAATAATCCAATCAAGAAATGGGCAGAAGACATGAACAGACATTTCTTCGAAGAAGACACCCAGATGGCCAACAGACACATGAAAAAGTGCTGCACATCACTCGGCATTAGGGAAATACATATCAAAATCACCATGAGATGTCACCTCACACCAGTCAGAATGGCTAAAATTAACAAGTCAGGAATGACAGATGCTGGCGAGGATGGGGTGAAAGGGGAACACTCCTACACTGTTGGAGGGAATGCAAGCTGGTGCAACCCTTCTGGAAAAAAGCTAGGAGGATCCTCCAAATGTTGAAAACAGGACTACCCTATGACCTAGCTCTTGCACTTTTGGGTATTTACCCAAAAATACAAGCGCAATTATCCGAAGGGGCTCGTGCACCCGAATGGTTACAGCAGCAATGTCTGCAATAGCCAAACTATGGAAAGAACCTAGATGTCCATGAACAGATGAATGAATACAGAAGAAGTGGTATATATACACAGTGGAATACTAGGCAGCCATCCAAAGAAATGAAATCTTGCCATTTGCGACGACGTGGATGGAACCAGAGGGTATCATGCTTACCGGAATAAGTCAGTCGGAGAAAGACAACTATCAAAGGACCCTCCTGATACGATGGAGAGGAGATGCAACATGGGGGGTTAAGGGGGTAGGCGAAGGGTAAATGAAACAAGATGGGATCGGGAGGGAGACAAACCCTAAGTGACTCTTAATCTCACAAAACACACTGAGGGTTGATGGCGAAGGGGGTTGGGATGGCGGTGGGGTTATGGACACTGGGGAGGGTATGTCCTATGGTGAGTGTTGTGAAGGCTGTAAACCTGGCGATTCACAGACCTGTACCCCTGGGGATAAAAATATATTATAAGGTTATAAAAAATAATATTTAAAACAATGACACACTGGACCAGATGGACATCACAGATATATTCAGAACATTTCATCCCGAAACAACAGAATACACCTTCTTCTCTAGTGCACATGGAACATTCTCCAGAAGAGGTCACATCCTGGGTCCTAAATCACGTCTCAACTGGTATCAAATTATTGGGATCTTTCCCTGCATATTTTCAGACCACAGTGCTCTGAAGCTAGAAGTCAATCCCAAGAGGAAATTTGGAAAGAACCCAAATACATGGAGACTAGACAGCATCCTTCTAAAGAATGAATGGGTCAACCAGGAAATTAAAGAAGATTTGAAAACATTCATGGACAGAAATGATAAGTAAAACACAACGGTTGAAAATCTGTGGGACACAACAAAGGCAGTCCTGAGAGGAAAATATATAGTGGTACAAGCCTTTCTCAAGAACAAGAAAAGCCTCAGGTACACAACCTAACCCTACACCGAAAGCAGCTGGGGAAAGAACAAGAAAGAAACCCTAAATACAGCACGAGAAGAGAAATCATAAAGATCAGAGCAGAAATCAATGAAATAGAAACAAACAAACAAACAAACAAAAAAACAATAGACAAATCAAAGAAACTAGGAGCTGGTTCTTTGAAAGAATTAATAAGATGGATAAACCCCTGGCCAGACTTATCAAAAAGAAAAGAGAAAGGACCGAAATAAATAAAATCATGAATGAAAGAGGAGGGATCACAACCAACACCAAAGAAATACAGACAATTATAAGACCATACTATAAGCAACGCTACGCCAACAAATTTGACAATCTGGAAGCAACGGATGCATTCCTAGAGACATATAAGCTACCACAACTGAACCAGGAAGAAATAGAAGGCCTGAACAGACCCATAGCCAGTAAGGAGATGGAAACAGTCATCAAAAATCTCCAAACAAACAAAAGCCCAGGACCAGATAGCTTCCCATGGGAATTCTATGAAATATTTAAAGAAGAATTAATTTCTATTCTCCTTAAACTGTTCCAAAAAATAGAAATGGAAGAAAAACTTCCAAACTCATTTTATGAGGCCAGCATCACCTTGATCACAAAACCAGACATGGATCCCATCAAAAAAGAGAACTACAAACCAATATCCTTGATGAACACAGATGGGAAAATATCACAAAAATACCAGCCATTAGGATTCAGCAGTACATTAAAATTATTATTCACCACTTCTAAGTGGGATTTATTCCAAGGCTGCAAGTTTGTTCAACATCTGCAAATCAATTAATGTGATACAATACATTAATAAAAGAAAGAACAAGAAGCATAGGATACTTTCAATAGATGCTGAAAAAGCATTTGACAAAGTACAGCATCCCTTCCTGATCAAATCTCTTCAAAGTGTAGGGATAGAGGGTAAATACCCCAATAGCATCAAAGCCATCTATGAAAAACCCACTGCAAATATCATTCTCATTGGAGTAAAACTGAGAGCTTTTCCGCTAAGGTCATGAACACGGCAGGGATTTCCGTTATCCCCACTCCTAATCAAAATAGTACTAGAATTCCTAGCCTCAGCAATCAGAAAACAAAAATAAATTAAAGGCATCCAAATCAGCAATGAAGGTATCAAGCTATGACTCTTCGCAGATGATATAATACTCTATTTGGAAAACCCAAAAGACTCAACTCCAAATCTGCTAGAACTTGTATAGTAATTCAGTAAAGTGTCAGGATATAAAATCAACGCACAGAAATCAGTCGCATTTCTTTACACAAACAACAAGACAGAAGAAAGAGAAATTAAGGAGTCAATCCCATTTACAATTGCACCCAAAACCATAAGATAGCTAGGAACAAACCTAAACAATGAGGGAAAGAATCTATACTCCCAAAACTATAAAGTACTCATGAAAGACATTGAGGAAGACACAAAGAAATGGAAAAATGTTCTATTCTCCTGTACTGGAAGAACAAATATTGTGAAAATGTCTATGCTACCTAAAATAATCTACACATTTAATGGAATCCCTATCAAAATCCCATCCATTTTTTTTTTCAAAGAAATGGGACAAAAAATCCTGAAATTTATAGAAAACCAGAAAAGACCTCGAATATCAACATGGAATGTTGAAAAAGAAAGCCAAAGTGGGTGGAATCACAATTCCAGATTTCAAGCTCTCTTACAAAGCTGTCATCATCAAGACAGTATGTTACTGGCACAAAAACAGACACGTAGATCAATGGAACAGAATAGAGAGCCCAGAAATAGACCCTCAACTCTATTGTCAACTAATCTTCAACAAGGCAGGAAAGAATATCCAATGGAAAAAGGCAGCCTCTTCAATAAATCGTGTTGGAAAAATTGGACAGCCACATACAGAAAAATTTAATTGGACTGTTTCCTTGCACCACACACTAAAATAGACTCAAAATGGATTGAGGACCTCAATGTGTGAAAGGAATCCATCGATATCCTTGAGGAGAACACAGGCAGTAACCTCTTCGACCTCAGCCACAGCAACTTCTTCCTAGGAACATCACCAAAGGCACGGGAAGCAAGGGCAAAAATGAACTATTGGAACTTCATCAAGATCAAAAGATTTTGCACAGCAAAGGAAACAGTTAACAAAACCAAAAGACAACTCCCAGAATGGGAGAACATATTTGCCAGCGACATATCAGATAAAGGACTAGTATCCAAAATCTATAAAGAGCTTAGCAAACTCAACACCCAAAGAGCCAATAATCCAATCAAGAAATGGGCAGAAGACATGAACAGACATTTCTGCAAAGAAGACATCCAGATGGCCAACAGACACATGAAAAAATGCTCCACATCACTGGTCATCAGGGAAATACTAATCACAACCAAAATGAGATATCACCTCACATCAGTCAGAATGGATAAAATTAACAAGTCAGGAAAGGACAGATGCTGGCAAGGATGCAGAGAAAGGGGAACCCTCCTCCACTGTTGGTGGGAATGCAAGCTGGTGCAACCACTCTGGAAAACAGCATGAAGGATCCTCAAAAATTTGAAAATAAAGCTACCCTATGACCCAGCAATTGCACTACTGGGTATTTACCCTAAAGATACAAACGTAGTGATCTAAAGGCGCACCCAAATGTTTATAGTAACAATGTCCACCATACCCAAACTATGGAAAGAACCTTGATGTCCATCAAAAGATGAATGGATAAAGAGTAGTGGTATATATACACAATGGAATACTATTCAGCCATCAAAAGATGAAAGATTCCCATTTGCAACAACGTGGATGGAACTAGAGGGTATTATGCTTAGTGAAATAAGTCAATCAGAGAGACAACAATCATATGATCTCCCTGATATGAGAAAATGGAGATGCAACGTGTGGGCTTTTGGTGGTAGGAAGGGAGGGAGACAAACCATGAGAGACACTTAATCTCACAAAACAAAGTGAGGTTTGCTGGGCAGAGGGAGGTAGGGAGAGGGTGGTGGGGTTATGGACATTGGAGAAGGGTACCTGTACCCATGGGGCTAATAATACATTATATGTTTATAAAAAATAAAAATCAAAAAATTAAATATATCATAAAAAAATTCTGAAGTGAAAATATTTCAGCTATACTGATCCATAGATTCAGTATCTGCCTTTATTTTCTCATAATCAAGTATCTATTGCATTAAAAATGTCATTATAGAAGGAATCACAAGCATCATATCCTTCTTGAATGATGCTGCCTACTTGGGAACTGAAACCCCACATAGCTTTATTGAAATGTTGAATTATTTCAGAAGTGAATCTAAAACTTAAGACCCCATAGCACTAAAATGTTGAGGTCACATGGATTATTTTATATTTCATATTTGAAATCCTTATGCAACAAATTGGAAAATCTGAAAAAGTGGCATTACTGTGTACTAACAGATTACAACAGGGACTTTGAAACTTCAGAGAGATTGCCCAAGGTTAAAGAGTGGTTAATGGTAGAATCAGGGTTCAAAGCCAAGTGTGTTTGTTTCTAAAATCTGCTATTCTCCTATGACAGAGAATATACCATAGCCAGAGATTTAGACTATTTCTTACTCAGGCCCTGTATTTCAACGACACACACAGACACACGCACAGAGATACACTCAGACACACAACTGACTATATATATGTGTTTATAACAATCGCTGTGTGAAACACTAGCAATATGAATATATGCACATGCATATGTGTCCATAAGCATACAGATGCATATATTCACAGAGTTTTATTGATTGATTTAACAAATACTTCTTTGAATAACTAATGTGTCTAGGCAAGTTGAGCAACTTACAAATGTGAACCTCGCTCCATCGTTTCTGTTAGCTCCAAGTATCAAAAATTGGGAACCAATAAACTTTAGTGCTAATCTTATGAGTATCCAAAATCTTTGTTTATGAAAAGTAACTAAGCATAATATATTCCTAGGGGTTTGAAATTTTTGTTTATGCGTGATCGTATTACAATATTTATTTTATTTTTCTTCTACGTATTTTTGGTTAGAATTTAAAGTAACAAAACCTTTTCCAGAAAATTGTTTTATTACTAACCCTCAATCAAAACTTCCAAAATGGAATAAAAGGAAAATTAATACCAGAGATCCTTCAGAAGACCATTCATGGACGATACCCAATTTCCCTCCATTATCATTGTTTGCCTTCTTGTACAGAACATCCTGCAACATTTGCCAAATACCTTTTAGAATCACAATAAAAAAATATAAGTGAACCTCAGTGGGTTTTGGCTCATATAGATAGTGTCCTCAGTAACAGCTCATGGCTTTGATTTCCCCCAATGGAATGCTGTTTCCAGAAAGAGGGTGCATGAATCACTTTTTGCACATCACCTGGCATTCTTTTTTTTAAGATTTTATTTATTTATTTGACAGAGAGAGATCACAAGTAGGCATAGAGGCAGGCAGAGAGAGAGGAAGGGAAGCAGGCTCCCTGCTGAGCAGAGAGCCCAATTGGAACTCAATCCCAGGACCCTGAGATCATGACCTGAGCCGAAGGCAGTGGCTTAACCCACTGAACCACCCAGGAGCCCATTACATGGCATTCTTAATAGCTGATTGAGTCTGGTGGCTAGAATTAGAGTTCTTTCTAGGGTAAGATTAAATTTAAGTAGCTCTCTTATGATTTCCTATATGGCCAATCATTAGTATAATTTAGACACAGGGCATTTCATTTCTCTTTTTTATAAATTTGAATATATTCTTAATTTCAAGGTGAACTTCTGGAACACACTTTTTCTGCTTGTGATGCAGTACTTGAAGACATGGGTTTTGGAGTCAGACACACCTGGATTTGATTCCTGGATCTATTATTTAAGCTTTATAACCTTGAACATGGTAATATCTCTAAAGCATAACTTCCTTGTTTCAAAATAAGGGATGAAATGACCTATCTTATTGGAATTAGTGTAAGGAGGAAAAAGAGAGTAAAAGCTCCTAGTAAGGTTCTTGGTAATGTAGTAAGCCTTTAATAAATAATATGTATAATAGTTTGTCATACACGTTACAATAAGTAATCAACGATAAACAGGGTAACAATTCAAGTTCAAAATACCATCACAGATCTAAGCTGACATTGAACAAAATTTTGTTTCTATTTTCTTCCTCTTTCCAGTTTAGAGTTCTATTTTATTTCCATATACAGTGAACAGTTACAGGACATATACAGTGAACATATACAGGACAACGGTTATATGTGTGACAATATGATCAATATTTGGGAGCTTTATGATTCAAAACATTAAGGGTTTAAATCTATCTGAAAAAGAAAGATCAGGACATATTGAAGCTGTGAATAATGCAAATGATACATACACACATGTTGCATTGTATAATAGGGAAATGAATATAGGAATTAAAAATAAGAAAATGGGGCGCCTGGGTGGCTCAGTGGGTTAAGCTGCTGCCTTCGGCTCAGGTCATAATCTCAGGATCCTGGGATCGAGTCCCACATCGGGATCTCTGCTCAGCAGGGAACCTGCTTCCCTCTCTCTCTCTGCCTGCCTCTCTGTCTACTTGTGATCTCTCTCTCTGTCAAATAAATAAATAAAATCTTTAAAAAAAATAAGAAAATGAATAAAGATGAAAATTTAATATAGTCAGAAAAGACCTGATAAAGGTCTTAGGGGCAGTTATAATCTCATAACAGCTGGGAAATGGTTATTTGGTACAGTTTATGAAGAAGTGAATATGTTTATGCCTTATTCACAGAATCTTGTACTTAGATACACACACATATGTATATGTACACGCACACACACACACACACACACTTACACATACACACATATAATCCCTCTCTTTTTCCCTCTCTCTCTCATTTTAATATGGAGACCTTGGAGATCAGAAAATTTAGGTTGCTTGTTCAAGTTGTTAACTACTAGCCAGTGGTACAGCTTAAACTGATGTCTATGTCTTCTGCCCTGGTTTCAGTACTTTTTACTGCAATATGTTGAGTGAGTAAGCCTTCAAAACTTTGAATTTTTCATATAAATATGGACAATCCTATCTTATTGCATAAGGCCATTTTCATTTATAGTTTTTTTTAAATTTTATTTATTTATTTGATAGAGACAGAGATCACAAACAGGCAGAAAGGCAGGCAGAGAAAGAGGGGGAAGAGCAGACTCCCTGCTGAGCAGAGAGCCCCATGCGGGGCTCGATCCCAGGACCCTGAGATCATGACCTGAGCCACAGGCAGAGGCTTTAACCACTGAGCAACCCAGGTGCCCCTCATTTATAGATTTTAAGACTATAAAACTTTCTTATATTCAGCCAACTCAATGACTAATTTCTGCACCATCAGTTTTATTAGTATGCTAGAGCTGGATTCTACAGCTTACTGAAAGTCTCAAATCTGTTGTGCTGTCACATTGGTAGCCTGAAAAAAACATGGTAGGAGTATTTGCACCATGGAAACTAACAAATATTACAAATTATGGCTTCTTATTTTTGTTCTTGTTCTGAAGAGTCAACAGATAAACATTTTCTAGCACACCACTCTTCATAATAGTGAATTCTATACAATTCCATTATTAAAATGGCTGAAAGTATAAAATTATGTTTTTAATGTCACATAAGTGGACCTCAGAATAAGATATGGATAGGTCAAAGAAATAACAATCCTTGAAAGAATGTGATGAAATGGAAGAATTATTATTTTCAACCAGAGGATTTTCTCATAACTAGAGGAACAATTTTGATATATAAGGCATATGGAATGAACTGTTGTAGTAAATTTTGTATTGTATGTATGTAAATTTACAAAAAAGAATTGGAAATAGCATACTATGAATGGAAAAATTCTATTCAAGGAGCACAAGGATATTCCTGTTCCAAAAATATATGTAAATCTACTCTTATTCATCAATTGATGAAATTGAAAATAACAAATTACTTCAATAGATGAAGATAAAGCATTTGATTAAAAATGTTAGTAATCAGGGGTGCCTGGGTGGCTCAGTGGGTTAAAGCCTCTGCCTTCAGCTGAGTTCATGATCCCAGGGTCTTGGGATCAAGCCCTGCATTGGGCTCTCTGCTCAGCAGGGAGCCTGCTTCCTCCTCTCTCTCTGCCTGCCTCTCTGCCTACTTGCGATCTCTGTCAAATAAATAAATAAATAAATAAAATCTTTTTTAAAAAAGTGTTAGTAATCAGATACAATGGATAATGGCATATGAAAGCTACATATAGAAAAATTCAATAATTTCACTTACATAAGTAAGTGATAGTTACAAAATGTAATAATTACATATGACCTACAAAAATGCTTGATTTTATAAATATAAACATAAACGTGAAATATGCTGCAAATGTTAACCAGATAACATATTGTGGGCGATTTTTATTTACTCCTTAAAATTTTCTTGATGTTTAAGATTTTTCTACAATGAAACATTAAGACTATGTAGCTTATGAAAATAATGAAATGGAAATATAGAGACCAGAACTCATTCACAACAGCAACAAAAACCTAACATATTTAAGAGCAGTTTCATTTTTTAAAAGATTTCTTTATTTTAGAGAGAAAGAAAATGTGTATGTGTGTCTGTGTGTCTGTATGTGTGTGTGTGAGAGAGGGGGGGGGGGAGGGAGGGAGGGAGGGAGAGTCAGGGTTGGGCAGAGGCAGAGAATCTTCAAGAAGACTCCCTGCTGAACATAGAACCCAATTCTGTGCTGGATCCCAGGAATGAAAAGATCACGACCTGAGCTGAAACTCAACAACTGAGCCACCCATATGCCCCTCCAAGATTAGCTTTAAATGAGAAGAACTTAAAATGAGATCAATCCTAAATATGTAAGAATAAAAAGGAAGAGTAGGAGAAGGAAGAAAAAGAAGAAAGACAAGAGCAGAAGAAGAGTAGTCACGGAGTAATATGAATCTTACTAAAGCTGGCATGGGACAAAACTAAAAAGAAAGAAAGAAATTTATTAGTAGTATCTTCGTGGTATGTCTAAATGTATTTGGTTTTTATTCCACATGCTTGAAAAAATATCTTCCTATTTTTATTTCATTTTTAACTTTAATATTTAATATTCAAAAATATTTTGGGACTTCAGGCAGGAATTATCCTCACCCACACTTCACTCTCAGCCACACTTCCAAATTTTTGCTATATGGTTGATCCCCCACCATATCTTAGGTCTTGGAGATGATCATTGTTTTTTCTAACATGAACCATATAAATAGACGTTCCTGCATTGTGTTGGTTTCTTTTATTGTCCTTACCACAATGATAAGTCCTTATTAACTTAGTTATGTACATGTTAAATGTCTCTTGCTCTCTCACTTGTCATTAACTCCAAAAGGGCAGAAAGCTTTTCTGTTTACTTCACCAATATATAATCAATTGCCTAACACATGACACATTAGGTAGGAACTCAATAAACACATTTAAGTTAATAAATAACATAAATGAGGAAACTGAAATTGTAACATATTTGAAAGTATAACTGAAGAATGTAAGTACAAAATAAAAATTGATTTGCTGGGCAAATGGTTGCAAATTTGTCATGACGAAATTGGCCATTAGTGTCCAGATTTCTTTTTTCTTTTTAATACTCCTTCATTACATTTTTCATTGAGATTTGCTATTCCACAAACTGAAATATAACCATATCATCTCAGAAAAGAATAAATAATTGTTTTTTACATAGTGTAAGCACTGGAAACAGCACAAACAGCTGATGCCTCCAGGGCACATGATGTCAGGAGACGTTCATGCCTAGCTTTGTGCAAGCCTCAATCATGAACCTTTATGACTCTGCAAGTGAGTGACTCCTTAAATTTTGCACCCTAGTGGCCTCAGTGTGTCTCATTCTGATACCTCTGTTAATTTATCTACTATTTATTATTTCTATAAACTTAACTTTAAAAGAAAAAAGAGGGCATTTCCAGGCTATTTCATCTTCCTAACCACAGTTTGCTGAATGCCCTTCCTTTCATACAAAGATTGTTATCTGTGTTTGGATTTTGTTCTTCTCCTTTAAAATGATGTTGGCTATTCTTGATCCTCAGCCCTTTCAAGTAAATTTAGAATCAGTTTGCTGATATCAATAAATTAACTTCATGAGATTTTAACTAGTATTATCTTGAATCTACAGACCAATTTGTGAAGAACTACATCTTGACCATACTGAATCTTTTTATGAATGAAAAAGGAGTCTCTCCAATTCTCTTCTTCATTGATACTTTCTGTTAGTGATTTGAGTTGTTCTTATATAGATAAAATAGTATTCTCAAAATGGTTATGTTTCCCTTTCTCCTGCTAGTGGCATGAGGAAATTTTTCTCCGCTATTAACTATGAGGACTTGGTAGAGCCCTTGGAAGTAAAACTCACAAATATAGAGAGGCTCCCTATGGCTTGGTCACCTTGGAGCTTGCTTTTGTTTTGCGGGGTTTTTCTCCCATTAGAGTTCTTCTCAGAGTCATATCCACATTAAACTGTCAAGCAATTCACAAATTACAGCTCAGGTTTCCCAACCCCAAGACTGGTTTCTGTGGAAGTTTCTGCTCTGGAAAGTTGCAATTCGCTCTATCTGCCTGTCTGCAAGGAGGAAAGCACCTGCATCCTTTCCACAAATACAATGTTACCTTGTTTTACTTACTTTCCAAGTTAAACACATCCCATAGTACTACAGGAATATTGTAAATTTGTTCTAACAAAAACCTTGGTGGTAAAAATATTCATCACTTGCATTTAAATAAATATTGCTCTTAGTCTATGTAACATATTGCTCCCAAGTTTGTTTTTTTCCCCTACATAAATGTTTAGTGCCATATGTTTTCATCTTCTTATGTCAAGGCTTCACCACTTTTGTGTCCATTCAGAGTTCAAATAATACATTTTAATATTGGTTATTATGAAATTAGCACTTAATTGTCATATTTAATGGAAATCAATAAGAACTGCTTGTAGGTTTGAAAACACATTGGTAGATCAAATTAATCAGCAGTATAATATGGAAATACAAAGTATAACAAAACTCAAGGAAGTACAAGATCCATCTATGACTTCCAGCTTCCTCAAATGTATACATGCCCTCTGCAAATAACAAAACTCTCCCTTATTTATTCTTTCCAAATGTAAAAAAAGATATCATCATTTATTAACTTCACACTGAACATGTACTGCATATTTTCAGGTCCTGGGGTTTCAACAGTAAGTTAACAAATCAGATCCCAGCCCTCTCACTTTTGAAGCTTTGAAATTGTAATCCCCACCTAAGAGGATGGCAACTCCTCTGGTTATCATTCATCTGCCTCCTCTTCATTCAGTTCTTAGTAAAATATATCTCTTTAAGCCCTCTGTGATCATCCTGCTGAATGTCCTACTATGATTTCCCCATCATCTTCTATCACAAAAGGGGCTGGTTTGCTTAATTAGTTTTTGAAATTAAGATATTCATATTTTGTTTATTTTTTCATGCTTTTCTACCACAGTATAATGAAAATCCTATACAGTAGACTTTTGCAGCACCTCCAGCAATGTGACCAATACCTTCAATATAGATTTGTCACTTACTGTTACTTGAATTAATTATCTAATTCATCAGTAAGAAGAAATCAGAGAGGGAGACAAATCATGAGAGACCCTGGAGTCCAGAAAACAAACTGAGGGATACAAAAGTGAGAGGCATGGAAAGACGGGGTAATGGGCATTAAGGAGGGCAATTGTGGTGAGCACTGGGCATTACACGCAACTAATGAGTTGGTGAACACTACATCAAAAACTAATGATGTGCTCTATGGACAACCCATTAGTCTCCCCCAACTCTTATTCTTCTGAGGCTGTTTCTGCTCTCCCATATGCTCTTTATTCATTTTCTTAAAACATGTGATTACTTTTTTGTGTGGGTTGGAGATTGTCTAGCAGGAGGTAATTATGGGATTACTGAAAAGGTAAGGAGTAAAGTATGGCCCTTTTTCACTCCGTTGATATTTTGTCCCATTTTCTTCTCCCACCTATAGTATATGGGATGGAATCAACTTTTCTCAAAGATCTTGCATACACGGAAAAGTATTGCATAACAAATTTAAAAACGGGAAATGGTTGCTTAAAGTCAACTCATAATGTCTGGTATATCTCTAGAATAATTAATGGTTTTAAATTAATTCAAACTAATCTTACCATAATAAATTTACATTTTTTTATAAAAATTCAGGAGACTCATTTTGAATTTTTATTGTGTTATTTGCAAGTTTATGTATGTTACTGAAATGTCATCCAAAAAAGAATAAAAATGGGCTAATTGCAATTTTATATTGCCACCTTCAGTCCTTGAATTTTTATACTTCCTCCAATATCTTCTGTAGTTGTCTACTTTCTTCATGCTTCCATGGTCATGGCTAATTAATGTCACATAGCTGTTAGGAATGGAGAGTGCTGAAAACTGCCCAAGTCATTGAATTAAGAGTATCTTTGCAAAGACATCTAGATGTCAGAGAATTTTTCTCAGGCAGAGTAAAGTTAAGGTCTTCCACAGTGTTTTTGCAGATTTAAATGCTCTTGGCATTCCAATGTCACCTGCCTTTATTTATTTTTTTTTTTACTTTTTTTCACTTTAAAAAGATTTAAATTTCTTTTCAGTGTACCAGAATTCATTATTTTTGCACCACACCCACTGTTCCATGCAAAAAGTGCCTTCCATAATACCCACCACCAGGCTCACCTAACCTTCCAACCCCCGCCCTTTCAAAACACTGATATTGTTTTTCAGAGACCATAGTCACTCATGTTTAACTCCCTCTCCAATTTCCCGCAACTCCCTTCTCCTCTCCATCTCCCCATGACCTCTGTGTTATTTCTTATGTTCCACAAATAAGTGAAACCATATGATAATTGACTCTCTCTGATTGACTTATTTCACTCAGCATAATCTCTTCCAGCCAGGTCCATATTGTTACAAAAGTTGAGTATTCATCCTTTTTGATGGCATCATAATACTCCATAGTGTATATGGGCCACATCTTCCTTATCCATTCATCCCTTGAAAGGCATCTCAGTTCTTTCAACAGTTTGGTGACTGTGGCTATTGCTGCTATAAACATTGGGGTACAGATGGCCCTTCATTTCACTACATCTGTATCTTTGGGGTAAATACCCAGTAGTGCAATTGCAGGATCATAGGGAAGCTCTATTTTTTATTTCTTAAGGAATCTCTACACTATTATCCAAAATGTCTGCAACAACGTGCATTCCCACCAACAGTGTAAAAGGATTCCCCTGTCTCCACATCCTCTCCAACACTTCTTTCCTGTCCTGTTAATTTTAGCCATTCTAACTGGTGTAAGGTGGTATCTCAATGTGGTTTAGATTTGAATTTCCCTGATGGCTAGTGTTGATTAACATTTGTTCATGTGTCTGTTAGCCACTTGTATGTCTTCATTGGAGAAGTGTCTGTTCATATCTTCTGCCCATTTTTTGACATACTTAACTGTTTTGTGTGTGTTGAGTTTGAGGAGTTCTTTATAGATCCTGGATATCAGCCTTTTGTCTGTACTGTCATGTGTGAATATCTTCTCCCAGTCCATGGGTGCCTCTTTGTTTTATTGACTCTTTCCTTTGCTGTGAAGAAGCTTTTGATGAAGTCTCAAAAATTCATTTTCGCTTTTGTTTCCTTTGTCCTTGGAGACACATCTTGAGGGAGTTTCTATCAAAGAGGTTACTGCCTATGTCAAAGAGGTTACTGCCTATGTTCTCCTCTAGGATTCTGATGGATTCCTGCCTCACCTTGAGGTCTTTTATCCATTTTGAGCTTATCTTTGTGTATGGTGTAAGAGAATGGTCGAGTTTCATTCCTCTAAACTTAGCTGTCCAATTTTCCCAGCACCATTTATTGAAGAGACTGTTTTATTTTTCCACTGTATATTTTTTCCTGTTTTGTTGAAGATTATTTGGCCATAGAGTTGAGGGTCCATATCTGCGCTCTCTCCTTTGTTCCACTGGTCTATGTGTCTGTTGTTATGCCAGTACCATGCTGTCTTAGTGATTACAGCTTTATAGTAAAGCTTGAAATCAGGCAACATGATGCCCCCAGTTTTGTTTTTCCTTTTCAACATTTCCTTATCAATTCGGGGTCTCTTCTGATTCTATATAAATTTTAGGATTGTTTGCTCCAGCTCATTGAAAAATGCCAGTGGAATTTTGGTCAGAATGGCATTGAAAATATAGATTTCTCTAGGCTATATAGACATTTTATTTTATTTTTTATTTAAAAAAAAATTTTAGTACAGACATTTTAACAATGTTTATTTTTCCAATACATGAACATGGAATGATCTTCCATCTTTTTGTGTCTTCCTCGATTTCGTCCATGAGTATTCCGTAGTTCCTTGAGTACAGATCCTTAACCTCTTTGGTTAGGTTGTTTCCCAGGTATCTTATGGTTCTTGGTGCTATAGTAAATGGAATCAATTCTCTAATTTCCCTTTCTGTATTTTCATTGTTAGTGTGTAAGAAAGCAACTGATTTCTGTACATTGACTTTGTATCCTGCCACATTACTGAATTGGTGTGAGTTCTAGTAGTTTGGGGGTGGAGTCTTTGGGTTTTCCATATGAAGTATCATGTCATCTGAGAAGAGAGAAAGTTTGACTTCTTCATTACCAATTTGAATACCTTTTATTTCTCTTTGTTGTCTTATTGCTGTTGCTAGGACATCTAATACTATGTTGAACGAGAGTGTCACCTAACTTTAAATGTTGGAAGGCGGGTTCCCCTTTCTCCGCATCCTCGCCAGCATCTGTCATTTCCTGACTTGTTAATTTTAGCCATTCTGACTGGTGTGAGGTGATATCTCATTGTGGTTTTGATTTGTATTTCCCTGATGCCGAGTGATGTGGAGCACTTTTTCATGTGTCTGTAGGCCATCTGGATGTCTTCTTTGCAGAAATGTCTGTTCATGTCTTCTGCCCATTTCTTGATTGGATTATTTGTTCTTTGGGTGTTGAGTTTGCTAAGTTCTTTATAGATTTTGGACACTAGCCCTTTATCTGATATGTCATTTGCAAATATCTTCTCCCATTCTGTCAGTTGTCTTTTGGTTTTGTTAACTGTTTCCTTTGCTGTGCAAAGGTTTTGGATCTTGATAAAATCCCAATAGTTCATTTTGCCCTTGCTTCCCTTCCTTTTGTCGATGTTCCTAGGAAGATGTTGCTGCGGCTGATGTCGAAGAGGTTGCTGCCTGTGTTCTCCTCAAGGATTTTGATGGATTCCTTTCTCACATTGAGATCCTTCATCCATTTTGAGTCTATTTTCGTGTGTGGTTTAAGGAAATGATCCAATTTCATTTTTCTGCGTGTGGCTGTCCAATTTTCCCAACACCATTTATTTAAGAGGCTGTCTTTTTTCCATTGGACATTCTTTCCTGCTTTGTCGAAGATGAGTTGACCATAGAGTTGAGGGTCTATTTCTGGGCTCTCTATTCTGTTCCACTGATCTATGTGTCTGTTTTTGTGCCAGTACCATGCTGTCTTGATGATGACAGCTTTGTAATAGAGCTTGAAGTCCAGAATTGTGATGCCACCAACTTTGGCTTTCTTTTTCAATATTCCTTTGGCTATTCGAGGTCTTTTCTGGTTCCATATAAATTTTAGGATTATTTGTTCCATTTCTTTGAAAAAAGTGGATGGTACTTTGATAGGAATTGCATTAAATGTGTAGTTTGCTTTAGGTAGATAGACATTTTCACAATATTTATTCTTCCAATCCAGGAGCATGGAACATTTTTCCATTTCTTTGTGTCTTCCTCAATTTCTTTCTTGAGTACTTTATAGTTTTCTGTGTATAGATTCTTAGTCTCTTTGGTTAGGTTTGTTCTTAGGTATCTTATAGTTTTCGGTGCAATTGTAAATGGGATTGACTCCTTAATTTCTCTTTCTTCTGTCTTGTTGTTGGTGTAGAGAAATGCAACTGATTTCTGTGCATTGATTTTATATCCTGACACTTCACTGAATTCCTGTACAAGTTCTAGCAGTTTTGGAGTGGAGTCTTTTGGGTTTTCCACATATAGTATCATATCATCTGTGAAGAGTGATAGTTTGACTTCTTCTTTGCTGATTTGGATGCCTTTAATTTCCTTTTATTGGGAATGCAAGCTGGTGCAACCACTCTGGAAAACAGCATGGAGGTTCCTCAAAATGTTGAAAATAGAACTACCCTATGACCCAGCAATTGCACTGCTGGGTATTTACCCTAAAGATACAAACGTAGTGATCCGAAGGGGCACGTGCACTCGAATGTTTATAGCAGCAATGTCTACAATAGCCAAACCATGGAAAGAACCTAGATGTCCATCAACAGACGAATGGATAAAGAAGATGTGGTATATATACACAATGGAATACTATGCAGCCATCAAAAGAAATGAAATCTTGCCATTTGCGATGACGTGGATGGAACTAGAGGGTATCATGCTTAGTGAAATAAGTCAATTGGAGAAAGACAACTATCATAGGATCTCCCTGATACGACGGAGAGGAGATGCAACATGGGGGGCTAAGGGGGTAGGAGAAGAGTAAATGAAACAAGATGGAATTGGGAGGGAGACAAACCGTAAGTGACTCTTAATCTCACAGAACAAACTGAGGGTTGATGGGGGGAGGGGGGTTGGGAGGGGGGTGGGATTATGGACACTGGGGAGGGTATGTGCTATGGTGAGTGCTGTGAAGTGTGTAAACCTGGTGATTCACAGACCTGTACCCCTGGGGATAAAAATATATTATATGTTTATAAAAAATAAAATTAATAAAAATTAAAAAAAATAGTATGAAAAAAAATAAAAAGATAAATGTTGGAAGACATACAAGATCTTTCCTGTGCATATTTTATTCATTTTCTTGTTCAAAACCTTCTTTATAAATAGGTTTATATTTTGGAGTGTTAGTTTTGGGGTGATAGTTTTGGTTCTATTGGTGAATTATTTACATAATGTTTTTCTTATCTTTAAAAAGAGTATGTTGCACAAGATGACTATGACGTTCCAACCTCCTGCAGAGCTCTGGATGCTAGAATTTGACTACCCTCAGGCTTTTTCCTTGTGTAATAAACTGTGCTGGCTCCCAAGTACCTGCGGCTATGAGATCAGATTCCTCTGTTAGTATTTCTAGGCTCTCCACCTTCTAGGGTTTTTCTCCCTCATATTAACTCTTGCTTCCCTGATACACAAACACACTGCACTTCACAGAGCTTGTCTAGGATTTAATCTCACCACTTCAGGAGCCATAAGTGTGTGCATAGCAGTGACACAGTGCTTCCAGTCCATGAACCATTTCTTACAGTCTGTGACAATATTAATGCAGGAAAGAAAGTATTCAGAAGCTTTTATACTGATTTGATATAGACATGACACCCAAGTTCATGATTAATGCACTTATGTTTTGAAACAGTTTTAGTGTTTCTGAACTCACACAGTGAGTACTATAGCACAATCTGTGTACTAGAAACACTCAGTAAGACCATATTATACTATAATATTGCTCTGTTTGACAACTGTAAGCCACATTTGTATGAACATATGAGATATTTAAAGTTTTTTTATATTTGCAAGTTATTTGTAATGTCATTTTCATTTTTAATTAAGATTTTCTTTATTTATTTGACAGACAGAGATCACAAGTAGGCAGAGAGGCAGGCAGTGAGGGTGGAAGGGAATCAGGCTCCCTGCTGAGCAGAGAGGAAGAGGCAGGGCTCAATCCCAGGACCCTGGGATCATGACCTGATCCGAAGGCAGAGGCTTTATCCCACTGAACCACACATGAGTCCCTGTCACTTTCATTTTTAATAAAGCCTTGAATATAATTTACAGTTCAACATTATTAGTTATGTCAGGAAATACAAATCTCTATTATTTATGTTTAACCCTAACTTAATTATGATGATTCAAGTAATCTTTACTGGACACTTTTGTCAGAAAAAGATAAATCTTTTTAAAATAAAGGAAGTGTATTGAATTAAAAAGATGGAAGAAAACATTTAATATTTTCCATATGAACATTCATTCTTTGGGAGCTGATTGCAGTAGCATTATGAGCTAATACTACAAGACTATGTATATGTATCCACTGAGTTCTTAGCATGACACCATTTCAGAGGCATTAGCTTGGAAAATTGTGGGCAAAAAGCTCATGCAAGTACCACACTTAAGTGACAAGAAGCATTAACTTCAGAAAGAAACCAATTATAGAGAAGTCCAAGTCATAAAATAAAGTTAGAAAAATGTTTTTAACTGCAGTTTAACAAATCCAGAGATATTCTTAGCACAGCCATCCTTCAGGATCTGTGTAAATTGCACATGAACGGTTTTTAGCTTCAGAGCCAACACACACACACACACACACACACACACACACCTGGACATGAAGCATATAAAAATATTGAGTTTGGAGTTCAAATTCTGTGTAAGAGTATGCTGTAGTGGTACAGCTGCAAAGGCAAGTAAGCATTCTGGAGTCACCATCTGGATTTAGGTGCAAGTGCCAGAATGTTGTTAATCTCCACATTCCTTACTTCACTGAAATGTTTTTATTTATTTTTTATGTAAGATGCATTAAATATTGTATTTATGGATATATTACAAATCGTGACCCTAAAGACTGACGGGTCAAATTGAGATTATTCTTTTTATGTGGACATAATACAAAAGCTAATCAAAATCTCGTTTCTTACTTAAGTATAATGGCTATTAGGAAGAAAATTGTTTTTGAAATATTTGACTTGCAGAATAAAATCTCATCATTTATGCAATATCAGAATCTATTTTGGTCTCAACATTTTAAAATTGTAAAGTAAGCATCCAGTTTAGTTATCTGGTATTCCAGGTATTTCTAAATATCTTAATACTTCCATGAAAGAAAGGAAGGATGAATGTGTGTGTGTGTGTGTGTGTGTGTGTGTGTGTGTGTGTGTATGAAAGTACATACATATGTAAAAGAATAAAATTACTCAAAAAGAGGTGAAAATATGAAAAAAAACTGAAAAAAAAATATAAGTCTAAATGATAGAAATACAGAGAATGCTACTTAGTGTTTTCCCTAAAAGTTGAAGCTTGGTAGCCCTCTAGGATCAGTAAACTTGATGGGAGTGATTTTTCTGTGATGGTCTTCTGAGAGAAGGGCCTGTTGCACTGATTCTCAAAGGTACTTCAGCTAGTGCAAATGAAACTCTCCTAAGCAGTGTCAGGTCTCCACGTAATCAACCCTAGATTCCAGGATGTGGTTCTGTTTTATTCCATGAAGGCTTGCAGTATAAATAGGTTGAGTCTATATGGCTGCACCCTACTCACTACCCAGGAGCTGAAAATTTGCATCCCAGCTCTTCAGTGAGCCCTCACAGAAAATTCATCCATCAGTCTAATCTCATCGGTTTCTGTCAGAGCTCTGTGTTCACCCTGCCAGTGACAAAACTTTTTTTTTTTTTTTTCCTCAGGTGTGCGACTGAGTTCCAAATCCAAATTCTGTAGATTCCTGTGGCACAGAGTCACGCTGTACCTCCCTGTTGTTGGAGGTTTCCCCATGCTTCTGTTTTGCTGGACTCCTCCCATGAATACTATCACCCAGCTGTGCTAGGATTTGAAATTTAGGGTTACATAGAGCAGAAAGCCAGCACCTAGCCTCATGGGGTTCAGCCAGATTTCCCCAACTGATATCTGAGGACTGAAGCATTCAGGCCCCCACTGTTCTTCTTGTGACCCCTGAGATCTTGAGATCATACTGACACGCCTGGTATTCTGCCCCACTTTACCACTTGAACACCTTTAAGTCAGGGATGTTCCCCATGGGCTTATAGCGTCAGACGTGCATGACAACCCAGGGTGTGAGAAGGCCGATGATTTGGGACTCTGGATTCCTAAAGTCCACATGAAGTAGTTCAGTCTCCAATCTGAAGATCCACCTGAAGAAAACTATGGTAACATGCTACCACAATTTGGGGAGTTTTTTGGTAATTCACCATAATATAATATACCTACAACATGTATAAATAAAGAAACTTAGTTATGACACTAGACACTTAGTTATGACACTAGAACCTAGAAAAAAAAATGACAAGAGAAGCACGTGGCTTCCTCAGTCAGTAGGGCATATGGTAGTTGACCTCAGGGTCATGAGTTTGAGCCCCACATGAAACACAGAGTTGATGTAGGAAACAAAAGAAAACAACAGGACTTACACATGACCAAAGGCAATTGGGCGTGGAAAACAGAACTAACTGGTCAGTGGTGACCTGGATCCTCTCACCTGTTCATGCAGCCATTGGCCCTGACCACTCAGGTGGTGCCAGTGCTTATCAGGCAACCAGTTTCTCCCCCTAGGAGTTCAGGATCTAGAGGGGCAGTTGGACAAACGTGAGCCAAAAAGTTGAATTAAAAGAGCATTTTCTGCATAAGAAAAGAGCAAGGGACTACAATGGGTCCTGAACTCCACCAGGTAATGGGTCCGACAAGGCTCTGCTGTGATGACTTTGAGAATTCCTGTGGCAGGGAAAAAAGACAGTCCTGCACAAATCTGAGTATATTTAGCCTGACATCAGGAACCATGGCACAGAGGATTGGAAGCAGAATATGATGTTCCCAGACTGGGGGTTAGAAAGGAGTCCAGGGTGATTGGAGGAAGCTGAAGAGGGGAGCAGAGAAGAAGAGGAGGAGGGCCACAGCCTTGGGCAGGTGGACAGTATCAGTACACCGCTTCTAGTGCTGTGTGACCATATTACCCCCACCCTCAGTGTCTTAACAACACTGTCTCACAGTCTCAGAGGAGACTTTAAGTACCACAATCCTGTAGTGATCAGCTGTCAGAGCCTCTCAGTACTTTGGGGCTGTTAACAATAACAAGGCAGGACCTGCTTCACTGAGAACTTGAACAGACTTAGGGGTTTTGGCACTATTCAGTGCATCTCAAAAGATCCGAGTTCCTCTATCTATTGTTGCCCCTCATGTCTAGGTCACATGCACATATCTGGTCCATGTTTCAACACAGGGGCTTGTACTCCAGTGTAAGCTCTAAGAGAGAACACAGGTCACAGGCAGCATGGGGATGTGCAATGAGCTTTTATAACTAAATCTCAGATGGGGCTTTTAGGACATTTGCCATGTTCTGTGAAATGGAAGGAATCGCTAAGTCCATACCACACCCCTGGGCACAAGGTTACACAATAATGCATAAAGAGGATATGGGATTTCAGGGAACCATTGAGAAGAGAAAGTGAAGAGCCCTGCAGGGTTAGTTCCTTACCCAGAATCACGACTGGTAGGAAGGCTGAACCAGGCATGAACTCAGCTCTTTGTGAGTGTCCTCAAAGTTGGGGCCCTGAATGTAACTAGCCATTCACTGGAGGGCTCTGGAAAAAGTTGTGTTGAAGACAGGGGCTACGACAGGGAGATGGTTTCAGGGTGAGGGTGAGCATTGATATCATAGACAGGAGGCATTCCAGCAAGATATTGTATGAGGTGGAGCCCAGGTCATGCCAACCCACTGAGTGGACCCCTATTCACATGACACCCATTGGAAAGGAGGTAATAGCTCTCAGCACAGGATATGCAGTCTATAGTAGTAAGGGTGGATTCTGACCATCAAGGGCCAAGTCTCCAATCCCTTCTTTAGGGTTCCTTTTGAAAATTAGAAAACCAAAGGTCTTGGGAAACTATGGCC
The DNA here is from genome assembly GCF_902655055.1 of Lutra lutra. NCBI lineage: Eukaryota > Metazoa > Chordata > Mammalia > Carnivora > Mustelidae > Lutra > Lutra lutra. The sequence goes on along the minus strand of NW_025923833.1, from coordinate 603,015 downwards.
CACCAATCTGTAGATGGGTCTGTCACCTTCTGGGACTCCAGAATGTGAGCACTGATGAATAGATGTTTGCCCATAGGAGCCACTGTACATCATACACACACACACACACACACACACACACACACACACACACACACACACCCTTTAGGGATTATAGGGTGGTACTTGCCCAACAGCAGACTCAGAGAAAGTGAGAAGAGGAGGAAAATGTGCTTGGATGGGTTTCCTACAAGTGACACCACTCATCCAATATCATAGATATTTTTCCACATATGCCTGTGGACCTCTGCAGGAAGTCCATGCTCAAATCATCTGTATTGTACAGACAAGATGCAGACCACCCCTGACAGGAATAATGCCTTATCCAGTGTCACAAACAGGTAAGAGGGGAGAGTTGTGTCTGAAGCCAGTTGGGACCCTGGCTGCAATCAGCCCTTCTTTGGGGGCCTTTGAAGAGGGGTGTGCTGGTGTCCTTGTGTACACATGTGGCCTTGTATGCAGAAAGGAGATGAGCGGATGGCAGCCCTGAGCACCTTTTGTGTAGGTGATAATCCAGCGTGGACTTGTGTAGGTGATTTCAGCCAGTGAAGTCACTTCCTTGACCACAGACCACAACAGAATTTGGAACCCCACAACCAGGCACCCACATTCTAGTGTAGTTCCATACCAGTATTACTTTCCTGGAGACATCTGATACAGAATGATGTTCTCTTGCTTCTTGCCTACTTCCAGGGTCTCTGTCTTCCAGAAAACCCAGAGGAGTGGCATTTTCAAATGTTGCAGGCATTGGCCCAAACCTCGCCCCCAATGCCTCAGAGCTTTTGGCAGGAGCTTACATAAGTTGATAAAAAGGAACCTAGGCCAGGCCAAGCCACCCCTCTGAGCTATTTCAGAACATCCCCGTCCCCTCCTCTTGAATTTCTGGCAAAGAGAGATATTCGGGGGTTCCTGACACAGGGCTGGAGGAGTATGCAGGACAGTGGAAACCCTAGTGATCCCTTTATGTTCACAACAATGTCATTGTGGGTTGGGTGAAAAGAGGATTGTGAGGTGCATCTTACCTCTGCCAGTGGATTGGAAGCAGAATGTGATGTTCCCCTTTCTCTCCTTGGTGGAGAAGTGTAGATACGGGGGAGTGGTATGTCTGGAAGTTACTTCCCTGGGTCAGAGGACCATCAAAGGCAGCCATACGGGGCTCTGCATCCTCCTCCCTAGCTGTTGGGCACTGTCTTTACAGATTTCCACAGAGGAGATGGGACAAGAGCTGAACAGCGAGATCCTCTGTTCTACCAGCTTGAAGGACAAGAAGGTGCCCCACAGTAAATTTCCCCAATCTGGAGAATGGAACAAGTGTTCGTGCCCTAGAGGCAGAAAGGACACCCCCAAAATCAACCAGTCTAGAAATTTCTCCAGACACTTAATTGTGAAATTCATTAATCATAATTATAGACAGGAAGTCTTAAGGGCAGCTAGGTTGTACACATTCCTTACTTACAGAGAAAGGACCGTCAGAATAATGTCAAAGTTGTTCACAGACACCTGGCAAGCCAGAAAGGCCTGGCATACATATTCAGGGCACTCAATGATAAGAACATGCAGCCAAGAATACTTTATTCAGCCAGGCTGACATTCAGAATGGATGGAGAGATAAAGAGCTTTCAAGACAGGTAAGGTTTAAAAGATTATATCACAACCAAGCTGGCACTATAGGAAATATTAAAGGTTTTTTTAAATTTTTAAAGATAAAATAATGAAGAGTGACATAAAACAGAAATTTATAGAGATAATCTATAGAAACAAGGACTTCACAGGCAATTGGATGTCAATAAAAACTTAATATTTAATAATTACTCTCAATGTGACAGGCCTAAATGTTCCCATAAAAATGAACAGGGTAAAGACTGGATAAAACAATAGGACCTGTCCATAGGGTCCAGCAGGACCATAGGGTCCCTGTCTATAAGGGACATCTTTGGAACCTAAAGATACATCCAGTGTGCAAGTGAAGGGAAGGAGAGATATCTTCCATGCCAAGGGGCCTCAAAAGAGAGCTGGGGTTGTGATTCTCATATCAGATAAATTTATTTAGATCTTAAGACAGACTATAATCAGAGATATAGAAGGATACTGTATCATTCTTAAAAGATCTGTCCTCCAAGGGGACCTAACAATTTTAAATATCTATGCCCCTGACATGGGAGCTACCAACTACATAATAAGGCAACTCTTACCAAATGAAGAGTCATACTGATATTTATATGATAATTGCAGGGGATCTTAACACACCACTCTCAGCAATAGACAGATCATCTAAGCAGAAAACCAACAGACAAACAGGAGCTTTAAGTGATATAAGTTAAGACCACATTGACTTCGTAGATATATACAGAACAGTCCACCCTCAAACAAAGAATAAAATACACTTCTTCTCAAAGAAGTTCTTTGAGAACTTCTTCTCAAAGAAGGATACACTTATTGAGCACACCTGGGACTTTCTCCAGAATAGACCACATACCAGGGCACAAGACAGGACTCAACTGATACCTAAAGATTGAGATTATTCCCTGCATATTCTCAGACCACAATGCTTAGAAACTGGAACTCACCCATAACAAAATGTTTGGAAGAAATTCAAACACTTGGAAACTAAGGAGTATTCTTCTCAAGAATGTCTGGATCAACCAGGAAATCAAAGAAGAACTTAAACAATTCATGAAAACCAATGAGAATGAAGACACATCAGGCCAAAACCTATGGGATACAGCAATGACAGCCCTTAGTCTTAAGTCCTAAGAGGGAAATACGTAGCCATCCACTCCTCTCTCAAAAATAATTGAAAAAGCCAGAATACACCAACTCCCTTTACCCTTTAAAGGACTGGAAAATCAACAACGTATAAAACCAGCCTGTGAGATTGGGACAGGGTCACCCTCTTCGGAGGCGGCCCTGACCAGTCAGTCTGATTTCTGATGCCTGGCATAAAAATAAAGTTTTGCCTTACTTTTAATTTGTATCAGTCTCGCTCCTTTGATATCATTCCCCAACATTCTGGGGGCTCGCCCGGGATCCAATGGCGAGAACTGAGCCAGCATCAGAATTTCTGGGAAAAGCCTCCAGAGGTAAGATCTCGAGACCCCATCATTCGAGATTCTGTCTGTCTGTCTGTCTGTCTGGTTGTGGACTCCAGTGTATATCCCACCGGGGAGAAACTGGATGCAGCATTGCTCCCAAGGACTGGCGTGGATGCGGGGATGCCCCATCCTTCCTCTGGTAGATCGCCAGGGAGTTCGAGTCCCCCTAGGTGGTCAGGGGACCTTTCAGGGGGTTTGAGTCCCCCTAGGCAATAAAATCCTCACCAGCGGCAGGTTGTGTTTCTGAGTTGGGATTACATTTTGTACACCCTTAGACTTGATATCTGGTTGAGGAAGGGCCGCTGGGTCTGCGGTTGTCTGCCCTGTCTTTTTGTTGTCTGTTGTGTTGTTTGTTGTGTTTGAAGCAATGGGGAAGCAGGGAGCAAGGGACCTGTGATACCCCTGAGTCTTATTCTCCAGCATTTCAAGGATTTTCAAGGTAAAGCCACCCAGTCGTGTGACAAGGTTTACCCGGGAAAACTAAAAACACTCTGTCAGTTGGAGTGGCCCACTTTCTCCACAGGGTGGTGGCCAGAAGGAACATTTTCCTTGGCCCAAATCTACTCTACCCAGAGTAAGGTCTTGATTTCCATCGAGATCAAATACTGTACATCGTGGCCTGGTGATACCTAGTGGAAATACCACCATCGTGGCTCAAGTCGCACCTTCCCCCTATTAACATAGCCATTTTTCTCCCTCTAAGGCAGGTCAGATCACCAAAACCAGAACGGAAAGATGAGGGGACCCAGGGAAGACCATCCTGCCTCCGTTAGACGTGGAGGACATAGATACTCCCCATCCATATCCCTCCCCTAAACCTGACTCCCAGTCCCGAAACACACTTACCAGTCCACCTCATACACAGTCGGGATCCACCTATGGAACCACTGAGCAGAAGGACCGCCCTGGTCCTTCCCATTCCCTCTACCCCCTTCTGCTGCCCCCTACCCCACTGGTTCCATTGGCACCGATGCTGCCTCTCCATGAGATCACTCCACAGGATGGGAGAAGGCGACCCTACCTAACCTATATCCCTTTCACTGCTTCTGATATCTATAACTGGAAGACCCAAAACAAAACCTTTTCTGTCCACCCTCAGGATTTAATTAGTCTCTTGGAAACTGTCTTTCTTACCCACCAGCCTACCTGGGTGGATATTCACCAGCTCCTTATGGCCCTCTTTAATGTGGAAGAGAGGGATGGCATTATGCGAGAGTGATAAGGTGATTAGTGAGAGACTTGACAGGGACCTCGATTCCCAGCAAATGGAGGACTACTGCCCAAAGGAACCCCCGACTGGAGGCCAAACACTAATAAAGGTAGGGAGAGCCTACGTTTCTACTGCCAGGCTCTGCTGGGAGGCCTCCATGCAGCTGCGAGGAGACTCATAAATTTATCTAAAATTAGTTAAGTGACTCAAGGTATGGATGAGTCTCTGGGGGCCTTTCTAGAAAGGCTTATTGAAGCCTATAAAATATATAGCCTGATCGACCCTGAGGTGCCCGAAAATCAGAGGGCAGTAAATCTTGCTTTTGCCAGTCAGTCAGCCCCAGGTATAAGGAGGAAACTTCAGAAAAATGAAGGATTTGAAGGGATGAATCTGACTGAGTTAGTGGGAATAGCAGAAATGGTGTTTAACAACAGGGATACACAAGAAGATGAAAAACAGACTAAAAAAATAGTTAAAGTTTTGGCATTACGTGAGGTTAGAAGGAGACGGGGGGAAAAAGGGCAGTGGAAAATAAAAGGCAGGTAGGAGACGGTCAATGGAAAGAAAAGCCTAAGCACAGATAAAGCAGGTGGGAAGGCTTATATTCAGATCAGTGTGCTTACTGTAAGGAAAAAGGACACTGAGCCAGAGAGTGCCCTAAGAAGAAAACGGCAATGCTGGCCTCCAAAGACTGAAGGGGCTTGGTTTGGAGCCCCTCCCCAAAACTTGGGTTAAAATTGAGGTGGAGGGGAAATCAATTGTTTTTTTTTTTTTTTTTTTTTTTTTTTTTTTTTTTTTTTTTTTTTTTTTTTGGTGGACACGGGAGCCCAATTGTCATCATTACTAAAGCCTAAGGGAAAACTATCTGGAGAGGAAGTCTGGGTAATAGGGACAAATGGCACAGAAAGACAGAAATGGACAACAGAAAGGACTTTAAATTTGGTCTCGGAAGTAGTCAAACATTGATTCTTGGTCCTCCCTAATGCCCTGTATAACCTGGTGGGAAGAGATCTCCTCCCCAAACAATGCGCTGGCATTCAGTTCTCAGAAGGAGACATGACTGTGACTTTGGGACAACCCACGGTGCAGATGCTTGTGGAAGCAGTAGATGAACATTTCCTTTATGAACCAGTCTCAAAACCAGAGGAGATAAGGGAAGGAAGCCTTCTCCAAACCCTACAGGTCAAGTTTCTTGAAGTCTGGGCAGGAGGGAGGCCTCCTGGCCTGGCCAAGGGACAGCCTCCACTAGTGGTACAGTTAAAAGCTATGCTACAGCTGTTCATGTCCTGCAGTACTCCCTCCCCTGGGAAGCAAACGAAGGGATCAGAAAACACATTAACTGCCTCCGAGGAAACGGGATCCTAGTTTCTTGCAAGTCTCCATGGAACACACCTTTGCTGTCCATCAAAAAGGCTGAAACTGGGGAGTATTGACCCGTTTAGGACTTGAGGGGAGTTAACAAATGAGTTGGAGATACCCACCTGACGCTGCCCAACCCCTATACCCTACTCACCCTTCTAGGCCCCAAAAGAACTGTGTATACCATCTTAGATCTCAAGGATGCATTTTTATGCATACCTTTGGCAAGGGAGACTCAACCCCTATTTGCTTTTGAGTGGTCCAACCCACAAGAAGCGTTCTAGGGCCAGTTCACCTGGACAAGACTTCCCCAAGGATTCAAGCATTCACCCACCATCTTCAACGAGGCCATGCATGAGGATTTGCATGAGTACAGAATTACCAACCTGGGAGTCTCTCTGTTACAGTATTTTGATGAGTCGCTAATAGTCACTGAGGACTATGAGTCATGCTTGTGGGGGATAAAATTTCTGTAGGAAAAAGGGTATCAGGTGTCATTAAGGAAAGCACAGCTTTGTCAGAGTCACGCCACTTATTTAGTCTTTGATCTCCACGAGGGAGTGCGTTCACTGTCTGAGTCCAGGAAACAGGTGATCACCCGATACCCCCACCCCACCACATCCCAACAAGTGAGGGAGTTTCTTGGGATGGTGGGCTACTGCAGACTGTGAACACCATGGTTCATGGAAATTGCCCAACCCCTCTACGAACTGATTAGGGGAGGACTCACTACGGTAGAGTGGACAGCTGAGGCAGAAAGAGCATTTTGAAAGTTACAAACAACCTTACTGAGTGCCCCAGCACTGGTTATCCCAGATGTTACCAATCCCTTCCACTTGTATGTGGATGAAAAGGCAGGGGTGGCCAAAGGGGTTTTGACTCAGACTCTGGGTCCTTGGCAAAGGCCAGTAGCCTATCTTAGCAAAAAACTAGATCCAGTAGTGGCTGCATTCCCCCCGTGCCTTTGCATAATTGCTGCCATGGCCCTCCTGGTCAAGGATGCAAGTAAATTGACTTTGGGTCAAAATCTCATCTTGACCACTACTCACACTATCGAAGGCCTCCTCCAGACGCCACAAGACCGGTGGATAACACACACCCGAGTGACAGGGTGTAAAGCCTTCCTCCTCAACGAACCAAAAGTGACTTTCTGGCCCCAGGCAGTGCTAAATCCAGCCACGTTGCTTCCAGGAAAGCTAGCTGAGCACCCACACGACTACGAGGAGGTCCTAACCCAGATCTCAGGAATAAGGCCTGACCTCAGAGACACACCCTTCCTGGATGTGGAGATGACTCTGTTCACAGATGGGAGTAGCTACATGGCCAATGGAAAGAGGTATGCAGGGGCTGCGGTGGTTTCTCCTGAACAGGAGCCCTGGAAGGTGGCCCTGCCACATGGAACCTTGGCGCAAAACGTGGAGCTGATTGCACTCATCAAGGCACTGCAAGATGGCCAAGGGTAAGACCGCCAACATCGATATGGACAGCAGGTAGGCCTTTGCTACTCTCCATATACATGAGACGATTTATAAAGAAAGGGGGGCTATTAACAGCAGAAGAAAAAGAAATTAAAAACAGAAAAGAAATATTGGCTCTCTTCCAGGCCATTTGGGACCCAAAAGAGGTGGCCTTTATGCATTGCTGGGGACACCAAAAGGGGAATGATCTGATTTCAAAAGGAAGCCAATTAGCAACTCAAGCCACAAAGCAAGGAGCCTGGGAAACAGTGCAAGAACTGGTTACATTCCCAGCTCCAGCCCTACCAGAAAAAAACAGATTATCCAGAGGAAGATTTGAAATATTTAGAAAAATGGGCCAAATTAGACTATGAAGGGGGTTGGGTTAAGACTAGGACAGGAAAGTTAATTCTTCCTCGAAGTCTAGGAAGAAAAATTAGTAAGCCAAACACATCAGAGCACTCATTTATGGACACGCAGTTCCAGGTTTCTAAATCAGGGTGTATGGCTCAGGATGAGGTTGATAGCTGTGCTCAATGTCAGGCGGTAAATGCAGGAGGAACTAGAATGGGAAGAGGAAAAACAGAAAGAGTTAGGGAACCAGGAATTTATTGGGAAGTAGATTTTACAGAGATGAAACAGGGAAAGTATGGACACATGTATATGTTAGTTTTTGTGGATAATTTTCAGGCTGCATAGAGGCTTTTTCCACCAACATGAGATGGCAGGAATGGTAGCCAAAAAGCTACTAGAAGAAATAATTTCTAGGTTTGGGTTGCCGCTCGTGATCAGGTCAGACAACGGCCCTGCATTTCTGAGTTCAGTCTCGTAGGCATTGGCCAAGGCCATGGGCACTAATTGGAAGCTACACTGTGCCTACCGGCCTCAGAGCTCAAGACAAGTAGAGAGAATGAACCGGACTCTTAAAGAGACCTTGAAAAAGTTAATTCTGGAGACTGGCGGTGGATGGGTGGATCATCTTCCCTTCGCCCACCTTACGGCACAATGTACACCCTACTTAAACAAGGTGACCCCATTTGAAGTAATGTTCGGGTGACCCCCTCCACTCTGCCCATGGCTACAAGAGGTTGCCCTAGCGGAAATGAGTGATCAGTCTGTACTACAGTCACTGCAGGCTCTACAGTCTGTCTTAAAAAAAGACCATGCAGGGATCCGAGCTGCCTATACTGAGATGGAGACGGAGGTAGAACCACATCCTTACCAACCCGGAGACTTGGTTTGGATACACTGCCACCGAGTGGAAAACTTGGAGCCCTGCTGGAAGGGACCATTCACGGTCATCCTGACCACCCTCATGGCAGTAAAAGTAGAAGGCATCAGGGCCTGGATTCACAGATGTCACGTCCAACGAGCCAAAAGCATGGACACCCCCCAGAAATGGGAGCCACTGCTGGTGGATCCCACTAGCCATGGACTAAAACTAGGACTCAAAAGCGTTTTATGACTTGGTCACTTTTAACCCTGTTCCTACTCAGCAGCATCCAAGGGACACCTCATAGGCCTAAAACAGCCCAATGGAAAATCAGAAAGACAGCTGGTGGAACAATACTCAAGGTCAATGACACCTCAGGTCAGCCTGTTTTCACCCTTAATCTCTGTGATTTGATGTCGGATATGAATGTAAAATTGCTCAGCGGTAGCACCCCCTTTGGGATGGGTGACCGGTAAACAGTTCAGGGATGTGGGAACCAGTCATACGAGTTTCACTTGCAAAGTTACCAATTTTATGCCTGTCCCTAATGGGGAACCTAATTGCCAAGGGGTAGGCGAATTCCACTGTGCAGCCTGGGGATGTGAAACAATAGCTTCCTTGACATACCATGACGTATATATTGACCTCATCCGAGTTAGACCACCAGTCAACCGGGAAAATTGCCAGGTCAGAAAATGCAACCCCATACAAATCACAGTCAAGTTATGGCAGTCGGGGTCATCAGGAAGCTTTAATTGGGAGGCAGGAAAAACTTGTAGTTTAAGACTGTATGTATGCAGAAAAGATCCAGATAGAGCATTCACCATCCAAAAAAAAAAAAAAAAAAAAAAAATTAGGGAGCCACCCCGGTCAATAGGGCTGAACCCAGTTTTAAATCCTCCCAAGCCACCAAAACCAACCAGACAACCCAGCACCACAACCCCAAAAGAGACTGTAATGGAAAATAAAAAAGAGAGTGCTGACAGTGACAACAGCGCCACCAAAGTTTTACTCGCACTGGTAGATTCAATGTTTAGCTTTTTAAACACCTCAGACCCTAATATTACTCGAGACTGCTGGCTATGCTTAAACCCTCAGTCCACATGTTATATTGGAATAGGGGCCAATCTTACTGTAGGAACTCAGAAGGGACAGATTAAAAATGAAAGTTCTTATGACTCTTGGGAGTGAGGAAGGGTACCCAGACTAACCTTACGGGATATAGAAGGAAAGGAACTTTGTCTTGTGACACAAAAAAGAAAACAAGCTTCCCCATATAGAGACCTATGTGACACCATAATAGTCCCTACTTTCTTCACTAACTTTCTTAAGGCCCCCACAAGAGCTTGGTTTGCTTGCAGTTCAGGACTCACGCCATGCCTTAATCTCACTTTGTTCCAAAACTCTTCCTGGAACGAACTCTGTATAACTGCCGACGTTCTCCCCCAGGTAGATTATTATGGATGACCTGAGGGATTCCAACATCTTACTGCAGGGATAAAATGAACAAAGCATGGGGTTCCCATCCTAATCCCAGCACTAGTTGTTGCAGAGATAGCAGGGTCCACAACAGTAGGGACCGCATCTTTAATAAAGGAAGAAATAGATTTTGAGGCTCTTGGATTCCAAGTAGATGCTGATCTACATTATATGCACGAAAATATAGACAAACTAACCAATTCTTTGAGCTCATTAGCTGAAGTAGTACTGCAAAATAAAAGAGGGCTTGACATAATATTCCTGGAAAAAAGAGGACTCTGAGTAGCCCTGGGAGAAGAATACTGCTTCTGGGTTAATTATACTGGAGTCATCAAAAACATTCTGGCAGCCATTAAAAGGAGACATGATGAACACAAGCAACAATGCAAGAACTCACAAGGATGGTTTAAAACTTTGTTCAACTGGTCTCCGTGAATGACTTCCCTAATATCAGCAATTGCTGGCCCCCTGGCTTTACTCTTACTAATGTTGCTTTTTGGCCCCTGCATTATAAACGCCCTAATGTCACTTGTACAAAGGAGAATTGGCGCGATAAAAATGTTAGTCCTACAAACTCAGTATACAACAAGAGAAATGGGACTGACCGAAGAATCAAGGAATTGACTAATCTTCAAAAACAAAAACAAAAAAAAAGGGGGGGGGAGGGGGAGGATGTTAGGGCTGATTGAATGTTAAAACATGTTTAACTATTAGGGCCTGCTTAGCCAGAGCGACTCCATATTACCTGGGTAGCCATATTGTTGTTTACATCTAAAGACATCATTACAGGAATAAATGCTCCAGTAGTTCCTGGTATTGGTTCCGGGTATCAATTCCAGGAGTAAACGTCTTAACAATAGAAGCCATGTACCTTGGGTCTGCAGTTATGCCCTATAAAACCAGCCTAAAGATCGGGACGGGGTCGCCTTCTTTGGAGGCGGCCCTGACTGGTCAGTCTGATTTCTGATGCCTGGCATAAAAATAAATCTTTGCCTTACTTTCAATTTGTATCAGTCTCAGTCCTTTGATATCGGACCCCAACAGGGACATGGGTTTTTCTCCCACTCTGGGATTTTTGCGTACTTAAACAATAGCTTCGTCTATTCTGGGAAATAGGTCCTGTCCTGTTTTATGGCACAGGGGTCCCCCATATGGAGGGATTTGAGAGCAGGGCTCCAGGTGTGGATGCCTGAAAATCCAACCTAGGGTTAGGATTACATCTTAGTGGCATCACAGGCCTTAGAACTGGGCCTTGGGCAGAACTACCCATGGGGCTGTGTTGAAATTGGGACTCAGGCTAAGGGTCACAATGGGTGTCTGTGTCCCGAGAGGCCAGCATAAATGGGTGGGGCCTTAGGGGCAATGCAGTTTTCGCCCAACTCTGAGGGATTTCCATAACTCCAGAAGGCTTCTGGGGAAGAGGTCTTCTGCTTTGTGACTCAGTTGTTCCCTTTGTGGAGGGATTTGAAAGAAGGCCTCTGGGGATCGATGCCTGAAAACGCAACCTATAGTTATGGTTGTAACTATATGTTTGTTACGTTTGTAACCTATAGTATTGGCCTAGGGAATTGGCCAGTCTGATCTGCTGACTCTGACGCCAGCCACGTGGGAGTCTTACTGGAGGTTGGGGCTCAGGTTGAGGGACAGAATGTGTTTTAGTGCCCAGGGACAGCTTCTGTAAAGAAGGGTGGCTTTGGGGTTTCATGCAGCTTTCTCCTAATCTGTGGGTTGCGTGCAGTTTCATCGAGCCGGTTTTCCTTCAGGAGGACAGGACGAGTCCTGTGCTGTGGCTCTGGTGTACCCTATCTGGAGAGTTTGTGGACCAGGACTCTCTTGTCGGAGGCCTGAGAACCAAGCTAGGGGTAGGTTTAGGGACTAGGTCATGGCAGGCTCAATGTTCAGTTCCTGAGGAAAACTCCAGGGATTCTGAGGTTAAGGTGAGTGTCAGGATGTAGCTCATGCTGGAGTTTGTGTCGATGAGATCTGCCAGATGTAGATTTAGCTTCATGGAGGCAAAGAGTTTTCTTCTGCATGGGGGTTTTTGTGCAGTTCCAAACAGCTTGATATCTCCTGTGGGGAATGTCCTGTGTTGTTTTGTGAATCAGGTTTCCCCCATATGGAGGGATTTGAGAGCAGGGTTTGGGGTATGGATGCCTGAAAACCCAGCCTAGGTTTTGGATTTGGTCCTAGTGGCATGGCAGGCCTTATTTCCTGGCTCTGAGGTGGGTTACCCATGCAGCGTTTTTCAAAATGGGGCTCAGTCTAAGGGTCACAATTGGTGTTTGTGTCCAGGATGGCCTGAAAATGTGGGCATGGCCTCAGGGGAAATGCAGGTTTCTGTTATCTCTGAGGGTTTTCCATAGCTCCAAAAACCAAGGTTCCTTCTGAGGGGCAGGAGTTCTGTTTTGAGGCTACAGGGTCCCTAATGTGGAGAGATTCGAGGGAAGTGCTCTGGGTATGGATGCCTGATAACCCAACATAGGTTTAGCATAAGGCACTAGAGGCATGGCAGGTCTGATTTCTTAGCCCTGTGGCCAGCTGTTTCAGTGGTTGCTTGGGGCACGGGAATCAGGTGTGTCAGACTATACATAGCATTAGCATCCAGGGTGTCATATGAACCTTGGTGGCATTGGGGCAAGTGCATGTTTCCCCTAATCTAGGTGTTTTGTGCAGCTCCAAAGGGCACAGATTCAATCTAGAGGGCAGGGAGTGTTCTGGTGTGGCCACAGAGTCCCCAATCTGGAGGACTTGTGTTCCAGGACTCTCAGGATGGAAGTCTGAATCCCAAGCTATGTTTTTGGCTAGTGGCTAGGGCAGGGATACCCAATCTGCAGATGCTTAGGTGAGGTCCTGGATTCTGAAGTTAGGGTGAGCGCCTTTCATGCGCTCAGACTAGAATTTGTGTCCACTGGGTTGTTGTATGTGTGGGTTGCCTCCTGGGGCCATGGAGTTTTCTCTTGCTCTGGGGGTTTTGTGGAGCTCCAAATAATATGGTTTCATTGTGGAGGACAGGTGGAGTCTTGTATATGGTTCTAGGGTCCACCATATGGAGGGATTCGAGAGCTGGGCCCTGGGTATGTATGCCTGAAAACTCAACCTAGAGTTTGTGGTGGGGCCTAGGGACATGGGAAGTCTGAAGTATTCCCACTGGCACCTGGTACCTGGTGGCTGACTGGAACTCAATGCTCCAGTTGAGGGCAGAATGTGTATTATTACCCAAGGTCAGCTGCCATCAATGGGGTGGCTTTAGGGTTTTGTGCAGCTTTCTCCTAATGGGGGGGGTCGCATGCAGCTCAATAAGGCACATTTTCCTTCGGGAGGGCAGGCACAGTCTTGTGGTGTGGCTAAGGGTTCCCTGTCTGTAAGGCTTGTGGACCAGGACTTTGAGGATGGAAGTCTGTGAAACCAAGCTAGGGTTGGAGCTAGGACTAGGGCATGGCAGGCCCAAGCTATGGATGCTGAAGCGAGCTCCGCTGGGATCTGAGGTGAAGGCGAGTATCAGAATATGGCACAGGCTGGAGTTTGTGTCCATGAGTTCCACCCAACACATAGGGTGCCTTATGGTGGCATGGAATTTCCTCCCACTCTGGGGATTTTGCAGTTCCAAATACCTGGTTTATTCTGGGATGTGGGTGTTGTCCTGTTTTATGACTCTGGGGTCCCCCATATCGAGAGATTCGAGAGCAGCAGTCCAGGTATTGATGCCTGAAATCCCAACTGAAGGATAGGTTTAGGTCCTAAGGCCATGGCAGGTCTGATCTTTTGGCCTGGGGTCAGCTGTCCCCGTGGCTGATTGTAGATCGGGACACAGGTTGTGTCAAACTGCATATTAGTGTCCAGGGCGGTGTATGAAAGTGGTGTGGCATCAGGGGCCGTGCATGTTTGCTCTGATCTATGTATGGGTTTTGTGCAGATCCATAGGGCACGCTTTCCATTTGGAGGGCAAGAGACACCCGTGGGGTAGCTCTGGAGTCCCTAGTCTGGAGGGTCTGCTTTCCAGGATTCAAGGGATGGAATTCAGACAACCCAAGTTCAGTTTATGGTTAGGGTGTAGGCATGGATCCCCTATTTGCAGATGCTGAGCAGAGCTCCCCAGATTCTGAAGTTAGGTCAAGTGGCAGACATTCGCTCAAACCAGACTAGAATTTCTGTCCACTAGGGCTGCAGAATGACTGGGTGGCCTTCTGGGGGTCATGGACATATCTCCTGCTAGGGATTTTCACAGCTCTAAATAGTATGATTTCATTCTCGGTGAGAGGTGGAATCCTGTTGTATGGTTCAGGGATAACCAGTGGGGAGGGATTTGAGAACAGGATTCCGGGTATGGATGCCTAACAACCTAACCAATTTTAGCATTAGCGACAAGGAGCATCACAGGATGATCTGCTGACTCTGGGGCCAGCTATGTAGGTGGCTGACTTGAGGACAGGACTCATGCTGTGGGAGAGAATGTGCATTAGGGTCTGGGGTTGGGTTCCATAAATGGGAGTTGTCTCATTGTCCTGCATGTTTCTCCTACTCTGGGTTTTGTGCAGCTCCATTTAGCACAGTTTCCTTCTGTAGGATTTGTAGTTTCCCATGGTGTGGCTAGGCATTTCTCTATCTGGAGGGCTTTTGGGCAGGACTCTTGTGCGAAAGACTGAAAACCCAAGCCAGTGTTAGGGTTAGGACCTAGGGCATGGCAGGCCCATTCTACAGACTCTGAGGTGAACTCCTGGGGATCTGAGATTAAGGCAAGTGTCAGGAGGTCGACCAGGCTGGAGTTTGTGTTCATGTGATTCCCAGAATGTGTGGTGGCCTCATGGGGCCAAGGAGTTTTCACGTTCTTTTGGGTGTTTGTGCAGTAGCAAATAGTGTGGTGTATTCTGGGCGATAGATGCTGTCCTGTTTTATGGCTCAGGAGTCCCCCATATGGAGGGACTTGAGAGCAGGGATGAGTTTATGGATGCCTGAAAACCCAACCTATGTTTAGGGTTAGGAACAAGTGGCATGGCAATCCTTATTTCCTGGCTCTGGGGTGAGTTACCCATGGGTCTGTGTTGAAAATGGGGCTCAGGCTAAGGATCACAATGGGTGTTTGTGTCAGAACGACCAGCAAAAGTGAGCGTGGGTTCAAGGGCAGTGCAGGCTTCTTCCAACCTTGAGGGTTTTACATAGCTGCAAAAAGCAAGTTTTCATTCCGCGGGGCAGGAGGACATTGGATTTGTCACTCAGGGGTACCCCTTGTCGAGGTATTTGAGAAGAGGGCTAGGGTATTGATGCCTTAAAACCCAACCTAGGTTTAAGATTAGGGCCTATGGATATTGCAAATCCAATCTGTTGGCTCTGGGGCCAGCTGACCGGGTGGCTGATTGGAGGATGGGACTGAGGTTGTGTCAGACTTCATATTAGTGTCCATAGTGGAGAAGGTAAGTGGGGTGGCATCAGTGGCTGTGCATGTTTTCCCTGATATAGGGGTTTTGTGCAGCACCATAGGGCATTGTTTCCTTTTGGAAGACAGGGAGACTCCTGTGGTATGGCTCCAGAGTCCCCATTCTGGAGGGATTGCATTCCAGGATTCAAGGGATGGAATTCTGAATATCCAAGCTCAGTGTATATTTAGGGTTAAGGGCATGGATCCCTGATCTGCAGATGTTTGGGTGAGCTCCCAAGAATCTGAAGTTAGAGATAATGTCAGGCATTCTCTCAGACCAGACTAAAATTTGTGTCCACTAAGGCTGCCGAATATGTGGGTGGCCTCCTGGGACCATGGAGATATCTCCTGCTGGAGGATTTGTGCAGCTACATATAGTATGATTTCATTCTGTGGGAGAGGTGGAGTCCTGTTCTATCGCTCAGGGGTCCCCACATGGAGAGATGTGAGGGAAGGTCTCTGGGTATGGATGCCTGAAAATCAACCTAGGTTTAGCATTCGGGACTAGGGGCTGGCAGATCTGATCTGTTGACTCCTGGGCCAGCTATGTGGGTGGCTGACTAGAGGTCGGGGTTAAGGCTGAGGGACAGAATGTTTATTACGGTCCAGGGTCTGATTCTGTAAATGGGGGTGGCCTCATTGGCCTGCAGGTTTCTCCTAATCTGGGGGTTCTGTGCAGCTCCATTGACCAAAATTTCCTTACAAAGGGTAGGCAGAGTCCCATGGTGTGGATCAGGAGTTCTCTATCTGTAGGGGTTGTGGGCCAGGACTGTTGCACTGGAATTCTGAAATACATGATAACATTGCACTTATGGCATAGGGCAGTGCAGGCACAACCTATAAACTCTGCAGTGTGCTCCCTGGGATGTGCGGTTAAGGCTAGAGTCAGGTGGTACGCTCAGCCTGGAGTTTGTATCCATGCGATCTGCCTAATGTGTGGGTGGCCTCATAGTGTCATGAAGTTTTCTACCACTCTGGGGTTTCTGCACAGTTCTAAATAGCATGATTTCATTCTGGGGGAAAGGTGGATTCCTGTTGTATTGCACAGGGGTCCCCAAAAGGAGGAATTTGAGAGGAGGGCTCTGCTTATGGATGGCTGAAAACACGAGCTAGGTTTAGTATTAGGGCCAGGGTCATGGCAGGTCCTATCTGCTGACTCTGCGGCCAGGTACGTGGGTGGCTGACAGGAAGTTGTGGCAGAGGTGAGGAGAGAATGTGCATTAGGATCCAAGGTTGTGTCCATAAATGGTGTTGGCCTCATTGGTCGTGAAAGTTTCTCCTAATTTGGGGGTTTTGTGCATCTCTATTGAGCACGGTTTCCTTCTGGTTGGTAGGCACAGTGCCATTGTGTGGCTTCGGATTTCTCTATCTGGAGGGCTTTTGGGCCAGGACTCTTCAGAAGGAAGCCTGAAAACCCAAGGTAGCATTAGGGTTAGGGCGCAGGACTTGGGAGGCCCAATGTACACATGCTGCGGCTTTCTCCCTGG
The DNA here is from genome assembly GCF_902655055.1 of Lutra lutra. NCBI lineage: Eukaryota > Metazoa > Chordata > Mammalia > Carnivora > Mustelidae > Lutra > Lutra lutra. Next base: position 586,266 of record NW_025923833.1, on the reverse strand, counting down.
GATCTGAGGTTAAGGCGATTGTCAGGAGATAGACTCAGGATGGAGTTTGAGTCCATGCCATCTGCCAAATGTGGAGGTGGCTTCATGAGTTTTCATGAGGTGGCTTCAGGAGTTTTCTCCTGCTCTGGGGTTTTGCTGAGTTCCAAATAGTTTGGTCTATTCTGGGCGATAGATGGTGTCTGGCTTTATGGCTCAATGATCCCCCAAATGTAGGGATTTGAGAATAGTGTACCAGTTTTTGATGCCTGAAAACCCAACTTACATTTAGAATTAGGTCATAGTGGCATGGCAGGCCTTATATCCTGACTCTGGGGTGAGCAAACCATGGGACTGGGTTGAAATTATGTTTAGGCTAGGGGTCACAATGTGTGTTTGTGTCTTTTATGGCCTACAAAATTTGACGTGGTCCCGGGAAAAGCAGGTTACTTCCAACTCTGAGGGTTTTACATAGTTCCAAAAAGCAAGGTTTCCTTTTGGGGACAGGATGAGTTCTGTTTTGTGGATCAGGGATCCCATGTTTGGAGGGATTCATCAGGAGGGTTCTGGTTTTAGATGCCTGAAAAACCATCCTAGAATTAGGATTAGGGCCTGGTGGTATGTCAGTTTCAATCTCCTGGCTCTGGGGCCAGCTGTCCTGGGGGCTGATTGGAGGACAGAACTCAGGTTTTGTCAGACTGCGTATTGGTGTCCAGGGTGGCGTATGAAAGAGGGGTGGCATTGTTGTCCTTACACATTTCCCCTAATCAAGGAATTTTGTACAGCAAAATAGATCATGGTTTCTGCTTCAGGGCAGGGAGAGTCTTGTGGGGTGGCTCTGGTGTCCCCAATCTGGAGGGCTTGCATTCAAGGACTCAAGGGATGGAATTCTGAAAACCCAAGCTTGGTGTATGGTAACGCTGTGGGGCATGGATCCCCGATCTCCAGATGCTGAGGGGAGCTCCCCCGATTCGGAAGTTAGGGCGAGTGTCAGGCATTCACTCAGACCAGACTAGAATTTGTGTCTACTAGGGATGCCAAATGTGTGGGTGGCATCCTGGGGCCAGGAATATTTCCCCTATTCTGGGATTTTGTGCATGTCTAAATAGTATTATCTCATTCTGGGAGAGAGGTGGAGTCCTGTTGTATGGCTCAGGGGTGCCCATATGGAGGGATTCAAGAGCAGGGCTCTTTATATGGTTGCCTGAAAACCCAACCTCAGATTAACATTAGGAACTAGGGACATGTGAGGTCTGATTTTCTGACTCTGGGTTCAGCTACGTAGTTGTCCAGCTGGCAGTTGGGACTCTGGCTGAAGGACAGAAGGTGTATTAGTGAACAGTGTTGGGTTCCGTGGATAGGATTGCCCTCGTGGACCATACAGGTTTCTCAAAATCTGGGGGTTTTGTGTAGCTATATTGAGCATGGTTTCCTTCCAAGGACAGGCAGAGTCCCATGGTGTGGCTCTGGCGTTCTCTATCTAAAGAGCTTATGAGCCAGGACTCTTAGGACGGAAGTCTGAAAACCCATGCTAGGATTTGGGTTAGGGTCTAGGAACTGGCAGACCCAATTTTCAGATGCTGAGGCCAGTTCCTGGGGAACTGAGGTTAAGGCGAATGTCAGGAGGTCTCTCAGTCTGGAGTTTGCATCCATGCGATCTCCCAAATGTTGGGGTCGCCTCATGGGGCCATGGAGTTTTCTCCCGCCCTGGGATTTTTGCGCAGTTCCACAATGTTTGGCCTATTCTAGGGGATAGGAGGTGTCCTGTTTAATGGCTCGGGGTTCCCATATAGAATGATTGGAGAGCAGGGCTCCGGGTATGGATGCCGGAGAGCCCAACCTAGGGTTTGGATTAGGGCCTAGAGGCATGGCAGGTCCAATCTGCTGGGGCCAACTGTTCAATGGCAGATTGGAGGATTGGACTCAGGTTGTGTCAGACTGCATATTGGTGTCCAGGGTGGAGAATGTTATGTGAGCTGTCATCACGGGCTTTGCATATTTCCCCTGTTCTAGGGGTTTTGTGCAGCTCCATAGGGCATGGTCTCATTCTGAAGGGCAGGGAGAGTCCTGTGTGTAGGCTCTGGAGTCCCCAGTCTTGAGGGTTTTCATTCTAGGACTCAAGGGATGAAATTCTGAAAATCTGAGATCAATGTATGGTTAGGGTGTAGAGCATGGATATTTGATCTGCAGATGCTGAGGCGAACTCCCATATTCTGAAGTTTGGGCAAGTGTCAGGCATTTGTTCAGACCAGACTAGAATATGTTTCCACAAGGGATGCAAATGTGTTGGTGGCTTCCTGGTTCCACGGAGGTTTTTTTTTCTGCTCTGGGGGTTTTGGGCAGCTCCAAATAGTATGGTTTCATTCTGGGGGAGGGGTGCAGTCCTGTTGTATGGCTCAGGGTTCCCCATATGGAGGAATTCGAGAGAAGGGCTCTGAGTATGGATGCATAAAAACCCATCCTAGGGTTAGCATTAGGGACTAGGGGCATGGCAGTTCAGATTTGCTGCCTCTGAGGCAAGCCATGGGGCGGCACACTGGAGATTGGGGTTCAGGCTGAGGGACAGAATGTGCCTTAGTGTCCAGGGTCGGGTTCCATCAATGGGAGGCCTCGCTGTCCGTGCAGGTTTCTCCGAATCTGGGGTCTTTGAGCACATATATTGAACAAAGTTTCCTGTGTGTGAGTGTCAGGCATTCACTCACCCAGACGAGAATTTGTGTCCATTATGGCTAACGAGTATGAACATGGCCTCCTGGGGCCATGGAGGTTTCTCCTGCTCTGGGGTTTTGCACAGCTCTAAATACTATGGTTTCATTCTGGGGGAGAAATGGAATCCTGTTGCATGGCTCATGGTTCCCTGTATGGGGGGGTGAAAGGGCAGGCCTGAGGATATGAATGGCTGAAAACCCAAACTAGGGTTTGGATTAGGGCCTAGAGGCATGGCAGGCCTGATCTGCTGGCTCTGGGGATAGCTGTCCCGCTGACTAATTGGAGAATGAGACTCACGTTGTGTCAAACTGCATATTATTGTCCACGGTGGCATACACAATGGTGGTGGCATCGAGGGCTGTGTACTCTTCCCCTATCTAGGAATTCTGTGCAATTCCATATGGTATGATATCCTTCTGGAGGGCAGGGAGACATCTGTGAGTTTTTCCGGAGTCCCCAAACTGGAGGGCTTGCATTCCAGGGTTCAAAGGATAGAATTCTGAAAAGCCAAGCTCAGTTTATGGTTAGTGTGTAGGGCATGGATCCCCTATCTGCATATGCTAAGGAGAGCTCCCAGGGTTCTGATGATAGTGCGATTGTCAGGTATTCACTCAGACCAGACTTGAATTTGTGTGCACTACAGCTCCCAAATGTATGCATGGCCTCAGTGGGCCATGGAGTTTTCTCGTGCTCTAGGGTTTATGAGAAGTTTCAAATAGTTTGGTCTATTCTGGGTGATAGGTGGTGTCGGGTTTTATGGCGCAGTGCCCCCCATATGGAGGGACTTGAGAGCAGGGCGCCTGTTATGGATGCCTGAAAATCCAACCTACATGTAGTATTAGGAAAAAGTGGCATGGCAGGCGTTATATCCTGCCTCTAGGGTGAGTTACCCATGGGGCTGTGTTGAAAATTGGGCTCAGGTTCAAGGTCACAATGGGTGTTTATGTCCAGGGCGGCCTGTAAAAGTGGGAATGGCCTCAGGGGCTATATAGGTTTCTTCCAACTCTGAGGGTTTTACATAGCTCCAAAAGCAATGTTTCTTCTGGCAGGAAGGACGAGTCTGTTTTGTGGCTCAGGGGTCCTCCGTATGGAGGGATTTGAGAGGAGTGCTCTGGGTATGGATGCCTGAAACCACAACCTAGGGTTAGGATTAGGGTCTAGGGGCAAGGCAGGTCTGATCTGGTGGATCTGGGGCCGGCTGTCTCGGTGGCTGCTTGGAGGATGGGACTCAGGTTTTGTCAGACTGCATATTAGTGTTCAGGGTGGAGTACAAATGTGGGTGCCATCGGGGCTTTGCATATATCACCTGATTTAGGGGTTTTGTGCAGCTTCATAGGGCACAGTTTCCTTTGGGGGGCAGGGGGATTCCTGTGGGGTGGCTCCAGAGTCCCTAATCTGGAGAGATCGCATTCCAGGACTCAAGGGATGGAATTCTGAAAACTCAAGCTCAGTGTATGGTTGGGGTGTAGGGCATGGGTCCTCAATCTGTAGATGCTGAGGCGAGCTCCCCAGATTCTGAAGTTAGGGTAAATGTCAGGCATTCACTCAGACCAGACAAAAATTTGTGTCCATTAATGCTGCAGAATATGAGGATGGCATCATGGGGTCATGGAGATTTCTCTTGCTCTGGGTGATTTGCTCAGCTCCAAATAGTATGATTTCATTCTGGGAGAGAAATGGAATCCTGTTGCATGTTTCCCTGCATGGAGGGATTTGAGAGCAGGGCTGAGGGTATGGATGGCTGAATACCCAACCTAGGGTTAGATTTAGGGGACTATGTGCATGGCAGGACTGATCTGGTGCCTGCAACGAGGGTGGCTGACTGGAGGGTAGGACTCAGGCAGAGGGACAGAATGTGTATTGAATTCCATAGTAGGGTTCCATTGGCCTCATTGACTATGCAGTTTTCTCCTAATCTGGGGGTTTTGTTCAGCTCCGATGAACACATTTTCCATCTGCAAGGTAGGCAGAGTCCCATGGTGTGGCTCCAAAGTTCTTTATCTGGTGGGCTTGTGGGCCAGGTCTCTTTGGACGGAAGTCTGAAAACCCATGCTAGGGTTAGGGTTAGGTCCTAGGGCATGGCAGGTCTAATTTACAAATGCTTAGAAGTGGTCCCAGTGATCTGAGGTTAAGGCGAATGTCAGTAGTTATGCTCAAGCTGGAGTTTCTGTCCATGTGATCCACCAAATGTCAGGGTGTGCTCATTGGGCCATGGAGTGTTCTCCCGCTCTGGGGTTTTTGTGAGTTCCAAAATGTTTGGTCTATTCTGCGGAATTGGTGGTGTCCTGTTTTATGGCTCAGGGGTCCCCCATATGGAGGGATATGATAGCACGGTACTGATTATGGATGCCTGAAATCCCCACCTATGTTTAGGGTTAGGTCGTAGTGGCATGGCAGACCCCAAATCCTTTCTCAAGGGTAAGCTACCCATGGGGCTTTGTTGAAAATGGGGCTCAAGCTAAGGGTCACAATGGGTGTTTGGTTCCAGGGTGGCCTGTAGAAGTGGGTGTGGCCTCAGGGGCAACACCGATTTCTTCCAACTCTAAGGGTTTTACATACCTCCAAAGAGCAAAGTTTCCTTCTAGGGGGCAGGAGGAGTTCTGTACTGTTTTTCAGGTGTCCCCCATGTGGAGGGATTGGTGAGGAGGTCTCTGGCTATGGATGCCTGAAACATCAATCTAGGGTTAGGATTAGGACAGAGGGCCATGGCAAGTCCAATATGAAGGGTCTCTGTCCATCTGTTCTGGGGACTGATTGGAGGATGGGACTCAAGTTGTGTCAGACTGCATATTAGTGTACAGGGTAGAGAACGAAAGTGGGGTGGCATTGGGGTTCTTGTATATTTGCCATATCTACATATTTTGTGCAGCTCCATAGGGCACAATTTCCCTCTTAAGGGCAAGAAGAGTCCAGTGGGATGACTCCGGAGTCCCCAATCTGGATGGGTTGCATTCCAGCACTCAAGGTATGGAATTCTGAAAACCTAAGCTCAGTATATGGTTAGTATGGTTAGGGTGTAGGGTATGGATCCCCTATCTGCAGATGCTGAGTCAGGCACCCCTGAATGTGATGTTAGGGTGAATGTCAGGCATTCCCTCAGACCAGACTAGAATTTTGGTCCACTGGGGTTGCCAAATATGTGTGTGGCCTCCTGGGGCCAGGGATGTTTCTCCTGCTCTGGGGGATTTGCCCAGCTCCAAATGGTATGATTTCATTCTGGCAGAGATGGGGAGTCCCGTTGTATGGCACAGATATCCCCATATGGAGGGAATCGAGAGAAGGGCTTTGTGTATGGATGCCTGAAAAATGAACCAAGGGTTACCATTAGGGTCAGGTATGATCTGCTGAATCTGAGGCCAGTTATGTGGGTGGATGACTGGAGGTCGGGGCTAAGACTAAGGGACAGAATGTGTAGGATCGGGTACTGTAAATGGGGGTGGTCCGATTGGCCATATCTACGTATTTTGTGCAGCTCCATGGGGCACAATTTCCCTCTTGAGGGCAAGAAGAGTCCAGTGGGGTGGCTCTGGAGTCCCCAATCTGGAGGGCTTGCTTTTCAGGACTCAAGGGATGGAATTCTGAAAACCCAAGCTAGGTGTATGGTTAGGGTGTAGGGCATGGATCCGAAACCTTCTGATGTTGAGGCAATGTCCCCAGAATATGAAGTTAGGGCGAGTGTCAGACATTCGCTCAGACCAGAGTAGAATTTGTGACTATTAGGGCTGCCAAATCTGTGCGTGGCCTCCAGGGCCATGGAGGATTCTCCTGCTCTGGGGTTTTGTACAGCTCCTAATCCCAGATTCATTCTTGGAGAGATTTCGGGGCCTGTTGTATACCTCAAGGGTTCCCATATGGAGGGATTTGAGAGCAGGACTCTGGGAATGGATGCCTGAAAACCAAACCTATCTTTAGCATTAGGGACTGGAGGCATGGCAGGTCCAATCTGTTGAGTATGGGGCCAGGTATATGGGTGGCTGACTGGAGGTTGGGTCTCAGGCCAGGGACAGATGTGTATTAGTGTTCAGGTTCGGGTTTCATCAATGAGTCTGCCCTCCTTTCCCTCAGAATGATACCAAAGTATCCAAGCCCTAATTTCAGATCCCGAGGAGCTCGCCTCAGGGTATGCAGATCGGGCCTGCCATACCCTTGACACTAGTCCTATCCCAAGTTTGTGTTTTGAGACAGGACTGTGCCTGGCCTGCCGAAGAAAACTCTGCCCTATACAGTTGCCAAAACCCTACAGATTAGGAGAAATCTGCAAGGACCCCGAGGCCAACCCAATTTCTTACAATGCCCTGGACCAAAATGCCCAGTCTGACACACCCTGAGCACCTACCTCCAGTCAGACACCCAGGCAGATGGCCCCACAGAGAAAATATTGAACCTCACATGCCCCCTAGGCTCTCATCTGTACCCTAGCTTAGGTTTCCAGCCATCTGTCTCCAGAGGCCTGGTCACAGAAATGAACAAAGGGGAATCCCCTGAGCCACAGAAATCCTCCTGTCCTCAGAAGGAAACGTTGCTAACTGGAGCTATGTAAAACCCTCAGCTTAGGAGAATCCTGAAGGGACCCCGAGTCACCACCACATTTGAACTAACCCAAGCTACTGTTTTTGACTTTTGTCCACACACTCTAGAAGGAAAGCCCTCCAGATTGGGCATTCTGGAGTCGCAACGCAGCATTCTGCCTGCGCACCAAAAGAAAAAATTGCCCAATGGGGCTGCCCAGAAACCCCTAGCGAGGATCAACAGCATGGCCTCAACCACTGCCAAATTTCCTTGGCAGCCCAGTGCAGTAATGCTCTGTCTGACACAGCCTGAGCACAGACCTCCCTCCAGACACCCAGACACCTGGATGCATATCAAGCAGATTGGACCGTCCATGGCCCTAGGCTGTCATCACTTCCCAAACTGAGTTTTCGGACATCAGAACCTAGACCTTATCTCAAATCACTGGAACTGAAAGAACCTAATGCACCAAACAGAACTCCTCCTTCCCCATGGCAAGAAACATTGCTGTTGGGATGCTGAAAGATGTCAAAGTTAAACACTCAGAGTAGGATAACCCTTCATGGCCCTTGAGGCCACGATCATACTTGATGGTCGCCTTGGGCACAAACAGATATTGTGACACTCAGCGTGAGCCCTGTGTTCAAATAAGACATCTCAGTGGCTGCACCCATGGCATATCGGGCTTGTCAAGCCCCTTGACCCCAATCCTAACCAAAGTTTGGGTTTTCCAGTCGCCCGTGCCCAGGTCTCTGCTCTGGAATCCCTCTTGTTGAGGGACACCTGAGACAGAAAACAGGACTCTTCTAACCATCAGAGTGACCAAAATTATTGGGTTGCGGGCAAAACTCCGCAGTGAGGGAGAATCGTCTAGTGACAATGAGGCACCCCTCTATTCCCAGGCCATCCTTGACACAAAATCCACAGAGAAAAGCCAGAGCGACTGCCTCACATTCGTCCTTATGTAATATCCCAAGGAGCTCCCCTCACGGTCTGTAGATCGGGCCTCCTATACCCTTGGCCCCAAACCTAAGCTGAGTTTGTGTATTCAGACTTCTGTCCACACAGCCCCGGGCCACACACACTCCAGGTTGGGTCCCCTTGAGCCACACCAAAGGACGGTGACTGCCCTTTCCAAGGAAATTTTGCCCATTCTATTGGCCACCACCCTACAGATAAGGAGAAACCTCCAAGGCCCCCGAGGACATCCCAATCATATAGGTCACCCTGGACAAACGGGGACATTGTGAAACAATCTGAGCAACTACCTCCATTCAGACATGCAGACAGATGTCCCCAGATAAGAAAATTGAAACGGAAAGGCCCCTAGGCCCTAATCTGAACCCAAGCTTTGATTTCCAGGAGTCTCTCCTCAGAGGCCTGGTTTCGAAGACCAGCAAATGGGGATTTACTGAGGCACCAAACAGAACACCTCTCATCACACAAGGGAAGCTTGCTCTATGTACCTGTGTCAAACCCTCTAGGTAGGGGAATCCTGCAGGGCCCCTGAGCCACTGCCAGGGTCCACAGTCTCCATGGACACAAACCCACATTAGAACCCATTCTCAGGAGAGTCCATTTCAACTCAGCTCCCTGATTTGTTCACCCAGAGCCAGCAGATCGAAACTGCCTTGTCTCTAGGAGACAAGGAATGCCAGGTGGGATATCCAGGCCACCATCCTTAAACCTTGCTATCGAGTCATTCAGTATGGGGTGTCCTGGAGCCATCCAAAAAGACTTGACTGTCCCACAAAAGGAAAGCTTGCAGTTGGGAGCAACTCAAACCCCCCAGCATAGGAAAACCTCTAGGGCCTCATGAGCTATCCCCTTTCAAGAAGGGACCATCATGGACACAAACTCCAGGCTCAGCGAACATCCAATCGTCGCCCTGACTTCAGATGCATGAGATCTCGATTCAGCCTCTGCAGAGTGGGCCCGCCATGTGCTCAGCCACAAACATAACCCTAGCTTGTGATTTCCGACTTCCATCCTCACACTCCTGGCCCACAAGGCCTCCTGATTGGGAATTCTGGGGCCACAACGAAGTACTCTGCCTGCCCACCAGAAGAAAAATTTGCCTATGGGGTTGCCCAGAAACCCCAAAAGAGGATCAATCTGCTCGGGCCTCAGCAACACCCCAATTGCATAAGCTACCCTAGCATTAATGTTCTGACTTACACAGCCCGAGCCTAGACCTTCCCACAGACACCGAGAAAGCTGGCTGCACACCCAGCACATCGGACCCGCAACAGCTTGAGGCCATTCCCAACATGGGTATTCAGGCATCGAAACGTAGGCCTGTTCTCCAATCCCCCCAAAGTGGGGTACCTGAAGCACAAGTCAGACTTCCTTCATCCCCATGGCAGGAAACCTTGCTGTTGGCATGGTGTCAAACCTTCAGTATAGGAGAATCCTGCATGGCCGATGAGGCCACGCCCATACTTGAGAGCCACCTTGGGCACAAACACGAATTGTGACCCTCAGCGTGAGCCCCTTATTTAAGTAACGCCTCTCAGTGGCTGGACCAAGAGCACCCATATGGGGCTAGCCAGGCCCATAGGCACCCAGGCCTAACCAGAGGTTGGGTATTCCAGGCGCCAGTACCCACTGCACTGCTCTAGAATCCCTCAATTGCGGGGATACCTGAGGGAGACAGCAGGACTCCTCCCTTCATACAGAATGACTCCAAACTCTTGGGAGCTGGGCAAATAACCAGAGAGGGAGACTCATCCATGGCCCATGACCGACCCCTACATTTAACGGACATCCAGGACACAATGTCCAGAGACAAAAGCCTGAGCCACCGCTTCCCATTCGCCCTCCTTTCATATGCCAAGGAGCTCCACTCACGCTCGGTAGATCATGCCTGCCATACCCTCAGCCCCAAATCTGAACTGAGTTTGTGTTTTTGGACGTCTATCCCCACAGACCTGCCCCACACACAAGCCAGGCTGGAGCCTCCATTGCCACACCACAGGACTGTGCCTGCTCTCTCCTAAGGAACTGTGCCCATTCCATTGGCCACAACCCTACAGAATAGGAGATACCTCAAGGCCCCCGAGGACATCCCACTACTGTCAGCTGCCCTGGACAAACAGGGGCATTCTGACACAAGCTGAGCAACTACATCCATGCAGACAAGTACACAGATGTCCACAGAGTCAGAAGATGGACTGGAAAGGCCCCTAGGCCCTAATCTGAACTCTTGCTTGATATCCAGGTGTCACTCCTCAGAGGCCTGGGTTCGAAGACCAGCATATGGGGCTTTCCTGAGGCACCAAACAGAACACCTCTCGTCAACACATGGGAAACTTCCTTGTTGGATTTTTGGCAACACTTTCGGTTATGGGAATTCTGCAGAGTCCCTGAGCCACCGCCACATTCCAAGGTCTCCATGTCCAACAACCCGCATTATGACCCATTCTCAGGAGATTCCATTTCAACGCAGCCCTCTGGGTAGCTCGCCTAAGAGCCCACAGATTGAACCAGCCTTGGCCAGAACAGAAAAAAGGAATGAGAGGTGGCGTTTCCAGGCATCCATTCTTAGACCTCTGCTCTCGAGTCTTTCTGTATGGGGGGTCCTGGATCAATCCAATATGACTCGACTGTCCCACAGAAGGAAACCAAGAGGTTTGGATCAACTCAGAACTTCTGGTGTAGGGAAACTTCCCTGGCCTCATGAAGCCCCCAACCCCCTCAGGAAGGGGCCATCATGGACACAAATTCCAGCCTGAGGCAGCGTCTGATACTCGCCCTGACCACAGATGCAGTAGAACTCGATTCAGCCTCTGCAGAGTGAGCTGCCGTGTCCTCGGCCCCAAACCTAACCCTAGCTTGTGTTTTAAGACTTCTTTCCTCACATTCCTGGCAAACAAGCCCTCCAGATTGAGAATTCCGGAAGCACAATGCAGCCCTCTGCCTGCCCACAAGAAGAAAAACGTTGCCCTATGGGGATGCCAGGAAACCCAAAATGAGGATCAACCTGCTGGGCCCACGACTGCACCTCAATTGGATAGGCTGCCCTGGGCATTCCTGCTCTGTCTGACACAGCCTGAGGCCAGAAGTCCCGATAGTAAAGAGACAGCGGCCGCAAACCCAGCATATCTGATCTGCCATGGATTTGGGCCGTCATCTCTTAGCAACCTGGGTTTTCAGACATCGGAACCTAGACATTATATGGAATTCCTGCACAGCTCGGTACCTGAAGCACAAATCACAACTCCTCCTTCCCCATGGCAGTCAAGCTTGCTCTTGGCATGGAGTCACACCTTCACGGTAGGAGAAACCTACATGGCCCATGAGGCCACGCCCAAATTTGAGTGACACCTTGGAGACAAACTCGCACTGTGACCCTCTGCGTGAGCCCCATGTTCAGGTAAGGCCTCTCGGGGCATCGACCCAGAGCCGGCATATGGGGCTTGCCATGCCCCTGTGCTCCCAATCCTCACCAGAGTGCGAGGTTCCCAGGCGCCTGTACCCAGGGCTCTGCTCTGGAATCCCTCTCTTGGAGAGACACCTGAGCCAGACAACAGGACTCCACCCTTCCCACAAAATGACCCCAAACTCGTGGGAGCTGGGCCAAAACCCCAGGGGTGGAGACTCATCTATAGCCCATGGGGGCAGCCCTACATTCCACGGCTCTCCTGGACACAGCATCCAGAGAAAAAAGCCTGAGCGAACACTTCCCACTCGCCCTTCTTTCATAACCCGAGGAGCTCCCCTCACGGTCTGTAGTTCCGGACTGCCATACCCTCGGCCTAAACCTAAGCCGAGTTTGTGTTTTCAGAATTCCGTCCCAACATGGCCTGGCCCACACAGCCTCCAGGCTGGGGCCTCTGGAGCCGCACCGCAGGACTGTGCCTGTCCTCTCCATGGAAATTGTGCCCAATCCATTGGCCACGACCCCTATAGATTAGGAGAAACCTCCAAGCGCCCCCCCCCCCGCCCCGAGGCCATCCCAATAGTGTAGGCCGCCCTGGACTAAGAGGGGCCCTCTGACACAAGCTGAGCATCTATCTCCACTTAGATACTCAGACAGTGTCCCCAGAGACAGAAGTTTGAAACGGACAGGGCCCTAGGCCCGAATCTGAACCCTAGCTTTGGTTTCCAGGTGTCTCTCCTCAGAGGACTGGTTTCAAAGACCAGCGTAAGGGGCTTTTCTGAGGAACCAAACAGAAACCCTCTCGTGCCCACATGGGGAGATTTCTTGTTGGAGCTGTGTCCAAACCTTCGGGTAGGAGGATTCTTCAGGGCCCCTGAGCCACCAGCACATTCCAAGGTCTCCATGGACACAAACCCACATTACGACACATCCTCAGAAGAGTCCATTTCAACTCAAACCCCTGGGGAGCTCGCCCCAGAGCCGGCGGATCCAACATGTCTTGTCGCTAATAGCCAATGGGAATGCGAGGTACGGTGTACAGGCATCCATCCTTCGAACCCTGCCCTCCAGTCTTTCTGTATGGGACATCTGGAGCCATCCAACAGGACTCCACTGTCCCGCAGAATGGAAACTTGTGGTTTGTAGCAACTCACAGAGTCAGTGTGAGAAAACCTCCTTGGCCTCATGAGCCCCCCACTTCATGAAGGGGCCATCATGGACACAAACTCCAGCCTCAGCCAACGTCGGATATTTGCCCTGATTTCAGATGCAGGAGATCTGGATTGAGCCTCTGCAGAGTGGGCCTGCCGAGCCCTCGGCCCCAATGCTAACCCTAGCTTGTGTTTTCGGACTTAGGGCCTCACACTCCCGGCCCACAAGGCCTCCTCATTGGGAATTCTGGGGCCACAACGAAGCACTCTGCCTGCACACCAGAAGAAATCATGGCCTATGTGGTTGCCCAGAAAGCCCAGGTGAGGATCAACCTGCTCAGACCTTGGCGACACCCCAATTGCATAGGCTACCCTAAGCACTAACGCTCTGCCTTACGCACCCTGAGCCCACACCTTCTGACAGACACTGAGATAGCTGGCCGCAAACCCAGCACATGGATGCGCCATGGCTTGAGGCCATCGTCCACTCCCAAGCTGGGTTTCCAGGCATCGCAACGTAGACCTTATGTCCAATCCCTGCACAGGGGGAAACCTGATGCACAAGTCAGAACTCCTCCTTCCCCATGGCAGGAAACCTTGGTGTTGGCATGGTGTGAAACCTTCAGTGTAGGAGAAACCTGCTGGGCCCATGAGGCCACGCCCATGCGTGAGAGCCGCCTTGGGCACAAACACGCATTGTGACCCTCAGTGTGAGCCCCTTATTCAAGTAACGCCTCTCAGTGGCTGGACCAAGAGCCCGCATATGGGGCTAGCCATGCCCACTGGCCCCCAGGCCTAACCAGAGGTCGGCTGTTCCAGTCAACAGTACCCAGTGCTCTGCTCTAGTATCCCTCTCTTGCGGGGATATGTGAGGCAGAGAACAGGACTCCTCCCTTCCTACAGAATGACCCCAAACTCTTGGGAGCTGGGCAAATCACCAGAGAGGGAGACTCGTCCATGGCCCATGAGGCCACCCATACATTAAACGGACATCCTGGACAAAAATAGGGGGGACAGATGCTTGAGCAACCGCCTCCCCCTCGCCCTCCTTTCACATCCCGAGGTGCTCCCTTCACGCTCTGTAGTTCACGCCTGCCATACCCTCAGCCCCAAATCTGAGCCGAGTTTGTGTATTCAGATGTCTGTCCCCACACACCTGCCCCACACACCCTCCAGGCTGGGGCCTCTGGAGCCACAACACAGGACTGTGCCTCTTCTCTCCCAGGAAACTGTGCCCATTCCATTGGCCACAACCCTACAGAATAGGAGATACCTCAAGGCCCTCGAGGACATCCCACTAATGTCAGCCGCCCTGGACAAACAGGGGCATTCTGACACAAGCTGAGCAACTACCTCCACGCAGACAAGTACCCAGATGTCCGCAGAGTCAGAAGATGGAACCAGACAGGGCCTTAGGCCCTAATCTCAACTCTTCCTTGATTTCCAGGTGTCACTCCTCAGAGGTCTGGGTTCAAAGACCAGCATATGGGGCTTTCCTGAGGCACCAAACAGAACACCTCTCGTCTCCACATGGGAAGCTTCCTTGTTGGGTTTTTGGCAAACCTTTTGGTTATGGGAATTCTGCAGAGTCCCTGAGCCACCGCCACATTCCAAGGTCTCCATGACCAACAACCCGCATTATGACCCATCCTCAGGAGATTCCATTTCGACGCAGCCCTCTGGGTAGCTCGCCCAAGAGCCTGCAGATTGAACCAGCCTTGTCCAGACCAGCCAATGGCAGTGTGAGGTGGCGTTTCCAGGCATCCATGCTTAGACCCCTGCTCTCAAGTCTTTCCAGATGGGGCATCCTGGATCCAGCCAATACTACACAACTGTCCCGCAGAAGGAAACCTCGAGGTCTGGAGCAGCTCAGAACTCCCGGTGTCGGAAAACCTCCCTGGCCTCATGACGCCCCCAACCCCTTCAGGAAGGGGCCATCATGGACACAAACTCCAGCCTGAGGCAACGTCTGATACTCGCCCTGACCACAGATGCAGTAGAACTCGATTCAGCCTCTGCAGAGTGGGCCTGCCGTGCCCTCGGCCCCAAACCTAACCCTAGCTTGTGTTTTCAGACTTCCTTCCTCACATCCCTGGCCCAGAAGCCCTCCTGATTTGGAATTCTAGGGTCACAACGAAGCACTATGCCTCCCCATTGGAAGAAAAACATTGCCTATATGGTTGCCCAGAATCTCCAAATGAGGATCAACCTGCTGGGGCCTCGGCATCTCCCAAATTGCATAGGCTACCCTAAGCACTAACGCTCTGTCTTACATAGCCTGATACCAGACCTTCAGACAGACACCAAGGCAAATTGCCCCACACCCAGCACATTGGACCCGCCATGGCTTTAGGCCATCATCCCCTCCCAAACGGGTATTTCAGGCATTGGAACCTAGACCTTATCTCCAGGGCCTGCAGATACTTCTGCAGGGCAGAACTTCATGCACAAATCAGAACTCCATCTTCCACATGGCAGGAAACCTTGCTGTCAGCATGTTGTCAAATATTCAGAGTAGGAAAAACATGCATGGCCGATGAGGCCACGCCCACTCATGAGGGCCACCCTGGGCACAAACAAGCATTGTTACCCTCAGCCTCAGCATGCTTTCCAACAATCCCTGCACAATCAGGATCCCCCATTTCAGGACTGCTATGCACCTAGGCCCAAATCCTTACCCCTGGTGGGATTTTCCTGATGACCAGACCGAGAACCAGTCTCTGGAATCCCTGTTTGGGGCACTCATAAGATGGAAAAAAGCACTCTTCCCTTCCCCATAAAATCCACAAAACTATTGAGAGCAGCCAAGATCCTTAGAGCGGACAATTCTCCCTTGGACCCATGAGACCACACCTGCATTACGAAGCCATCCTGGACACGCAATCCAGATATAAAAGCCTGTGCTAACCCTTTGAGTCCCCCTAACTACAGTCCTGAGGAGCTGCTCTCCAGGTCTCCGCATTTGGCCTGCGATCAGCTCACCACTAAACCTAACCCGAGTTTGTGTGTGCAGACTACTTTCCCAAAACCATAGCTCACATATCCTCCAGGATGGGGTCTCTGCTGCCACACCACAGGGCTGTGCCTGCCATCCCCATGGAAACTATGCCCGTCACAGTTGCCCAAACCCTCCAGATTAGGAGAAACCTGCAAGGCCCCTGAGCCCACCCCAATATGGAGGCCGCTCTGGATGCAAATGCACAGTCTGAAACACCCTGATCCTCTACATCCAGGCAGACAGCCAAGTCAGTGGTGCTGAGTCAGAAGATTGAATCTGACATGCCCCTAGGACCTCAATGGAAGCCTAGATTAGGTTTTTAGGCATCTGTCCTCAGAGGTCTGTTCTGGAATACCAACTTAGGATACAACATGTGGCCCTGAGCCACACAACAGAATATCTTCTGTCCCCAGAAGGAAACCGTGCACTTATACCTGTGTCAAATACTCCATGTGGGAGAATCTTGCATGGCCCCTTAGCCACTAGCACATTCTAAGATCTCCTTGGTAACAAACCTGCATTGTGACCCATCTGCAAGATTTTCCATGTCAACTCAAGGCCTTGGTACATCGCAACAGAGCCACAAGATCCAACCTGCCATGTTGCACAGCTGCAATGGTCAATGGAGGTGTGTTTTCCAGGCATTCATGCTGGAGAGATCTGCTACAAAAACTTTCCACATGGAGGAATGTGGAGCAAACAAAGCAGAATCCACATGTCCAGTAGAAGGAAAACTTACTGTTTGGAGCATCTCACAAGCCTCAGCGTGGGAAATCCTCCATGGCCTCTTGACACCAACCCTCCAATTTTTGGTCATCATAGACACAAACTCCAGTGTGAGCAAACATCTGACATCCACCCTTACACAGGTGCTGGATATCTAGAATATGCCATTGCACTTTGGAACTGCCATCTGCTTTGCACTGAATTTAACCATAGCTTGTGTTTACAATTCCATCCTCACCCTACTGGTCCCCAAGCCCTCTTGATAGGGAATTCTGGAGCCAAAACGCAGCATTCTCCCTTCCCCATAGAAAGAAGAAGGGCCTGGTGAGACTGCCCAGAAACCCCACATGAGGATCAGTCTGTTCGCCCCTCGAGGTAATCCCGATTGATAGGCTGCCCTGGCCACTAGTGCCGTGTTTGACAGAGCCTGAGCCCTGACCTCATGTCAGCCGCCCAGAGAGAGGGGCCCATATCCAGCATGTGAGATTGGCCATGGCCCAAATCCATGTTCTCGCCCCATCCTTGGTATTCAGGCATCTGTCCCCAGACCTTTGATGGAATCCCTGCCAATGGGGGAACCTGAAGCACAATAGAGAACTCCTATTTCCCCATGGCAAGAAACCTGTCTGTTGGGATGGGTGTCCAACCCTCAGAGTGGGAGCCAGCTGCATGGCCAATGAGACCACGCCCACTCATGAGGGCCAGCCTGGGCTCAAACAGGCATTGTGATCCTCAGCCTGAGCATGCTTTCAAACAAGGCCTCTCAGTTGCACCACCAGGATCAGCAATGCAGGTCTGGGACACACCGAGGCCCACATCCTAACACTTGGTGGGATATTCCAGGCGACCAATCCAGAGCCTGTCTCTGGAATTCCTGTTTTGTGGCACCCCTCAGATGGAAAACAGCACTCTTCCCTTCCCCGAAGAAGCTACCAAACTATTGGGAGCCGCCAGGATATAAGAGAGTCAAAATCTCCCATGGACCCATGAGACCACACCTGCATTCCGAGGCCATCCGTGACACACAATCCAGATAAAAAAAGCCTGTGCTAACGCCTTCGAGTTCCCCTAATTACAGTTCCTGACGAGCTGCCATCCAGTGTCTGCATTGGGCCTGTGATCACCTCACCACTAACTCTAACCGGAGTTTGTGTTTGGAGACTTCTCTCCCAAAACTATGGCTCAGATGCCCTCCCGGATGGGGTCTGTGGAGCCACACCACAGGACTATGCCTGCCATCCCCAAAGAAACGGTGCCTGTCACAGTTGCCCAAACCCTCCAGATTAGGAGAAATCTGCAAGGCCCCTGACCCCACCCCAATATTGGAGTCCGCTATGGATGCACATGCACAGTCTGAAACACCCTGATCACCTACATCCTGGCAGACACCCAAGTCAATGGTGCTGAGTCAGAAGATTGAAACTGACATTCCCCTAGGACCTCAATGGAACCCTAGATTAGGATTTCAGGCATCTGTTCTCAGAGGCCTATTCTGGAAGACCAACTCATGATACTACATGTGGTCCCTGAGCACACAACAGAACATCTCCTGTCCCCACAAGGAAACCGTGCTCTTCGTCCTGTGTCAAACCATCCGGGTGGGAGAATCCTGCATGGCCCCTTATCCACCAACACATTCTAAGATCTCCCTGGTAACAAACCTGCATTGTGACCCATCTGCAAGAGATTCCATGTCAACTCAAGGCCTTGGTATATCACCCTAAAGCCACCAGAACGAACGTGCCATGTTCCTCATCTGCAATGGTCAATGGAGGTGTGCTTTCCAGGCATCCATGCGGGAGAGCTCTGGAACTCAAACTTTCCACAGCGAGGACCGTGGAGCAAACAAACTGGACTCCAAGTGTCCAGTAGAAGGAAACCTTGCTGTTTGGAACATCTCACAAGCCTCAGCGTGGGAAATCCTCCATGGCCTCTTGACGCCAACCCTCCATTTGTCAGTCATCATAGACACAAACTCCAGTTTGAGCAAACATCTGACATCCCCCCTTACTCAGGTGCTGGATATCTCGAATCAGCCGCTACACGTTGGAACTGCCTTCCACTTGGCACTGAATTTAACGGTAGCTTGTGTTTACAATTCCATCCTAACCTTTCTGGTCGCCAAGGCCTCTTGATAGGGAATTCTGGAGCTACAACGCAGCAATCTGCCTTCCCCATAGAAAGAAGAAGTGCCTGGTGAGACTGCCCAGAACTCCACATGAGGATCAGTCTGCTCGGCCCTCGAGGGAACCCCAATTGATACCCATGCCACTAGTGCTGTGTCTGACAGAGCCTGAGCCCCTACCTCGTGTCAGCCACCCAGACAGCTTGGCCCATATCCAGCATATGAGACCGGCCATGGCCCAAGTCCATCATCTCTACACATCCTTGGTATTCAGGCTTCTGTCCCCAGACCTTTGCTGGAAGCCCTGCCAATGGGGGAACCTGAATCATAATAGAGAACTCCTATTTCCCCATGGCAGGGAACATGGCTATTGGGATGGGTGTCCAACTGTCAGAGTGGGAGCCAGCTGCATGGCCAATGAGAACACTCCCGCTCATGAGGGCCACCTGGGGCACAAACAGGCATTGTGTCCCTCAGCCTGAGCATGCTTTCAAACAAGAACTCTCTGTTTTACCACCAGCATCCGCATTGAAGGCCTTGGAAGCCCCTAGGCCCAAATCTTAACACTTGGTGAGAATTTCCAGGAGCACAGACCCAGAGTCCGCCTATGGAATCCTTGTTTTGGGGCAGCCCTAGGTTGGAAAACAGCACTCTTCCTTTCTCCAAAAAAGCCACCAAACTATTGGGAGCCACCGGGATCCATAGAGAGGAAAAATGTCCCATGGACCCATGAGACCTCACCTGCATTCTGAGGCCATCCTGGACACAAAATCCAGATATAAGAGCCTGTGCTACTGCCTTCGAGTCCCCCTAATTAGACTGCCTGACGAGTCGTCCTCCAGGTCTATGCATTGGGCCTGCGATCACCTCGCCACTAAGTCTAACCCGAGTATGTGTTTGCAGACTTCTCTCCCAAAACCATGACTCATATGCCCTCCAGGATGAACCACACCACAGGACTGTTCCTGCTATCCCCAAGGAAACTCTGCCCGACACAGTTGCCCAAAACCTCCAGATTAGGAGAACCCTTCAAGGTCCCTGAACACACCCCAATATTGGATGCTGTTCTGGATGCAAATGCACAGTCTGAAACTCCTTGATCCCCTACATCCAGGCAGACACCCAAGTCAATGTTCCTGTGTCAAAAGATTGAACCTGAAATGCCCCTAGGACCTCATCGGAACCCTAGATTAGGTTTTCATGCATCTGTCCTCAGAGGCCTGTTTTGGAATACCAAATTATGATACAACATATGGTCCCAGAGTCACAAAACAGAACATCTCCTGTCCCCTGAAGGAAACCGTGCTCTTTGACCTGTGTCAAGCCTTCAGAGTAGGAGAAACTTCTCAGCCCCTTAGCGACCAGCACATTCTAAGATCTCCCTGGTAAGAAACCAGCATTGTGACCCATCTGTATGAGACTCCATGTCAACATAGCGCTCTTGGTACTTCACCCCAGAGCCACCAGAAAGAACCTGCCATGTTCCTCAACTAAAATGGTCAAAGGAGGTGTGCTATCCAGGCATCCATGTAGGAGAACTCTGCTACCCAAACTTTCCACATTCGGGACTAAAGAGAAAACAAACCAGACTCCACCTATCCAGTAGAAGGAAACCTTGCTGTTTGGAGCATCTCACAAGCCTCAGCGTGGGAAATCCTCCATGGCCTCTGGACGCCGATCCTCCATTTGTCAGTCATCATAGACACAAACTCCAGTGTGAGCAAACATCTGAAAACCGCTCTTACTCAGGTGTTGAATATCTCGAATAAGCCGCTGCACATTGGAATTGCCTTCTGCTTGGTACTGAATTTAACTGTAGCTTGTATTTACAATTCCATCCTCACCCTACTGGTCCCCAAGCCCTCTTGATAGGGAATTCTTGAACAACAACGCAGTTTTCCGCATTCACTAAAAAAGAAGTGCCTGGTGAGTCTGCCCAGAAAAATCACATAAGGATAGATCAGAATGGCCCTTGAGGGAACCCCGATTTATAGGATGCCCTGGCAAGTAGTTCTGTGTCTGACAGAGCCTGAACCCCGACCTCGTGTCAGCCACCCAGAGAGCGGGGACCACATCCAGCATGTGAGAAAGACCATGACCCAAGATAGTCATCTCTACCCATCCTTGGTATTCAGGCATCTGTCCCCAGACCTTTGCTGGAATCCCTGCCAATGGTGGAACCTGAAGCACAATAGAGAACTCCTCCTTCCCCATGGCAGGAAACCTGGCTGTTGGATGGGTGTCCAACCCTCAGAGTGGGAGCCAGCTGCATGGCCAATGAGACCACGCCTACTTCTGAGGCCCACCCTGGGGACAAACAGGGATTGTGACCCATGGCCTGAGCATGCTTTCAACAAGCCATCTCAGTTGCACCACGAGGATTCCGCATTGCAGGCCTGGGACACCCCTAGGCTCAAATCCTAACCCTTGGTGTGATTTTCCCTGAGCCCCGACCCAGATTTTGTCTCTGGAATCCCTGTTTTGGAGCACCCCTAAGATGAAAAACAGAACTCTTCCCTTCTCCAAAAAAGCCACCAAACTATTGGGAGGCGCTAGGATCTACAGAGAGGAAAAATGTCCCATGGACTCATGAGACCACACCTGCATTCTGAGGCCATCCTGGACACACAATCCAGATATAAAAGCCTGTGCTACCGCCTTTGAGTCCCCCTAATTACAGTTCCTGACGAGCTGCCCTTCAGGTCTATGCATTGGGCCTGCCATCCCTCACCACTAACTCTAACCCGAGTTTGTGTTTGCAGACTTCTCTCCCAAAACCATGACTCATATGCCCTCCGGGATGGTGTCACTGGAGCCCCACCACAGGACTGTGCCTGCCATCCCCAAGGAAACTGTGCCCGTCAGAGTTGTCCAAACCCTCCAGATTAGGAGAAACCTGCAAAGCCCCTGACCCCACCCCAATATTGGAGGTTACTCTAGACGCAAATGCGCAGTCTGAAACACCCTGATCACCTACATCCAGGCATACACCCAATTCAATGATCTTGAGTCAGAAGATTGAACTTGACATGCCCCTAGGACCTCATTGGAACCCTAGTATAGGGTTTCAGGCATCTCTCCTCAGAGATCTGTTCTGGAATACCAACTTATGATACAACATGTGGTCCCTGAGCCACACAGCAGAACATCTCCTGTCCCTAGAAGGAAACCGTGCACTTGGACCTGTGTCAAACCCTCAGGGTAGACGAATCCTACACGGTCACTTAGCCACCAGCACATTCTAAGTTCACTCTGGTAACAAACCATCATTGTGACCCATCTGCATGAGACTCCATGTCAACTCATCGCCCTTGGTACTTCGCCCCAGAGCCACCAGCACGAACCTGCTGTGTTCCTCAGCTTCAATGATCAATGGAGTTGTGCTTTCTAGGCATCCATGCGGGAGTGCTCTGCTACCAAAACTTTCCATATGGGGGACACTGGAGGAAACAACCAGACTCCAACTGTCCAGTAGAAGGAAACCTTGCTGTTTGGAGCATCTCACAAGCCCCAACATGGGAAATCCTCCATGGCCCCTTGACACCATCCCTCCATTTGTTGGTCATCATAAACACAAACTCTAGTGTGAGCAAACATCTGACATCTGCTCTTACTCAGGGGCTGGATATCTTGAATAAGCCACTGCACATTGGAACTGCCTTCCGCTACACACTGAATTTAACCATAGCTTGTGTTTACAATTCCATCCTCACCTTTCCTGGTCCCCAAGGCCTCTTGATAGGGAATTCTGGAGCCAAATCACAGCATTCTGCCTTCTCCATAGATAAAAGAAGTGCCTGGTGAGTCTGCACAGAAACCAAATATGAGGACCAATCTGCTCGGCCCTGCAGGGAATCCCGATATATAGGCTGCTGTGGCCACTAGTGTTGTGTCTGACAGAGCCTGAGCGCCAACCTCTTGTCAGCCACCTAGGGAGTGGGGCCCATATCCAGCATGTGAAATCGACCATGGACAAAGAACTTCATCTCTACCCATCCTTGGTATTCAGGCATCTGTCCCAAGACCTTTGCTGAAATCCCTGCCAATGGGGGAAAATGAAGTACAAGAGAGAACTTCTCCTTCGCATGGCAGTAAACCTGGCTGTTGGGATGGGTGTCCAACCTCCAGAGTGGGAGAGAGCAGCATTGCCAATGAGACCAGGCCCACTCCTGAGGGCCTCCCTGGAACCAAACAGGCATTGTGACCCTCAGCCTGAGTATGCTTTCAAACAAGGCTTCGCAGTTGCACAACCAGGATTCCACATTGCAGGCCTGGCACACCCCTAGGCCCAAATCCTAACCCTTGGTGGGATTTTCCAGGCACCCAGACCCAGAGCCCATCTCTGGAATCCCTCTTTTGGGGGCACCCATATGAAGGAAAACAGCAATCTTCCCTTCACCAAGAAAGCCACCAAACTATTGGGAGCCGCCAGGATCCTTAGAGAGGGAAAATCTCCCTTGGACCCATGAGACCACACCTGCATTCCGAGGCCATCCTTGACACACAATCCAGATACAAAAACCTGTGCTACCACCTTCCAGTTACCGTAATTACAGTTCCTGACGAGCTGCCCTCCAGGACTATGCATTGGGCCTGTGATCACCACACCCCTAACCTAAACCGAGTTTGTGTTTGCAGACTTCTCTCCCAAAACATTGGCTCACATGCCCTCCAGAATGGGGTCTCTGGAGACACACCACAGGACTGGGCCTGCCATCCCCAAGGAAACTGTGCCCGTCACAGTTGCCCAAAACTTCCAGATTAGGAGAAACCTGCAAGGCCCCTGAGGACACCCCAATATTGGAGGCCGCTCAGGATGCAAATGCACAGTATGAAACACCCTGATCACCTACATCCAGGCAGACACCCAAGTCAATGGTCCTGAGTCAGAAGATTGAAAGTGACATGCCCCTAGGACCTCATTGGAACCCTAGTATAGGGTTTCAGGCATCTGTCCTCAGAGGCCTGTCTTGAATACCAAATTATGATACAACATGTGGTCTCAGAGCCACACAACAGAACATCTTCTGTCCCCAGAAGGAAACCGTGCTCTTGGACCTGTGTCAAACCCTCAGGGTAGGAGAATCCTGCACAGACCCTTAGCCACCAGCACGTTCTAAGATCTCCCTGGTAACAAACCAGCATTGTGACCCATCTGCATGAGACTCCATGTCATCTCAGCGCCCTTGGTACTTCGACC
Source organism: Lutra lutra (assembly GCF_902655055.1). Classification (NCBI taxonomy): domain Eukaryota; kingdom Metazoa; phylum Chordata; class Mammalia; order Carnivora; family Mustelidae; genus Lutra; species Lutra lutra. The sequence continues at coordinate 562,491 of NW_025923833.1, read as the reverse complement.
CAGAGCCACCAGAACGAACCTGCCATGTTCCTCAACTGCAATGGTCAATGGAGGTTTGCTTTCCAGACATCCTTGCTGGAATGCTCTTATCCCCAACTTTCCATATGGGGGAACCTGGAGCAAACAATCTATACTCCCCCTGTCCAGTAGAAGGAATCCTTGCTGTTTGGAGCATGTCACAAGCCTCAGCATGGGAAATCCTCCATGGCCTCTTGACGCCACTGCTCCATTTTCTGTTATCATAGACACAAACTCCAGTGTGAGCAACATCTAGCATCCGCCCTTACTCAGGTGCAGGATATCTCAATTCAGCCGCTGCACATAGGAACTGCCTTCCACGTGCACTGAATTTAACCATAGCTTGTGCTTATATTTCCATCCTCACCCTTCTGGTCCCCAAGCCCTCTCTATAGGGTATTCTGGAGCCACAACGCAGCATTCTGCCTTCAGCATAGAAAGAAGAAGTGCCTGGTGAGACTGCCCAGAAACCCCACATGAGGATCAGTCTGTTTGGCCCTTGAGGGATCCCCGATTCATAGGCTGCCCTGGCCACTAGTGCTCTGTCTGACAGAGCCTGAGCCCCAACCTCTTGTCAGCCACCCAGAGAGCGGAGCACATATCCAGTATGTGAGACCAGCCATGGCCCAATTCCATCATCTATACCCATCCTTGGTATTCAGGCATCTGTCCCCAGACCTTTGATGGAATCCCTGCCAATGGGGGAACCTGAAGCACAATAGAGCACTCCTATTTCCCCATGACAGGAAATCTGGCTCTTGGGATGGTTTTCCAACCCTCAGAGTGGGAGTCAGCTGCATGGCCAATGAGAGCACGCCCACTCCTGAGGGCCTCCCTGGAACCAAACAGGCATTGTGACCCTCAGCCTGAGCATGCTTTCAAACAAGCCCTCTCATTTGCACAACCAGGATCCCGCATTGCAGGCCTGGGATGCCCCTAGGCCAAAATCCTAACACTTGGTGGGATTTTCCAGGGTCCCAGACCCAGAGCCCATCTCTGGAATATCTGTTTTGGGGCACCCCTCAGATGGAAAACAGCACTCTTCCCTTCCCTGAAAAAGCCACCAAACTATTGGGAGTCGCCAGGATCCTTAGAGAGCAAAAATCTCCCATAGACCCATAAGACCACACCTGCATTCTGAGGCCATCCTGGACACACAATCCAGATATAAAAGCCTGTATTACCGCCTTCTAGTCACCCTAATTACATTTCCTGAAGAGCTTCTCTCCAGGTCTACACATTGGGCCTGAGAACACCTTCGCCAGTAACCCTAACCCAAGTCTTTGTTTGCAGACTTCACTCCCAAAACCATGGCTCACATGCCCTCCAGAATGGGGTCTCTGAAACCACACCACAGGACTGTGCCTGCCATCCCCAAGGAAACTATGCCCATCACAGTTGCCCAAACCCTCCAAATTAGGAGAATCCTGCAAGGCCCCTGACCCCACCCCAATATTGGAGGCCGCTCTGGATGCAAATGCACAGTCTGAAACACCCTGATCACTTACATCCAGGCAGACACCCAAGTCAATGGTCCTGAGTCAGGAGTTGAACCTGATATGCCCCTAGGACCTCATTGGAACCCTAGATTAGGTTTCAGGCATCTGTCCTCAGAGGCTTGTTCTGGAATACCAACATATGATACAACATGTGTCCCTGAGCCACACAAAAGAACACCTGCTGTCCCCCGAAGCAAATCGTGCTCTTGGACCTGTGTCAAATGCTCAGGGCAGGAGAAACCTGCACGGCCTCTTAGCAACTAGCACATTCTAAAATCTCCCTGGTAACAAACCAGCATTGGACCCAGTTGCATGAGACTCCATGTCAACACAGCCCCCTTTGTACTTCCCCCAGAGCCACCAGATTGAACCTGCTATGTTCCTCAGCAGCAATGGTCAATGGAGCATTGCTTTCCAGGCATCCATCCTGGCCTCGTCCAGAGTGGCCTCTTCTTGGGAGCGGCCCTGAGCAGGGAGTGGCCTCGCTGGAGCAGCTCCTGTCCAGGAAGTGGCCCTATGTGGGGAGCGACCTCATCAGCAGCGGCCTCATCCTGGGAGTGGCCTCGTCCAGAGGCCTCTTCTTGGGAGTGGCCCTGACCTGGGAGCAGCTTTGCCAGATCAGCCCCTGTTCGGGGAGCGGCCCTGTCTGGGGAGTGACCTCGACACGCAGTGGCCTCGTCCTGGGAGCAGCCTCATCCAGAGTGGCCTCCTCTTGGGAATGGCCCTGTCTGGGGAGCCACCTCGTCAGCAGCCGCCTTGTCCTGGTTGTGGCCTTGTCCAGAGTGGCCTCTTCTTGGGAGCAGCTCCGACTGGGGAATGTCCTCATCTGCAGAGCGGCCTCATCCGGAGTGGCCTCGTCTGCAGAGCAGCCTCGTCCAGAGTGGCCTCGTCCAGAGCAGCCTCATCTGGAGCAGCCTTCTTGGGAGTGACCTTGTCGGGGTCATTGTCATCGTCTCTTCGTAAAAGATGGCCCCTACCAGTCAGTTTGATTTTTGATGCTTGGCGCGAAATAAAGCTTTGTTTGAATTTCGCTTTGTGTCAGTCTCGTTCCTTTGATCACAGACTCTAACATTGGGGGCTCATCTGGGATCAAACGACGAGAGCTGAGCCAGCATCGGAATTTTTGGGAAAAGCCTCCTGAGGTAAGATCACGGGATCCTATCTGTCTGTCTGGTTGGAGATTCAGGTTATGGCCCACTGGGGAGAAGTTGGACACAGCCATACTCCCCAGGGCTGGAGTCGATGTGGCGACACCCCTTCCCTCAACTGGTAGATTGCCACACGACTGTGGGGAGGTCCTAACCCAAGTCACAGGAATAAGACCGGATCTCAGAGACATTCGCCTCCTGGATGCGGAGATGACTCTGTTCACAGATGAGAGTAGCTACATGATCAATGGAAAGAGGTATGCAGGGGCTGTGATGGTTTCTCCTGAGCAGAAACTCTGGACAGCAGCCCTGCCACATGGAACTTCGGCACAAAAAGCGGAACTCATTGCACTCACTAAGGCACTGCAGGTACCCAAAGGTAAAACCGCCAACATCTATACGGACAGCAGGTACACCTTTGCTACTCTCCATATACATGGGGCTATTATAAAGAACAGCAGACAGAAAAGGAATTAAAAACAGAGGAGAAATATTGGCTCTCCTCCAGGCTATTTGGGACGCAAAAGAGGTGGCCAATATGCATTGCCCAGGACATCAAAAGGGGACCGATATGATTTCAAAAGGAAACCACTTAGCAGATCAAGCTGCAAAGCAAGCAGCCCGAGAAACAGTGCAAGAACTGGTTACACTCCCGGAATCAGCCCTACCAGAAAAACCAAACTATTCAGAAGAAGATTTAAACTATTTACAAAAATGGGTTAAATTGGACTATGAAGGGTACTGGGCTAAGACTAAAGCAGGAAAAACATTTCTTCCTCGAAAACAAGGTAAGAAGTTAGTAGATCAGATACATCAGGGTACTCATTTGGGGATACGCAAACTCAAGGACCTTATAGGTGAACAATTCCAGGTTTCTAAATTAGGGTGTATGGTTCAGGATGTAGTTGATAGATGTGCTCAATGCCAGGCAGTTAATGTGGGAAGAACTAAGATGGGAAGAGGGAAAAGAGAAAGAGGTAAGGAACCAGGAATTTATTGGGAAATAGCTTTTACAGAAATGAAACCTGGAAAATATGGCACAAGTATATGTTGGTTTTTGTGGATACCTTTTCAGACTGGGTGGAGGCTTTTTCCACCAAACATGAGACGGCAGGAGTGGTGGCCAAAAAGATACTAGAAGAAATGATTCCTAGGTTTGGGCTGCCTCTCGTGATTGGGCCAGATAATGGCCCTGCATATGTGAGTTCAGTCTCACAGGCATTGGCCAAGGCTGTGGGCACTAATTGGAAACTACATTGTGCCTTCGGCCCCAGAGTTCCAGGCAAGTAGAGAGAATGAACCGGACTCTTTTTTTTTTTTTTTTTTTTTTTTTTGAACTGGACTCTTAAAGAGACCTTGACAAAATTAATTCTGGAGACTGGCAGTGGATGGGTGGATCTCCTTCCTTTCACCCTCCTCAGCGCACGATGTACACCCTATTTAAACAAGGTGACCCCATTTGAAATAATGTTTGGGAGACACCCCCCTGTTCTGTCCTTGGCTACAGGAGGTTGCCCTAGCAGAAATGACTGATCAGTCTGTACTTCAGTCACTGCAGGCATTACAGTCTTTTCTTAAAAAAACCCACACAGGGATCCGAACTGCTCACACTGAGACGGAGATGGTGGTGGAACCACATCCTTACCAATCCGGGGACTTGGTTTGGATACGTCGCTATCAAGTGGGGAACTTGGATCCTCGCTGGAAGGGACCGTTTACTGTTATCCTAACCACCCCCATGGCAGTAAAAGTAGAAGGCATTAGGGCCTGGGTTCACGCGAGTCACGTCAAATGAGCCGAGAGTAAGGACGCCCACCAGAGATGGAAGCTGCAGCCGACAGACCCCGCTGACCATGGACTAAAGCTAAGACTAAAAAACTGTGAGTTTATTTTTGCTCCTACTCTTACCTGTTTATGTAAAGTATAGGTGGGAAATTAGATGAACGGAATTAGGAAAAATGGAAAAGGTTATACAAAGCGTTGAATGGCTAACTTATCAGTCGACTGTGCACTACTGTTACTTTTTGGCCCCTGTATAATAAACGCCCTAATGTCATTTGTACCAAAGAAAATTAGAGCAATAAAATGTTAGTCTTACATGCTCAATATAACATAGAACTGGCTGAAAAGTCAGGGATTTGACTAATCTCCAAAGAGAAGGGGGGATGTAGGGCCTGGTTGGCCAGAGGGAGCCATTTTGTTGCAGTAAACTTAGATTGACCCTATGCAGTGAACTTAGATTGACCCTGCCCCTCCCAGAGGAACTTACATGCAAAGCCTAGATACAAGGGCGAGTCAGGCCAGGTGAAGACATCAAATCAGAAGGGGGTGCATATATTTACTGAGGTGAGATCCCATTGGCCTTCTGTGTGTGGGCGGGGCTCAACCACCCCTATAAAGGTTAGTCTGTGAGCCTGACGCTTGGGAGGAGTAGAAGAGTCATTGGAGAAGTAGAAGAGTCGTCAGAGGAGTATAAGAGTCGTCAGAGGAGTAGGAGAGTCGTTGGAGGAGTAGGAGAGTCGTCAGAGCCGAGATAGCTGTCAGAGCTCTTGTAAGAGCCGTCAGAGCTCTTGTAAGAGCTGTAAGAGCTGTCAGAGCTCTTGTAAGACCCGTAAGAGCTGTAAGAGCTTTCAGAGCTCTTGTAAGAGCTGTAAGAGCTGTAAGAGCTGACAGAGCTCTTGTCAGAGCTGTCAGAGCCATCAGAGCCGTGAGAGCTTGCTGCGGCCCCGCTGCCCGGAGCCACGGCCTCAGGGACGGCCTCACTGGAGTAGCCCCTGTCCAGGTTGTGGCCTCGCTGGAGCAGCCCCTGTCCGGGGAGCGGCCTCGCTGGAGCAGCCCCTGTCTGGGGACTGGCCCTGTCTAGGGAGCAGCCTTGTCCAGAGCGGCCACGTTGTGAGCGGCCTTGCCAGGGTCGTTGTTGTCACCTTTTCGTAAGAGACAGCCATGACCGGTCAGTTTGATTCTTGATGCTTGGCACGAAATAAAGCTTTGCTTGACCTTCGCTTTGTATCAGTCTCGTTCCTTTGATCACGGACCCCAATACTACTGCTTCCCAGCTGCCAGAATTTCAAATCCCGAGGAGCTGACCTCAGGGTCTGCAGATCGGGCCTGCCATCACCATGCCCTTAACACTTACCCAAGTTTGTGTCTGAAGACTTCGGTCCCAAAGCCCTGACCCACAGGTGCTCCAGGGTGGGGCCTCCAGAACCACAGTGCATCACTGGGCCTGCCCTCCTGAGGAACCTCTGCCCGTCTCAGTTGCCCAAACACTCCAGATCAGGAGAAACCTGCAAGGCCGCTGAGCCCACCCAAATTCCATAGGCCTCTCAGGAAAAAAGTGCACAATCTGACACACTCTCAGCACCTACCTCCAGGAAGACACACAGTCCAATGGCCCTGAGTCCATAGATTGAACCTGACATGGCCCTAAGACCTCATCAGAATCCTGGCTTAGGCTTTCAGGCCTCTGTCTCCAAAGGCCTGTTCTGGAAAACCAACATCATGTCCAACATGTGGTCCCTGAGCCATACAACAGAACCCCTCCTGTCCCAAGAAGGAAACCTTGCCCTTGGGAACTGGGTCTAACATTCAGTGTAGGAGAATCCTGCATGGGCCCAGAGCCACCACTAAGGTCTCCCTGGACACTGAGCAGCATTGCGACCTGTCAGACTGAGAATCTTCATCAACTCAGATCACTTGGAACATCGAACCAGAGCCAGCAGATCAAGCCTGCCCAGTTCTTCGGCTGTGATGGTAACGTGAGGTGGACTTTCCAGGCAACCATTCAGAGAGCTCTGCTATTGAATCTTTCCATATGGGGGACCCTGGAGCCCTCTAACCAGACTTCCCCTGTACTGCAGAAGGACACGCTGCTGCTTGGAGCAGCTCACAAGCTCCACCTTGTGAAAGCTTCTGAGGCTTCTTGAGGCTACCCCACCATTCGTTGGCCATCATGGATACAAACTCCAGCGTGGGCAGACATCTGACACTCACCCATACTCAGGTGCTGGAGATCTCGAAACAGCCACTGCACATTGGAACTGCCATGTGCTCGGCACTGAACTTAACCGTAGCTTGTGTTTTCAGACTTCTGTGCTCACACTCATCACCTGCAAGCCCTCCAAATTGAAAATTCTGGAGTCACAATGCAGCACTTTGCCTGCTCACCAGAAGAAAAACGTGGCCCTATGGGGCTGCCTGGAAACCGAAAAAGAGGATCAACCTGAAAGCCTCTCGACTGCACCACAATTATATAGTCTGTCCTGGGCACTCATGTGCTGTCTGACACAGCCTGAGCCCGGACTTCCCGACCAACACCCAGGCAGCTGGCTGCACACCCAGCACTTTGGACACGCCATGGCCTTAGGCCGTCATCTCCTCCCAACCTGGGTTTTCAGAACCTAGACCTAATCTTCAATCACTGCACAGGGGTGAACCTGACGCTGAAATCAGAACTCCTTTATCCCCATGGCAAGAAAACTTGCTGTTGTCATGTTGTCCAACCTTCAGGGTAGGAGAAACCAGCATGGCCCATAAGGCTATGAACATGCTTGTGGGCTGGGATCGACACATACACACATTGTGACCATCAGACTGAGCTGAGTAATGCCTCTCAGTGGCTGGACCAAAAGCTCACATATGGTTCTTCTCATGACCATAGGCTCCCAATCCTAACCAGAGCTCGGGTTTTCCAGTGACCTGTAGCCAGGGCTCTAGTCTGGATCCCTCTTTTGGAGGGACACCTGAGGCTGAAAAAAGGACTCCTCCAATCCCACAGAATGATCCCAACCTCTCGGGAGCATGGCATATCCCCAGAGAGGGAGACTCATCCATGGCCCATGAGGCCACCCTACATTCCACAGCCATCCGTGACACAAAATCCAGAGACTTAAGCCTGAGCTACCGTCTCACACTCGCCCTTCAATCATACCCCAAGGAGCGCCCCTCACTTTCTGTATATCGCCACTGTGGTAACCTCAGCCCCAAACCTAAGCCCAGATTGTGTTTTCAGACTTCTGTCCCCACAGCCCTGACCCACAAAACCTCCAGGCCAGGGTCCCTAAGAGGCACACTGCAGGTCTCTGCCTGCCCTCTCCAAGGAAACTCTGTCCATTCCATTGGCCACAAACCTACAGATTTGGAGAAACCTCCAAAGTCCCCAAAGACATCCCAATCTTGTAGGGATGATCTGACATGAGCTGACATAGGGGTGATCTGACATGAGCTGTGCAGCTATCTCCACTCAAACAAGCAGACGGATGTCCCTAGAGACAGTAAATGGTCCTGGACAAGCCCCTAGGCCCTAATCTGAACCCTTGCTTTGGTTTCCAGGTGTCTCTCCTCAGCGGCCTGGTTTACAGTACCAGCATATATAGGTTTCCTGAGGCATCAATCAGAACACCTCTTGTCTCCGCATCAGAAACTTACTCTTTGGAGCTGTGTCAAACCCTCCAGTTAGGAGAATCCTTCAGGAGCCCTGAGCCACTGCCACTTTCCAAAGTCTCCAAGGACACAAATCCACATTTTGACCCATCTTCAGGAGAGTCCATTTCAACTCAGGCCATGGTTTGCTCCCCCAGTGCCAGCAGATTGAAACTGCCTTGTCGCTAGGAGACATTGGGAATGCGAGTTTGGGTGCCCAGGCATCCATCCTTAGAACTGTGCTCTCAATTCGTTCTCTATGGGGAGTCCTGGAACCATTCAACAGGACTCGATAGTCCAGCTGAAAGAATCCTTGCAGTTTGGAGCATCTCACAAATCCCAGCGTGGGAAACCCTCCATGGCCTCATGAGATTCTCCCCAGCTTCATGAAGGGGCCTTTATGGACACAAACTCCAACCTGAGCCAACGTCGGATCCTCGCCTTGACCTCAGATGCATGAGATCTCTAGCCTCTGCAGAGTGGGCCTGCTGTGTCCTCGCCCTGGAAACTAACCCTAGATTACATTCTCAGACTTCTGTCCTCATACTCCTGGCCCACAAGCCCTCCAGACTTGGAATTCCGGAGCCACAATGCAGCACTCTGCTTCCCCAACAGAAGAAAAACATTGCTTTATGGGGCTGCCTGGAAACCTAAAAAGAGGATCAACCTCCATACCTCTCGACTGCACTGCAATTATATAGCCTGCCTTGGGCACTCATGTTCTGTCTGACACAGCCTGAGCCGGACCTCCCGACCGACACCCAGACTGCTGGCCACACACTCAGCACATTGGACACACCATGGCCTTAGGCCGTCATCTCTTCCCAACCTGGGTTTTCAGGCTTCAGAACCTAGGCCTAATCTCCAATCACTGCATAGGGGTGAACCTGATGCGGAAATCAGAACTCCTCCATGCCCATGGCAAGAATCCTTATTGTTGCCTTGGTGTCCAACCTTCAGGGTAGGAGAAACCAGCATGGCCCATGAGTCCACGACCATGCTTGTGGGCCGGGATCGGTATAATACGCATTGTGACCATGAGCATGAGCTGAGTAAGGCCTTTCAGTGGCTGGACCAAGAGCTTGCATAGGCTCCCAATCCTAACCAGAGCTCTGGTTTTCCAGTTGCCTGTATCCAAGGCTCGACTCTGGAATCCCTCTTTGGAGGCCTACCTTAGCCAGAAATCAGGACTCCTTCCTTCCCACAGAATGACCCAAAACTCTAGGGAGCAGGGCAAAATCCCCAGAGAGGGAGACTCATCCATGGCCCATGAAGCCACCCCTACATTCCACGGCCATCTGTGACACAAAATCCAGAGACTTAAGCCTGAGCGAGCACCTCACATTCGCCTTTCGTTCATATCCCTAGGAGCTCCCCTCACGGTCTATAGATCGCCAACACCATACCCGTGGCTGAAAAACCTAAGCCCAGATTGTGTTTTCAGACTTCTGTCCCCACAGCTCTGGCCCACATACCCTCGAGGCGGGGGTCCCTGGTGCCACACCACAGGACTGTGCATGCCTTCTCCAAGGAAACTCTGCCCATTCCATTGGCCACAGTCCTACAGATTTGGAGAAAACTCCTAGGTCCCTGAGGCCATCCCAATCATCCAGGCTGACTTGGACAAATAGGGGAGATCTCACACAAGCTGAGCAACTACCTCCACTCAGACAAGCAGACAGATATCCCCAGAGACATTAGATGGTCCCGGACAGGCCCCTAGGCACTAATCTGAACCCTTGCTTTGGTTTCCAGGCGTCTCTCCTCAGAGGCCTGTTTTCCAGTACCATCATATGGGGGTTTCCTGAGGCACCATTCAGAACACCACTCGTCTCCACATGGGAAACGTGCTCTTTGGAGCTGTGTCAAACCCTCCAGTTAGGAGAATCCTTCAGTGGCCCTTTGAAACCACCACATTTCCAGGTCTCCTTGGACACAAACCCACATTATGCCCCACCCTCAGGAGAGTCCATTTCAACTCAGTCCCCTGGTTTGCTCCCTTAGAACCAGCAGATCCTACCTTCCTTGTTGCTAGGAGACAATGGAAATGCGAGGTTGGTTGCCAAGTCATCTGTCCCTAGAACCGTGTTCTCAAGTCTTTCTGTATGGGGCGTCCTGGAGCCATCCATCAGGACTCAATAGTCCCGGAGAAGGATTCTTTTTGGTTTGGAGCATCTCACAATTCCCAGCCTGGGAAAACCTCCATGACTTCATGAGCCCCACTCCCTTCATTAAGGGGCCATCATGGACACACACTCCAGCCTGAGCCAACGTCTGATCCTCGCCCTGACTTTTGATGCAGGAGATCTTGATTCAGCCTCTGCAGAATGGGTCTGCCATGCCCTCACCCCGAAACCTAACCCTAGCTTGTGATCTCAGACTTCCATCCTCACAGTCCTGGCCCACAAGCCCTCCAGATTGGGAATTCCTGCGCACCAGAAGAAAAACTTTGCCCTATGGGGTGGCCCAGAAACCCCAAAAGAGGATCAACCTGCACGCCACTCGACTGCACCGCAATTATATTACTGACCTTGGCACTAATGCTCTTTGTGACATAGCCTGAGCCCGGACCTCCCGACCGAAACCCAAACAGCTGGCCACACACCCAGCACATTGGACCCACAATGGCCCGAGGCCATCATCTCTTTCCAACCTGGGTTTTCAGGCTTCAGAATCTAGACCTTATCTCTAATCACTGCACACGGGTGAAGCAGATGCAGATATCAGAACTCCTCTATCCCCATGGCAAGGAACATTGCTGTTGGTATGGGGTCAAACCTTCAGGGTAGGAGAAAAGTTCATTTCCCATGAATCCATGCCCACACTTGAGGGCCGCTTTGGACACAAACACGCATTGTGACCCTTAGCGTGAGCCCTGTGTTCAAGTATGGCCTCTCAGTGGCTGGTGCAAGAGCCCACATATGGGGCTTGACATGCCCCTATGCCCCCAATCCTGATAAGAGGTCCAGTATTCCAGGGTTCTGCTCTGGAATCCCACTTTTGGAGCGTCTCCTAAGGCAGAAAGCAGGACTCTTCCCTTCCCACAGAATGACCCCAAAGTGTTGGGAGCTGGGCCAAATCCCCAGAGAGGGAGACTTGTCCTTGGCCCATGAGTCCACCCCGACATTCCACGGCCATTCTTGACACAAAATCCAGAGACAACAGCCTGCGAAACTGCCTCAAACTCATCCTTCGTTTATATCCTGTGGAGCTCCCCTCACTGTCTGTAGATTGTGGCTGCCATACCTTCGGTCCCAAACCTAAGCCAAGTTTGTTTTTCAGACTTCTGTCTCCACATCCCTGGCCCACACACCCTCCAGGCTGGGCCCTCTGCAGCACACTGCTGGACTGTGCCTGCCCTCTCCAAGGAAACTGCCCATTCCATTGGCCATAACCCTACATATTAGGAGAAACCTCCAAGCCCCTGAAGGCCATTCCAATAGTGTAGACCGCCCTGGACAAACAGGGGCATCTGACACAAGCTGAGCAACTACCGCTACTCAGACATGCAGACAGAGATCCCCAGAGACAGAAGACTGAACTTGACAGGCTCCTAGGCTGTAATCTATACCCTAGCTTTGATTTCCAGATGTGTCTTCTCAGAGGCCTGGTTTTGAATACCAGCATATGGCGATTTCATGAGGCACCAAACAAAACCCCTCTCGTCTCCACATGGGAAGCCTGCTTTTTCGGGGTATGTCAAACCCATCAGGTAGATGATTCCTGCAGGAACCCTGAGCCACCGCCACATTCCAAGGTTTCCATGGACACAAACCGACATTATGACCCATCCTCATGAGAGTCCCTTTCAGCTTAGCCCCCCGGTAGCTGCCAAGTGTTAGCAGATTGAACCGGCCTTGTCGCTACTAGCCATTGGGAATGCAAGGTGTTTTTTTTTTTTCAGGCCTCCATCCTTAGAACCTTGCTTTCGAGTCTTTCTGTATGGGGTGTCCTGGAGCCATCCAACAGGACTCGACTGCACCGGACATGGAAATCTTGCGGTTTGGAGCACCTCTCAACCCCCAGCATGGGACAACCTCCAGGGCCTCATGAGCGCCCCCTTTCATTAAGGGACCATCATGGACACCAACTCCAGCCTAAGCCAAAGTCTGATCCTTGCCCTCATTTCAGATGCAGGAGATCTCGATTCAGCCTCTGCCAATTGGGCATTCCGTGGCCTCGGCCCAAATCCTAATCCTAGCTTATGTTTTCAATTTTCCATCCTCATATTCCTGGCCCTCAAGCCCTCCAGATTGGGAATTCCGGAGCCACAGTCCATCCTTCTGCCTACTCACCAGACAGAAGAAGTGCCCCCTTATCACTTTGCCCCAGAGCCATCAGATCAGACCTGCCATGTTCCTCAGTTGCTGTGGTAACCCGGTTTGGGCTTTCAAGGCATCCATGCGAAGAGCTCTGGTATCCTATCTTTCCATATGGGGGACCATGGGGAAAACTATTTCCCCTGGACTGCTGAAGGACACCTTGCTTTTTGGAACATCTCACAAGTCACAGATTGAGAAAAGCTCCATGGCCTCATCAGGCCACCCCTCCATTCGTTGGCCATCATGGACACAACCTCCAGCATGAGCAAACATCAGACATGTGCCCTTACTCAGGGGCTGGAAATCTCGAATCACCCGCTGCACATTGGAACTGCCACACACTCGGCACTGAACTGACTCGTAGCTCGTGTTTTCAGATTTCCGTCCTCACACTCCTGGGCCGCAAGCCCTCCTGATTGGGAATTCTGGAGCCACAACCTAGCCTTCTACCTGCCCAGCAGAAAAAATAAGTGCCCCATGGGCTTGCCTGGGATTCCCACATGAGGATCAACTTGCACGGCCTTGACGACATCCCAATATCATCTGCCGCCCTGGGCTCTAATGCTCTGTCTGACACAACCTGACCCCAGACTCTAGTCAATCACCCATATAGCGGGCCACATATCCTGCAGGTGGGTTCTGCCATGGCCCGAGACCATTATCTCTAACCAACTTGGATATTCAGGCATCTGTCCTCAGGTCTTAGCTCAAATCCCTGCCTGTGGAGGAACCTCAAGTTCAAGGGGAGTACCCCTCCATCCCCTTGCTGTTGGAATGGGTGTCCAACCCTTAGAGTGGGAGCCAACAACTTGACCCATGAGACGATGCCCCCTCAAGAGGTGCCGACCTGAACAAATAGGCATAGTGATCCTCAGCCTGAGACCGCTTTCAAACAAGCCCCCTCAGAAGCTGGACCAGAGCCTGCATACCGGGCCTGCCATGCCCCTAGGCCCAAATCCTACCTCGATAGGGTTATGCAGGCGCCCAGACCAAGAACCCGTCTCTGGAATCCCTGTTTTAGAGGTATCCCTGAGAAGGAAAACATCACTCTTCCGTTCCCCCAGAAAGACAACAAACTCTTGGGAGCTGGGCAGAATCCCCAGAGAGGAAGAATCTCCATAGCCCCATGAAGCCACGCCTCCATTCCGCGGCCATCTTAGACACACCATCCAAACACAAATCTGAGCTACTGTCCCCCAGCCGCCCTAATTTCAAATCCCATGGCACTGCCCTCAGTGTCTGTAGCACCTCTCATCACCTCATCCATAACCCTAATCTGCGTTTGTATTTTAGAATTCTGTCTCCAAAGCCGTGGCTCCCATACCCTCCAGGATGGGGCCTCCAGAGCCAGATTACAGGTCTGAGCTTGCCCTCTGAAATAAACTCTGCCCGTCACAGTTGCCCAAAACCTCTAGATTAGGAGAAACCTGCAAGGCCCCCTGAGCCCACCCCAATTTCGTATGCCACTCTGGAGAAAAATGTGCAGTCTGACACACTCTTAGGACCTACCTCCAGGCAGAGACCCAGGTCCATTGCCATGAGTCAGAAGATTGAACCTGACATGCCCCTAGAAACTCATCAGAACCCTAGCTTGGATTTTTAGGCATCTGTCCCCAGAGGCCTGTTCTGGAATACCAACATATGGTCCAACCTGTGGTCCCTGAGCCACACAACAAATCCCCTCCTGTCCCCAGAAGGGAACGTTACTCTTGGGAGCTGTGTCAAACCCTCAGGGTAGGAGAATCCTTCATGGACCCGAGCCACCGCCACATTCTAAAGTCTCCCTGAAGACAGACCACCATTGTGACCAGTCATCAGAGACACTCTGTCAACTCAGCATCTTTGTCATTTCGCCCCAGAGCCAGCAGATCAAACTTGCTTTGTTCCTCATTTGCAATCGTCACCTGGGGTGGGCTTTCCAGGCATCCATGCAGAGAGCTCTGCTTTCAAATCTTGCCATATGTGGGACACTGGAGCCATCTAACTGGATGCTGTCTGGACCACTGAAGGACACCTTACTGTTTGGAACATGTGTCCAACATGTGGTCCCCGAGACACACAACAGAACCCCTCCTGTCCACAGAAGGAAAAGTTGCTCTTGAGAGCTGTGTAAAACACTCAGGGTAAGAGAATCCTGCATGGCCCCTGAGCCACCGCCACATTCTAAGGTCTCCCTGGACACAGACCAGCATTGTGACCCGCCAGCATGAGACACCCTGTCAACTCAGCCCCCTTGGCACTTCGCCACAGAGCCAGCAGATTGAACCTGCCATATTCCTCAGTTGCAATGTTAACCTGGGGTGGATTTTCAGGCATCCATGCAGAGAGGTCTGCTTTCAAATCTTGCCATATGTGGGACACTGGAGCCATCTAACTGAACGCTGTCTGGACCACTGAAGGACACCTTACTGTTTGGAACATGTGTCCAACATGTGGTCCCCTAGACACACAACAGAACCCCTCCTGTCCACAGAAGGAAAAGTTGCTCTTGAGAGCTGTGTAAAACACTCAGGGTAAGAGAATCCTGCATGGCCCCTGAGCCACCGCCACATTCTAAGGTCTCCCTGGACACAGACCAGCATTGTGACCCTCCAGCATGAGACACACTGTCAACTCAGCCCCCTTGGCACTTCGCCACAGAGCCAGCAGATTGAACCTGCCATATTCCTCAGTTGCAATGTTAACCTGGGGTGGATTTTCAGGCATCCATGCAGAGAGGTCTGCTATCCAACCTTTCCATATGGGGAACCCTGAAGCCATCTAACCAGAAATGCCTTGGACCACAGAGGGACACCTTACTGTTTGGAGCAGCTCACAAGCCCCAGCATGGGAAAAGCTCCATGGCCTCATCAGGCCACCCCTCCATTCGTCGGCCATCATGGACACAAACTCCAGCGTGAGCGAATGTCTGACGCTCGCCCTTACTCAGGGGCTGGAGATCTCGAATCAGCAGCTTCACATTGGAACTGTTATGCGCTCGGCACTGAACTAAACCTGTTTTCAGGCTTCCATAGTCACACTCCTGGCCTGCAAGCCCTCCAGATTGGGAATTCTGGAGCCACAAGGCAGCCTTGGGCCTGCCGACCGGAAAGAAGAAGTGCCCCATGGGCCTGCCTGGAATCCCCACATGAGGATCCACCTGCACGGTCCTCCACAGCACCCCAATATTGTAGGCTGCCCTGTGCACTAATGCTCTGTCTGACACAGCCTGAGCTCCGATCCGGACATCCACCCAAATAGCGGGCCCCATATCCTGTAGGTGGGAACTGCCATGGCCTGAGGCCATCATCTCTACCCAACCTGGGTATTCAGGCATCTCTCACCTGACCATAGATCAAATCCCTGCCTATGGGGGAACCTGATGCACAAAAGAGTACTCCTCCATACCCATGGCAAGGAACCTGGCTGGTCATATGAGTGTCCAACCCTCAGAGTGGTAGCCAGCTTCATGGCCCATGAGACCGTGCCCACACATGAAGGCCGACCTGGGCACAAACAGGCACTGTGACCCACAGTCTGAGCCTGCTTTCAAATAAGCCCCCTTGGGAGCTGGACCAGGAGTTCGCAGAGTGGGCCTGCCATGCTCCTAGGCCCAAATCCTAACCCTCGGTGGGGTTATCCAGGTGCCTGGACCTAGAACCTGTCTCTGGAATCCCTGTTTGGGCGGGACCCCTGAGAGGGAACACAGCACTCTTCCCTTCCCCCAGAAAGACAACAAACTCTTGGGAGAAAGGCAGAATCCCCAGAGAGGAAGAATCTCCCATGAGGCCCCATGAGGCCACCCCTGCATTCCGTGGCCATCCTAGAAACATCATCCAGACATAAGAGCCTGGGCTACAGCCTCCCAGCCGCCCTAACTTTAAATCCCGAGGAGCTTCCCTCAGGGTCGGCAAATTGGGTCTACCATCACCTTGCCCCTAACGATAATCTGAGCTTGTGTTTGCAAACTTCTATCCCCAAAGCCCTGGCCACATGCCTCTGGGGTGGGGCCTCTGGAGACACACCAAATGATGAGGCCTGCCCTCCCGAAGGAAACTCTGCCTGTCACAGTTGCTCAAACCCTCCGGATTAGGAGAACCCTGCAAGGACCCTGATCCCACCATAATTTTCGCCGCTCTGGACCAAAATGCACAGTCTGACACACCCTAGGCACCTACCTCCAGGCAGACACCCAGGCCAATGGCTCTGAGTCAGAAGATTGAACCTGACATGCCCCAAGGACCTCATCGGAAATCTAGATTAGGTTTTCAGGCATCTGTCCCCAGAGGCCTGTTCTGGAATACCAACACATGGTCCAACATGTGGTCTGTGAGCCATACAGCAGAACAACTCCTGTCCCCAGAAGGAAAGCTTGCTCTTCAGATCTGTGTCAAACCCTCAGTTTAGAAGAATCCTGCATGGCCCCTGAGACACTGCCTCATTCTAAGGTCTCCCTGGACACAAACCAGCATTGTGACCCATCAGCATGAGAACCCCTGCCAAATCTGCCCCCTTGGCACATTGCCCCAGAGCCAGCAGATCGAACCTGCCATATTCCTTGGCCGAAATGGGAACGTGAGGTGGGAATTCCAGGCATCCATGTGGAGAGCTCCATTCTTTCCATATGGGGGAACGTGGAACCATCTACCCGGACTACCTCTGTCACACAGAAGGACACCTTGCTATTTAGAGCAGCTCACAAGCCCCAGCATGGAAAATCTCCATGGCCTCTTGAGGGCACCCCTCCATTAGTTGGCCATCATGGACACAAACTCCAGCGTGAACAGACGTCTGACCCTCACCCTTACTCAGGTGCTGGAGATCTCGAGTCATTCGCTGCATGTTGGAACTGTCATGCGCTTGGCACTGAATGTAACCATAGCTTGTGTTTTCAGTCTTCTGTCCTCACACTCTTGGCCTGCAAGGCCTCCAGATTGAGAAATCTGGAGCTACAACACAGCCGCCTGCCTGTCCACCAGAAAAAACAAGTGCCGTATGGGTCTGCCCAGAAACTCCACGTGAGGTTCAACCATGGCCCTTGATGGCACCCCATTGTCCTAGGCCACCCTGAGCACTAATGCTCTGTCTGACACAGCCGAGCCCTGACCTCCTGTCAGCCACCCAGATAGTGGTCCCCATATCCTGCAGGTTGGACCTGCCATGGCCCGAGGCCATCATCTCTACCCAACCTGGGTATTCAGACATCTATCCCCAGGCCTTAGCTCAAATCCCTGCCTATGGGGGAACCTGATGCACAAAGGAGTACTCCTCCTTCCCCATGGCAGGAAACCTGGCTGATCGTATGGGTGTGCAACCCTCAGAGTGGGAGCCAGCTGCAAGGCCCAAGAAACCTCGATCACTCAGGAGGGCCACCCTGGGCACAAACAGGCATTGTGACCCTCAGCTTGAGCCTGTTTTCAAACAAGCCTCCTTGGAAGCTGGACCAGGAACCCGCAGAGCAGGACTGTCATACCCCTAGGCCCAAATCCTAACCCTCAGTGGGGTTATCCAGGCACCCAGACCCAGGACCTGTCTCTGGAATCCCTATTTGAGCGGGACCCCTGAGAGGGAACACAGCACTCTTCCCTTCCCCCAGAAAGACAACAAACTCTTGGGAGCCAGACAGAATCCCCAGAGAAGAAGATTCTCCCATGAGGCCCCGTGAGGCCATCCCTTCATTCCGTGGCCATCCTAGAAACACCATCCAGACATTAGAGCCTGGGCTACAGCCTCCCAGCCGCCCTAATTTCAAATCCCAAGGAGCTTCCCTCAGGGTCTGCAGATCTGGACTGCCATCACCTCGCCCCTAACCCTAAGCTGAGCTTGTGTTTGCAGACTTCTGTCCCCAAAGCACTGGCCCACATGCACTCCGGGGTGGGGCCTCTGGAGCCACACCACACTACTGATCCTGCCCTCCTGAAGGAAACTCTGCCCGTCACAGTTGCTCAGACCTTCTGGATTAGGAGAAACCTGCAGGGCCCCTGAGGCCACCCCAATTTCGTGGGCACCTGTGGATCAATATGCACAGTCTTACACACCCTAGGCACCTACCTCCAGGCAAACACCCAGGCCAATGGCTCTGAGTCAGAAGATTGAACCTGACCTGCCCTAGGACCTCACCAGAACCCTAGCTTAGGTTTTCAGGCATCTGTCCCCAGAGGCCTGTTCTGGAATACCAACATATGGTCCAACATGTGGTCTGTGAGCCATACAGCAGAACAACTCCTGTCCCCAGAAGGAAAGCTTGCTCTTCAGAGCTGTGACAAACCCTCAGGTAGGAGAATCCGCATGGCCACTGCCTCATTCTAAGGTCTCCCTGGACACAAACCAGCCTTGTGACCCATCAGCATGAGACTCCCTGTCAAATCTTCCCCCTTGGCACTTCGCCCCAGAGCCAGAAGATTGAACCTGCCATGTTCTTCAGCTGAAATGGGAACGCAAGGTGGGCATTCCAAGCATCCATGCGGAGAGCTCTGCTATCCAGTCTTTCCCTGTGGGGGACTCTTGACCCATCTACCCGGACTCCCGCTGTCCCACAGGACACCTACTGTTTAGATCAGCTCACAAGTTCCAGTGTGGAAAATCTCCATTGCTTCATGAGGCCACACCTCCATTAGTCAGCCATCATGGACACAGCCTCCACTGTGAGCGAACATCTAACACTCACCCTTGCTTAGGTGCTGGAGATCTCAACTCTAGCTGCACATTGGAACTGCCATGGACTCGACACAGAATTTAACCATAACTTGTGTTTCCAGATTTCTGTCCTCACACATCGAGCTGGCAAGCCACCAGATGTGGAATTCTGGAACCACAATGCAGCATTCTGCCTGTCCACCAGAAAGCAGAAGTGCCCTATGGGTCTGCCATGAAAAATCACATGAAAAACTGCACAGACCTCGAGGGCACCTCAATATCATAGGCCACCCTGTGCTCTAATGCTCTGACCCAGCCTGAGCCCTGGCCTCCTGTCAGCCCCCCAGAGAGTGGGGCACATATCCAGCATGTGGGACCTGCCATGACCCAAGGTCGTCATTTCTACCCAATATGTGTATTCCGGCATCTGTCCCCAGGCCTTAGCTCAAATCCCTGCCTACGTGAGCACCTGAAGCACAGAAGAGTACTCCTCTACTCCACTGAAAGAAACCTGTGGTTGGAATGGGTGCCAAGCCCTCAAGAGTGGGAGCCACCTACATGGCCCTTGAGACCACGGCCCCTCATGAGGACCGCCCTGGGCACAAATAGGTTTTGTGACCATTAGCCTGAGCCTGCTTTCAAACAAGCCCCCTCGTTAGCTGGATTTTGAGCCCGCATATTGAGCCTGCCATGTCTGTAGGCCCAATTCCTAAACCTCTGTGGGGTTTTCCAGCCACCCAGACCCAGAACCCCTCTCTGGAATCCCTGTTTTGGCGGAACCCCTGAGACCAAACACAGGATTCTTCCCTTCCTCAGAATGACACCAAACTATTGGGAGCCAGGCAGAATCCCCAGAGTGGGAGAATCTTCCATGGCACCATGAGGCCACCTCTCCATTCTGGGGCCATCCTAGACACAGTCCTGAGACAAAAGCCTGATCTATCACCTCCCACTCGCCCTAATTTCAGATCTGAGGAGCTCCACTCAGGGGCTGCAAATTGGTCCTGCCATCAACTCGGCCTTAACCCCAAACCAAATTAGAGTTTGCAACTTCGGTACCCATAGCTCTGGCCCACTCGCCCTCCAGGGTGGGGCCTCTAGAGTCACACCGCAGGCCTGTACCAGCCTTCCCAAAGGAAACTCTGCCCGTCAGGGTTGTCCAAACCTTCCTGATTAGGAGAAACCTGCAAGGCCCCTGAGCCCACCACAATCTCGTAGTTTGCTCTGCACAACAATCCAGACATAGGCTGAGAACCTACCTCCAGGCAGACACACAGGTCAATGTCTCTAAAGACAGAAGATTGAACCTGACATGGTCTAGGACCTAATCGGGACTCTAGCTTAGGTTTTCAGGCATCTGTCCCCAGTTCTGTACTCAAAACCAATAGACGGTCCAACTTGTGAACCCTGAGCCAGAAAGAAACACAGCTCCTGTCCCCAGAAGGAAACCTTGCTCTTGGTAGCTGTGTCCAACCCTCAGGGTAGGAGAATCCTGCATGGCCCCTGAGCCACCACCACATTCCAAGGTCTCCCTGGACACAAACCAGCATTGTGACCCGTCAGCATGAGGATCCATGTCAACTCAGCCCCCTTGGTACTTCATCCCTGAGCCACAAAATCGAACCTTCCATGTTCCTCAGCTGCAATAGGAATGCAAGGGGTCTTTCCAGACGTCCATGTGGAGAGCTCTGCTACCCAGTCTTTCCATATGGGGGAAACTGGAGCCATCAAACCAGACTCCCCCTGTCCCGCAGAAGGAAACACTGCTGTTTGGAGAAGCTCACAAGTCTTAGCGTGCAAAAACCTCCATGACCTCATGAGGCCATCCCTCCATTTGTTGGCCATCATGGACACAAACTCCAGCATGAGCAAACATTTGACACTCGCACTTACTTAGGTGCTGGAGATCTCAAATTATCCACTACACATTGGAACTGCCAGGGGCTGGGCACTGAACGTAACCATAGCTTCCATTTTCAGGCTTCCTTCCTCACACTCCTGGCCCGCAAGCCCTCCAGATGTGGAATTCTGGAGCCACAACGCATCATTCTTCTTGCCCACCAGAGATAAGAAGTGCCCTATGCGTAGTCCCAGAAACCCCACATGAGGATCAAATGGCATGGCCTGTGAGGGCACCCCAATTTCATACACTGCCCTGTTCACTATTGCTCTCTCTGACAGAGCCTGAACCCTGACCTCCTGTCAGCCACCAAGTAACTGGCTGCTTATCCACCAGATAGCACCTGCCACGACACTAGGCCATAATCTCTACCCAACCTGGGTTTCAAGGCATGTCCCCAGAGGACTGTTCTCAAATCCCTGCATTTAGGGGAACATGATCTACAAAATGAGGTCCTCCTTCCTCTAGCAAGAATCCTTGCTATTGGGATGTGTGTGAAACCCGCAGAGTACAAGAAACCAGCATGTCCCATGTGGCCACGCCCACTTTTGAGGGGTGCCCGGGGCACAAACCCGCACTGTGACCCTCAGCCTGAGCCACGTTTTCAACCTTTTTAATAAGAAACATATTGCCATGAGCTCTTGGGTCTTCTGCACAAAGTATGAGTCACAGAACACTACATGAAAAGTACTGAAGTACTGTATGGGGACTAACATAACAGAACCAAAGAAAGATGGAGAGGAAGGAAGGAATACAAAGAACAAAAAGATAATGAAGGGAAGGAAGGAAAGAAGGGTTTGAGAAAAAGGGAGAAGAGAAACTGGTAGAGAGGCATTTGGGGAAAGAAAAATTTTGAAAGTTGTGAGACTATCGTCTGAGAGTTAAGATTTGAAGCTTGATGACAAAGGAAAGAAATGGAATCATGTACTCAGGAGCAGAAACCTGTAATAGGGTATTGGTGATTAGAACCTATTGATTAGATAAACATGTGAGAAAAAGAATGTGAGAATAGGATGCTAGGGAGATTAAGATGGGCAAACACAACAAAGTCGAGGACTGAAAGACGTGCCAAGTGAGGGTTTCAGGGCAAGAATCACAGAAGTTTGCCATCCTCAGAGGACACAGATTGTGCAGTGGGTTAGGTGGATGGAGTCGGAAGAGTTGACAGAAATGGGACTGTGTTGCAGGGTTGTTTCCACAGGAGCCGTTAAAGAGACAGGACTGATATAGGAAAGACGTTAGAGTTCAAGGCTGATGGTCAAGAAAGAAGTCTTGAGATGGCTTTGCTGTCAAAAGGTGATTTTTATTAAAGCACAGGGACATGACCCGTGGGTAGAAAGGGTTGCTATGCTGTGGTCATGACGGGAGGATGACTCTCTAGAATGGCATTGGGGGAGGTCAGGCAAAGGGATGTTTTGCAAGGACATTGCTGTAGGACAGAGGACACCCAGGATACAGGAGGCTTTGCTCTTATCACGTGAAGGTGGTTTTTCCTTCTAGGAAGGCATTAATAGGAAGACAGTTGGGAGCTTCCTGGAGGAATGTTAGCTTCTTCCTCTCACAGGTCCTTCTCAAGGGACTGCAGGTTTGGGAAGAAATTCTGTTTTATTGACATTTCCTTCTGCCTCAGCCTCCCTCAGTGTTATGGAGGGGAGGGGCATGTTAGAGCTTCAGGAAACAGAGTTACGGTTCTCTGGAAGTTAGCTAGCCTATTGACAAGCAAGCCTCTTCCTTGGCAATCACCAGGACATTTGTAAACTGAGGGAGACTCAGGTCTTGCAGTGTTTTGATATGTATTTGTGAAGAATCTCTTTTTTCCCTTTCCTTGGCTTTAGGGCAGCCAGTGTGACTGAGGAATGTCACCCATATCACATGTTGTGGAGCGGAGGTGTGGCTTGTCAGCTTCTACTTCATCCTCAACTAGGCTTCTCCACCCTCCTCATTTCCCCCTGAACAGTTTAGACACGTCAGTCATTAAAGTTGTTGAAGGAGGAAGGTCTCATCGTCTGTATCTTCTTCCTGCGGAATAGGGGCATAAAGATGTCCCGACTTATGGGTCAGTACTGGTCATTTGGGGGCCTCTATGTGTAAGAGTTGTGAATTGCAGAGACCATTGAGTGCAGGGGAGAACTTCCATTTGAATTTTCCTGAGGAGACAGGACCATCTGTCCTCTGGAATTTACTGCAGTGAAGGATTTCTGCCACCAGCCATGGAATTTTTCAGGTCCTGGGCTCTTGTTTTCTTGAAAGGTTTTTGATCACTGCTTCAATCTCATTACTAGATACCAGTATATTCAGGTTGTCAATTTCTTCCTGGTTCAATTTTGGAAGTTTATCGTTTTCCAGAAATGTATCCATTTCACCTAGGTTGCTTAACTTATTGGCATATAACTGTTGATAATAATTTCTGATGATTGTTTCTATTTCCTTGGTGTTAGTTGTGATATCTCCCTTTTCATTCATAATTTTATTAATTTGGGCCTTCTCTCTTTTCTTTTGGATTAGTTTGGCCAATGGTTTATCGATATTATTGATTCTTTCAAAAAACCAGCTTCTAGTTTCATTGATGAATTCTACTGTATCTCTAGTTTCTATCTCATTGATCTTTGCTCTAATCTTGATTATTTCCCTTCTTGTGTGTGGAGTTGGATTAATTTGTTGTTGATTCTCCAGTTATTTAAGATGTAGATACAGCTGGTGTATTCTAGATTTTGCAAATTTTTGAGGGAGGTTTGGATGGCTATGTATTTCCCCCTTAGGACCGCCGTTGCTGTATCCCATAGGTTTTGGACCAAAGTGTCTTCATTCTCATTGGTTTCCATGAATTGTTTAAGTTCTTCTTTGATTTCCTGGTTGATCCAAACATTCTTAAGCAAGGTGGCCTTTAGCTTCCAGGTGTTTGAATTCTTTCTGAACTTTTCCTTGTGATTGAGCTCCAGTTTCAAAGCAGTGTGATCTGAGATTATGCAGGGAATAATCTCAATCTTCCAGTGTCAGTTGATCCCTGATATATGACCCAGTAGGTGGTCTATTCTGGAGAAAGTTCCATGTGCACTCGAGAAGAATGAGTATTCTATTGTTTTAGGGTCAAGTTCTGTATATATCTATGAGTTCCATCTGGTCCAATATGTCTTTCAATGCTCTTGTTTCTTTAGTGATCTTCTGCTTGGATGATCTTTCTATTACTGAGAGTGGCAATTTAAGATCTCCTACTATTAATGTATGCATATCAGTATGACTCTTTATCTTGATTGACAGTTGTCTTATGTAGTTGGATGCTCCCATATTGGGGGCATAAATATTTACAGTTGTTAGATCTTCTTGGTGGATATTCCCTTTAAGAATTATGTAGTGTCCTTCTGTATTTCTGACTACAGTATTTAGTTTAGAATCTACTTTATCTGATATGAGAATAACTACCCCAGCCTTCTTTTGAGGCCCATTGGCATGAAAGATGCTTCTCCATTCTTTCACTTTCAGTCTGGATGTATCCTTAGGTTCAAAATGTGTCTCTTGTGGATCACATATGGATGAGACCTGTCGTTTTATCCAATATGCATACCTGTGTCATTTTATGGGTACATTTAGGCCATTCACATTGAGAGTGATTATTGAGAGATAAGTTTTTATTTACATAGTGTTACCTGTGAAGTCTTTGTTTCAATAAATTGTCTCCATATGTTTCTGTTCAATGATATTCTTAGGTTTTTTCCTCTTTTATAGAACCCCCCTTAATATTTCCTTCACTGCTGGCTTGGTGGTCACATACCCTTTTAAACCTTCTTGGCCTTGGAACTCTTTATCTCTCCATCCATTTTGAATGTCAGTCTTCCTGGTAAAGTATTCTTGGCTGCAAGTTGTTCTCATTTAGTGCCCTGAATACGTCTTGCCAGCACTTTCTGGCTTGCCAGGGTTCTGTGGACAGGTCTGACGTTATTCTGATGGGATTTCCTCTGTACATAAGGAATTTCTTTACGCTAGCTGCTTTCAAGAACTCCTGTCTAAAGTTAGGATTCATCATTTTCACTATTAGGTGTCTCAAGGTCTTTCTAGATTCTAAAATCTTGGGGGTAACACTGGTTCAATTTGTGAGACTGGGAAATTTTTCGTGGAGAATTTGTTCAACTATATTTTCTAGTCTTCTTTCTTTCTCCTCCCTCTCAGGGATTCCATTAATTCTGATGTTGGAACTTTTCATGGCATCATTTATTTCCCTAATTCTGTTTTCATGGCTTCTAAACTATTTGTTCCAGGCTCCCTCCTGATCCTTTTTTCTCTATCTGCTTGTCCTCCAGATCACTAATTCTATCTTCTGCCTCAGTTACCCCAGCTTTCAGAGAATTTAGATTAGGTTGGAAATCATTGAGAACATTGTGAACATCATCCATGGTGGCTTTCACTTCTGCCCTCTTCAATTCCATTTTGTCATCAAAGGCTTTTTCCAACCTAGCTATTGCCTGGATAATTGTTAGCCCGAATTCCCTTGCTCACATACTGTCTATGTCCATATCCAATAGCTCTAATGCAGAAGGCCCAGTCTCTGAATTTTTCTTCTGTTGGGCATTCCTCCTCCGAGTCATTTTGGTGAGAGATGGCTGAACAGATGTGTAGCTGAATGTATTGACCATGGTTCAGGCAAGGTGCACCCTGGAACACTTCTGAGCAATCAAGAGTCTCCACCAAAAAGAAAGAAAAAAGAAAAAAAAAATAGAGAGACAGGAAAAAAGAAGAAAGATAAAATAAAGGAGGAGGTCCAGCCCAAATGGGCCCCAAGGTAAGATTTATGAAGTATACAAACATAAATAGACAAGCAAAAAGACCGAAAAAGTAGATGACAAGATAAGAAAAAAAAAAAAAAAAAAAGAAGAATCTCATCAAAAAGAGCACCAAGTATAAGATTTATATACCACCAGGACAAAAACAAATACATAGAAACACTGACAGAAGAAAAAGATCGGAGAGTGGTTATAAATTATCAGTGTGGACAAGGAAGGTTATTTTGATTCTTCCTGGATGTATCTCGATGTTATTTTTTTTAAAAGATTTTATTTATTTATTTGACAGACAGAGATCACAAGTAGGCAGAGAGGCAGGGAGAGAGAGAGAGAGAGAGAGAGAGAGAGAGAGAAGATGAAGCAGGCTCCCTGCGGAGCAGACAGCTGGATGCGGGGCTCGATCCCAGGATCCTGGGATCATGACCTGGGCCGAAGGCAGAGGGTTTAACCCACTGAGCCACCGAGGCGCCCCTCTCGATGTTATTGTTAAAGGACTCAACTTTCCTAAGATAAAGGGAGATTAAAACTGGTTTACCTGTAGGGTTAGCATTGAGTGGGGAAAGGGGATTACCTTGAAGGTTATCTCTATAAGAATATTTTAAAAATAATGAATAAAATAAAATAAAATTAAAATTAAAAAACAGAAAAGCAAAAGGAAAACACAGGTATGTGTATCAAAAAGTTCAGATTAAAAAGGTTATTATGGAATTTGATGTACTGAACATCTCATTGTGATGTAAATAGGTTAAAAGGTTATATATATTAAAAAATGAAAAGAAGCAGAATAATGGGAAAGAATTTAAAAAAATAAAAGTTGTATCTATGAAGTAGCGGTGGTTGTCCCCTTGTCTATTTTATTTTTTTGGTTGGGGGGATGGCTTTCTGGGGGAGGGGACTGCCACGTGGGTTTCCAGTCAATGATGTTCCTGGAGTTAGGTCTTCCTGCCCCCATCAAGGGCAAACCGTTTTTTCAGGCTTAACTCCCTGTCCCTAATCTCCCAATTCCCCCATTTTCCCCCTACAACCTTTGCTCTCTCTGAGTGCTTTTAACCAGACTCCAAGTTAATGTTATAATATAACATATATGTTATATATTTTTAAAGAGCTAGTGCAAAGAGTGGGGGGTTTTTTTGCATTTTTTCAACCATTTTTTTTACAATTATATTTTAGTTTTATTTATATTCAAGTTAGCTAACATACACTGTATTGTTAATTAGGGAGTCGAATTTAGTGATTCATGAGTTCTGTATAGCACCCAGTGTTCATGACATCAAGGTCCCTCCTTAATGCCCATCAGCCAATTACCCCATCCCCAACCCACTTCCCCTCCAGCAACCTTCAGTATATACCCTAGTTAAGGGACTCTCATGGTTTGTCTTTCTCTCTGTTTTTAGCCTATTTTATTTTTCTTTCCCTTCCCTTATATTCATCAGTTTTGTATATTAAATTCCACATAGGAGTGAAATATTATGGTATTTGTCTTTCTCTAAGTGGCTTATTTCACTTAGCATGATACCCTCCAATTCCATTCCACACTGTTGCAAGGGAAAATATTTCCATTTTTTGTGTGTTTGTTTGTTTTTGGTTTTTGTTGTTGTTGATGTTGGCTGAGTAATATTCCATTGAGAATCTATACCAAATCTTCTTGATTCATTCCTCAGTGAATGGATATCAGGGTTCTTTCCATAGTTTGGCTTTTGTGGACATTGCTGGAGTAACACTGGGGGCATGTGCTTCTTCTTCTTTTTTTTTTTTTTTAAGATTTTATTTATTTATTTATTTATTTATTTGACGGAGAGAGAACAACCAGGCGTAGAGGCAGGCAGAGAGAAAGGGAGAAGCAGGCTCCCCACTAGGCAGAAAGCCCAATGTGGGGCTCAATCCCAGGACCCTGAGATCATGACCTGAGCCGAAGGCAGAGGCTCAACCTAATGAGCTACCCAGGTGCCCTGCATGTGCCTCTTCTAATCACTATATTTATACCCTCTGGATAAATACCTAGTAATGAACTTCTGGGTCACAGAGTAGTTCTATTTTTATCTTTCTGAGGAACCTCTGTACTATTCTTAGAGTGGCTGCACCAGTTTACATTCCCACCAGCAGTGTAAGAGGGTTCCCCTTTCTATGCATCTTTGCTAACATAGGTTCTTTTCTGAGCTGTTAATTTGAGCAATCTGATTGGTGTGAGGTGGTATCTCATGATGGTTTTGATCTGTATTACTTTGATGAAGAATGATGTTGAGGATTTTTTTTATGTGTCTGTAAGACATTTATGTGTTCTTTGCAGATTTGTCTGTTCATTTCTCCTGGCAATTTCTTGATTGCATTTTTTGGGGGTTTGGTTATTGAGTTCGATGAGTTCTTCTTAGAATTTGGAGATGAGACCTTTATTTAGGTCAGTTGCAAATGTCTTCTTCCATTCTGTATTCTACCTTTCAGTTTTGCTGATTGTTTCTTTTGCTGTGCAAAACTTTTTTTCCTGGTGAAGTCCCAGTGGTTCATGTCGGGTTTTGTTTCCCTTGCCTCCAGCAAGAAGTTGTATTGGCCAAGGTGAGATATGTTGTTGCTTGTGTTTTGCTCTAGGATTTTGATGGATTCCTTCCTCACAGTTAGGTCTTTCATCCATTTTCAGTTTGTTTTCATGTATGGTGTAAGAAAGTGGTCCAGGTTCATGCTTCTGCCTGTGGCTGTCAAATTTTCACAACATCATTTGTTGAAGAGACAGTCTTTTTTTTTTTCCCCATTGGATAATCATTCCCCTTTGTCAACCCACTGGAGACCATAGGGTTGAGGGTCCATTCCTGAGTCTTCCAATATTCTTCATGGATATAGGTGTCTGGTTTTGTGCGAGTACCATACTGTCCTGGTAATTACAGTTTTGAAATACAGCTTGAAGTCTGGAATCGTGATGCCTCCCATTTTGATTATCCTTGTCAACATTCTGTTGGCCTCTTGGATTTTTTTTTTTTTACACACATTTTCGGACTGTTTGTTTCAGTTCTCTGAAAGATGTTGAGGGGATTTTGATAGAGATTGCATTGAATGTGTAAATTTCTTTGGTTAGCATAGCTATTTTAATAACATTTGTTCTTCTAATCCATGAGCATGAGATTTTTTTCCATTCTTTGGTGTCTCCCTCAACTTTTCTCATAAGAGTTCAATAATTTTCAGAATGCAGGTCTTTTCCCTCTTTGGTCAGGGTCAATCCTGGGTATCATATGTTTTTTCATGAAATTGTAAATGGAATCAATTCCTTGGTTTCTCTTTTTTCTGGCTCATTATTAGTGTACAGATATGCAACTGAGTTCTGCAAATTGGTTTTATATCCTGGGACTTGCTGATTTGCTCTATAGGTTTTTAGCAATTTTGGGGTGGAGTCTTTTGGATTTTCTACATAGAATAGCTTGTCAACTGCAAAGGGGAAGAAAATTGACTTCTCTGTTGCTGCTTTGGGTGCATTTATTTATTTTTGTTCTCTGATTGCTTAGGGTAGGATTTCCAGTACCATGTTTCACAATAGTGGTGAGAGTGGACATCTTTGTTGTATTACTAACCGTAAGGGGAAAAAAAATCTCACATTTATTCTAATGAGGATGGCATTTGTGTGGTCTTTCATAATACTGAAGCATTTTCTTCTTTCCCTACATGGCAAGTTGTTTTTATTCAGAAAGGGTACTGTATTTTGTCAAATGCTTTCTCTGTATCTGTTGAGCGGACATATGGTTCTTATGTTGTATCACATTGGTTGATTTACAGATGTGGAACCACCGCTCCATCCCAGGAGAAAATCCCCCTTTACTGTGGTGAATAATCCTTTGAATGTACTTTTAGATCCTGATAACTGTTTCCTTGGGGAACAGGTTTCCACCCATGTTCATCAGGGATATTGGTCTGAAATTATCCTTTATGGTGGGGTCAAGATCTGTTTTAGGGATCAAGATAATGCTGCCCTTCTAGAATGAGTTTGGAACTTTTCCTTCCGTTTCTATTTTTTGGAACAGTTTGAGAAGGATAGGTATTAATTCTTTAAATATTTGCTAGAATTCCCCTGGGAATCCATCAGGGCCAAGATTGGTTTGTTGGGATGTTTGTGATTCCATTTCTTTGCTGATTGTGGGTCTGTTTTTGTTTTCTGTTTCTTCCTGTTTCAGTTTTGGTAGTTTATACATTTCTAAAAAGACATTGATTTC
Organism: Lutra lutra; assembly: GCF_902655055.1. Lineage (NCBI taxonomy): Eukaryota > Metazoa > Chordata > Mammalia > Carnivora > Mustelidae > Lutra > Lutra lutra. Next base: position 532,603 of record NW_025923833.1, on the reverse strand, counting down.
CTACAGATTACCTAATTACTTGGCATTTAATATTTTATTTCTTGGCACGTAATATTTTCTTGTTTGTTCCATGTTGGTAGATAGCTCTCTTTTTTCTTTCAGGATTTTATTTATTTGGCTCTCTCTCTTTTATTTTTGAGAAGTTTGCCTAGGGCTTCATCCTACTTATTCATTCTTTCAAAAAAACAGCTCTTAGTTTCAGGGATCTGTTCTGCTTTTCAAAAAAGTTCTGTATCATTGATTTGCCCTCTAATCTTTATTATTTTCTTCACCTGCTGGATTTAGGCTTTATTTGCCATTCTTTCTTCAGATAGCTTACATTTAAGGTTAGGTTGTGTATTTGAGAATATAATTTGTTTCATAAGAAAGGCTTTAATTGCCCTTACTTCCCACTTGGGACTGCCTTTGCTGCAACCTAAAGACTTGGAGTTGTCCTACATTCATTTTAATTTGTTTCCATGTATTTTTAAATTCTTCTTTAATTTCCTGATTCTCCATTCATTCTACAGTAGGATGTACTTTATCCTCCACATAGTTGTGGTCCTCCCACATTTTTTCTTGTAATTAATGCCAAGATTCATAGTACCGTGGTCTAAAAATATTCATGTAATGAAATCAATAATTTGTTACTTGTGAGACCTAATTTCTCAGCTAATATGTGATCTCTTCTGGAGAATGTTCCATGTAACCTCCAAAAGTATGTTTTTTTCTGATGTTTTCAGAGACAGTGCTCTGCATATCTCCATGTAGTCCATCTGGTCCAGTGTGTCATTCAAAGCCCATGTTTCCTTGTTCATCTTCTGTGTACATGATCTGTCTATTGCTGTGAGTGGGTTCTTAAAGTCCTCTTGTATTACTGTATTCTTATCAAGGAGTTTCTTTAATTCTGTAATTCATTGGTGTGTATATTTTGTGGCTCCCAAGTTAGGGGCATACATGTTTACAATCATTAGATCTTTTCATTGGGTACCTCTTTTTATTATGTTATATTGCCCTACTTCATCACTTATAATAGCCTTCAGTTTAAAATCTAGTGTGCCTAATGTAGAAGGATAGATCCTCCAGCATTCCTTAAATGCCCATTAGCATAATAAATGATTCTCCATGCCTTCAATTTCAATCTCAACTTGTCCTTGCCTCTGCAGTGAGTCTCTTGTAAGCAGGACATTGATGGTTCTTGTTTTTGTTTTTTTTTTTTTTAAATCCATGTTTATACACTATATCTACTGATCAGGGCATTGAGTCCATTTGCTCTCAATGATATTCAAGTGATATTGAAAGGTATGAATTCAGTGCCATTGTATTGCCTGCAAAGTTGCTGTTTCTGTAGATTTTCTCTGTCCTTTCTGGATTTTTGTTAACTTTGGGCTCTCTCTACACTCAGAAGATCCCCCAAAATGTTTCCTTCAGGGTTGGTTTAGTATTCACAATCCTTAAGTTTTGCTTGCCCTGGAAAACTCTTTATCTCTCCTTCTACTCTGAATGACAGGCTCCCTGGACTAAGTATTCTTGGCTGCACAATTTACCCATTTTGCACATTGAATATATCATGCATTCCTTTCTGGTCTTCCCGATGTCTGTGGACAGGTGTGCTGCCACCCTTATATATCTACCTTATATATCTACCTATATATACCTTATATATCTACCTTATATATCTACCTTATATATCTACCTTTTAGTGGTTAAGTTTCTCTTTTCCTGAGCTACTTTTAGGGTTTTCTCTTTATCACTGCATGTTGAAAGCTTGACTCTGATATGTCAAGATGTTGACATATTTTGATTGATTCTGACAGGAGTTCTCTGACCCTCCTGGACTTGAGTACATATTTCCTTCTGCTAGGTGGGAAATTCCTCAGCTCCAATTTGTTGAAATAAACCTTTTCCCCTTCTGTCCCTCTTGTCGTCTTCTGGTACCACTTTTATCTGGATATTATTTCATTTTATGGAAGTGCTGAGTTCTCAAAATATCCCTTGGTGATCCAATAGTTTTCTTTCTCTCTTTTTCAGCTTCCTTATTTTCCATTATTTTATATTCTATATCACTGACTTCCTCTTCTGCCTCATTCACAGTCCTTCCCATAGTCTTCATTTAGGACTGAATCTCTGTAATAACATTTTTAATTTGGGTCTGTCTAGATTTGTGTTCTTTTATTTCTACAGTGAGGGATTCTCTATTGTCTTCTATGCTTTTATTAGCTTGCCTAGAACCTTTGAATCATTGTTTTAAGTTCTAGTTCAGGTATTTGAATTATATCCATAGTGATACAATCCCTGGCAGTGAGTACTACCTCCAGTTCCTTAATTTCAGGTGAATTTCTCCCTCTCATTATTGTGTCCTGAAAAGAAGAAAGAAAAAATAAAATATAATGAGATGAATAAAACTAAATAAAATCAATTTTAAAATGAATAAAAATTGTTAAAAACAGATGAAAAATAAGAAAAAAACTGAAAAAAATAAATAAAAGTCTAAAAAATAAAAATACAAAGAATGCTACCTAGTGTTTTCCCTAAAAGTTGAAGCTTTGCAGCCCTCTATGATCGTAAACTTGACAGAAGTGAGTTGCTTGTGATGGTGATCTGGGGGAGGGTTCTGTGGCACTGATTCTCAGGTGTACTTCAGCTGGAGCAAATGCACCTATCCTAAGCAGAGGCAGACCTCCAGGTAATCAACTCTGGATTCCAGTATGTGGCCCTGTATTACTCCCTGAAGGCTTACAGCACCAATGGGTGGGATGAATATGTCTTCACCCTGCTCTCTACCCAGAAGCTGAAAATTTGCACCCCAGCTCTTCAGCGATTTTTCATAGGAAAGCATTCTATCAGTCTTATCTCCTTGGTTTCTGTCAGAATTCTGTGTTCACCCGGCCAGAGACAAAGCATTTTTATCTCAGGTATGCGACTGAATTCCAACTCCAATTTCTATGAGTTTCTGTGGCAGAGAGTCATGTTGTTCCTCCTGGAATTTATAGGTCTTGCCATGCTTCTGCCTTTTTTTTTTTTTTTTTTTTTTTTTTGTGGACTCCTCCCAGGAATGCGGTCACCCAACTGTGCTGTGATTTGAAGTTTAGGAATACATAGAGCAAAAACCCAGCACCTAGACTCACGGTTTTCATCCAGCTTTCCCGAACTGATATATGAGGACTCTGAAGCATTCAGGCCTCAACTGTTTTTGTGAACCCCAGGATCCTCATGCTGCCACACCTGGGATTCTACCCTGCTTCACCATATGAACACCTTTAATCCAGGGACATCCTCCATAGTAGTAAACTCTTTTTTTTTTTAAAGATTTTATTTATTTATTTGAAAGACAGAAATCACAAGTAGGCAGAGAGGCAGGCAGAGAGAGAGAGGGAGAAGCAGGCTTCCCGCTGAGCAGAGAGCCCGATGCGGGGCTCAATCCCAGGACCCTGGGATCATGACCTGAGCCTAAGGCAGAGGCTTTAACCCACTGAGCCACCCAGGCGCCCCCATAGTAGTAAACTCTTCAAAGTTTCAGTTTTGTACTTCTTTGCTGATAAAACTTTGCGGTAGCCTCCTTAGCCCAGGTTTCTCCCCTCTGCTATATCCACAGCTATATCACCCACACAACTTATTCCCATCCATGCCACTCAAACTCTGAAGCTGCAGCATGCATCTCAGTAGAAGATGGAGAGAGCTCTTGAAGTGGATCAGGATCTTGTTCTGGGGCTGGCACTGTAGCTTCATGAAGAGAAAATATCCACACCATGATTGACTTTTTGTGTCCTTCTAAATCAAGGAAACGTTTCCCATCACTTGAAGTTGTCTGAGCCTATGAAGGAATCCCCCAGAGGTCTCTCCTGATGGCTGGTCATGGGCACAGGAGTCTGAGATTACTCCTTACTCCCGGCCTAACATAGTTGGGGGAGACTTGCTCTGTTTGGGCCAAGCTGTTCCAGTCCTTATAAGGCACTCCTTGTCCTTCTCACCTCAGCAACTCTCTGGTTATCCACCTCTACAACTCCCACCTTCTTGTGTTCTTTTCTCTCTAATAAATAAAATGCTAAAAAAAAATAAAAGATTGAGCATAAAGGTTTATATTTAGGCCTTCAAAACCTGAATGGAAACAGCCTCCTATGTGTATTTTTCATCTTTCCCCTAGTGCTGATGGTGTCAGAGGTGCAAGACAACCTACGGAGTGAGAAGACCCATGGTGGAGGGACTCTTGGTTCCTGAAAGACCATATGAAAGAGCTTTGTCTCCAAACCGAAGATTCACTCAGCACTCTCATCTGGGGAAATTTATGGTGATATGTTACCAAAGTTTGGGGAGTTATTTAGTTATTCAACATAACATAATACACTTACAACATATTGAAATCAACAACTAAACTTTAATCGTTAACAGCCTAGAACCTATAAAATATGACCAGAGAAGCACCCGGCTTCCTCAGCCAGTAGGGCATGTGATACTTGATCTCAGGGTCATGAGTTTGAGCCCAATAAGGAACATAGAGTTTCCTTGAGGGGTGGGGGAGGCTTACACATGACAAGGATCAAATAGGCTTCGACAATAGAGCTGGTCAGCGGTGGACTGGGTCCTCTAGCCTGTTCATTCAGCCACTGGGCCCTGAGCACTCATTTGGTGCCAGTGTTTATCAGGCAACCAGTTTCCTCTTTAGGAGCTTAGGGTCTAGAGGGGAATGGAAAAATATTAACCAAAAAGGTGAATGAAAAGAGCATTTGCCCCATAAGAAAAAAACAAGGGAGGGACACCTGGGTGTCTCAGTGGGTTAAAGCCTCTGCCTTCAGCTCAGGTCATGATCTCAGGGTCCTGGGATCAAGCCCCGCATCGGGCTCTCTGCTCAGCAGGGAGCCTGTTTCCTCATCTCTCTCTGCCTGCCTCTCTGACTACTTGTGATCTCTGTCTGTAAAATAAATGAATAAAATATTTTTAAAAAGAAAAAAAAAAGAGCAAGGGACTATAACTGGGTCCTAAGCTCCATCAAGTGAGGGGTGTGAGAAGGTTGTGCTGAGATGAAATTGAGAATTCCTATGGCAGGAAAAGAAGGAGACAGCTCTGCACAAATCAGAGTATATTTAGCCTGCCAGAGGGCACCATGGTGCAGAGTATTGGAAACAATATGACATTCCTGCAGTGGAGTTAGAAATAAGGCCAGGGGGATTGGCAGAAGCTGAAGAGGGGAGCAGGGAGGAATGGGAGGAGGGCCAATTCCTGGGGCAGGTGGACAGTATCAGTACCCTGTTCCTAGTTCTGTGTGACCACATTACCCCACACTCAGTGGATTAACCAACAAACAATTTTGCACAGCCTTAGAGGATCAGGAATCCATGAATGCCCAGCTATAGGCTCCTGCCAGAGCTTCTCAGTACTTTGGGGCTGTTGAAAACACCAAGACACGACCTGATTCACTGAGAACCTGAGCTCACTTAGGGTTATTTTCCAGGATTCAGTCCGTCTCAAAGTCCTGAGTTCCTCTGTCTGTTGTTGGCCCTCATTGGGATGTAACGTGCACATGTCTGGGTCATCGTTCAACATAGGGGTTTGTACTCCTGAGTGAATATATGAAAGAGAATAGAGGTCAGAGTCAGCATGGGACTGGGCAATGATCTTTTATAACTAAATCTCAGAAGGGGCTTGTGGGTCACGTTGCTATGTTCTGTGGAATGGTAGGAATCACTAAGTCCAGACCACACTCCAGGTGACAGGGTTACACAAAGATGTCTAAACAGGATGTGGGATTTCCAGGAACCACTGAGAGGAGGTGAAGACCTCAACAGTGTTAGGACATTGCTCAGAATGGTTAGAAGGCTGAAACAGGCATGAGCCCAGCTCTTTGAGTGTCCTCAAAGTAGGGACCCTGGATGCGTGTAGCCATTCACCGGAGGGCTCTGGGAAAGGTTGTGTTGAAAGAAGTGGCTACAGACATGGAGATGGTATACGGGTGAGTGTGAGCCTTGATATACAAGATAGGAGGCATTCCAGCAAGTTCTTGTCTGAGGGGCAGCCCAGCTCATGGCAACACACTGATTGGAACCCTATCCACATCACAACCAATGGAAAGAAGTTAATTGCTCTCATTAACTTCTTCTCATGCAGTCTCTAGGCATAGAGGTGAATTCTGAACTTCAGAGGCAAAGCCTCCAATCCCTTCTTGCTTTTAAAATTAGAAAGCATATGATCTCGGGAAGCTATTATTCATCTCTCTGTAGGTGAGGCTGCCATCTTCTGGGACTCTGGAATTTGAGCAGTGATGAACACATGTGTACACACATGAGAGAGTGTGCATGTGCACACACACACACACACACACACACACACACACACACACACACCAGTAGGGACTGTCAAGTGTAATCTGACCAATAGCAGACCCAGAGAAGATAAGAAGAGGAAGAAAATATGGTTGGAGCTATTTCTTACATGTGACACCATTCCTCCATTATCACAGATATTATCCCACAAATGCCCATGGACATCTGGAGGAAGTCTATGCTAGAATCATCTGTATTGTACAGATAAGATGCATACTACCCATGACAGGGATAATGTCTTATCCAGAGACACAAACAGGTGATATTGGAGATCTGTTCCTGAAGACGTGTTTGTTTACAATTTGGGGCCCTGGCTTCACCCAGACCTTCCTTAGGGACCAGTGGAGAGGGGTGTGTTGGTGTCACTGTGTACAGATGTGCCCTACATGCAGAATGGGGATGAGGAGATGGCAACCCTGAGCACTGTTTGTTTGGTGTCCATCCAGGAGTGGACTTGGGTAGGTGATCTCAGGCAGTGAAGTTACTCCCTGGACTGCAGACCCCAACAGAATTTGGAACCCCCACACACAGGCTTCCACATTCTAGTATAGTCTAGCACCATGGTTACTTGGCTAGAGACTTCCAATATTGAAAGATGTTCTGCTGTTTGCCTACTTCCCAGGACTCTGACTCTCAGAAAACTCAGGGGAATGATTTTTTCACATGCTGCAGATATTGGCTCAAAACTCATGTGCAAATCCTCAGGTCATTTGGCATGAGGTTCGACAAGGTAATACAGAACAGCTTATGTCAGGTCAAGCCACACCTCTGAGCCATCCAAGGGCAGCCTCATCTTCTCCTCTGGAATTTCTGGCAAAGAGGGATATGTGGGGTTCCTGCCACTGGGATGGAGGTGGTTGCAAGATAGTGGATATCCTGGTGATACCTTTATGTTCACACCAATGTCATGGGGGGCAGGATGGAAAGGATTCCTGAGGTGTATTTTACCTCTCTCAGAGCTCATCAAAGACCCTGAAGCTGTGTCACATTTGAATAAATTGAAGCTTATTGATTTCTTCCTATGTATATTAGTCTCTGCATACGATCCATGGCTAAAAGCCAACTGTCATGTCATGAGTAATAGTAATAGTTCTAGAAAGGTGTTTTCTAAAGTTTCATGTAGTATTGAACTTTATGTTTTACACTAGGGCTGCAAAGGGAAAAGGAAAGAAAAAAAAAACATTAATAACGCAGAAAAAGAGACTGAGGCAAGAGAAAAAAATGTATGTGGTAGATAAGATTCAAATATCATGTAACAACAGCTCTCAGGAGAGTATGTCATTGAGCTAAGAATATATGAAGGGGATGGAGACAATAATGGGTCCAAGAGAGGCAGGAATTGAGCCTCAGCGAGAATATTCTTAGCAGAGTAATAGGGACACAAGAATGTCAGCAGTTCTAGAAGGAAATCTGGGTTGAATGAATCTCTGCCCCTCAGAAACTGGAAGTGATGAAAACATTTAGCTAAACTTTCAATTTGCACATACCATTCTGTCATTGATTTCTGATTTTTTTTTTCCTCCTCACTTTCTCTCTATGTTATGTTAAGACCATTTTCAAAAAGGGATTATTTTCTACTCAATATAGCATATTTTCTAGACACATTGAGTAATACAGGCTCAGACGTATACAGTAGGATTTTCCACAAGCAAAGCTTATGGTACAGAGGTATGCCTTAATGATCTATAACTCTAAAGTGAAGTTCTTGAGATAACTATTTTTAGTCACCTGTTACAGACTATTTGTGCCTCTCAAAAATTCATGTTAAAATCCTAATTCCAGTAAGATGGTATTTGGAGTTGGGGTCTTTGGAGATAATTAGGTCACAAGGATGAGATAACTATTTTACACACAGGATTGGTGTCCTTATAGGGAGAGGTCAGAGGACTAGCTAGCTCTCTTTACACCACATGAGGTCACAATGAGAAGTTAGCAATCTGCAGTGTGGAAGAGGGCTCTCACCAGAACCTGACCGTGCTGGCACTCTGATATCTGGCCCAAAACTTCCAGGATGATACTAATTTCTATTGTTGAGAAGCTACTCACTTTATGGTATTTTGTTATAGCAGCCCAAGCTCACTAAGACATTTTCCATATATTCCCATAAAACCTATCACAATAATTTTCATATGGTAGATTTTCCATTAATGCTGATTAACATATCCTTTCTAATTACACATGCTTATTATTTATCTGTGATAAATATTCAAAGATATTTCTCTAAAAGATGCAACCCTGGCCAATTAATTAAAAAATCATTAAACATTCAATCACATCATTAAGGTATCTTGAGTGCAATGAAAAGTCAGGTGGGTGTAACAGATAATACACCAAAGGATTTGTTTTCATCATTATTTTACAGTTTTGAGCTGTGATGGGAGCTGCCTTTGAAAACATTTGTATTTCTCATTTAGATGAGCTCTGTGTCATGCAGAGAAAGATGAAAAGCAATCTCTGTGTGAATCAGGTATGATGGATTAGTTCTATTTTTACCAGCCACTAATTACTTTGAGTGATCATATTTGTTCTCTGATTACACATGGCCTGGTGGATTTCAAAGCAAAAGAGCAGTAGAAGTTGAAAATACTTGAATCACACAATAATCTCAAGTATTGCCATTGGCAGTGAAGAGCCAACCTTCCATTTACAAGTCTTACAATATATGAGACATAACTAGACTTTGGGCAAATCTGATGCAGTAGTGATAGCCCGCAGCACACAAGGCTAAATACCAAGCAGAAGACAGTTTGTTTACTGTGTATAGAAGCCCATGCAGCCCAGACAAGGAACATGAAGGGATGAACTAGGAGCTCCCTGACTTATGGTTGGTTTCCCGGGGAAATTTTAATGGTGTTTCATAGGAAATACCCTGGTGGCAATGCCCCTAAAACATGGGAAAGGTCTTTTCCAAGCAAGAAGAGATTCTTTTTCAGAAGGAGGGTTAAAACTCTTGCATGCTTTTGAGTGAATAAAATATTTTATATTTCCATCGAGTGGGCTGGTGATGACCTAGAGCAATCTGGTAAAAGAAAGAAAATCACAGAATGTACTACAAAATATAAAGTCTCCCTTAGGAATAAAAGATCAAGTAGTAAAATTTTGCATTGAGGAAACACATAAAATTATGTATTACATCATTTTATTCTATAAAGATGTAATGATTCTTTTCTGTGTTTTATACTATTTCACATTTGTTAAGTGATTACTATATGCAGAGTACTGAATTGAATATTTCCCAATATTATTGTTTATAAATCTCATTGACAGTCGGGAAATATGGACAAATGTCAACACCATTTTGAAAACAGGAAACTAGACTTTAGAGAAAGGAAGTTAGCAGTTAAATGAAGTAGTTAACATTAAGTATGTTGGAGGCAAAGAAAGGTGTCTATGCACTGAGACCCAACACCTCATTTGTAATCTCTCGCCTGCACAAAGTGATAAGAAGAAAAGAATAACAAGTCTCATTACAGACCACCTAAGGCTGAATAACAAAAATGTTTAGTTCAGCCAGTCATCTTGGTTCCAATTAACAGTATGGGATTGGAGGAAAGGAAGTAGATAGTGGTCACCAACCTGGACGTTTTGTTAAAGGGGCCTGGCAGGCAGTCAAGAGATGGAAAGAAATCTGTGTATGAAAACAGCATTCATGAATCTATTGCTGGCAAGCTGAGATAGCCTGGAGATGCACTCATTTCTCTTTCAAGGATAAGTTTATAGAAAGAATGAATAATAGATAAATTAATAGAGATACTGGAATGAGACAAAGGAGGCCCCTAGTGTACACAATTTAAGGAGCCACTCACTTGCAGGGTCATGAAAGTTCATGGGTGAAGGTTGTGCAAACTTAGGTGTGAATGTCCCCTGACATCGTGTGCTCTGGATGCATCATTGCCTCACCTTAGTGATGGTTCTGGTGTTTACACTACGTCAAAAACAATTAATTATTATTTTATCAGATGATATGGCTATTTTTCAGTTTCGGGAAGAACAGATCTTTGTGAAAAGTAGTAATGAAAGTGTAGTAAAAAAGAATCTGGACACTAATGGCACATTTTGTGATGACAAATTTGCAACCATTTTCTCCAATGAATCATTTTTTATTTCGTATTTATAGATTTTCAGTTATACTTCCAAACTCTGATACAATTTCACTTTCTTGGTTTACATATTTATTCATTCCAAGGTATTTATTGAGTTACTACTTAATGTGTCATTGTGCTAGGCAATTGACTATACATTGGTGAACAAAACAGAATAGGTGACTGCCCTTTTGGCGTTGATAAATGGGACAGAAATAAACACTTGACATGTACATAGCTAAATTAGTAAGTATTTACCATTGTGGTAAGGACAATTAAAGAAACAAACATGATGCAGGAACGACTACTATTATTGGTTCATGTTTGAGAACACAGTCGAGGATGACCTCCAAGACCTTTGGTGATAAAGTGTGGTTGAGGAGAATCCCTGCCAGAAGTCCTAAGACATTTGAGAAAGTAAATTATATAACATCTTTTCTTTCAATGTCAAAGATAAAATTGAAAAAATTCATGTATGCCTTAAAAATAGGAAGATATTTTTTCAAGTATGTAGAATAAAAACAAAGCACATTTCATCATACCACAAAGATACTACTAATACAGTTATTTCTTTCTAGTTTTGTCTCATGTCATACTTTAGTAAAATTCATATTACTTCTTGACTACTCTTCCTCTGCTCTTGTAGTTTTTGTTTCTCTTCCTTCTCGTACTCTTCCTTTTTATTCCTACATATTTAGGATTGATTTAATTTTAATTTCTTCTCATTTGAAGCTGCTCTTGGAGGGGAGTCTAGGTTGCTCAGTTGTTGAGTTTCAGCTTAGGTATTTTTCTTTTGGACCCTGGGATCCTGCCCAGAGTTGGACTTTAAGCTCAGTAGGGAGTCTGCTTAAAGATTCTCTGCCTCTGCCCAACAGCCCCCCCACACACACACTCCCTTCCTCTATTAAAAATTATTTTAAAAAGAGATGAAAAATAAGAAAACCCTGAAAAAATAAAAGTCTATAAAATTAAAATACAAAGAATGTTACTTAGTGTTTTCCCTAAGATCTGAAGCTTTCCAGCCCTCTATTATCCGTAAACTTGAGGGGAGGGAGCTATTCATGCTGGTCTTCTAGGGAAGGGATCTCTTGCCCTGATCTTCAAGGGGACTCCAACTGGTGCAAAAGCAGCTCTCCTAAGCAGCAGAGACAGGCCTCCGGGTAGGCAGCTCTGGATTCCAGTATGTGGCGCTCTTTTATTCCCTGAAGGCTTGCAGCATCAATGGGTGAGACGAATATCGCTGCACCCTGCTCTCTACCTAGGAGCTGAAAATTTGCACCCCATCTCTGCAGTGAACCATCACAAGAAACAAACAAACAAACAAACAAACAAAGAAACAAACAAAAACAATACACCAATCTTAACTCCTCAGTTTCTGTCAGAAATCTGTGTTCATGCTGCCAGTGACAAGGCATTTTATCTCAGGCACGTGACAGAGATCTAACTCCATTTTTTTTTGTTTTTAAAGATTTTATTTATTTATTTGTGAGAGAGAGTGAGAGAGAGAATGAAATGGGAGTAGGTCAGAGAGAGAAGCAGACTCCGCACGGAGCTGGGCACCTGATATGGGACCTGATCCAGGGACTCTGGGATCATGACCTGAGCCGAAGGCAGTTACTTAAACAAAATAGCCACGCAGGTGGCCCAAATTCCAATTTCTAAGGATTTCTGTGGCACAGACCCACACCATACCTCCAGGGTGTTGGAGGTCTTGCCATGCTTCTGTTTTTTCTGGACCCCTCTCAGGAAAGTGGACACGCAACCATGCTGTGATTCGGAGTGTAGGGCAACAGAGAGGAGAAAGCCAGGACCTAGCTTTGTGGTATTCAGCCATTTTTCTCTAAGCAATGTCCGGGAACTCTGAAGCATTCTGGCCCGACCTGTTCATCTTCTGACCCCTGGGATCATGAGATCATGCTGTCACATCTGGGATTCCACCCCACTTCACCACTTGAACAGTTTTAAGCCATAAATGTCTCCCACAGTAGTCAATTCCTATGTGTTTCAATCAAGCACTTCATTGTCAATAAAAATGTTACAGTAGGCTCCTTCAGGAAGGTGCATCCCCTCTGCTGTATCCACAGTCAGAACCCCAGCACAAATTATTCTCACCCATGCCAATTCAGCTCTGAAGCTGCCTCAGGAACCACAGTGAGAGCTAGAGGCTGCTCTTGAGGTGGTTCAGGATCTTCTTCTCCAGCTGGTGCTGTAATTTCCAAGAAGAGAAATTATCATCACCAATATTGACTTTTCATGTTCCTCCTAATTAAAGGAAAATTTTGCCACCACTCAATGTTCTCTGAGTCCATGAAGCAATCCCTGGGTCTCCCCTGATGGCAGGTCATAGGCACAGGGATCTGAGAGTACTCATTACTCCTGGACTACCAGTTGATGGAGACTTGCTCTGTGTAGCCTAAGCTGTTTCCTCCACTGGTCTATATCAGCCACACCCTGTCCTCCTCACCTCAGCATCTCGCTGGTTTTCCTGCCTCTGCCCCTCCCCACGTGCTTGTGCTCTTTACCCTCTAATAAAGAAATAAAACCCTGAAAAATTAAATAAAATATTGAGCACAAAAGTGTATATTTAGGCCTTCAGGACCTGGCTGGAAACACCCTCCTTTGTGTACTTCTTTGTCATCTTTCCTCTTATGCTGATGGTGTCAGAGGTGCATGATAATCCAGGGGGTGAGAAGACCCATGGTGGAGGGACTCTGCATTCCTGAAAGACCACATAAAGGATTTCAGTCTCCTAATATGAAGAGACCCTCAGCACTATCATGGGGGGAAATCTGTGGTGACATGCTACCAAAATTTGGGGAGTTACTTTGTAATTTAGCATAATATAATATACTTACAACATGTTGAAATCACAAGTTAACTTCAATAGTTATCAGCTAAAAACCTTTAAAAATGACCAAAGAGGTACCTGGCTTCATCAGTCAGTAGGATACTTGATCTCCGGGTTATGACATTGAGCCCCACATCAGGAAGAGTTAACTAAAAAACCAAAACCAAACTAAAGAACTTACAGATAACTGAAATTGATGGGGCTCAAGCAATGGAGTTGGCCATTGTTGGGATGGATACTATCTCCCTTTATTCAGCCACTGGGCACTGTACATTCAGATGGTGCCAGTGCTTATCAGTCAACCAGGGTCTCCTTCTACAAGCTCAGGGTATAGAGGAGAATATGGACAAAAAAGAAACAAAAATGAGATTAAAAAGAGCACTTGCTCTATAGGAAAAGAGCAAGGGACTACATCTAAGTCCTGAGCTCCACCAGGTGAGGGGTGTGACAAGGTTATCCTGAGATGACATTGAAAATTCCTGTGGCAGGAAAAGGAGACAGCCCTGCACGAATCTGAGCATATTCAGCCTGGTGGACGACACCATGGAGCAGAGGATTGGAGGTAGGATTTGATGTTCCCAGGGTGGAGGTTTGAAAGGAGGCCAGGGTGGCCAGAGAAAGCTGAGGAAAAGAGCAGAAAGGGAGCGTAGGAGGGCCCAGGCCAGGGGCAGTTCAACAGTATCAGTGCCCTTCTTGCAGTGCTGTGTGACCACATTTCCACACACGCAGTGGCTGAAACCACAAACACTGTCTCTAGGTCTCAGGGGATCAGGAATCCAGCAGTGCTTAGCTGGGGGCTCCATCCAGAGTCTCTCATTAGGTTGTGGCTGTTGACAATAAAAAGGTAGAACCTGCTTCACTGAGAACCTGAGATCACTTAGGGGCAGGGGCCAGATAGAGCCCATCTCAAAAACCTGAGTTCTTCAGTCTGTTGTTGACTCACAGTGCTAGGCCACAAGCATATGTTTGTGTCTTCTTTCAACCTAGGGGCTTGTACTCCAGTCTGAGGATCTGATAGAGAACATGGGTCAGAGTCAACATGGGGCTGAGCAATGAAATTTTATATCCAAATGTCAGCAAGGACTTTGGGTCATGTTCCCATGTTCTTTCGAACAGAATTGAATCACTATATCCAGACCACATTCAGGGAAGTGGGATACACAAGGATGTACAAGAGGAGTTGGGGAAACAATGGAGCCCTGAGGGGAGAAGGTGATAATCCCTGCAGGGTCCATGCCTTGCCCAGAATCAGATTGGTAGTAGGGCTTACCCATGAATCCAGCTCTTTAAGTATCCTCAAAGGTGGGATTTTGGTGCACCTAGCCATTCACTGAGGGCTCTGGAAAAGGTTGTCTAGAAGGACGTGGCTATAGACATAGAAATGATATTAGGGTGATCATTGATATCCTAGAAAAGCGACATCTCCGCATGTTCTTGTCTGAGAGGGACCCCAGGTTATGGCAACCCACTGAATGGACCACTATCTACATCACACCCTTTGGAAAGGAGGTAATGGCTTGCATCCCAGGACAGGCGGTCTCTAAATGTAAGGGTACATCCTGACCATAAAGGGCCAAGGCTCCAATCCCTTCTTTAGGGTTTTCATTGAAAATTAAAAGTGTAAGATCTTTTGAAGCTATTACCCACCCATTGTAGGTGGGGCTGTCATCTTCTGGGATACAAGAATGTCAGCACTGATGAATACATGTGTGCACACAGGAGCAAGTGTGCATGTGCACACAAAAGCACACAAACCAGTTGGGACTGTGTGTGGGATCTGACTAGTAGCAGATTCAAAGACGTTGATAGGAGGAAGGAAGTTTGGTTGGAGGTATTTCCTACATGTGACCCACTCTTCTAACATCATAGATATTATCCAACCTATGGCTGTGAATATCTGGTAGAAGGACATTCTAGGATCATCTGTATTTTAAAGAGAAGACCATCACTGTCAGGCACAATGGCTTATCTAGGGTCAAAAACAGTTAAGAATACAGAGTTTTGTCTGAAACCAGATGTGTTTCCAATCTGAGGCCCTCTCTGCACCCAGAATTCCCTGGGGCCCTGTGGAGAGGGGTGTGTTGATGTCACTGTGTACAGATGTGGCCTTGCATGCAGAAAAGGGAGGAAGAGATGGTAAACCAGAGCACTGTTTACATAGGTGTCAAACCAGGAATGGACTGCAGTAGGGTATCCCCAGCAGTGATGTCACTTCCTTGACCACAGACCAAAACAGAACTTGGAACCCCTGCAACCAGGCACCCACATTCTAGTGTAGTCCATATCAAGGATACTTGGCTAGAGAAATCTGATACAGAAAGATATTCTCTTGCTGCTTGCCTACTTTCCAGGGCTCTGGATTCCAGAAAACCCAGGGAAGTGGCTTTTTCACATGCTGCAAGCATTGGCCCCAAACCTGGCCCCCAATTCCTCAGGGCATTTGGCAAGAGGTGCCATAAGGTACTTAATTCTGAGATTAGGCAATTCCCACCTCTATGAACCATCCAAGGGCAGCTCCATCTCTTCTTGAGTTTTAGGGAAAGAGGAATATGTGGGGGTTCCTGACCATGAGCTATAGTAGGTTGAGCACAATGGATACCCTGGTGATCCCTTCTTTTTCACACCTACGTCATTGTGGGTCAGGTCAAAAGAGGATTCTTTTTTTTTTTTTTAAGATTTTATTTATTTATTTGACAGAGAGAAATCACAAGTAGGCAGAGAGGCAGGCAGAGAGAGAGGAGGAAGCAGGCTCCTTGCTGAGCAGAAAGCCCAATGCGGGGCTCGAACCCAGGACCTGGGATCATGACCTGAGCCAAAGGCAGTGGCTTAACCCACTGAGCCACCCAGGCGCCCCCAAAAGAGGATTCTTGAAGTGTCTCTTACCTGTGCCAGAGCCAATACAAGATCCTGAAGCTGTGGCATGTTTATTTCCATGATGGAGGTGTGTACACACTGGGGTGTGGTGTGTGTGGAATGGAGTGCCCTTGGTCTAAAGACCAGCAAAGGCATCCAGACAGGGCTCTGAGGCCTCCTGCCTGGCTGCCGGGCACTGTCCTTACAGAGATCTACAAAGGAGATGGGGCAGGAGCTGAACGATGAGATCCCCTGCTCTACCTCCTTGAAGGACAAGAAGGTGCCCCACACTGCCAACAGAGTCCATTGCTGGTTCGAGGGGAGTGCAGGTGTTGGGGAGATCCCTTTCCCAGAATGCCAATGCACCACAAAGGGCCCCACTTCTTAGAAGCCAGCCTGGGCTCCTAGAGTCCAGTAATCACATGCATCTCCATCCCATCTTTTTCCCAAACTTGCCCTCATGGTCCTGTCCATGCCTTGGACAGAAGCAGAGTCATTGTCCACATTTTTATAAGAATATCATTAAGGAGACTTTAAATCATGTCTCATCTCATTTATCTAGAGTCATTTTGTACTTTGCTATGCATTTTCCTATCTCGTGCTCTCAGGTGTCCCCACTGGACTAACAGCTCTTCCCCAAGTTCTGCAAATCTCGCAAATGATCATGGTGAGTTGGAGACATTTATCCAAAGGGACCTTCAGCCCATGGTACTGTCTCTTGTTCTGCACTTCTGTTTTGATGGAACACATCTTTGCAGTCCCTCCAGGGTCAGGATAAGGGGCCCCATTGCGCTGCACACCATCCCAGAAGGCCAGTCATTTATCACAGCCATTGAGCCCTTTACTCATGTAGGACTTTGATGTGATCCCCTTCTGTTGCCAATGCACAGTGCTCCATCCTATATCTTTCATGACTTAATATCCTAAGCCCTCTCACCTAAAACATCTCTGTGTTCTCGTCTCAAGAATGGGATATGTTATCAGAAACCACAGGATTGCAAAAGATGGTGGAGAACTAGGAGAGGCGCCGTTTCAACCTGTATCCTGAATTGAACAGATTACCTACCAACAAACTCTGATCACCCATGAAATCAGCCTGAGATTAGAATTATACACATCTGGATATCTATGGGGGCAGAAGATGCCAGGGGGCAGGTAAAGTGGAATGGGAACATCAGACTGATATTTGGAAGATAAACAAAAGAGGGAGGGAGTCACCAGAACCGACCCATTGGAAAGTAATAACCCAATATGAGAGTGCCCTGTGACTGGGGACCAGCATTAACTTGGAGTCTGGTTGAAAGCACTCAAAAAGAGCAAAGGATCTTGGGGGAAAATTGTGGGAATTGGGGTGGTTAGGGACAGGGGCTTAAGTCCCCGGACTGAGAGCCACCCCTGGTGCTGAGCAAGAAAGAGTGTGGTAAAAAAAAAAACAGGTGTTGGTCCCTGAGCCGTGAGCACGCCCAAGAGTGCCTGGGTGGTGTCTCCAATGAGGGCCTGGGAGCCTTGACATCCAGCAGAACCACAACCTTTTTGCACTGTCCATGCACACGCTGCATAGTGCTATGAGTCTGAGTCGAGCCCCACACTCTCACCTGAGAGAGGTGGGTGCAGGCCCCAGCCCGGCGCTCTTGGACCTGGGAAGTCTGAGCTCGCCCAGCCCGGGCCAGCGGGAAAATATCAGTGTGCTATCGCTGCTTGGCAATGCACTGATGGTTTGGAGCTGCCCAGACAGCCGCTGCTGTCTGGTTTTGGGTACAAGCAGGAGTTCCTGTGTCCCCAGGGACCGCGACTGGGAACGTGCTCTGCCAGCAGCCAAGGGGGAATTATGTGCCCTGGAGCACCCAGAGGGGAACAGACTGAAGGTTTTCTCTGAGAGGGAGATCTGGGTGCAGTTTGTTTTCCTCTAAACCTCTAAAAAACATCAAAAGCTGTCACGGTTAGAGAAAACAAACAAACCAAAAACCTCCATAGAACAAAAGCCTGAAAAACTGGTTTCCTCAGAGCCTGCCCTCTTGAGGGGGGCAGGAGGACTTAATTCAGAAAACACTGCCTGAAAACCCACGTGGCAGGCCCTCCCCCAGAAAGCCAACAGGGAAAAAAAAAAAAAAAGACAGGAGAACAACCACCACTACTTCATAGCTACAACTTTTATTTTTAATTCATTCCCACTACTCTGTTTTTTTTTTAATAATTTTAACATATTTACCATCATAGTGTGATGTCCAGCACAGCAAATTCCATAACCTTTTAACCTGAACTTTCTGATACATATACCCATGTTTTTATTTTGCTTTTCTATTTTTTAAATTTTTTAAATTTTATTTTCTTTTAGTTTAGTTGTTTTTTTATTTTTAATTTTTAATATTCATATAGAGTTAAACATCAAGGTAATCCCTTTTCCCAAATTCAATGCTACCCCTATAGGTAAACCAATTTTTAATCCTCCTTTATCATAGGAAAGTTGAGTCCTTTTACAAATATATCAAGATACATCCAGGAAGACTCAAAATAACCTTCTTTGCCCACAGTGAGAATTTATAACCACTCCCCCATATTTTTCTTCACCAGTGTTTCTGTGTATTTGTGTTTGTCCTAGAAGTATATAAATCTTATACTTGGGGTCCTTTTTGACAAGGTACATTTTTTTTTTTTTTTGCTTTTACATATATATATATATATACATATATGTATATATATATATATATATATATATATATAATTTTCACTTGTCATCTACTTTTATCACTCTGTTTGTCTGTTTTGTTTGTATATTTCATAAATCTTACCTTGGTTCCCATTTGGGCTGAGCCTTCAATTTTATTTTATCTTTATTTTTTTCCTGTCTCTCTCTCTTTCTTTTTTTTTTTTCTCTCTTTCTTTTTTCTTTCGTTTGGGTGGGGACTCTTGATTGCTCAGAAGCGTTCCAGGGTGCACCTTGACTGCACCATGGTTGATACATTCAGCTACATACATTTATCCATCTCTCAACAAAATGACTAGGAAGAGGAATGCCCAACAGAAGAAAAATTCAGAGGCTTGACCTTCTGCAACAGAGCTAATGGCTATTGACATAGACAATATATCAGAAAGGGAATTCAGGCTAACAATTATCCAGGCAATAGCTGGGTTGGAGAAAGCCATGGATGACAAAATGGAATTGATAAGGGCAGAACTTAAAGGTACCAGGGATGATGTTCACAATATTAGGACAGAATTGAAAGCCACCAGGTATGATGTCCACAATACTCTCAATGAGGTCCAATTTAATCTAAATTCTCTAAAAGCTAGGGTAACTGAGACAGAAGATAGAATTAGTGATCTGCAGGACAAACAGATAGAGAGAAAGGATCAGGGGGAAGCCTGGAACAAACAGCTTAGAATCCATGAAAACAGAATTAGGAAAATAAATGATGCCACGAAAGGTTCCAACGGCTGAAAAATTGGAATCCCTGAAGGGGAGGAGAAAGAAAGAAGTCTAGAAGATATAGTGGAACAAACTCTCCATGAAAATTTTCCCAATCTCGCTGATGGAACCAGCGTTCATGTACTAGAGGCAGAACAGTCTCCCCCCAAGATTATAGAATCTCTAAACTCCTCAAGACACCTGATAGGAAGAATGAGGAATCATAATGGTAGACAGGCTCTCCTGAAAGCATCTAGGACAAAGAAGCTCCTTATGTACAAAAGAAAGCCCATCAGAATAATGTCAGACCTGTCCACAGAGACCTGGCAAGCCCGAAAGGGCTGGCAAGATATATTCTGGGCACTAAATGAGAAGAACATGCAGCCAAGAATACTTTATCCAGCAAGACTGACATTCAAAATGGATGGAGAGATAAAGAGTTTCCAAGACCAGCAAGGCTTGAAGGAATATGCATTCACCAAGCCAACACTGCAGGAAATACTAAGGGGGGTTCTATAAAAGAGGAAAAATCCTAAGAATAGCATTGAACAGAAATATAAGGAAAATCTACAGAAAGAAAGGCTTCAAAGGTAACACGATGCCAATAAAAATGTATCTATCAATAATCACTCTTAATGTGAATGGCCTAAATGCAACCATAAAATGACATAAGGTTGCCGATTCGATAAAATGACAGGACCCATCTGTATGTTGTTTACAAGAGGCTCATTTTGAACCTAAGGATACACCCAGACAGAAAGTGAAGGGATGGAGAAGCATCTTTCATGCCAATGGGCCTCAAAAGAAGGCCGGGGAAGCGGTTCTCATATCAGATAAATTAGATTTTAAACTAAATACTGTAGTCAGAGATATAAAAGGACACTACATAATTCTTAAAGGGACTATCCACCAAGATGATCTAACAACTGTAAATATCTATGCCCCCAATATGGGAGTAGCCAATTACATAACAAAACTATTAATCAAGATAACGAGTCATATTGATATGAATACATAAATAGTAGGATATCTTAACACACGTCTCTCGATAACAGACAGATCATCGAAGCAGAAAATCAATAAAGAAATAAGAGCATTGAATGACACATTGGACCAGATGGACCTCATAGATATATACAGAACATTCCACCCTAAAACAACAGAATACTCATTCTTCTCAAGTGCACATGGAACCTTCTGCAGAATAGACCGCATACTGGGTCACAAATCAGGGCTCAACTGATACCAAAAGACTGAGATTATTCCCTGCAAATTCTCAGATCACATTGCTTTGAAACTGGAGCTCAATCACAAGGAAAAGTTTGGAAGGAACTCAAACACCTGGAAGCTAAAGACCACCTTGCTTAAGAATGCTTGGATCAACCAGGAGATCAAAGAAACACTTAAAAAATTCATGGAAACCAATGAGAATGAAGACACTTCAGTCCAAAACCTATGGGATATAGCAACGGCGGTCCTAAGGGGGAAATACATAGCCATCCAAGCCTCCCTCAAAAAAATTGCAAAATCCAGAATACACCAGCTGTCTCTACACCTTAAATAACTGGTGAATCAACAAAAAATTAAACCAAATGCACACACGAGATGGGAAATAATCAAGATTAGAGCAGAGATCAATGAGATAGAAACTAGTGATACAGTAGAAGGTATCAATGAAATAGAAGCTGGTTTTTTGAAAGAACCAATAAGATAGATAATCCATTGGCCACACCAATCCAAAAGAAAAGAGAGAAAGCTCAAATTAATAAATTATGAATGAAAAGGGAGAGATCACAACTAACACCAAGTAAATGGAAACAATCATCAGAAGTTATTATCAACAGTTTTATGCCAATATGTTAAGCATCCTAGATGAAATGGATGCATTCCTGGAAAACTCTAAACTCCCAAAATTGAACCAGGAAGAAACTGACAACCTGAATAGACCAATATCTAGCAACAAGATTGAAGCAGTGATCAAAAATCTCCCAAAATCAAGAGCCCAGGACATGATGGATCCCCTGTGGAATTCTACCAAACTTTCAAAGAAGGAATAACACCTAATCTCCCGAAATTGTTTCAAAAAATTGAAGCAGAAGGAAGACTTCCAGACTCTTTTTATGAAGCCAACATTACCCTGATCCCCAAACCAGGCAAAGACCCCAAAAGGAGAATTTCAGACCAATATCAATAATGAATATGGATATTAAGATTCTCAACAAGATCCTAGCAAATAGAATCCAACAGCACATTAAAAAGATTAACCACCATGACAGGGTGGGATTCATCCCTGGGATACAAAGATGGTTCAACATTCACACATCAATCAATGTGATAGAACAAATCAATACGAGAAGAGAGAAGAACCACATGGTTCTCTCAATTGATGCAGAAAAAGCATTTGACAAAATCCAGCATTTTGTTGCTGATCCAGCAATCCGTTCCTGATTAAAACGCTTCAAAGTATAGGGATAGAGGAAACATTCCTGGACTTCATCAAATCTATTTATGAAAAACCCATAGCAAATATCATCCTCAATGGGAAAAAGCTTGTAGCCTTCCCGTTGAGTCAGGAGCATGACAAGGATGCCCACTCTCTCCACTCTTGTTCAACATAGTATTAGATGTTCGCCATCCCTCCCCACTACGTGCTGGCCTCGCTGAGCCGGCTGGCCGGCCTGGCTCCCCTCCCTGGCCCCGATGGGCAGGCGGGTTGCCCTGAGGAGGCAGGGAGGGGAGGGCTGGGCCAGCTGGCATGTGGGCAACGATGCCAAATATCTGCGCTGCCCCAACTGCATGAGGAAGAGCATGCAGTCGGACCTGGCCTTCTTCAGGTTCCTGTGGGATCTGGCCAGATGCCAGAAGTGGGTGGAGAATTGTGAGAGAGCAGACTTAGAAGATAAAATGCCTGATCAACTAAATAAACATTATTGATTATGTGCCAAACACTTTGAGACCTGTATGATCTGTAGAACTAGTCCTATACGACAGTTCTTCGAGATAATGCAATACCAACAATATTTGATCTTACCAGTCATTTGAACAATCCACATAGTAGACACAGAAAACGAATAAAAGAATTGAGTGAAGATGAAATCAGGACACTGAAACATAAAAAAATTGATGAAACTTCTGAACAGGAACCAAAACATAAAGAAACAACAGCAACGCTCAGAATCCTAGTGCAGAAGAAGGGGATGAGGAACAGGATGAAAATATTTTACCTTTAACCCTTGAAGAGAAAGAAAACAAAGAATACTTAAAATCTCTATTTGAAATTTTGATTCTTATGGGAAAACAAAACATAGCTCTGGATGGGCATGAAACTGATTAAATCCCAGAGGGTCTCTTTACTCCTGATAACTTTCAAGCACTGCTGAAGTGCCGGATAAATTCTGGTGAAGAGGTTCTGAGAAAGCGCTTTGAGACAACAGCAGTTAACACATTGTTCTGCTCAAAAACACAGCAGAAACAGATGCTAGAGATCTGTGAGAGCTGCAGTAGGGATGAAACTCTCAGGGAAGTGAGACTCATGCTTCTTTTCCATCATCACTGATGACGTAGTGGACATAGCAGGAGAAGAACGCTTGCCTGTGTTGGTGAGGTTTGTTGATGAATCTCATAACCTGAGAGAGGAATTTATGGGCTTCTTGCCTTATGAAGCTGATGCAGAAATTTTGGCACTACCAAAAACGCAGAAATTTCACACTATGATAACTGAGAAGTGGGGTTTAAACATGGAGTATTGTCGTGGCCAGGCTTACATTGTGTCCAGTGGATTTTCTTCCAAAATGAAAGTTGTTGCTTCTACACTTTTAGAGAAATATCCCCAAGCTCTCTACATAATTTTCTCTTCCTGTGCCTTAAATATGTGGCTGTCAAAATCAGTGCCTGTTGTGGGAGTATCTGTTGCATTAGGAACAATTGAGGAAGTTTGTTCTTTCTTCCATCAATCTCCACAACTGCTTTTGGAGCTTGACAATGTAATTTCTGTCCTCTTTCAGACCAATGAGGAAAGGGTAAAGAACTGAAGGAGATCTGCCATTCTCAGTGGACAGGCAGGACTGATGCTTTTGAAACTTTAGTGGAACTCCTACAAGCACTTGTTTTATGTTTAGATGGTATAAATAGTGACACAAATATTAGGTGGAATAACTATATAGCTGGTCGAGCTTTTGTACTCTGCAGTGCGGTAACAGATTTTGATTTCGTCGTTACCATTGTTGTTCTTAAAAATGTTCTATCTTTTACAAGAGCCTTTGGGAAAAATCTCCAAGGGCAGACCTCTGATGTCTTCTTTGCAGCCAGTAGCTTGACGGCTACTTGCTGCATTCACCAAATGAAGTGATGGAAAATATTCATGAATTTTGGTTTGAAGAAGCCACAAATTTGGCAACTAAACTTGATATTCAGATGAAACTCCCCGGGAAATTCCGCAGAGCCCAGCAAGGTAACCTGGAATCTCAGCTCACCTCTGAGAGTTACTATAAAGAAATTCTAAGTGTTCCAACAATGGAACACATTATTCAGGAACTGAACGATATATTCTCAGAACAGCACCTCAAAGCTCTTAAATGCTTATCTCTTGTACCCTCTGTCATGGGACAGCTCAAATTTAATTCACCAGAGGAACACCATGCTGACATGTACAGAAGTGGGACGTGCCCAATCCTGACACACTCTCAGCTGAGCTGCATTGCTGGAGAATCAAATGGAAACACAGAGTGAAAGATATAGAGCTTCCATCTACCATTTATGAAGCCCTCCATCTACCAGACCTCAAGTTTTTCCTAATGTTTATGCATTGCTGAAAGTCCTGTGTATTCTTCCTATGATGAAGGTTGAGAATGAACGCTATGAAAATGGGTGAAAGCATATCAAAGCATACCTGAGGAACACTTTGACAGAGCAAAGGTCAAGTAACTTGGCTTTGATTAACATAAATTTTGACATAAAACATGATCTCGATTTAATGGTGGACACATATATCAAACTCTATACAACTAAGCCAGAGCTTCCTACAGATAACTCAGAAACCATTGAAAATACCTAAGAAACGTTTAAAGTAGGTTTTCTCTTATGTTTGATATTTGGAAAAATCTGTAAGATATTTAGAAACATCTTACAGAAAAGCTGTCAGATGTATGTAGGCCACTTAATCACTGAATATCTTGACATATTGACCTCTCATTGAGTATATTAGCCATTGATAATCTGCCCATGTAAATGGCCCCTGTTTAAACTCTCATGCTTTGGAGACATACCTGTTCTTCCATAAGATAGCATTGAAAGTGCCACATTACACGTCTATGGGATTTCTGCTAGTGGCACTTGGGAATTGTTTTAGTTAAGTCATTTTAGACATAACATTTATTATCACTGGATCCAACTTTCAGGTATTCAGTTATCACTTCTTAGAAGATAAAGATTTTGAAGAGGTATGGGGGAAAGGGATACATTTTAGAAAATGTTACAAGAAGCTCATGAGTAGTAGGAGTGTTAGTATATTAAAAATCTATAACGGACAGTTCACAGAGTTACCAGACAGAAACACGTGAGCTTGCCAAACAAGGATTTCAGTAGAGATTTTGTCTTTATCAAATGAACTTAACAGAACAAGTTATAGTTAAAGTTTGAATGGGAGAGCCTGTCATTGTTCCACATTGTGTTGTGGCTATTTACAATCCTTTGTTGAGCCTATATCTTCATAAGCTCTTTAGCACATGTATGTAGAAACACCTATGACTTCATAAGCTTTTCAGCAGGTATATGTTGAACACCTTTATTCATGGTCAAGGCAGGATCAGAGGCCATGGATACTGACAACTGATTTGTCTGTTTTCCTAGTCTTCTTCCATGACTATATATACTGCCTCACCTTGATTTATAAACAAAACCTGGAAAACCTACAAAAATAAGTGTTTTGTGGTTTATCTAGGAATAATACAGAAACTATTGCTGTTATTTTTGGTGAAGAAGATCAATTTTATATAGTTTCTTTCAACTTAAATAAAATGTGAATTTTGTTTAAAAAAAGGGGAAATAAAAAACACATAGTAGGGTGCCTGGGTGGCTCAGTGGGTTAAGCCGCTGCCTTCGGCTCAGGTCATGATCTCAGGGTCCTGGGATCGAGTCCCGCATCGAGCTCTCTGCTCAGCAGGGAGCCTGCTTCCTTCTCTCTCTCTCTCTGCCTGCCTCTCCGTCTACTTGTGATCTCTCTCTGTCAAATAAATAAATAAATTCTTAAAAAAAAAACACATAGTATTAGATGTCCTAGCAACAGCAAACAAACAACAAAGAGAAATAAAAGGTATCCAATTTGGCGATAAAGAAGTCAAACTCTCTCTCTTCACACATGACATGATACTTTATATGGAAAAACCAAAAGACTCCACCTCCAAACTACTAGAACTCATATGGCAATTTGGGAATGTGGCAGGATACAGAGTCAATGTACAGAAATCAGTTGCTTCTTATAAAATAACAATGAAAATACAGAAAGGGAAATTAGAGAATCGATTCCATTTACTATAGCACCATGAACCATAGGATACCTGGGAAAAAAACCTAACCAAAGAGGTAAAGGATCTGTACTTGAGGAACTACAGAACACTCATGAAAGAAATTGAAGAAGACACAAAAAAATGGAAGACCATTCCATGCTCTTGGATCAGAAGAATAAACATTGTTAAAATGTCTATACTGCTTAGAGCAATCTATATTTTTAATGCCATTCCTATCAAAATTCCACCGGTATTTTTCAAAGAGCTGGGGCAAGTAATCCTAAAATTTGTATGGAATCAGAAGAGACCCCGAATTGCTAAGGAAATGTTGAAAAAGAAAAACAATACTGGGGGAATCATGCTACTGATTTCAAGCTTTTTACAAAGCTGTGATCACTAAGACAGCATGGTACTGGTGTAAAAACAGACACATAGACCAGTGGAACAGAGTAGAGAGCCCAGATATGGACCATCAACTCTATGGTCAAATAATCTTCGACAAAGCAGGAAAAAATATACAGTGGAAAAAAGACAGTCTCTTCAATAAATTGTGCTGGGAAAATTGGACAGCTATATGTAGAAGAATGACACTCAACCATTCTCTTACACCGTACACAAAGCTAAACTTGAAATGGATAAAAGAATTCAACGTGAGACAGGAATCCATCAGAATCATAGAGGAAAACATAGGCAACAACCTCTTTGATATCAGTCACAGCAACTTCTTTCTAGATATGTCTCCAAAGGCAAAGTGAAAATGAACTTTTGGGACATCATCAAGATCAAAAGCTTCTGCACAGCAAAGGAAACAGTCAACAAAACAAAGAGGCAACCCACGGAATGGGAGAAGATATTTGCAAATGACAGTACAGACAAAAGGTTGATATCCAGGATCTATAAAGAACTCCTCAAACTCAACACACACAAAATACATAATCAGATCATAAAACGGGACTGGAAGAGATTATGCTGAGTGAAATAAGTCAAGCCGAGAGAGTCAATTATCATATGGTTTCACTTACTTGTGGAGCATAAAAAATAGCATGGAGGACCAGGGGAGTTAGAGAGGAGAAGGGAGTTGGGGGAAATTGGAAGGGGAGGTGAACCATGAGAGACTATGGACTCTGAAAAACAATCTGAGTGGTTTGAAGTGGCGGGGGCTGGGAGGTTGGGGGAACCAGGTTGTGGGTATTGGAGAGGGCATGGATTGCATGGAGCACTGGGTGTGGTGCAAAAACAAGGAATACTGTTATGCTGAAAAAAATAAAATAAAATAATTGAAAAAATGGGCAGAAGATATGAATAGACACTTCTCCAATGAAGACATACAAATGGCTATCAGACACATGAAAAAATGTTCATCATCATTAGCCATCAGGGAGGTTTAAATTAAAACCATATTGAGATACCACATTATACCATTTAGAATGGCCAACATTAGCAAGACAGGAAACAACATGTGTTGGAGAGGATGTGGAGAAAGGGGAACCCTCTTCCACTGTTGGTGGGAATGCAAGTTGGTGCAGCCACTTTGGAGAACAGTGTGGAGATTCCTCAAGAAATTAAAAATAGAGCTTCCCTATGACCCTGCAGTTGCACTACTGGGTATTTACCCCAAAGATACAGATGTAGTGAAAAGAAGGGCCATCTGTACCCCAATGTTTATAGCAGCAATGGCCACGGTTGCCAAACTGTGCAAAGAATCAAGATGCCCTTCAACGGACAAATGGATAAGGAAGATGTGGTCCATATACACTATGGAGTATTATGCCTGCATCAGAAAGGATGAATACTCAACTTTTGTAGCAACATGGACAGGACTGGAAGATATTATGCTGAGTGAAATAAGTCAAGCAGAGAGAGTCAATTATCATATGGTTTCACTTATTTGTGGAGTTTAACAAATAGCATGGAGGACAAGAGGAGTTAGAGAGGAGAAGGGAGTTGAGGGAAATGGAAGGGGAGGTGAACCATGAGAGACTATGGACTTTGAAAAACAATCTGAGGGTTTTGAAGGGGCGGGGGGTGGGAGGTTGGGGGAACCAGGTGGTGGGTAAAGGATAGGGCACGGATTGCATGCAGCACGCATGCAGTGTGGTGCAAAAACAATGAATACTGTTACGCTGAAAATAAATTAAAAAATTAAAAAAAAAAAGAAATACCTGTGAACAGACACACGGATTGTCTATTTCTTCCAATCAGAATGCTACCAAACTTTGGTCCTCTACTTTGGTCCTAGAGATTAGTATGTCTAAACAAGTTGATGAGGACCAGCAGGTTATGCTCAATGTCAACTCTGCATGCTTAACCCACATATTCTCAGAGCCATGGAGACCCCAACCTCAGGAGAATGTGATAGATCATAATGGATAGTAGTAACTCTAAGACAGGCTGCCTATTACAATCACCCAGGTGTTGTCTTTTGTAAATCAGTTAATTAGAAATAATAACTTTTGTTTATTTTTTTTTAATTTTAAATGCTTTATTTGCCTATTTTTCAAATTCATACCATACCATCAATTGGGGAGATGAACACATATTTCCCATCTCCCCTTTTATGCCAAGGTGGGTGGGTGTATGTAAGGCAGAAATGTCCAGGACGACCTTCATTTGCATGATGAAACTCTCCAACTCATGGAGCTGAGACTGCCTCTCAGTTCCCTGCTTGGCTTCTTGCTTTAAGGCCTCCACCTCTCCTTTGAAGCTGTAACACTTCTCCTTCAGCTGGAGGATCTCAGCCAATGACTCCACAGTGTTCATGGCATGGGTCTCCTCCACAATTTCCTCCAATTGCCCCTCTTCATTTCATGCCATAAGTTTGAATAAAAGTCTTCAAACCACAGGACTGTTTCATTTCCTGGGGCATGGTGTAGTTTTCTTCTCAGGGGGAGAATTCCCTCCAAAATTAATATTGTACAAATAGCAGGTCAAAATGACCTCAGGCTGAAAAAGATCAAAAGTAAGAAAAAACTTTCTTCAAAGGTGAAAAGCATACGACTATAGATTTGGGGGGTAAGTTGGTGTCCCAGTGGCTTCTTAGTCCCGTGTTGTCCTGGGATGGAGGGTTCATAATTTGGAGGCTCCCAGGTAGGTCTTCATTCCTGCATTGGACAAATTGGTTCAATGCTGAGCAGGTTTGGAGGTCGCATAATCTGATGCCAGCTGGAAAGGCGAGTGTTTGAGTGTGCTGTATTCTGGGGAGAAGGAAGGATTTGTTTCCAAGGAAACATGCTGAACTTGCTGTCTAGTTGCCTTCTTGGTCTAGTGCAGAGCTACATTCTTAGTTTCCAAGTCCTTGGACACACAGTGAAATTGCTGTCCAGGTGCCTGGTAGGCCTATCAGACAGCTCAATTTTTGATCTCCAGATCCAAGGGCATATGGTGAACCCACATTCATCATGCCTGCTTGGCCTAGCACACAGCTGATTTTTTGGTCTACTGGACCAAGTGCCCATGGATAGCCTGCTATCAACATTCCTAATTGCTTGAGCACAGAGATGAGTTGTTGGTTTTGAGGTCTAAGAGCCCATGTGCCTTGGTGCCTACGTGGCATATCAGACAGCTGAGTTTGTCTCCAGGTCCAAGGGCACATGGTGATCCTGTTGCCCAGGTGTCTGCTTGGCCTATCAGACAGCTCAATTTTTGATCTCCGGGTCGGAGGGCACATGGTGAGCCCGCTATTTGTAGCATGGCCTGGGGCAGAACTGTGTGTTTCTTATTGCCATTAAAGAACACATGGTGAGCCTGCTATCCAGGAGCCCTGTTGGCCTAGCAATGTGCTATGTTGTTAGTTTTAGGTCCAAGGGTACATGGTGATCCCACTATCAAGGTTTGTCCTTGGTCTAGCTGAGGATTCCTTTACTCGTCGCCATATCCAAAGTCTCAAGGTAAGCCTGCTATCCAAGTCGCTGCTTGACCTAATAGAGAGCTATTTTGTTGGTCTCGAGGTCCAAGAGCCAGCTGTCCAGGTGCCTGCTTTGCCTAGTAGAGACCTCATTTTTTTCGTTTCCATTTCCATGGGCACATGTTGAGCCAACTGTGAAGTTTCCTGCTTGGCTTGTCACAGGACTGTATTGTTGGTCTACAGGTCCAAGGGCACATCCTTATCCCACTGCCAAGGAGACTATTTAACCTAAAAGACAGCTCAGTTTCTGGCCTCCAAGACCAAGGGCACATGGTAAGCCTGCTGTCAGCGTGTGTCCTTGGCCAAGCTATGAAAAGAGTTGTTTTCTTGAGGCATAAGGGCACATGTTGAGCCTCCTGTATGGGTGTCTGTTTGGCTTAGTACAGACCTGATATTGTGGCTTCCATGTCTATGGGTCCATGGTGAGCCAGCTGTGAAGCTATCTCCTTGGCTTGCCACAGAGGTGCATTCTTGATCTCCAGGTCCAAGGGCACCCAGTAAACTGACTGTCAACATGCCAGTATAGCCCATTACACAAATCAGTTATTGTTCTCCAGGTCCAAGGACACATGGGAAACCTGTTGCCAAGGTGTCCACTTGTCCAAGCAAAGAGCTGAGTTGCGGGTCTCCAGGTCCAGGTGCACATGGTGATCTTCCTGTCTAGTTGTCTGCTTGTCCTTCCCAGATCTCCTTTCTTGGGCTCAATGTCCAAGGGCACAGATTTAGCCCACTATCAAGGTGTCTGCTTAAGCCACCAGATAGTTCAGGTCCAAGGGCACTTGGTGAGCCTTTTGTCTAGGTGCCTCCTTGGCCAGGCAAAAAGCTGAGTTGTTTGTCTCAATGTCCTAGGGTACATGGTAAGCCACATGTCTATACGTCTGTTTGGCTTAGCCCAGAGCTCCCTTATTGGTCTCCAGGTCCAAGGGCACATGGTGAGCCAGGTGTCCAGGTGCCTGCTTGGCCTAGTAGAGACCTGATTTTGTGGCTTCCAGTACCAGGGGCCCATGCTGAGCCAGTTGTGAAGTCACCTGCTTGGCTTATCACAGAGCTGCATTGTTGTTCTCTAGGTCCAAAGTCACATGGTTAGCCCACTGTCAACATGCCTGCTTATCCCATGAGACAGCTCACTTGTTCTCCAGGTCCAAGGGCACATGGCAAGCCCATTGTCAGGGTGCCTGCTTAGCCAAACCAAGAGCTGAGTTGCTGGATTCCAGGTCTAAGGGCACATGATGAGGCTCAAATCCAGTTTTCTGCTTGGCCTAGCTCAGAGCTCCTTACTTGGTCTCAATGTCCAAGATACCATGGTGAGCCTACTGTCAAGGTGCCTGCTTAGCTTACCAGACAGTTCACTTGTCAGTCTCCAGTTCCAAGAGCACATGGTGGACCTGCTATCCAGGTGCCTGCTTGGTGTAATAGAGAGCAGATTTGTTAGTCTCCATGTCCATGGGAACATGGCGAGATGGCTCTTCAAGGTGCCTGTTTGGCCTAGTAGACATCTGAATTGTTGGTCTTCTGGTCCACGGTAACATGGTGAGTCTGGTGTCCAGGTGCCTGCTTGGCCTAGTGGAGAGCTGAGTATATGTCCACTTGGTACAAAGACCCGTGGTAATGCTTCTGTTGAGTTGAATCATTTTACTGATACCAGCTGGGATGCAGGACCCATGGTTTCTTGGCACTTGGCAAGCCTGTTCTCTGAGATTCTTGCCTTGTGCAGCACTGGGCTGGCCAGCTTGAGGTATGGAGGCTCCTTGTCCACACAGTGCCTGTGTGACTCATCTGCCCAGTGTCAAATGGAATCAGAAGCCTCCCAGTCTTTGGGTTCCTGGGAGGTGCTGTGTCCTGAGGTCTGAAGGTCTCTTTGTTAGGCCATGTTTAAGACTTGATGGTCACGCACTCTGGGTTAGCCAGGTTTCTTTGGAATTATTTTGTCCACTGCTGAGTTGTTTCAGATACATGGACTGAGGATCAGTATTCCAAAAGGACTAACATTGCATATAGAGATGTGGTGATTGCTTTTCCCAGTTCCTACTTGTTGTGTAAAATTCCCCCTCTGCCTGATGTGTTCAAATATTCCACATATTGTGCACATCTGGGTTGGCTGGATGTTCAGAGCACCCATGTGCCCTGTGCTGAGCCAGGTTGGAGGGCTTTAGAGTAGTAGTGTGCCCAATGTTCCCTCAGAACGTGGACTCAGCTTTCCTCTACTGAAGTCACATATGACCCCAGGGGTGTGAGACCCAGCTGGCAGAGAATCCATGGTATTCTGATAGACAGTGTCCCACTCCCACACGCCAAATGAGAATGTCTCCCTGAGGACCTGGACCAGCTTCATAGTGTAGAATGAGTCTAGGTTTTGCCTTTTATGGGTACGAGGACTCTCTGGACCACAGAGAGCCAGAAACGTAGGTGCTAAAATGATGGTGATGTGTAGAGTATTTGAGAGAGGATTAGGGCAAAAGGAGGGGGGGCAGGGGCTTGCCATGGGCAGGGGCAGGGAACAGGGCAGAGAAGTTGAGGTAGAGAAGGAAGAGCAGTGACTGAACTGCCATCTCTATCTTCACTGGAGCCTGGGCTGTTGTCAAGTTTTTATAACCTCCCTGGGACACCAAAATGCCTTCATGTGATGTCACCACCATGGGATGTCACCACTATGCCCAGGCCAATCACCAGGGATTTCTCAGATTGGCATCATTCAGGTGACCAACCACAAGACAGGTCAGCTGGCCAATTACTGATGGATTTCTCAGTGACACCCCTGACTGATATCATCACCTGGAAACCATGTTTTAAAGGAAAAGAGGTAAACTGTGCTTCAAGAGGAAAAGTTAATATTTGTGTTGTATTTACAGTGATGGTCATAAATACTACAAAGTAAATGTGCCACACAGACGCACCATTAATTAAAACACTGTCATGGATATTAATGAAGACATGGGCCATTAGACCCCATGAAAGGTCACAGGTGTATGTAAGTCAGACGACATGGCAATAGAGAAATCATTACTCTCAGCTCATCCATCAAAGATTAAATATAAGTGGAGAATATGGTAGACATTATGTTTAGGACATCTTCCCACAGTAAACCTAAGTGTGGAAGGGATGAATCTGTGTCGCCAGTAAGGATCTGCTTGCCATTATCATAGTGGCATTCAGCTCTCATAGAAGGGGAACAACAAAATCCGTCCTGTCACCAGGTTCACAGTCTTCATATCCAGCATCCAATGAGAGAATTCTGTGGGGAAGAATTAAATTTTGCTCCTCCCTCAAATACAATTACATCCTTATTAAATCATTCTGAACACTCAAGAAATCAAAGTTGTGATAATATAAATGTTGCAAGGCTACAAGTAGAAAAGTGACCACCATTTTGAAGGCAGGAGGATGGAGACTTGAATTTGGTGTGGTACAGCTGAAGATACAGTGGAGGGGAGGGAGTCTTCTTCAGAAAGATGCTATAAAGTATTATAAACAGCTGGGTGCAAAAGAAGAACATTTGAAAGTCTGGATAAAGAAGATGTGGTTCATAGAAATGATGGAATATTACTCAGCCACCAAAAAATTGACATCTTGTCATTTGTAAGGATGAGGATTGAACTAGAGGGTGTGATGCTAAGGGAATGTCAGTCACAGAAAGCCAAATGCCATATGATTTCTATCACAAGCATAATATGAGAAACAAGACCAATGAACATAGGGGTGAAAAATAAAACAAGATGCATATACGGAGGGAGGCAAACCATAAGAGACTCAACACTAGGGAACAAATTGAGGGTTGCTGGAGAGGAGGTAACTGTGACATGGGGAAACTGGGTGATGGGCATTACAGAGGGCATTTGATGGAATGAGCTCTAGGTATTATATGGAACTGATGCATCACTAAATTGTACCCCTGAAACTAAAAAAAAAAAAATGTTTTCAGGAGAATTCCATAGCTCTTCCCCACCAGCACATAGGAAGATACCATAAATTACCATAAATAGCAAGCTGCCAGATGGAGTGGTGTCATCCTTGTGCCCATCCACAGGCTCTAGAGCTCAGGGGATAGATGAATAAGAGCAGAGAGGTAACCTCGGAAAATGGGGGTAAATGGACTTCCCTGTGTGGGCCATGAAGAGAAGAAGAACATGTGGCCTGGGACTGACCACCAACCAAAGGGGCACACAGGAAAAGCTGCCAACAGAAGCTGAAACAGAAATCTGCAAAGAAGTGAACTAGAAGTAAATCACCACAGAAGTGAAGTGTGGGGTCTCCCCAAGAGCAGCACCCTAGACAGGTCGAGTGAGGATAATTCCAACTGGATTGCCTTTGAGTTTCTGTCACTCTCAGACAAACCCATTCCTGTCATATTTGTATACTTTATGAATCATTATTATTTTTTGTAGCATAG
Organism: Lutra lutra; assembly: GCF_902655055.1. Classification (NCBI taxonomy): domain Eukaryota; kingdom Metazoa; phylum Chordata; class Mammalia; order Carnivora; family Mustelidae; genus Lutra; species Lutra lutra. The sequence goes on along the minus strand of NW_025923833.1, from coordinate 498,324 downwards.
TTGACACACAATAATTTATTAATGTCAGGTGAACATTATAATGACTGGATGAATTTTTGCCTTATATTACAATGGCCAGAAGTGTAACTACCATCAGTACAGACACTATTCCAATACAATTGATCATATTCTCTATGCTGTGCCTTTCATCCCCGTGACTTACTCAACCCAGAATGGGAAGACCCTGTCTCCTACACCCCTTCACCTATTTCGTCCATGTCCCCCTCAACTCCCTTCTGAGAACCATCTCTTTCTTATCTTTATTGACATTCTGATTATTCTTTGTGTTTGTTTATTCATTTGTATTGCTTTTTAGAATCTAGACAGTAGTGAAATCCTATAGTGTTTGTCCTTCCTGTCTTATATATTTCACTTTAGTGTATGCCCTCTGGGACCATCCATGATCCATAGTATATAAGTCCTATCCTTTCCTAAGGCTGAGTAATTTTCCATTTCCTCTAGGTTGCTTAACTTATTGGCATATAGTTGTTGGTTATAATTTCTGATGGTTGTTCCTATTTCCTTGGTGTTAGTCATGATCTCTCCCCTTTCATTTTATTCATTTTATTAATTTGAGAACTCTCTTCTTTTGGAATAGTTTGGCCAGTGGTTTATCAATCTTCTTGATTCTTTTAAAGAACCAGCTGCTAGTTTTGTTATGTGTTCTACCGTTCCTAACTCATTTATTTCTGCTTTAATCTTGATTAATTCCCTGCCACTGTGGGTCAAAAAGGGCATGCTGCTAGGCCCCAGAGAGAGGTAGGCCAGGACTCCCAGATGGGAGGGGCATCTTGAGCATACCGGTCTCATCCACAAACACCTCCATGGTGTACTAGATAGGCTCAGGCCGATGCTCATGTAGGCCATCAGGATGACCGTAAAGTGCTTGTATTTCTTCCCACATACAGGTGGAAAGAGAAAGGGGTAAGGGGGACTGAAACCAGCTCCCTGCCTTGGAACCACACTGAGGTCCCTTGGTTAATCCCTGGGCATCTCCATAGGGTCTGTGTAGTGGCATCCTCCTCCTTCCCTGACCGTGGACTATTATACATCCAGCATAACAGCAGACCCTCCCATCCCCTCTACACTCAGGGTCAATGGGACAGCAGGCTCTCTTTCAGGTGAAGAGCAGAGGCACCAAAACAAAACATCATGAGTCTAACCATCCTTCCAGAATCTCTCTGTGAGAACAGATGGGGAAAGTCCCTAGCATCTGAGGAAGAAATGCACTGTTTGGACTCTTGAGTATTTTAATTTTGTCATTTTTCAGTGGATTCTACTTTGCGTTTCTCCTAGCAGTACTACTGAAAATGTCAAAATAATTGTTCCTCCAAGAATATAAGTCAGCCATCAGATCTACCCAGAAATAAGACCCTAAGTACCATCTATATGGGACGTCCTCAAATCTTCTTCTTAGTGTGATGCAGTCCGAAGGCTCAACTAGCTTGGATGATCCAGGAAATAGGAAACTGCCATCTTCCAGGGGCAGAAGGGACCTGAAGCAGGTTGTCAGCCACCAGACAATGAAAAGGGATGGTAGGAAAACACAATCAGATCATTGGTGTTTTCCTGTTAGAATGATGACAGAAAAGTGATGGAGGAGAATTCTCAAGGAAGATTCATAATGAAGGAAGCTTTGTTAAGAAAGCCACTCTGAAACTAGAGTGTGGAGGACAATCAGGAAGGAGACCATAGGCACATCTCCCGTTTCAAATATGTGAGCATTGTGAACTTTGGACTTCCAGCACAAACCCCTCAGTGGAAAATCCACCAACACCTGGTATGCATCCTTCTACTCTGGACTGAAAGAGAGACAACGTAAACCTGTTAGCTGCCAGCACTCATCATCATTCTTTCAAAACAAGTGCCTGTGCTTTTCCTTCATGAACCTGTTCTCCCTGATCTAAATCGGGAGCACATCTGATTTCTCTCCACTCTGTGTCTCCCAGATGACTCTCCCTAATTCCCCAAACAGAAGTGTCCTTTTTTGCTTCTTTCTTTCCCAGCACCAACTTCTTGACTGACACGATGATGTACCAATGCAAAGGGCCATGTGAGGCTATTTTTACATCATCAGGTTATGGCAAACATCAGAGGAAACATTAAAATGCTGAAGTCCACCTCACCTTAAATTCAGATCCCTGAAATTGATGTGTTCCCAGTTCGGTCTTTTCGGAAAATTTCTTTCAAAGAACCAGCCCCGGGTATCAGAAATGAAATGTCTATTTTGACAGAACGTCAGAAATCCATCCAATTTCCTCCATCGTAGTCTATAAGGTACTCTAAATAGCTATACTTTTTTTCACACCACCACCACCAAGAAAACCCTCGCCAAGTGGTAAACTCCAATTAACTGTTATCTGACATTTGCCAAAGTGACAGAGATTACTTGATATTATTCAAAACTTAATTCCTTAAAAGTACATATTTTCATAAGATCATTAAGAAATTTTTCCAAAACTGTGCCAGAAAAAAGATCTATTTAGATATTAATTGGACCTGAGGAGTCAAGATGGCGGAGAAGTAGCAGGCTGAGACTACTTCGGGTTCCGGGAGATCAGCTAAATAGCTTATCTAAAGATTGCAAACACCTACAAATCCAACGGGAGATCGAAGAGAAGAAGAACAGCAATTCTAGAAACAATAAATCAACCACTATCTGAAAGGTAGGACTGGCGGAGAAGTGATTCCAAAGCGACGGGAAGATAGACCGCGGGGGGAGGGTCCAGCTCCTGGCGAGCGGCGGAGCAACAGAGCAAAATCAGGACTTTTAAAAGTCTGTTCCACTGAGGGACATCACTCCAGAGGCTTAACTGGGGTGAAGCCCAGGCGGGGTCAGCGCGGCCTCAGGTCCTGCAGGGTCGCAGAAGGATCGGGGGTGTCTGCGTGTCGCAGAGCTTACCGTTATTAGATCAGGGAAGCCGGCTACAGAGACAGAGCCGAGGAGTGACTCTCAGCTCGGGGTTACCTTGAACCGGTCGCAGGCTCGGTCAGCTCAGAGCGCGGCCGGAGGCCAGGGTGACAGGAGTCATTGGGCGCTGTTCTGTGAGGGTGCACTGAAGAGTGGGGCCCCGGGCTCTTGGCTCCTCCGGGCTGGAGACCGGGAGGCGGCCATCTTCACTCCCGTCCACCGGAACTCTACGGAAAGCGCTCAGGGAACAAAAGCTCCTGAAACAAACCCTAGTGGATTACTCAGCGCGGCCCCGGGTAAGGGCGGTGCAACTCCGCCTGGGGCAAAGACGATTGAGAATCACTACAACAGGCCCCTCCCCCAAAAGATCAACGGGAAACCCAGCCAGGACAAAGTTCACCTACCAAGGAGTACAGTTTCAATACCAAGGAGAGCGGCGGAATTCCAGAGGAGAAGAAAGCAAAGCACGGAACTCATGGCTTTCTCCCCATGATTTTTTAGCCTTGCAGTTAATTTAATTTTTTTTTCTTTTCAATTTTTTTTCTTTTTCTCTTTTTCTGCTAAATTTTTTTAACTTTTACCATTTTCTTTTTTAACGTTTTTAAAATAGTTTATCTAATATATATATATATATATATATATATATATATATATATATATATTTCCTCTTTTTATATTTTTTTCTTTATCGGCTTTCTTTTTTTAATAGTTTCTTTTTTTTTTTTTCTTTCTGAACCCCTTTTTATCCCCTTTCTCCCCCCTCACGATTCGGGATCTCTTCTGATATGGCTAAAGCATATTCTCCTGGGGTTGTTGCCACACTTTTAGTATTTTAATTGCTCCTTCATAAACTCTTATCTGGACAAAATGACAAGGCGGAAAAATTCACAACAACAACAAAAAAACAAGAGGCAGTACCGAAGGCAAGGGACCTAATCAATACAGACATTGGAAATATGTCAGATATAGAGTTCAGAATGACGATTCTCAAGGTTCTAGCCGGGCTTGAAAAAGGCATGGAAGATGTTAAAGCAACCCTCTCGGGAGATATAAAAGCCCTTTCTGGAGAAATAAGAGAACTAAAATCTAAACAAGTTGAAATCAAAAAAGCTATTAATGAGGTGCAATCAAAAATGGAGGCTCTCACGGCTAGGATAAATGAGGCAGAAGAAAGAATTAGCGATATAGAAGACCAAATGACTGAGAATAAAGAAGCTGAGCAAAAGAGGGACAAACAGCTACTGGACCACGAAGGGAGATTTCGAGAGATAAGTGACACCATAAGATGAAACAATCATTAGAATAATTGGGATTCCAGAAGAAGAGGAAACAGAGAGGGGAGCAGAAGGTATATTGGAGAGAATTATTGGAGAGAATTTCCCCAATATGGCAAAGGGAACAAGCATCAAAATTCAGGAGGTTCAGAGAACCCCCCTCAAAATCAATAAGAATAGGTCCACACCCCATCACCTAATAGTAAAATTGACAAGTCTTAGTGACAAAGAAAAGATCCTGAAAGCAGCCCAGGAAAAGAAGTCTGTAACGTACAATGGTAAAAATATTAGATTGGCAGCAGACTTATCCACAGAGACCTGGCAGGCCAGAAAGAGCTGGCATGATATATTCAGAGTACTAAATGAGAAAAACATGCAGCCAGGAATACTATATCCAGCTAGGCTATCATTGAAAATAGAAGGAGAGATTAAAAGCTTCCAGGACAAACAAAACCTGAAAGAATTTGCAAATACCAAACCAGCTCTACAGGAAATATTGAAAGGGGTCCTCTAAGCAAAGAGAGGCCCTAAAAGTAGTAGATCAGAAAGAAACAGAGACAATATACAAAAACAGTCACCTTACAGGCAATATAATGGCACTAAATTCATATCTCTCAATACTTACCCTGATTGTTAATGGGCTAAATGCCCCAATCAAAAGACACAGGGTATCAGAATGGATCAAAAAACAAAACCCATCTATATGTTGCCTACAAGAAACTCATCTTAAACCCGAAGACATCTCCAGATTTAAAGTGAGGGGGTAGAAAAGCATTTACCATGCTAATGGACATCAGAAGAAAGCAGGAGTGGCAATCCTTATATCAGATCAATTAGATTTTAAGCCAAAGACTATAATAAGAGATGAGGAAGGACACCATATCATACTCAAAGGAACTGTCCAACAAGAAGATCTAACAATTTTAAATATCTCTGCCCCTAACGTGGGAGCAGCCAACTATATAAACCAATTAATAACAAAATCAAAGAAACACATCGACAAGAATACAATAATAGTAGGGGATTTTAACACTCCCCTCACTGAAATGGACAGATCATCCAAGCAAAAGATCAACAAGGAAATCAAGGCCTTAAATGACACACTGGACCAGATGGACATCACAGATATATTCAGAACATTTCATCCCAAAGCAACAGAATACACATTCTTCTCTAGTGCACATGGAACATGCTCCAGAATAGATCACATTCTTGGTCCTAAATCAAGTCTCAACCGGTATCAAAAGATTGGGATCATTCCCTGCATATTTTCAGACCACAGTGCTCTGAAGCTAGAACTCAATTCACAAGAGGAAATTTGGAAAGAAACCAAATACATGGAGACTAAACAGCATCCTTCTAAAGAATGAATGGGTCAACCAGGAAATTAAAAAAATAATTGAAAAAATTTATGGAAACAAATGATAATGAAAACACAACGGTTCAGAATCTGTGGGACACAACAAAGGCAGTCCTGAGAGGAAAATATATAGCGGTACAAGCCTTTCTCAAGAAACAAGAAAGGTCTCAGGTACACAACCTAACCCTACACCTAAAGGAGCTGGAGAAAGAACAAGAAAGAAACCCTAAACCCAGCAGGAGAAGAGAAATCATAAAGATCAGAGCAGAAATCAATGAAATAGAAACCAAAAAAACAATAGAACAAATCAACGAAACTAGGAGCTGGTTCTTTGAAAGAATTAACAAGATTGATAAACCCCTGGCCAGACTTATCAAAAAGAAAAGAGAGAGGACCCAAATAAATAAAATCATGAATGAAAGAGGAGAGATCACAACGAACACCAAAGAAATACAGACAATTATAAGAACATACTATGAGCAACTCTACGCCAACAAATTTGACAATCTGGAAGAAATGGATGCATTCCTAGAGACATATAAAAAACCAGGAAGAAATAGAAAGCCTGAACAGACCCATAACCAGTAAGGAGATTGAAACCGTCATCAAAAATCTCCAAACAAACAAAAGCCCAGGGCCAGACGGCTTCCCGGGGGAATTCTACCAAACATTTAAAGAAGAACTAATTCCTCTTCTCCTGAAACTGTTCCAAAAAATAGAAATAGAAGGAAAACTTCCAAACTCATTTTATGAGGCCAGCATCACCTTGATCCCAAAACCAGACAAGGATCCCAACAAAAAAGAGAACTAAAGACCAATATCCTTGATGAACACAGATGCAAAAACTCTCGCCAAAATACTAGCCAATACGATTCAAAGGTATATTAAAAGGATTATTCACCACGACCAAGTGGGTTTTATTCCAGGGCTGCAAGGTTGGTTCAACATCCGCAAATCAATCAATGTGATACAACACATTAATAAAAGAAAGAACGAGAACCATATGATACTCTCCATAGATGCTGAAAAAGCATTCGACAAAGTACAGCATCCCTTCCTGATAAAAAATCTTCAAAGTGTAGGGATAGACGGCACATACCTCAATATTATCAAAGCCATCTATGAAAAACCCACCGCAAATATCATTCTCAATGGATAAAAACTGAAAGCTCTTCCGCTAAGGTCAGGAACACGGCAGGGATGTCCATTATCACGACTGCTATTCAACATAGTACTAGAAGTCCTCGCCTCAGCAATCAGACAACAAAAGGAAATTAAAGGCATCCAAATCGTTAGAAGAAGTCAAACTATCACTCTTTGCAGATGATATGATACTATATGTGGAAAACCCAAAAGACTCCACTCCAAAACTGCTAGAACTTGTACAGGAATTCAGTAAAGTTTAGGATATAAAATCAATGCACAGAAATCAGTTGCATTTCTCTACACCAACAACAAGACAGAAGAAAGAGAAATTAAGGGGTCCATCCCATTTACAATTGCACCCAAAATGATAAGATACCTAGGAATAAACCTAACCAAAGAGATTAAGAATCTATACACAGAAAACTATAAAGTACTCATGAAAGAAATTGAGGAAGACACAAAGAAATGGAAAAATGTTCCATGCTCCTGGATAGGAAGAATAAATATTGTGAAAATGTCTATGCTACCTAAAGCAATCTACACATTTAATGCAATTCCTATCAAATTCCATCCATTTTTTTCAAAGAAATGGAACAAATAACCCTAAAATTTATATGGAACCAGAAAAGACCTCGAATAGCCAAAGGAATATTGAAAAAGAAAGCCAAAGTTGGTGGCATCACAATTCCAGACTTCAAGCTCTATTACAAAGCTGTCATCATCAAGACAGCATAGTATTGGCACAAATACAGACGCATTGATCAATGGAACAGAATAGAGAGCCCAGAAATGGACCCTCAACTCTATGGTCAACTCATCTTCGACAAAGCAGGAAAGAATGTCCAATGGAAAAAAGACAGCCTCTTCAATAAATGGTGTTGGGAAAATTGGACAGCCACATGCAGAAAAATGAAATTGGATCATTTCCTTACACCACACACGAAAATAGACTCAAAATGGATGAAGGATCTCAATGTGAGAAAGGAATCCATCAAAATCCTCGAGGAGAACACAGGCAGCAACCTCTTCGACGTCAGCCGCAGCAACATCTTCCTAGGAACATCACCAACGGCAAGGGAAGCAAGGGCAAAAATGAACTATTGGGATTTTATCAAGATCAAAAGCTTTTGCACAGCAAAGGAAACAGTGAACAAAACCAAAAGACAACTGACAGAATGGGAGAAGATATTTGCAAATGACATATCAGATAAGGGCTAGTGTCCAAAATCTATAAAGCACTTAGCAAACTCAACACCCAAAGAACAAATAATCCAATCAAGAAATGGGCAGAGGACATGAACAGACATTTCTGCAAAGAAGACATCCAGATGGCCAACGGACACATGAAAAATTGCTCCATATCACTCGGCATCAGGGAAATACAAATCAAAACCACCATGAGATATCACCTCACACCAGTCAGAATGGCTAAAATTAACAAGTCAGGAAATGACAGATGCTGGCGAGGATGAGGAGAAAGGGGAACCCTCCTACACTGTTGGTGGGAATGCAAGCTGGTGCAACCACTCTGGAAAAGAGCATGGAGGTTCCTCAAAATGTTGAAAATAGAAGTACCCTATGACCCAGCAATTGCACTGCTGGGTATTTACCCTAAAGATACAAATGTAGTGATCTGAAGGGGCACGTGCACCCAATGTTTATAGCAGCAATGTCTACAATAGCCAAACTATGGAAAGAACCTAGATGTCCATCAACAGACGAATGGATAAAGAAGATGTGGTATATATACACAATGGAATACTATGCAGCCATCAAAAGAAATGAAATCTTGCCATTTGCGACGACGTGGATGGAACTAGAGGGTATCATGCTTAGCGAAATAAGTCAATTGGAGAAAGACAACTATCATATGATCTCCCTGATATGAGGGAGAGGAGATGCAACATGGGGGGTTGAGGGGGTAGGAGAAGAGTAATGAAACAAGATGGGATTGGGAGGGAGACAAACCATAAGTGACTCTTAATCTCACAAAACAAACTGAGGGTTGATGGGGGGAGGGGGTTGGGAGAGGACGGTGGGGTTATGGATATTGGGGAGGGTATGTGCTATGGTGAGTGCTGTGAAGTGTGTAAACCTGGCGATTCGCAGATCTGTACCCCTGGGGATAAAAATATATGTTTATATAGCTGTAAAAAAAAAAAAAAGAAAAGAAAAGAAAGGATGAATACCCAAGTTTTGTAGCAACATGGACGGGACTGGAAGAGATTATGCTGAGTGAAATAAGTCAAGCAGAGAGAGTCAATTATCATATGGTTTCACTTATTTGTGGGGCATAACAAATAGCATGGAGGACAAGGGGAGATGGAGAGGAGAAGGGAGTTGAGGGAAATTGGAAGCGGAGCTGAACCATGAGAGACTATGGACTCTGAAAAACGATCTGAGAATTTTGAAGGGGTCAGGGGTGGGAGGTTGGGGGCACCAGGTGGTGGGTATTGTAGAGGGCACGGATTGCATGGAGCACTGGGTGTGGTGCAAAAATAATGAATACTGTTATGCTGAAAAAATAAAAAAAACCTAGATATTAATTGGATAAAATGGTATATTTGTGTTACCTGAAGCAGCATGACAATTGTATTGTCATGTATAAATATATGCTTTTACTCGGGTTTTGTTTTCCTCCCATAGTATTATGTTGCAGAAATCATAAAATATTTTTATTTATGTTTCATTTTTATTAATGTGTTTATTTATCGTGTAAGAATTGTACTCACTTCTTTGCCAGAGACATAGATCTCGCAAGTAGGCAGAGTGGCAGGGTGAGGCAGCGGGAGAAGCAGGTCTCCTCCCCTGAGCAGGGAGCTCGACTTGGGCTCGATCCCAGGGCCTGGACCTGAGATGAAAGCAACTGCTTAAGCAACTGAGAAACCCAGGTACCCCAGGTAGAAACTATTTTAAAGAGATCACGTTATATTTGCTGCCTGCAAATGCCTATATCACCTGGGATTTTGCCAAGGAGTTCTGAATTGTCACTTTCTAAGAGACCACACAGCAGTGGTCAGTCCTGCAGGGACTTAAAATGGATATGGTCCCCTGCTTGCCAAGCTCCAGGGAGTGCAAGGACAAGGGGTGAATCCAGCAAAGAGATTTTGGGTCCAAACACTCCAGAGTGCACAGACTGACCTCGGCAGCCAAGACAGGCCTGCCCAGCTGTCACATGCCTCATCCTCTGTGTCCATGTAAGGACACCATGCATGCACACCATGTATGCAGGCCCCGGAGGCACCATCCAGTGGTCAAGACGACCCACTGTCCATAAAGGGTGACCCTCCCTGCAGACCGGAAATTTTCCGTGAGGATGGGTGGGAGGCAAGATGGAGGTCAGTGCACTAAGGGCCTTTCAAATCAAACATGCATGGGAATTCTGTGTTTCCAAAGAGTATCTCTTGTCCCCTTCAGAAAGGGCACCTTGGGATCCAAATTAATGCAACACACTGGAAAATGACAGACATATGTTTGCATCCTTAGCTCGTAGCTCAGGCAATCCACCCCACAGACAATATTAGTAACTGTCACCCTCGGCTCCAAGAGGCTCCTGGAAGGAACACAAGACCTTCCTGGGGAGGAGAGCCCTGCAGGAAGTACTTTTTTTTTTTTTTTTTTTTTTTTACATATTTTACTTCTTCAACACAGCAGGCATGACTTAGGTGAGGGGCAGAGGGAGAAACATCCCCCCACAAACAGGGAGCCTGATGCTAGGTTTGATCCCTGGACTCCAAGAGCAGTACCTGAGCCGATGGCCAATACTTAACCCACTGAGCCACCCAAGAACTCCTAGAGAAACTTTGTGAAACAATCTCATATAAATAGGAGTTTTACAAAATAGCAGATGTAAAATGAAAATTTAAGTCTCCTATGTGCGCTCAGGAGTGTCTATTTTTAATTAAAATATTTAGTTACTTAACTTACAGCGCAGCATTGGGTTCTGCAGTAGAATTGAGGGATTCACCACTTATATCCACCACTCAGAGCTGATTACAAGAAATGCCTTCTGCAATGCCCATCATCCATCGACCCCTCCCCAAACCACTTCCCTCCATGACCCCACAGTTTGCAGGGATGCCTTCATTCTGAGAGTTCTGATATGACCCATTGCCATGGTGACCTGATGACATGCACCCATTCTTCCATATCAACTGCCACTCTGTGAGCCATGCCCCTTGCAGTTTGATGAACAGGTGTAAAGGTCCCCACGATGGGAAATCTCAACTGCTGTTCTACGGGTATGTGCCTATCAATTTTCTGAATTCTCTTCTCTCAAGTTGGCTGACTCACTTTTACAGAGACTGGGTTCTTCTCTTCGGTTTTTCATTTCCACCCTCTGATTTCTCCTCCTGGTTCGATGCCTGTATTTGTCATTTTTTTCTGTGTTATTTCAGTGTGATTTCTTGGTGAAGCTGTCTTCCCTAAATAACTTCTACGTTTAGAAAACCGTACTATTTCTGAATGCCAATTTCAGACACAGTCATACAGTGAACACACACAGGTCACATGCCACTCTGTTGTCCCTGGATCAAGAGAATCTTGGTGCGACCCAGGAAACACATTTGAGGGGGAGGAATTGCCGGTCACTTCTTCTCAATGGAGAGGACAAAATCAGAGAGGAACAGTCAGCAGTCGAAATGCAGCTGTTTTTAGAAGAAGAGACACTGGAAGATATCGGGGTGTTTTCATGGGTTGATGTGGAGGGTTTCATGGGCTGTCTGCATGATGCTTGGGAGTGGATGGGAATGGACTGTGACACCAGGTGGGTGGAAAGAACACCTCGCAGCTGCACAGTAGACTGTCTGTTGGTCTCAAAGATACTGGTGGGCTGGGTTCTCAAGGTCCGGCATATGAAGGGAGACAGAAGACTGTCTCCTAAACCTACAGTCTCCAGAGGGGATCACGAGACCTGAGAGTAGACAGGGGATGTTGGAGAGGAATGAGAGAGTAGGGAGGAAATCACTCCAGCCAGGGTAGCCTCACTTCCATCTAGGCTCCTCAGAACAGTCCTCACATCAAGAGTAGTTCATTCAGCATCATACATCTCCATCCTTAAACCAACGATTCCCAGCCCAGATGGCCACCTCCATGTTAACTCTTACCATGAACTTCTCCTCAGGATTGGCCAGCTGAAGGCAAGTGAATTCTCTGCAGGGTCATAGTGTGACAGCAGGGAGTGGAATGACCTGGAGTTTGAATCAGCTTGGGAGCCAAGCAGAACACCAGTAGCAGTGGGGATCAACTGCCCTTCAGGAAGGCCGTGGGCGACAGTGTTGACCTTGCAAACAGGTGGAGGAACGTGGCCAATGTTACACATTCCTGGTCCTTCACTAGGGCTCCATTTGGAAGAAACTGTCTCATATTTTATGTCAGGGCCCCAAACACAGAGGTAACTGAGGACTGAGTCTGGTGTTGTGGCACTAGATCTCCCCTAAAGAAACATTGGCAAAGGGGAATTTGAGATTGTGAGGGAAGTTCTTGGTTCAGGGGTTCAGGACGTTTTCTCAGGGGCACTGGGTGGGTGTCAGGGGCTCAAGGATCTCCATCCACAGGGAAATAATGGCATTTCTGTCCCAGATCCACCCTCATCAGGGTGGCAACTCTGGACAGTCCCTTTACCATACTACATTTCAGTGCCTTCCACTGTGAAATGGGGCTTCCAGTCTGTTCACTCCCATCGGTGCTGCTGTGGGGAGGACAGGAGAAGGGGACATGGGTTCTCTATTGGCTGTAAGGCACCAATTTTCATGTGAAGGATAAGGAGGGGGCTTCCATCCTCCTGTGCAGTGGAGCCATCCCAAGTCCCATGTCTGGATTTACCCACAGCCAGCCGTCTAACTGATTCCCTAGGCAGTATGTTCCTCAACACCTACAGAGCAACTGGGAAGCATCCTGTTTTTTCCTATGTCCCAGGGGATCCTTGTGGTGAATGAATTGGGACACCATGATGGCACACTAACGTCTAGGCCAGAGGATAGGGAAACCGGGCACAGAGGGCTCTCGGGGATTCTCTTGAGTGGGTGTGGCTGATCAATGGGATGTGAAACCAGGCCATCAGGCATGCTCACTGCGCTCTGCTGCATTTCTGTAATGTCTCTGCTAAATGCAAGCAGATGCCCATAGAACCTGTGGGTGTGGAAAGGGGGCGGAATTCAGAGCACAGCACAGCACGACATCTTCCTAAGTCCCATCTGGAGGGTGGAATGTCTGCTGGGCAGCTGGTGAGCAGGGGGAGCAGATGGTTGGACTAGAAGTAAAGAATGTCGAATCCCCCTATGGTCTTCTGACAACAAGATGCTGACACTGCTATTTCTATGTGTCTGCCAGCAATCTCTGTGGAGCATCCCCCTGAGGATGTGGAGCCACCCACAACCACGCCAGCCCTTCCACAACCAACCAAGAAGAAAGTCCGGTTCTTCCTCCAGGATGAGGTCTACCTCATCAGGGACAGCGAGAAATGTACCTTGGATATTGACTCATTATGTTGATTGGAGACATATTCTTCTACTCAGTATCACAGACATAACCGAAGCTTTCAAAACTGCTGAGATACAATTTCCTATGATTTCACTGGTAGCAGTTGCCCTCCATGCCGTCCGTCACCATTACCTCCGGAAGTCAAGATGGAATTCTCATTCAAACTGGAAACAAGGGGCACAGGGAAAAAAAAAAAGTTTCTATAGCTGAAGGGATGGATCCTAGGTCTTTTTGGAACACAGGTTCATATAGCTCTCTCCAGGAAACATGGTTCTTAGATGTGTAGGAAGGAAGAGACTATGTTTTCCACCAGTAACACTGAACATAAAAATGGAAGAGAATACGACAGGAGGTTTCACGATCTCCCCCCTCCACTTCCGTCCATTAGACACATCTTACATGGATGTGCTAGGTACCTTAAAGGGAACAAATGTTCCTACCTTGATTTCTTCCATCAATGGAGGATTAAAATCTGGCACTTTACCTCCCATGGGAAGGGGGCAGCAGTCTCCCCTCCTGAAGGAATGTTGGGTCCAACTCTTATGGACAGTGGACCCAAAAAGGGTGATGACACAGGACAGCCTCAGTTACAAACTTGATGGGATCAAACACCTTGTTCAGCAGAAAAGGTTTCTCATTGAAAAAGAATGTTCTATCTGTTGATCAGAATGGACTTCAGAGATCTGCCATGAAAAGCTCCAGAATCGTTCCAAGTGTCCTCTTCAACTCGGGGGGTGGGGCATGGACTCAACCACGGGACCTCATCCAATTAACTGCCTGAAGTCCTCCCCAAACAGAAGAGCTGGCCCAACAGTGGACAGGATGCTGGGACCCTTGCTGCGTTTTCTTTTCCACAACCGCAGGTAGACGCTGGGAGGAAGGACCACTGTACATATTTAAAGGCATCAGGCTCTGGGAGGAAATCTAGACTACAAAGAAGCCTGCCCCTGATTCTGGGTTCCAACAAGGAATGGGGGTTGAGGGATACTGACCAAGACTGTCCAGTGAGGCACGATCACCACGTTGTACAGGACCTGGAAGAACTAGTATATATGGAAGGGGTGATTTGTGTGCATATGCAATGAAGGCCCTGTGTGTGTGGCTGCATGGTTGTGTGTCTGTCTGTGTCTATGTGTTATGCTTGTGAACACGAATGTGTGCCTTTCTCAGGAGATCTTGCTCACACTTTCATCACAATCAAAGTGTCACCCTTCCAAAACACTCTCATCACCCTGGCACAGTTTACATACTCCTTCCCCTGCTCACCACAGCTGTACCGGAGGATGTTTCCCTTTGCTTTCCTGAGATGGGCATGGTGTGGAGATGAATGATCTAAACCTTTGACCTCCTATTTGGAAAGCCAAGATTTGAGCTCAGGTTTCAATCTGAAAGTTGCTCTGGCCTACACTCCTGTGTTAGTCCCTCAGCCAGGGGTTCATGATGTACCATAGGTACTAGCTAGCAAAGGGCCACCAGCATCTGTGCATACAGCCAAAAACCTAGATTCTATGAAGGTCCCTGAAAAGACCCATCATGACACAGTGGCCTCCAAGTTCACAGAAGCTGGGGCAAGGATAGAAGCCCATGTTAAAGATTAGAGCCTGGTCCCTGGACTCAAGTGCACAGAGAAAAGCCATATCCTCATGCTCAAGCCCATAATGCTGGAAAGGGTGTGGACCCATTGAGGACAGAACAGGGCAACATCGGTCATAGCTGGTCTCAATGTGTACACACGACCAATGGCAGAAAAGCATAACAGAGGGAATTTAGTGTACTTGATAAGATTTCTGTAAGCCTCAGGGAGGTTCAAATTCTTTAAGTACATACTCTCATACCACTGGCAAATAGGAAATCAAGGTCAAGCTTGGTTGGAAGCTTTGGACCCAACACTCCTGGGGCAAATCTCCTGTAAAGCCAGCCTACAGAGTGTCATCACACACTCCAAGAGTCCTTTGTGTAAGGAACTTCCCTGGTCAAAACACCTGGGAGTGTTTGGACAGCCACTGTCTTCATCAGAAACACACACACACACACACACACACACACACACACACACACACACGGGACAGCTCAAGAATAGTGGAAACAATATATCAAACTCATTGATGGTGCCAGCTGTTTACTTAAGCTACAATGACAGTGTTCTCCAGCGTTGTACATGGGACTTTCTGAAGACAAATGATAAGTGTAACAAACCACTAGGCTTCTTTTCTGAAGGTTGAATTCAGCTCGGCAAGCAAAGCTGCTTTTTCTGCCATGCAAAATCTTAGAGACGTGATGCATATAGTCACAATATATGGGGATCTTGGGCCCAGAACTGATGTCCAAAGAAACAGCATGTGACACCTCTGTGGCACGTCAGTCAGGAGAGGTTATGGGACTTGGTCCTCACACAGAAGCCAGGTTAGGGTTCACATGTATTGGACTGAGTATTTGACTTTGATCAGGCTCGTTTTAGCTAGAAAGACAAAAACCTTCTTCTCATTTCCTTCCTGCTCCTCTTGGATCCCTTCCTCTCTGCACCGAGGAGAAGGCCCAGCAGCAGTGCGGTCCGTACCTCCTATGCACGCACACACACACTCGCCTCCTGTCCTCATCCATCCAAACTCCTTGCCTACTTCCTGAGCAGCCACACCAGTGTCCTCACAGTGGCTCTGTATCCTCCTAGCTCCCCCCGAGGACCTGATGGAATAGTTACCCATTTTGAGGGCAGAGGAATTAACACCAACTCTCCCTCAGGTAAACCAATTTTTCTTCAAGATTTTATTTATTTGAAAGAGAAAAAGACAGAGTCAGAGAGAGACAGAGAGAGAGAGTCCATGATAGTGCAAGCAGGGAGAGTAGCAGAGGGAGAGGAAGAAGCAAGCTCCCCTTTTGAGCAGGGTGCCAAATGTGGGGCTCCATCCCAGGACCCTAGGATCAGGTCCTGAGCTGAAGGGAGAAGCTTCAACGTCTGAGCTGCTCAGTCACCTCAGTAAAGTCATTTTGTGCTTCTGAGGGACAACCGTGTTTGATTTCTCTTTCCATGAACATCTGAGCATGTACATGCCAGAGGGGAGAGACAATTTCCTTGGTGCTGAGAGCCTGCAGTGAGTTTATATCATTAAGGGACACCGTATTTAGAGGGGCACTGAGAAAACACCACCGCCATTCCTTAGGCAATGGATGGTCATCAGCATTTTCCAGGAAGTCATTCTGTCTATGGAAAATGGTTTTGTAATGAGTTGCTGAAGAAATTGGACTTGGGAGATTTGAAATTCCAAGCTGGAGCCTTTTCTGGAGGTTATTTTCTCGGTCTTTGGATTGTAATCTCAATGAATGCATCCCATCTGGCTTGCTTATGACACCAAGAGCACAGAGATGAGTGCACATGGTGTGCACAGGATGCTGGGATCCTCACTGGGTTTCCCTTTCTCTAACTGCAGGTGGCAGCAACCGGAAATGGACCATGTACATATCCCCCCGTCAGTCACTTTTGGGGGACAGATCTTGCTGACGAACAAGTTAGGGCTTTCTCTCCTCCTTTGGTCTGGAGGGCTTCCCCCATTCTGAGTTCCTGCTCAGAACGGAGGCTGGGGCGAACTGAACAAATGGAGTGTCCTGTAGAAAACCAGGACCCTGTGCTACAGTCCCTGCAAACCAGTAGGTCATTCAGGTGGTATGCTTGGTGCGTCTGAGGGTTGGAGCTTGTTTTTGTGTGGGTTGATGCTATGGGAATGGGCATGTGAGTGTGATGAGTGCATGTGTTTCATCAGAAGACATCTCCCACTTAATGGAGTTCAGGACATGGGTCAAATTTTCAAAGCCAAACCTCCTTCATCTCCACTGCACACACCCCCCTAGGACACCACATTCGTCACTAACCACAGATAGACCTGGAGGGTTGCTTAGGATTCCCTTTCCTCAAACAGGGATGAGGAGAAAGGACGGGGCCCACATCTGTCCTAGCTGGGGACATTTCTCAGACAGGGTCAAAACACAAAAGAATCAGAACCTACTTTAGTCTACCAAAACATTATCACCAGCATTACAAAAATGCTCACATCTTGAATGCACAGAGGGAAGGCTCACTGGTAAATGGCAACTGCCAGGAAAGCCTCATCATTAGCTTGGCGCCTGATCAAACTTCCTGACAATCTGCTACATGGTCAGGTTAGCGAGTACCCTTCTCTTGCCTGGCCTCCGCTATCTCATGAACTTGCTGGTTCCTGATTGAGGATGGAGGGGCTCCTGGGAAACTAGGTCCCGCTGACTCAAATGACACACCCACATGCCACAGGAAAGGAAGACTGGGAAGAATCAGCACTTTGTAGATGGGGACTCTTTTGGAATGCACAGATGTCCGTACATAGAAATCCTGTGTCTTTGGTTTAACTGACCATGCATGTCTCAGGAACAAATAGAAACCTCTAGGGTGCTTGTGCTTCCATTGAATGAAACCCTGCCACACAGTGTTCTTCTGAAGAAATACTATCTACTAGAAGAGGTGAGAGATAGGGAGGAGCCTCACAGGTTGATCCTGGCAAAGAAACGGTCTTGACAATGACCACGACACAGTTGCTGGTTGGAGGAACTTGCCTGTCAGTAAAACAGAGCATGCACATTAGTGTTTACCATCTTTTGGATTGAATAGGTCACCCTGATTCAATTTCCTGTAGCTAAAGTTCAGAGTCAATGTTTCTCTCTACATTCCTGCTCCTTGCCTTGACCATTCTTGATGTAGCAACAGCTTGCTCAGTCCATACCCATGTAACCCAACATCTCCATACAATCCCATGTATGCTGGCCCCAAGCTAAACTCCCTGAGATCTTCCTGCCAAGCCCCACCGGTGGACTGAACATTCTGTGTATCTCTCCCTAGCTTCGCTGGATGGAAAGGCATGTGAACATTCCACAGGAATGACAGAGGAAGAAGCCTCATTTTTTACCAGAGGGGTACGTTGGCTTTTCTTTGTGGGAGACACAAAACTCTTCTGGCTTTTTAAATCAAGGTCACATACAAAAATCTCGGCATGCACAATTTACAGGGTAGGGAGAAGTCTGAGTGAGAATCTGTTACCAAATGCTACCTAATCCCAAAGACATTGCAGGGGGGCGGGACAACCACAGCAGGATCATCTACCATCTGTAGGGCAGTGAGCTTTGGTACAGGTAGCAGCTATTCCTCCTTGCCACCTATTTTGTTCAGTGGGACCCAAAACGTGGAACCTGTAGGAAGACTGAGCCCATTTGTGCATGACTCATTTTGCTCTCTTCATACTTTGGGGCTGACGGGCCTCTAGCACACTTCCCCATCTTCCCCAGGAATGAGGGGTGCTCTGTGCATTGCAAAGTGGTGAAAGAGAACCTCAAACCTCAAACCTCCCATCCCCCAGGGAACAAAAGAGTCATGCAAACAGGACAATGCATGATTTGATGATCATACTGTTTTCTTTTCTGAAATCACAGGTGTCCCAGCTGGAAGGGGAGGGTGGTAAGTATTCTGTACTCTAGAGTCATTCACTTGTTTGCAACAACTTGGAAAAGGGGAAAGGTGGGGCTTCCTCGCAGCCTCCATGATTAAAACCACCCTGATTCCAGGTCCTGCAGGATTGAGAATAAGGGTCGTAGTAACAGAAGAGTATTTTCTGGGGAAAGACCTGTGGCTTCATGTCCTTGTCCCCGGAAACTACACCGCTGCCTTTACGTGGTGCAGGTTTGGGTTCAGGGAGTAGGTGTCCTTTTGAGATGGACTTATTTCACAGCTACTCCATGCCCTGTAGCTCCAATAGGAATCAGAGTTTCTATTTACATCCCTGCTCCTCTCCAGGACCTTTCTTCCTCCATCCAGGAAGGACCAACTGCAGCTTAGTCCATACTGATTAGTTCCCCACCTCCACACACTTGTCCACACGTGCATACCAAGCAAATCTCCCTGAGTGATTCCTGAAGAACCCCGTGTGTGTCCATAAACTCTCTGTGTTTATCTACCTAGATCCCCTGGCTAGCCTGTGCAATGGCCTTGATGTGGACAGCACAGAAGGAGAGGCCCCATTTTTCACCGAGGTGATAAATTAGCCTTTCTTCATGTGAGGTACAGCATCCTTTGTTTCTCTTATACTGAAAATCAGATCCAAACACCTCACCACGTACAATGTCCTTGGTGGGGAGATTATTGAGGAAGAGTCTCTTACCCATGGATACCCGATTCCAAAGACCCTACAGGAAACAGCATTTTCTGTTACAGTCCACAGGGTAGTGAGCTTTTTAATGGGTACTACTTACACTGCCTTGGCACCTGTTTTGTCCAACGGACCCAGGGCATGCAAACTGTAGGTACATTCCATATCAATGACCAGGGCCCTGCCCATGA
The DNA here is from genome assembly GCF_902655055.1 of Lutra lutra. Taxonomy (NCBI): domain Eukaryota; kingdom Metazoa; phylum Chordata; class Mammalia; order Carnivora; family Mustelidae; genus Lutra; species Lutra lutra. Next base: position 478,801 of record NW_025923833.1, on the reverse strand, counting down.
CCAAGAGAACAAAAGAGCTGTGCACACAGGACAAGGCATGATTTGATGTCCATAATATTTTCTTTTCTGAAATCGCACGTGGCCCTGCTGGAAAGGGAGAGTGGTAAGTATGCTGTACTCTAGAGTCACTCATTGGTTTGGAGCAACCTGGACAATGGGCAAGGTGGGGCTTCATTGCAGGCTCCATCTTGAGAGCCACACAGAATCCAGATCCTGCAACAAGGAGACTAAAGGTCATGTTCCGGACCGTGACTCGAGGCCTCATGACCCTACCCCCAAAACTACCATGCTGGTCTTAGGTGCTGTAGGATTGGGTGCTGGGCAGGAGGTGTGTTAACATGGGAACCCATGTGCTGTGATTCTCAGGGTTGGTGTTTGTGTCCGTTGGGTGAATGGTATGTTCTCGTACATGTCTGTTCCCTTCCACATGGCAATTAATGGTGTCCACTTTCTCAGGGAAGTTTCCCATCACCATCACATCATGAATGTCCATGCTCATGAAAACTCTTCAACACCCACAATTTAAATAGGTGTTCTTTTTCTTTTAAGATTTTATCTATTTATTTGACAGAGATCACAAATAGGCATAGAGGCAGGCAGAGAGAGAGGAAGGGAAGCAGGCAACCTGCTGAGCAGAGAGCCCAATGCGAGGCTCAATCCCAGGACCTTGGGACCATGACCTGAGCCGAAAGTGGAGGCTCAACCCACTGAGCCACCCAGGCGCCCCTTAAATAGGTGTCCTTTCCTTGCAAATACACATCAATTCCCCTAGAAAACAGATCCCGCCGCTAACTAAGAAGGGGGAAACTGTGCCCCAAAGACACAAGCGTGTCTTTTCCAATCCCTTTAACTGAGTCAGTGTCCATGGGTCTCTCATGTCATGGTACGTCACGGGCATGAATGGTCACAGGACCTATCTCTTGCCACTTCACTCACACACACGTCTCTGCATCAGAGGCCCCACGATGCATCTTCCCAACCTCATTGGAAGCACGGAGTGCTGGGAAAGACTCCTTCCTTCTGCAGGCGAATTCTGGGGCAGCCTCATACAACAGTGCATTCAGGGAGGACCCTGACAAAGGAGCAGTGGCCAGGAATAGATGGGGCCAATTCACTCCGTGTTTCTCCATGGAGATCTACCATTTCCCTGCAAATGCTGTGTCTAAGAATTAAACTGGCCTTCTCCCATGGGAAATCACACACCCACCACTGGTCCTAGCTGGGGCTCTCTGAAGTAGGCCCAAAAGTTGTCCTATCAAAGGAGAAATGAGGTCGTCTTCAGGGACTGAGCATCACTGTGGGGACCTGGGCATCCTCCATGCAGGAATGAGGGGTGCTCTGTGCATTGCAAAGTGGTGAAAGAGAACCTCAAACTTCAACAGGTGTGACAGGACAATCACCACACATTTCACTAGCCATCTGTCCATGCAAGAGGGGCTTATTTTCTTCAGAATGATTGGTCCAATAGACAAGTCAAGGGAGTTCAGTACCTGGGAATGGAAACAGCCAAATCAGGGTTTCAGGGTTCTTTGGCAGCAAACAAGACTTTCTCTTGTGAGAAACACGTATTTGAACAGAATCTGATTTTCTGACATCTCCACTTGCATGTGCGGAATCCACGGGAGTACCTTTTGCTGCTCTCTGAGGACACTCTACAGGCTCTTCCCGGGATGCTGCACCATTCTGCAGTCCACTAGTTGCATACAAAGTCTCAAATTTTCTGCATCCTTCCAAAATGGGTTTTGGGCTTGAATTCCTGGTTTGGGTCCTCGCTATCCTAACAGACAATGCCACAGCTCAGCGCCCTTTGGATTTTCATTGCTCTAATGATGTCTTATATTGAGCATCTTTTCATAAGTGTCTCCAATCTGTGGTCTGCCTTTTCATTCTGTTCACTGTTTTAGAAGAGGATGCTTTTTCTAGGCAGTCCTCTTGACAAGCATCGTGATGCCAACAAGAGTGCATTTATTTGGGCATTTCTATTTCTCTCCCATGTGCCCCTGCCTATTTGTATGCCAGCACCATCCTGTTGGCTCAGGGGAGTGATCCAAGGTATTGGAAGTTCAGCTTCTAGGGACCCACCACCTACTTCTTCATATTCAGAAACATTTTGACTCCTTGTGTTCTTTGTGGTTCCATATCTATTCTAGCAGTTTCTGTTTTGAGAACATCACATTTTGCTTTTGGTCAGTGCCTCACTGAATCTGTTCCACATTTATTCTAGGAATGGGAGTTCACCTTAATCTCTTAGGGTCCCACGGCCTCCAACATTGCCTGGTGGGTGTGCGTGAGCCTGGGAATGTCTTACGTATCATCGGCCCTGTCAGGCCAGCCACTAAGGCTGGAGGAATATGCTGGAGAGACGGGCTTGTCTCTCGCTCCTGGTTGGTTTCTAATGCTGAGCTAACCAGGAAAGAGTCAGTCTACAATCCATTTTACAAAGTCATTTATTATCTCAATGAACTATAGGGAAGTCATCAAGGAAAAGAAAACGTAGAGTTGCTCACTCCCACTAGCCACACGTCAAGAGGACCATAACAACTGGAGTTTTAGATGGTTGCATTGGGAGGGGACAGCGTTCAAGGGCATGTAGAACTGACACTGAGGTGACTGCTGCATCATGGTCTCATTAGAAGGGATGAAACTCCAATCCCTGTCTCCTCGAAGGGCTCTGTCTCCACCAGCCCCGTGAACATTTGACAACAGAGCAAAAGGCTCAGACAAATGCTGCATGGCCCATAGACATCTCAATAGAACTGGGATGAATGGGTGAAGCAGTCTCTCTAATAACAGCATTGCTCCTGTTTCAGTTCATACAGATTTGGGTGTAGACAGCATTGACAACTCCAGCAGTGAGGACTAATTTTCTTCATATAGGGAATGGCACAGAGGAAGGGAACAGTGGGACAGGGCTCCTGGGAACAGGGTGTTTCCCCTGGTGCTCTGGAGAAAGATGAAGGTGGATAAAAAACCGCCAAGGAAAGGGATGCATTGGTAACAGGCATGATTTGTTCATTTCATAGTTTCTGAATGAAAAGAACAGACATTGTGACCACAGGCCTTTAGGGTAGGCTGGGTTTGTCATCACCACTCGACTCCTTGGGCGGCTCTTTTAAGGCCCTTTCCCATCAAAACTTCTCTTGCCTCCCTTTGCTGCTGCCACATGTCAAAGCTTTGTCTCTTTACACATGGCCTCTCAGGAATGGTGCACAATAGATTCTGGGTCTTTCTTGGCATGGGCCCAGACCTGGTCATGGTCATGACTTTGCAGACCCAACCACTCTCTCCTGTGTAAGAGAACAAGGACATTATGTTCTATTGAGAGCCAGGATGTGGAAGACAGGTGAACTCTCTCCCTCATAACGTCCACTACCAAATCTTCCTGGTTCTGTCCAAGCTGCTGTACCTTCAAGGGGACATCCAGAGCTGGAGAAGGTAAAGCAAACTTCCCCTTGGTTCACTACACAGGTTCCCATGTTCCTTAGCTTCTGCCAACCTTCACACCCCAGCTGAATCTGACCTGTGGACGTGTTTCCAAGGGAAGGATGCCCCCATGAAGCTGCCCTGGAGAACCCAGTCATGGGCCAGGGGCTTCCAAGCCTGTGTTAAGGGGCTTCTATATCTGTTTCACACACTTGCTGTCCCACCTGCACCCTGTGGAGATCAAGCAACCAAGGCCAGGGAGGACTCAGAGCTGGGGCCCTACCCAACTGAGGGCAGAGCCATCATACCCAGAGCAGCAGGCCATAGGTCGTCAGCTCCAATAATTCCCGTTTATCCTCTCTCACAGTCACCCCACCATCCTCGCTACTCTCTGATCTGGAGGAGGATTCCATGGAAGACGACGATTCTGACGGAAGGAGCCACACTGTGCCTGTAATTCATTTCCACCTCCATCTCTTGGGTGTCCTGTCTCATCTGTCCATAAGCACCTCCTCCCTCCTTTGACAACACCCACTCTGGAGGCCCTAATCTCTGACAGGAACTCAGGCTTTGCATCTGAACTGCTGCATGATATCCGTGGGCACCCCTCCTCACCCCGTTCCTAACATCACCTTGACACCTCACCACTGAGTCTGGGAAGCAGCCCTGGACAGCAGAGCAGTGAGTACCGCGGGGAATTGGCAGAGCACAGGTCACCCTGCTGGAGGGGCCTCAGGAAGGGAGGCTGGGCCTCGGTGTCCCCTTGGTTCTCTGCTGCCTGGGAGTGTGCTCCTGCCCTATTCTGCTCTTGCTTTCAGCTCTCAAGAAGCTTCCCTTCTGTGGACTTGACAGAAACAAGAAGGGAGGCATAAGAAGAGAAGGACTTTGGAATGGGGTGAGTTGGGCAGGAAGAGGGGCAGGCAAACATGATCACATGCTCTCCTTCATTGCCCTGACTTTGTTGTGAGCACCTCGGGAAACAACACAAAACCCGGGGTGCTGCCCTGGCCTCTGACCACACAGAGGAGATTAGAGGAAGGTCACAGTCCCTGCAGGCACTAGGAAGCCTGAGAGCATCCCATGGGGAAACTCCACCTGATCTGAACAACTCCCTGTGGTGGTTGGTCACTGTCATCCAGGAGCTGCTGAACTTGAATGGAGGGCACTGGCTGCCTGGAGGTACTGGTCCCCAGGCAGCCTATGCACTGTGCTCCTCTGGAAAAGGGCCCACGCCCCACTGACCCCTCACTCTGCACGACCCAAGCCTTGCCCTCCTACCCTTCAAAACTCAGCAGACGGCTTGCTCCCGAACAACACTAGTCGAGAAGAGACAGTGGTGGGGTGACCCCATCTCCCACTTCAGACACCTGAGAAATGAGCAAAAAAAGACAGGCCCCCAGGCTCATAGGAGCAGGAGAGTTCACCCCTCCCAGAGCTGCATCCTTGTGTGTCAGGAGTCAGCCCTAGTCTCCGGCTGAATCATATATGCTGGCCACTCCTATAGGACCTGACCAACACCTCCAGTCCCCCAAGCCTCCAAAACACCTCGGGGGAGGTAGCGGGTCTCCTCATGGCACCATTTCACTATGTGAGTTTGATATTCTAGAGAATCTCCTCAATCTCTAAATATGCAGGCAAGACCCATCAGGGAAAGGCCACCCTGCCTGCTTCCACCTCACCCACCACCTGCCCACAGCGTGGGGCCCATGTAAACTCACTTTCCTTGGGAATCGGGAGCATGCCTTCCTTGTCATGGCACCTGCAACACTCATATGGACAAAGGCTTCCCCCAGAGAGAAGGGCATGTCAAGGGCTCTCAGAGAGGCTGGAGACGCGACAGCCCAGCAGGAGGAGGACCTGGCAGTAATGGAGGAAGATGGTCAGGGAAGGGGCCTGAGTGACCCTGGGTGTGTAGCCTTCATTCAACCCCAGGGGGCCCATGGGAAACTTCCCTTTCTTCATGTTACACATGGGTCCTGCAGGGAAACCTCTACCTCAACCTCAGAAGACACGCACCACATAACCCCATAGGCCTCTGGAAAGATCTGCCCCAGGTCACATGCTGCTCGCTATCTCATATCACTCCACCTGCTGTCTCCACAGCTTCACCACAGAAGAGTCTGCCCACGACCCCAAGGCAGCAGAGTCTCCAGAGGTGCTCAGACAAAGGGAGACACGACGACTTTGGGACCCCACTTGTGGCCTCGACTTGGGCCCAGAGGAAGACTCGGCATGAAAACACAAGGAAACACACCTGCAGGAACGGCTCTTTGCAACTGACCTCCACAGGCCAAACAAAGAGAACACTTCTTTGCAGCCCACCAGAAGATGGCAATGGATCCCCGAGGATGAGAAAAGAGGACCCTCTGAGTTGGCCACCACACCCACAGTTGGCTGCCCAACCCTGCTGACTGACACTTGGAGCAGGAGGCAATGATCTGGGCCTACAACAGTCCATTGTCTGGTGAGACTGGGCCCCCTGGGAGTGGGAGGGACAGCGGTCTTCTGGTCATTTCACTTGTCTGCTGCAGGGGCTGCTCCTCCTCCTGCCGTCCCCTCCAGTCCCCATCAACCATGCAAAGCATGACATATGCAGGAAGAAGCGTGATTTCCAGGGCCCCTTGACCACCATATAATCGACTTCAGGGGCAGCAGCCCCAATACAATCAGCTGTATTCCCCCAGGGTGCCACCCATGAAACACCCGTCACATCCACGCAGAGGAACATGACCAATGCTGGGCTCAACACTGGCAGTGGCCCCATAAAACGGTCCCTTCTCAGTCTGTGTGCTCTGCAGCAGCAACAGGTGTAGGGAGGAGAGGCTGTCCCTAAACTGAGCTCGACCTCTGGAGCAGCCAGACACCATGGCAGAGGTACTGGGACCCCCAGGCACCATGCTGCACCCTCGGGGAAAACATGCTTCAAGGATGGCAATGCTAGACACCTAGGGCATACAGAAATGGGATCCCAACATTCCTTTGGTGGGAATACAAGCTGGTGCTGCCAATTTGGAGAACAGTGTGGAGATTCCTTAAGAAATTAAAAATAGAGCTTCCCTATGATCCTACAATTGCACTACAAGGTATTTACCCCAAAGATAGAGATGTAGTGAAAAGAATGGCCATCTGCACCCCAATGTTCATAGCAGCAATGGCCAACATTCCTTAGGAAATACATTGAAGCATTGAACGTTTTGCTCTACCTGAGGCCTCCAAGTCCAAAGGTCTCAGGAACAATTTCTTCTCCCACAGCAACCCTAATCTATCTCCCCATGTTCAAGAAGAATCTCTTCTCCTTGTAACGGGGCATCATTGGAAACATGGGTGATTTGACCAAGGCTTGGATGGGACTGTCATATGGAGAGAATAGAGAGAGACTCAGATGGGACCAAAGGGCTTTAAGGAACTAAGGCTGACTTTCGGAAAGCCTGCAGCCATCAAGCCCCTTGGGAATGTTGGCCTGACCCCTTGCTTACAGACTTCCCCACTGCCTCACCAGAAGCTTAAAGAATGTCACTCTCTGGCAGGTGTAGGAACCTCAGGAAGAGGAATGTGCCCAAATCCACAGGTATCACAGGCATGTCTGATGGCAAGCCCTTCCCTTGGCTTTTGGCCTGGAGAGACAATGATTAGAGATTCCTCAAAAAAGTCCCAGTGATGCAGATTCTAAGCAATCACCATGATTGATCACTAGGCTTGCTAAGCTTAAGTCAATAATTGCCCCTCGTGGGTTAAAGCAGGACTTGCTTTCCAATGACATGATCACTGAGCTGGCTGTCTCTGGAAAGGAGCATTCTTTTGAAGAGGAAATGTAGACTTCAAAAACCCACCTTTGTGGACGTTCAAGTCTAACTCTGGTGGCCTTTCCATATGTGTTGCTTACCTGAGCTAGACAACTTGAGGTCATCTTCAGAAACATTTCCACATTAGCTCATGGACAGGAAATCCCCTGGCTTCTTATTCTGTGAGGATACCAGGACCCCATGGGCTCAGGGCTAATTGAACAACTGGAACATGCGATTGATTCCCCCACGACTGTAGCACCTTGACCAATTGGATAGGGCTGGGATGAGGAACTCATTCCTTCAAAGCCAGAGAACATACACCATTCCACAAGGTTCTCTGGGTACTTATGGAAACAATGAAGGACCCAGCTGTCCCTGTAACTGGAGTGGAGGGTGCACTTGGGAAGGCCCTTATCTGCCAGACAAGTTTTCTCCCACTCACTGGAGACTTCTACTATCGAGGAAATTCAGGCGAGACCTCAAAATAAAAAGGGCTTCTTGGAATGGTTTCTTCCCTCCCAGTCCTACTGATCCAAGAAGCCACCCCATTCAGGTACAATGGCAAACAAAGGCTTTAGCTAAGCATCCAACTGCCCTCCTGGGAATACAAACCTCCCAATTCATATGGGGATGGCCCCTGACTCTAAGGACTTGGAATCAGGTCCAGAGCATCACAGAGAACAAAGGCCACCAAACGATGACAGGAGGCTGATTTATCAAGTACCAGCTTAGATTTCAAGACACACCTGAACTAACACCGGAACCAGCCCAACTTTAAACCCAGCGACCCTTAGGCCTGGACCCAAACACTCTACACCCATGGCTCATAACTCCTGAAAGGTTCTTAAGTCGACCAGACTTAAGATGCCCCACGAAAATGCAGAGCACAGGTGCTTTAGCAATGGCAACAGTTTCATGGAAAGGGGGTAAGAAAAATCAGGTTTGCTGTCATCAATTGAACTCAGACTGCTGAGGCCAAAGCCTGTCGGCAAACATGTCTGCCCCCAAATCAGAGATCCTAGTGCCCACATCTTGGTTGTAATTGGCAAAAATCTTACAAGTATTTTATCCTGACTCCTTCAGTCCTTCATCGTCTCTCTATGCCCATGAAGCAATTGACAAAAAAGCCTCTTCTTTCCCAAGCCGTAACCCGCCAACCCAAACATGGGCCTGAACTGATTGTACATCCCAAGAATGGCCCTCCAAACCCGAGGCGCCCTTGAAAGGCCTGACTGTAATTCAAGGAGACTCAGGATTAGATAAGGGCCCTAGCTGGGACCCAATGGCCTTGAAGCTCTAACCTGTGCCCATGGCTTCCTCCAAGCTCCAGAGGCCACTGGACACTTGGGGTGGGCCCAGATGCATGGGCGCCTTATGAAAACCATCACCAACCCAGCCAACCTTCCCCATTTCAAGCAACGGTGAACGTGTGCTCCGTTTCATTGACATGGTCACCTAGCATCCACCTTTGTCCCTCTTTGGGACTGGAGGATGTTGTGTGGCATGGGGAAGTCCTTACAGAGTACAAAGTCAAGGCCCTACATGTCAGCCCCAATAGGATTTCTCAATGAAGTAAGGGAATGATCCCAATGCATGAAGCAGTTCTACAAAACACAAAGACTTTAAAGGTTGTAACTGCTGCACAAGGAGGAGCTTGTGCCAATCTAAAGACAGAATGATGTGGGTACATTCCCCACTATCACAAAGAGATTTCTGGGTTCCTAACTGATACCACTGTTCAAATCCGCACTTCCAAGGATTCCTCTCTTTAAGGATTGACTCAACTCTTGGCCGGGAGGAAGGTTCTCATCCACTATCCAAGGACTCTTCATGGGGATTTTCCTTCTCTTTTTTTCTTCTAACCCTGTTGTATTGTTCCCCACCCATCCTAGCCCCATCTCTGCAGGTGGTGCCAGGAACCCTTCACTGCAGTAACTTCCAGAGGACAAATGGTCCTTTCTACTCAGCAAGATCCAGGCACAACTTCTTCCCTTCACTCAGCGCCCTCTTCATTTCACAACTCTGACAGAGAGGCCCCCCAACTGACCAGTAATGAACCACAGTCCAGGACAGCTCTATGCCCCTATTCAGCAGGAAGAAGTTACAGAAGATGAGGCCATCCTCCTTCAACAACCTTAACGACAGAAGAGTCTAAACTGTTCAGGGGCACATGAGGAGGGAGGAGAAAGCCAGCTGAGCACCAAGCAGGAGCTGGCACGCAACAAAACCCCCACCCCCAACATGTGATATGAGTGACATTCCTCAGGTGCTCTCACTGCCCTCAAATAAGGAAAGGAAATAAACAGATTCTCCATAGAGATCAAACCCCTGCAAGACTAGAGTCTCCCTCAGTTTATAAAAGTCCTCGTGATTCTCAAGGAAGAGGCTTTCTTAACAAGAGGCTAGCTACCATCCAGAGACCCTTAATTCCATTTACTGAAGCCCTAAAATCCCCCTCCCTTCCATCACACTGAGGGAGGCTGAGGCAGAAGGAAATGTCAATAAAATGGAATTTCTATTCAAACCTGCAGTCCCTTGAGAAGGACTTGTGAGAAGAGGAAAGTAACATTCCTCCAGGCAGCTCCCAACTATCTTTCTATTAATGCCTTCCTAGAAGGAAAAACCGCCTTCATTTGACAAGAGCAAAGCCTCCTGTATCCTGTGTGTCCTTTGTCCTACTGCAACATTCTTGCAAAACCTCCCTTTTGCCTGACCAGCCCCAACCCCATCATAGATAGAATTGGCTTCCCATCATGATCCCAGCATAGCACAGAAATCTGAATAGTTTTATTTCTGGGCTGAAATGCACCTCAAGTCAAACCATTGCCTGAGTGACTGTAAAAGTCACTGTCTTGAACACGACTCACCAATATAGTCTTTGAAACTCAAACATCTAAAATTTAATCAGCAGTTGACATGGATATGAGGCTACCATTTAGAAAGATCTATCTGAATTCCGGGCTACAAGTGGCATGCAGATGTTGATGCAGAGATAATTCCTGAAGGAAGGGGCTGGAATTCGTAGGTTGAGTCAGGAAGGGAGGAACCTGAGTGAGCAATCCTTCCACAGCCCCTTCTGTTTTGGCCATTAGCAGAGGGTTCACCCTGCATGGGGTCCCGGCCAATGCTGGGGCACAGGAGGGAGATTTCTCACGTACTTCACCTCATTCCATGTGTGTTATGTCCTGGGAAGAGAAACCTTGTATTTACAGACAATGTGGAAGAACCTTCAGCTATGTGTTCCCAGTTCAAATGACATCAGAACTCGTTCATCCTGTATTGCACCACACACATCTCCCCAGTGTGGAAGAGCCTTTGGTCGGGGCTCTAACCTCGGGAGACACGAGAGAACTCACCTTTCTGAGGAAAGTAGACATGATATGCATGGGGGAAACAATTCTAGGGCAGGACTCACCTCTGCACACAACAAAATCATGGGAGAGGCACCTTAGGGATGTAACAAGGGTGGGAGACCCTTCATTCAGAGAGCTCTGTTCTTATTCTTCCCCATGACCTCACATGGGTTAGAAGCCATGTGGTGGCAATGCTGTACCAGAGCTCACAGCAACAATGCATCCCTTCGAGGCCATGGGCACGTTGCCACAGACAGAAACTGGTTGAATCTATCTTCAAGGGAAACTATTAGTACAGCCATACCCTTAGCAGCATCTGAGGATGCTGGTGTGGACCAGTGGGAACCCTGACAAATGTGGTCAACGTGGAAGAGCTGTTAGATACAGCTCTCACATTTGGAGACACCAGACAACTCAGACCAGGGAACACTGTGTCTGTCATTACTGGGCTCCCGCCTGTACCCAGAGTGCCCACCTTTCTCAAAACCCAGAAATCACAGAGTACAAACCCTGTGTCTCCAATCACTGAAGCAGAGCCTTCTGCCACGTGTGGTCCCTTTCCCAACACCAGAGAACTCACAACGGGAAGAACCACTAGCACTGTATCTTGGTGGAAGAAGCTTCAACTGGGGCTCTGGCCTAGCTCCTGCTACCATCTCAGAGAGTGGGTCATCCCTCATACAGGAGCGAAGGTGCAGGGACCTCCTGGGACACCCTGCATCATTGCTGCTGCTGAATGCTGATGAATTCCTTGTGGGAATCCCATTCCTCATGGAGCCAACATGTGAAGGACCTGGCAGGATTCACACAGAAGAAAATCCTCCTGGAGTGATGAGGCAAGGAATGTTCTCAGGTATCCTTTCTTCCTTAGCCAACAACGACACCCTCACACCGAGGAAACACTGATCCCAATGCAACAGGGGGAAATTCTTCCCTGGATACTCACATCAGAAAATCACTGGGCAAATGCCTCTCAAGGAATTTCTTAGGGAAAATTTGAGATAAAAACTCAGACACTGACAATTTTCACTGCAAACACATACAACTGCGTCACATTCTGAGGGATGCTGAATGCAGTATTTCAGTAACCAATAGCTAGAAATAAAGCAATCTGCTCCATCAATCAATACTTGCATAAAGGCCAGTATCACTGAAAAGGAGGGGCCTCACAACCATGCACAGTCTGCCAATTAAGATCGGGGGACTTTTCCTTTACTAGCTCTCACAAATGACACTGGTACTATCTCTTGATAGGAAATTTGACACATATATACACTGCCTCGGATCTATGAGAACATCAATTGAAGGGTTAACTTAGAATCTTAGAACACGGGGCACCTGGGTGGCTCAGTGGGTTGAGCCTCTGCCTTCGGCTCAGGTCATGATCTCAGGGTCCTGGGATCGAGTCCCACATTGGGCTCTCTGCTCAGTGGAGAACCTGCTTCCTCCTCTATCTCTCTCTCTGACTGCCTCTCTGCCTACTTGTGATCTTTCTCTGTGAAATAAATAAATAAAATCTTTAAAAAAATGAATCTTAGAACACAAGGTGATTGACGTATGTTCACAAAAACATTAATCTATCAATGTATGGAGATCGCAATGATGAATGGCAACAAGACTCACCAAACACATGGTTTGTGATATACTTCTCATGTGGCCTTAATTATACTATCGTCCTCATAAATTGGAAAGGATTTATAAATTAATTACATGCTTAGAAATATTTCTATTTTCTTTACTTATTTGAGAGTGAGAGAGCTAGAGAGGGAGCAAGAACATTCCGGGTTGGGCAGCAGAAAAGAGGGAGAGGAAGAAGGCTTCACATTGAGAAGGGTGCCCAATGCAGGGCCTGATCCTCCAGGATCCAGGGATCCTGACCTCAGCCAAAGGCAGATGCTTAACCAACTGTGCCATCCAGGGAGTTGCAAATTAATTTCATCTTTTACAATGGCACTGTTTTTGAAGAATTGTGTGTATCAGGACAGGAATTAAACTGTACTGTTCAGATTCAGGCAGTGAGGGCTTCCTCCCCCTCTATGAGAATTTGGTAGCCAAATGCTTTTCTCCACCACCAAGAATAGCTCCTTATCTCTTGGTCTGAGAAGGTGTAAGAACACTGTCGATATGGAAACAGTCCCTGATTTAGAAGATTTAGGACAGGAGGGGATACGTATGCTCCCTTCCATAAACACAAAGCACATCCAGGAATGCCTGTATGGTTCTTTTATTTAAGGGACAAACTCATTATTTTGGCTCAGGTCTTGATATATGGGCTGTCAGATCCAGCCCCTGACATGTGTCATGCTCTGCACTGCAGGTGGAGCCTGTGTAAAGGTCTCTTTCTTCCTCCATACCTCCCCTTCCAAACTAGGCTACCATAAGTTCCATGATGTCTATGCCAGACTAAAGGAGGAGCATGTAGGACAAGAGGTGACACAGACATTATTCACCATTGGCAACTAGTGACAAGAGACTAAATAAACTTCTTGCTGCCCCCAGAACCAAACAGAAGACTTGCAGAAACCCTATTACAAATACATTTCACATGACCATCTTAGCGATGCTTACTTCTCCTAGAATCTTCATATTAGAAATATGTTCTCATTCATCTACCCTGAATCTTCAGTGATATGCAATTCCTACAGGAGATGTGCAAACACTACCTCCTCATGTCTTCTCTATTCTATGTGAGTGACCTTCTTACTGACCCTCTTGATTTTGGCTGAGGTGATGATTCCAGGGTTGTTAGATCGAGCCCTGTGTCATGCTCTGCAAAGCCTGTGGTGCCTGCCCAGTGTTTCCCTCTCTCGCACTGAAGAGACATAGGCCAGACGCATTGGATGCTGCCAAGAAGGCCAAGTCACCTGAGCCTCGAAGCACCACCTGTAAAAACAGAGAGAGCATTTAGCTGAGGTCTCAGGAACCATACTTGGGAAGACACAATGTCATACAAAACTGAAAGCATGCTCCTCCCTTCCAGCAGAGAACACAAGCTCAAAGAGGCCAAAACCACAGAATCCCGAAATTTGTGAAAGACTTAGCATTGCTTCTGGCAGACCTTCAAATAATACATGCATGGTCAATTGGCTACCAGGAGTTCCATGATACCTATGCCAGTCCCAAGCAAGAGGATGTGGGCCAGGAGATGGCCCAGAGGTCAATCACCATTTGCATCTAGTGACGGGAGTCTAATAAAGTTCCTGCTGCTCCGAGACCCGAACAGAAGATCAGCAAAAACTATTTCAACTGCATTTTGCATGACCGTCCTAGGGTTGCTTACTTCTCTTTGAATCTTTTTTCATCTTTGACATGCGTTGTCATTAATCTACCCCATAACTTCAATGACACAGAACACCCATAGGAGATGTGCATATACTCTACCTTCTCAATGTCTTTTCTACTCTACGTGAGTGACTCTCTATTCTTTCTTTCTTACTTTTTTCACAACTCTATTTGGCTGAAATGAGCTCTGGTCTTTCCTTTCTAAGACATGCCTCTCATGGACCCTGGAACTCAAAAAAAGAAATAAAAAAAAAAAATCACCACCCAAAATGAATGTAACCTATACCTTGGAGATTGAAGTTTTTTCACTCCTAACCGGTGACTATGCTACTGACCCAAAGGGCAAGCCCTCCAACAACCAGCTTCTAGAGGATTCTGGGACAATTTGGGATATAGTTCTGATAGGATTTTCCCAATAAGAAAACACTGCCAGCCTCCAAACCTGATTGTAAACTAAATAGATTCAGAGCTTCATGGGATCCATTGTGAGGCACAGAAATGCTTGGCGGTGGTGGCAGCGGGTGCCAGTCCACATGGCTGATGGATTTCAGCTCAATGGATTTGGGATGGTTTCTTAGATGCAAGAAGGCAGCCAGAAGCACACTTGGTTTCCTAGCATCTATTCTAACTAAGCCGGGCAGGCATAGTGACGGAGCATTCCTTACAGATTTTGAAACCTGCTGCTGCTGGAACTTTTCATGAGGAATCTCTAGAGTGAACTTTCAGTAGTATGTCCAAGCCAAAGTCAAGCACGATACTCCCATCAGACTTGACTGCAATACCTGTTGATTTGGGTTAATTCCTCTTCTCGAGGTCCCCCAAATATCCTGAGGTTCCTATACCTGCCAACAAGTAACTTTCCCTACTCATCTGGCAAGGCTCCTGGACACTGTGTCATCGAGGTGTGAAGCCGCTATGCCTAGGGGCTCCACAAAGCCACCCTTAATTCCTGAAAATTGTCTGGTCATTATCTGAGTCTATACACGTTACTCTCAAATTGGACATTTCACTCAATCCCTTGGTAAAATAACCAATGTTTTCAGTGGTGCCTTGTTATAAGAAAAAGGCACTTGTGCTGAACTTACGCCAAAAATCCTAAGTACATTGGATGAAAGATTCTCCCTGAGAGTTTTGAATGACGGAGGGTCAGGGAGGGAGAGAAGTTAAATGCTCCCATTTGCTCACACAGAATATATCATCACATTTCTGTAGATCATGGATACTTCCAGGTATAGTTTCCCTCAACTGGAAGAAGAAACATTAAAGAACCAGCAATGTTTCAAACAAGAGTCACAAAGGTAGACTCATATTCCTCAACTCACTCAGATCCCCCATGTTAATTTTTGTTCAGCTTGAATGCAACTTTTCCATGAGTTCTGCAAATCTGTACCCAGTTGAGTTTGAGGATTTTCACGATCAGACACTAAGACCCCATGAGACACATCACCTTGTAGGTCACAGGTATTTAGAGGTAGAGTAGGGATGAAAGGCCTGTGGACACACGCTTAATGAGATATATTTTCACCAAATATTGAAGGCAAGACATCAGGATGGAAGCAGAGAGGCCACAAGACCTGCATCCCTGTCCCTAGGGCATGGCATGTCCATGAGTTTCCGTATCTCCAAGCCAAACACACTCATGTCTTCTGAGCTAAGGGTTCTGCTTCTAGAATTTTCTCCCAAGGAGAAAACCGAGGGGTTGTAAAGGATTTGCAACAGTGTTCATGGAGGCTTCCTGGATGATGGTCAAACCCTGCAGCCCACCACCTTACCCGAGGCCCACAAAATTGTTCAGTGCCCCCTTTGTATCCACCATGGTCAGGTAGGTCTAACCCTTTCTCCCCCAGTTGTGCGCACACCCTCCCTGGTGTCCACCAGGCCACTCGGCCTCTGTGTTCCATGTCCTTGATGGATCTCTTTGGAAGATGGTAACCTGCATAGGGGTGGAATGAGCAAATATACTCCTTCCGCCCTTTCTCCCTCCTTGCACCCATCCAAGGTTTGTGCAGGGGGAGCAGAGCAGCTGGGACATGCAGATGGGGTTCTTCTTTGTGGCGCTTCCAAGAATCCCCTTGCACAGAGCCTGAGCCTTAGCGCTTAGCAGGATATTTTGGTCTCTATCCCCACCACCCACCACAGCCACGGGGCAGCAGGCCACCTGCCAGTCACCTCAGAAAGAACTCCTTTGCCCTAGCTAGCTGCCCTCTGTCCAACGCCCAGGTATTGACTTAGGCATTCGAAAGGAGACTGGATTAGGAGACACACACACTGCACCCAGGTGCCTGACTGTGCTCCACACCACACCTTTACTTCAGGGTTGTGGTGATGGCAGAATTCCCGCTGTGTGCTTTTGCCCTGAGACATGCCAACCCTCTAATGTGTCACAGAGTACAGAGCCGGGCTACAGCCACCCTGTGACCTGGCTGATGCGGCTGCCTGAGCCTGCCCACCTCCCTCCCTGGTTTCAGTTCTTTCCTATAACCATCTTCCTGGGCCCTTTGACTCTGGCTCTCCTCCAGTGCCCCGGGCCCTGGTTGCAGGCCGTCAACAGGCAGTTGAGGAGCCACAGACTCTGGCTTGCTGGCCCTGTGCTCCCCTCAACCCAACCATCATGGTGACCAATGTGGACCCAAGTGCAGATAGGACTGCAGCCCCCCCTTCCTGCTCAACCTCAGGGGGCACTTCTGAAGCAAGGCATGTCAGACCCAAATACCTGCTCTCAGCCCCCTCCCCACCAGCCAAATAAGCCCTAGGGACAGATGTATAGGGAAGCCAACACAATCTACACTCCAGGCATTCATATCACTGTGCCTTTCATGGTTAGCAGGTGGGGCAGAGGAGGATTCAACAAGCACAAACAACACTTGAGTAGTGAGGAAATGTGTTTCCCCCAGGGCAGAAACATTTCAAAATACCCTGCAGTAGGCCTGTTTGTCAGCCTACCTGTGCTCCAGTAAGAGCCCTGCTCTGACATTGATGAGCAAGCCACAGACCAAGAGTACCTCTGCAGGGAAATGGGCCCAAAAGTATCCTGGATCCTTTCATTTTGTTGTTTTGTTTTGCTCCAAAGTCCAGGGAGATACCTCTGGGGCATGGACGGGGCTATCCATTCAAGAGCACAGGAGGTAAATGAGCCATATGTTCCCCTCAACACAACTCCTGGGATAGGCTGTGTCAAGCTACTACCCATGTGCTACACTGTGACCTCAGCAGGGCCAAACCACAGCCTGCTCCCTGGATGTGGAGGGAACAGGGATGCAGTCCCTGAGCCACAAATTCCGAAGCCAGAACTCTAAGGGAACTATGCATGTGGGCCGGTTGTAGCACAGAAAATGGCAGGCACCATGCTGCCCTGAAAGACAACCAGGATCCTGCCAGCCTCAGAGTGGGGTTTCAGTGGATGCTCCGCATTCCAGATCGCCCCTGCTCTGTCCTGACATCGACCTAACCTGGAACCCCTGTGGTTCCTCCAAGGTTGGGTGGCATAAAAAGGACCTAGAATAGTTGGGGTGGCCCTGGGAAGGGAAACACTGAGGCAGATCCCAGAATGAGGGTGGAGGACATATCAGGATCACTGATATGGGTTCCCACAGCAGATTGCTGTGGGAACAGGAAGCCCAGAGTCTGTGGAGGGTGTTCACATCACTGCCTCAACAGCTGTGTCCCTGGCGAATGACTGAATCTGTCTGTGCCCCCAACTTCTAGAGAACTGGGCCTCACAGCACTTTGTCCCCCAGGATTAGGTGAGGAGAAACCAAGACAATGTGCAATAAGCACCTCACCAGTGCTTGGAACAGAAGAGGCATCCATGAAGACACATTTTTGAACATCAGAGAAAAATCACCTGGCTTCAGGGAGTCTCCCTCCAACATGGTGACTCAGAGCCATCCTGATTCAGTTACACAACCTCCTCTCCAGGGACATTCCTGCCTGTCTGGTAAATATTGGGCTGTGTAGACACATTAACCTGCAAGCTCTGCTACAAGAAGCTGTGGACGCAGCAAGTTTGTGGCTCCCAATTGGGCCCAGCTGTCCTCCCATGTCACCAGGATAGTGGACATGGGCCTCTGGCCTTACCTCGCTTCTCAGTGGTGATGACGGTGGCCTCTAGGAGCTCCCCAGCCCTGCATTGTCTTGGTCATCTGTCTGAAGATGTATGCTGACTTGGGCCAGCTCAGTGGCTGTGAATCGCCTTACCATGGCACCCATCTCCACTGTGGTGAACGTGCTGGAGTTGCTGTTGGCCAGGCAATAGATGATTGATACACTGTGGGTGGGACAGGAGGGCCATGCATTAGTCTCATCACCCCCTCAAACCTCACATTCCCGCCACCCTGCCACCACCACTCTACCGTGTTTCTGCCACGTACTTCCTCCTCTGCCAGCATCTGAGAGGATTAGCACAGCCGCAGTGGCAGATGAAGCCTCTGAGTGCTGGGCCCCATGACTCTCATTCCCCTTCATCCATCCCACCACCAAGATGTGGAAACAGTTTCATCTTTAGTGATTCAATACTTACATAAAACACCAGTACTCATAATATCAGCAATTTAAAGCCCCCCAAAAAACCATCTTCCAGAACCAGATGCATTTTGTGGTAAATTCTACCATTCAGGGAAGGATTCATACCAGTCCTTTGCCCCCTTTTCCAAAAACCAGTAGAGAAAGCTTCTAAACTCATTTGCTGAGGCCAAGATAACCCTAATGGAAAAATAAATGAGGACCCCCCAAGAAAAGAGTCTTACAGTCCAATATCCCTGATGACCATAGATGCAAAAATGTTCAACGAAATACTAGCAACTCAAGTTCACCAATATACTGAGAAGATCATATACTATGATCAAACATAGTATGATCTTACAGGGGATCATACAGGAATGTAATGATGGTTTACAGGTGCACATCGATCAAAGAATTACAGCACATTAACAAAATAAAGAATAAAAATTATGTGATCATCTTGAGATGCAGGGAAGCATTTGACAAACTTTCATATCCATTTGCAATCAAAATTCTCAACAGAGTGTGTAGACCAGGAACATACCTCAACACCGAAAAGGCCATATATGGGGTGCCTGGGTGGCTCAGTGGGTTAAAGCTCTGCCTTAAGCTCAGGTCATTATCCCAGGGTCCTGGGATCAAGCCCCACATCAGGCTCTCTGCTCAGCAGGGAGCCTGCTTCCTCCTCTCTCTGCCTCTCTGCCTATTGTGATCTCTCTCTCTGTCAAATAAATAAATAAAATCTTAAAAAAAGGCCATATATGACAACCACACAGATTACATCACATCTGATAGTGAAAAGTTTTAGCTGTTTCTATTTCCTCTAAGATCGCCGAAGTTAGGAACATTGCTAATCTTTCCTTGCCACTTTGCTGAACACAATATTGAAAATGCAAGGCAGAGCAATTATGCAAGAAGATAACAGAAGGCATCAAAACTGGAAAAAAGTAAAATGGTCACTACTTGCAGATGATATAGAATATAAGGAAAACTCAAAGAAGCCAGTGAAAAATTGTTCAAACTATGACTAAATTCAGTAAAGGGGCAGGATAATATCGCTACCCCAAAATCTGCAGTGTTTCTATATGCTAATAACGAATCATCAGAAAATAAATTAGGAAGATCATCCCACCTGAAGTTGCATCAAAAAGAATAAAATACCCAGAATATACTTCCAAGAGGTAAAATCTTGTATGATGAAAACGAAAAGACGGTAAGGAAGGAAACTGAAGGCAACACACATAAACCAAGATACATCGCATATTCATGGGTCAGAAAAATTAATAATGGTAAAATGTCCATACTTCCCTAAACCATCTACAGTTTCATTGCAATTCCTGTCAAAATTCTAAGGACATTTTTCACAGAAAGAGAAGAAAGGATCTAAAAATTTGTATGATGCCAAAAAGACTCTGAATACCAGAGCAATCTAGGGAAAGAATAACAATAAAGGCATCGCTTGCTCATTTCAGACTAATGACAAAGCTACAGTAATCAAAACAATCTAGCATTGTCATAACAAGAGACACACATCACCAGAAGACTGGAGATAGCCCAGAAATACACACATCTATGGTCTGGGACCTTATGACAAAGGAGCCAAGAATAAACAAGTGGGAAAAACAGTCTCTTTCATCAATGGTGCTGGGAACACTGGAGAGCCACATGCAAAAGAACAAAACTGCACCATTCTCTTACACCATACACAAAAATTAACTCAAAGTGGGTCAAACAACTGAATATAAGTCCTGGAACTATAAAACTTGTAGCAGAAAACACAGGTTTGGAAAGTCCTTGACCAAAGGTCTTGGTAGTGGTGCTTTAAGAGGATACCAAAGTAAAAACAAACAAAGAAGCAAAGTGGGCCTACATCTAACTAAAAACATCAAACAACAAAGGAAACCATCAACAAAAAAAACGGTAACCTAAGGTAAAACATTTGTCAATATATATCCGGAAAGGGGTTAATATTCAAAATATAAAGAACTCATGCAACTCAACAACAAAACAAAACAAAACACACAAAAGCACCAAAACAACAAAACCCCACAAGTTATGTAGTGTATCAGGAGAAGTTCCAAATAGACATTTTCCTATAGAAGATACAGATGATCTACATGAACATGAAAAGATGCTCATCATTAATCATCAGGGAAATGCAAATTAAACCAGAATGAGGCACCACTTCACACCTGTCAGAAGGACCATTATAAAAACAGAAGAAATAGCAAGTTTTGGTGAAGATGTGGAAGAGGAAAACTCTAGTGCACCACTATTGGCAGTATAAATGGGTGCGGCCACTATGGAAAACAGTACAGAAGTTCCTCAAAAAAATGAGAAATAGAGCAACCAAAGGAGCCAGCAATTCCCTTTCTGAGTATTTATCTGAAGGGAATGAAAACACTAATTCACAAAGGTATATTCACCCCTGTGTACACTGCAGGATTATTACACACAGTGAAAATAAAGAAACACCTAAATGCCATCAGTGGCTGAATCAAGAAATTGTGGTCGATAAACACAGTGGAATCTACTCAGACATAATAAAGGATGAAATCTTTCATTTACCACATGGTGGCCCTTGAAGGCATTATGCTAAGTAAAACAGGCCAGACAGAAAGAAAATACTAGAAATCACTTACACATAGAACCTTAAAACAAACAAAACAAAACGTGAGCTCACAGACAGAACAGATGGGGTTGGCAGAAGTTTGGGGTTGGAGGTGGGAGAAATGGGTGAAGGTGTCAAAAGGAAAAAAGAAAACAAACCAAATATAGCATCTTTTTTTTTTTCCAATTAAGTAATCTGTACCCCCAACATGACTCAAACTCATAACCTGGAGATCAAGAGTCACACACTCCACCGACCCAGCCAGCCAGGGTCCTGGAATTGTTTCATCTTCTGATACTCAATGTATGGAGAAAGGGGAAACTAATTTAATCTATGGTATTTTGAGGGCTAGGTATTTTTGGTAAATGTACAAATGAAAGAACACATTCTTCAGGGTCACACACTCAGGACTGTATCTAGTTCAATATTTATCATGACACTGAGAAAGTAACTTGCCTTTTTAATTTAATTATTTATTTGAAGACAGAGAAGGGGGGCATCAGCAGGGGGAGGGACAGAGGGAGAGGGAGAAAGACTCCCCACTGAGCAGGGAGTCTGAACTGGTTTGATCCCAGGAACCTGGGATTATGTCCTGAGCAAAGGCAGAAGCTTCAACAACTGAACCCCGGTGCCCCTACTTAACCTCTTTTTCCCTGTTTACCCACCTCTGAGGATATTATGAATATTTGCTTTTAGAATAGCTTCTATTTTTAATTTAACAATAGTTTTTAGATTTGAATGAAATAGAGGTCACTTAGAATAATACTATGAGAGTAAGCCCTCAAAAATGTTTAAAAAATCTTATTCTGGGGATGCCTGGGTGGCATGGCCAGTTAAGCAGCTGACTCTTGATTTGGGCTCAAATCAAGATCCCAACTCCTGGCAGAGAGCCCACACCAGGCTCCACACTCAGCGGGACGCTGCTGGAGGATTCCCTCTCCCTCTGACCCTCCCCTCTCTAGCATATCTTGTGCATGCAATCTCTTTCTGTCTCTACAATAAATAATATGTCTTAAAAAATCTAATCTTGAACATTTGGTGGTTGCATAATCATTTTCATAATTGGGCAGTATCTCCTATTTACAAAGCCTTTTATACATACTTTCTTTGGAGTCAGGATATGGTCCTGGGAGAAGAATTTATTGTGTTTATTTATATAGGAAAATAAAGAAAACCAGACTTAGAGCAGGGCTGTGCTTTGCTCATGACTCAGAGCTAACAGATGTCTTCTGATTTTCAGTCCAATGGAGGAGAAAAGAAAAAATCCAAACACTGTAACAAGAGCCAATGAAGGGCACTAGAAACTGATAATGGAATCAATGCAGTAAGACGATGCAATATTTATAAATATTTACCCACCCAGCAGTGGAGCAACTAAATATGTAGAGCATATATGAACAGACCTAAGAGAACAATCAGCACAAATACCATAGGCACTTTAATACCTCACACTTCTCTCAATGATACACCATCCAGACAGAAGATCACAAAGGAAACATCGCCTCAGACAACCCGTTACTTAGATGGACTTGACAGATACACACAGAACCTTCCATCCAAAACAGCACATGGAATACACTCCTCTCAAGGCACCTAGAACATTCTCCACCATAGGTCATATGTGAGGCCACAAGACAAGTCAACAAACTCCAGAAGCCTAGGATTTTCCCAAATGATGAGTGAAACCAAATCGACCATCTTTCCAAACACATGGTATAGAACTAGAAATCATTACAAGAAGAAAACTGGAAATTCGTAGACACAGAGACTAAACAACATGCTACTGAACAACCAATTGGGTTCATGGGCAACCTGAAATAGGAATACAGAATACTTTGAGGCAAATGAAAAAAGAATAAATCAAACAAAAGTTATGGAATGCAGTAAAACAGGTTCTAAAATGGGGCACCAGATTAGTCATTGGAGCGCTGTGACTCTTGATCTTGCAGTTTTGAGTTTCAACCCCATGCTGGGCATAGAGATCACTCTAACTTTTTGAAGATGTCATTTATTTATTTGACACAGAGGGAGAGAGAGAGACTGAGCAAAGTGGAAGGAGCAGCAGGCAGTAGAAGAGGGAAAAAGTAGTTCCCCGTGCTGACCAGAGAGCTGATGCAGTGCTCAATTCCAGGACCCTAAATTCATGACTGAGCCAAAGTCCAATGCCTAACAGAATGAGCCACACAGGCACCCCTTAGAGCTAACTTTAAAAAAAAAAAGTGATTCTAAGAAGGAAGTTTATAGTGATACAGGCCTAACTCAAGAACAAGAAACATCTCAAATAAACAACTAACTTGATACCTCAAGGAAACAGAAAAAGAACAAATGAAGTCCAAAGTTAGTAGATCAAAGGAAGGAACACATCAGAACTGAAATAAGTGAAATGCAGACTAAAAAGACAACAGAAAATAAAAAAAATCCATAAAACAACAAGAACAACAACAGCTCAACAAAAGCTGGTTCTTTGGAAAAAAAAAAAAAAAAAAAAAGCTGACAGAGTCTCAGCCAGACTCAAGCTAACAAAAAAGAGGGAGGACTCACCATCAGAAATTAAAGAGATGTTCCCTGATACCATAGATATGCAAAGGCTCATAAAAAGTACTATGATCAGTTACACCCCAACAAGCTGGAAAATCCAAAAGAAAAGGATACATTCCCAGAAACATACAACCTGCCAAGACTGAATCCTGAAGAAACAGAAATTCTGAACAGACCAATGACCAGTAGGGAGATTAAATAAGAAATCAAAAACTTCCACAAGCAAAAGTCCAGGACCCCATGGTTTCACGGTGAATTCTACAATCATCCACAGGAAAAAAAAAAAAAAAAAAAAAAGAATACCAATCCTTCTAAACGTCCAGAAAAACAAGGGAAGGAATGCTCCCCACCTCATTTTATGAGGCCAGCGTGGCCCTTAGCGAAACCTCCCAAGGTGCCCCAAGAAAATGACAGACTAGTATCTGTGATGAACATAGACATAAAATGTCACACAAATCAAACTAATGTGCGGCATTCACAAAACGAAGGATCAGCATCATAGCACCATCTCAACATATGCAGAAAAAGCATTTGATAGCGCTGCTACCAAATCACTGCCCCCCACCTGTGCTTCTGCTGCCTGGCTGGTCCCCACACCTCGTACCACGGCCACCCCACTGTGCCATCCCCACTGACACCCTGCTGCGCCCACACACATGCCGCTGTCCCTTCCACCCCATTGTTGACAGGCCGCTGCCACCAGAGCTGCCACCCTCCACCCTGCTACTCCACAGCAGTGCCCCTTTGTCCCACAACAGCTCACCCTCGCCATAGCTGCCCTGCTGCCCTGCGTGCTGCAACTGATGCCCTGCTCTGTCACCCCCAGTGCCCCTACCACTCCCTTGTGCCCCCAGGACTCTACACCCTGCTGCGCCACTCCATTGCTTTACTGGCCTGGTGCCTGTGTTTCCAACAGCACCACCACCACTACCGTGGTCGTCCTGCTGCTATTGCCCATCTCCACGCCCCACGCTGCCCCCAAGCCATGCCATGCCATTGCCAGGCAGCTGCTGCCCGCTGTCCCCCAACCACACCAGGCCAATCCCTCCCTGCTTCGCCTCCAAGTCTGCTGCCATCCAACTGCACTTCCTTAAGTCACTGCCTTCCTCAAGTCACTGCTGTCTCACTGCCCCCCACTGCCTTTTCTACACTGCATACTGTCCCCTTGCTGCCACAGCTGTGCAGAACCCCTGCCATGCCCACACAACTATAAACCTGATGCTCTTGCCCTGCTGGTTCACCAAACACCCCCAAAATGCTACCGCCTTTCGGCCCCCCATCCCTGCTCCAGTGCCTCCAGATTCCCCCCGTTGACCTGCTGCTGCCACCCCACTCATCCCAGCCTTCTCCCAAAGCTGCTACTTCCTGGGTGACCCGACTTGTGATGCTGCTGCCCGCAGCACACCCTCATACTGTCCACCTTACCACCGCTGCTGTAGCTAAGCTTCTGCCCTGTACCCCAGGCCACTTCTGACCTTCACTGTCCAGTCCCCACTGACATGCATTAAGGCCCTACCCCACCCTTCATGCCCTTCCTGTGCAGTTGCTGTGCCGCTGCCTCTCAGTTGGTTCCATCCCCCCTTCTCCCCACACCACCACCCACCTGCCACCCCACAGGCACCTGTGCAGCCACGCTGTCCCACCCCACCCACCACCATGCTCATTACTGTCCTGCCCACCGCATTGCTGCTACCATCCCTCTGTGCTCTCCCCGAAACTCTAACCTGCCGGGTACCCACACCCCCACTAACAATCTCCTGCCCTCACTGTCATTGCCCCCTTCAGCCACCCTGCTTCTGATCTGCTGCCGACCTGTGTCCCACTCTTGTTATGTCCTGCTGCTACCCTGTGTCCCGCTGCTGCTGCTGCTGGTCTTCATAGCCCACCCTATGCAGCTGCCCTGTTGACCTGCATGCCTGCCCCACCTGCCACACTGCCCCCTGCTTTCCAGCCCCCTCCCTGCAGCTACCACCTAGTGCTACCCCTGCCACCCACTCTGGAACCTTCGATTCCCTAACCCTGTTGTCACACTGCTGCCACCCCACGAGTCCTACTCCACCTTCCCCACACTGGTACCACCAGGCTGCCCCCACAATATAAGCCGCTCCCACTCTGCTGCACCCGCATCCACCCGCCATACTTACAACCACCATTGCCTCTCTGCTGCTACCCTGGGTCCCCGCTGTTGCTGCTATCAGTGGTCCCACCCCATAGACATGCACCAAGCCAGCAAAGCAAGGCCCTTACTTCGCTGCCTGATCCACCATGCCGTGACATTGACATCCCACTTATACCCAGCTAGTCCTGCCCAGGCCCAAGCGACACTACTGCCTAGCTACTCCCCTCCCCCCACCCTGATGCCTCCTGTCTGCCAAGCGTGTGGCTGCCCAGCACGTCCACCACACCCCATGCTGCTACCAGCTTGCTGTCCCCAAAATATGCACTCCTGCCACCCTGCTGTGCCCCCCAGGCCCCCTTACTGTAGCGCCACCTCTGTCCTGTGCCCAGGGCCTCTGCTGTGCTTTGCTGCCCCACCTTGTTGACATGCACTATGAGCAGGCCCAGTAAGCCAGCCAAGCTGTCACTGTGCTTCTGCCTCAGGGCTGGTCCCATACTCCCTATGCTGCCCTGCCGACTATATTCTACCTCCTCCCCCACAAGTGCCACATGGCTGCCCCACTCGGGTGTCACGCAGCTTCCCCTTACCTCAAGAAGCTCCCCCTCCTGTACCAGTGCTGCCTGGTGACCCCCCACTCTCTCCCCCTGGCCCCACCCCCTGAGTGTTCTGACCTCTCTGCCACCTCCTAGCCCCCATGGAGCTTGGCAGCCTTACCCACCACACCTTGACACTGACGCCCCACTGATGCCAGGCTCGTCCCTCCTGTCCACCCTCAGGACCACCTACCTGCTTCCCCCTCCCCCTGCTCCATTGCCTTGCCGCGGCCACGCGCATTACTGCTTTGCACACCCAGTCCCCACCCCCCTCACGCTGCCACCACCTTGCTGCCCCTCACATGTACCCTTGCCACCCTGCCGTATGCCCCCACACGATCCACTTTACCACTGCTGCCGCCGCTCCACTGTTGACCTGTGTCCCAGCCTCTGCTGTGCTTTGGTGCCCCGCCCCTTGACGTGCACAAAGGGCCCGCCCGCCACACCCGACCACTGATGCTACCCCGCCCCCATGACATGCACTATGGGCCCGCCCACCACGGGCTCCTAACTGCTGCTGCCCCACCCCCTTGACGTGAACCATGGGCCCGCCCACCACCCCACTAACTGTTGCTGCACTGCTGCCTGGGGCTTCTTCCACCCTCTCACCCCCTCTGCTGCCGCCTAGTTTCCACCCATCCTCCACAGGTGCCATGCAGCTCACACTCCTCCCAGTGCCACTACTGCCTGCCCCCATCCCCGCCTCTGGTGACCCTGCTCCCTCCCCGTGATCCCGACCCCTTCCTCAGTGTTATCTCCTGGCTGCCAACTCCTCAGGCCCAAGCAGCCCTGCCCACCATGCCATGACGTTGATGCCCCACTAACGCCCGGCTGGTCCTGCCTCTCCCCACACGCCAGGACTGCCTAAGGGCTTCCCCCTCCCGCTGCTCTGGTGCCTCCCTGCAGCCAGGTGCATTTAGACGCTACTCCCACCCTGAATATCTGCCCCCCTCCCCACGCAATTCACATTGCTACTGCCACATGCACCCCTGCCACCCTTCTATGCCCCTCACACTGCCCGCCTTACCTCAACTGCCCCCGCTCTGCTGCTGTCCTGTGCCCCATGCCTCAGCCATGCTTCGGCAATCCGCCCCCTTGACGTGCATGATGGCCCCTCCCACCGTGCCCTACTAACGGTTGCTGCCCAACCCTGTTGACGTGAATGATGGGCCCGCCCACCATACCCACCTAACTGCTGTTGCCCCCGCCCCATGACGTGCACTCTGGGCCCGCCCACCATGCCCGCCCCGCTGCTACTGCTGCAGAGCTGCTGCCTCCGGGCTGGTCCCACCCCACTCCTGGTTGCTGCTGCCTAGATTCCACCCACCCCCCACAGTCACTGCAGGGCTGCCCCACTTGGCTGTCACACAGCTCCCCCACCATGGGCGCTCCACTGCTCCCTGTACCACTACCACCTGGCTGTCCCCTCACCTGCCTCTGGTGACCCCTGCTCCCTCCCCCATGGGTCCTGCCCCCCTACCATAGGGTCATCACCTAGCTGCCCCCTCCTCCCACATGGGCAACCCCACAGCCCCAGCTACTACCCCATGCCATGATGGCCCCATTGCCCCACTGAGTTGCCCTTGAATCCCGCTTCCAAAACCCGGCCCCCACAGCTACCTCACCCCAGGATCTTGCTGTCCCGCTGCACATCCCCCCATCGCCACTGCAACTCCCCAACTACTCCCCATGTCATCCCCTCTTGCCACCCTGACCCCGCCTCAGCACCTGCTGGCCTGGTGCTGCCGCCAATGATTACAAGGCAACTGCCTCTTCCTTGGTTGCCCTGCTGCCACTGCCTTGTCCCACTACCATGAGACCGCTGCCCTGCTGGTCCTGCTTGCCCCCCACCATTAACCCCCACTCCAGTACTGTCCTGCTTCACCTCCCCTCTGCTGTTGACCCACTGTGCCCTGCCAATGCCACTGCCACCCCACTGCACCTCCCCAATACTGCTGTGACTGTGACCCAGTGACATTGCTGCCCCTCCCTTTGCTCCTGCTGCTTCACTGCCTCCCCTCCCTGCTGCTGCTTCCCACCCCGCCACTGTCCTGTCCTCTATGCAGGCCCTCAGTACCACCCTACTGCTGCCCAGGGGCTGCCTGGGTGCTCCAATGTCACTGGCGTGCCCTGGACATCATCAGTGGGAGACAGGCCCTAAGAGAATCTCTGCATAGGGGCTGGTGGCAGGTCTGATCTGGAAGTGGGTTGGAGATATAGGCATGGGGGTAAAGCCCAAGAAGGAAAATGTTAGCATAATTATGTTAAGATTTAAAATAGCCTAAAGAGCTAAATTTAAAGTGCTTTGAATGCCTCCTTCTTTTCCATACAGGGACTTTATTCATCATATTGTGCACCTGAAAATAATATAATCTCAAGTTAACTAACTGGAATGAAAATTAAAACTGTAAAAATGATAAATAAAAATCTTTTAACATCATGCATCGATTGACATACAGACATTAAGGGAACAGTTTGCAATAATAAAATGTGTATATTTCTAAGTGCTCTTTCTCAACCAAGGCTGGTCAAAATCATGGAAAAGATGAGTTTTATTCTCTTCAGAATCACTCATTGTTCTGGGCTTTCATGTATAGTGTACATATATGAACAAGCTTGCTTTTCTCAAAAACTAAAATAAAAAAAAGCTCCCAATAACCCACACTAGATGTCCACTGTAGAATCACATGAACAGAAATGCCCTCATTAGCTTTGTTGTATGAAAAGACCTTGGGATATACTCATTAGAGAAATAAGCGTCAAGTGAAATACATCATAAACAAGAACTTCTCCCTTACCATAATGTTCACTGGGGAACTTAACACCCCATTTTATTTTTCTCTGATCACCAGAAAAGTCAAAACTTAACAGCACACATAGCCCAGTGGTTATATTAATTTATGCTTTGCTCTCTGTTAATGGTAGAACTGAAACCTTGGGGCTGACTCTGTGATCATACATGTGTTACTTTTAGGATAAGATATACATTAATTTAAGTATATGAATTAATTCACCCTCATTATGTTTTCCACAGCAAGCATTTCACTGACAATCTTCATCACAGGCCAGGAGAAAGCAAAGGTAAATATTTATGGTATATAAAAGGTAAGCAAAGGTAAATGCACAAAATAAGAATCTGTGAAATAAGACAAATGCAGCCCAGTAAGGTTTAATACCTAATAGGCTGTCTTAATTGATCTACTAATGACTTGGATAGTATCCTATCCAGTAGATAGAGGGGCGTTCCAAATGGCCACAAGAAAGGAAAGTCTTCCAAGATAGCCTGTGAGATAGAGTAGATGGGTGGTGCAGTCAGTTAAGTGTCACACTCTTGGCTTTGGCTCAGGTCCTGATCTCAGGGTCTTGGGATCCAGCCCTTCACAGGGATCTGTGCTCAGCACAGAGCCTGTTTGTGTTTTGATCTCCCTCTCCCTCTGACCCCTCTGCAAATAAATAAATCTAAAAAAAAGACATCAAGGGAGAAGACAAAACATAATCAGCTAAGAATCCATTGTTTAGGCAAGATCACCCTCCAAAGGAAACACAGGGGGCCAATCAGTAGACTTCCTAGCGCTGACCAGGAAATTCCCATCTAGGCTGGCTAAAGTTATATAGTTCTGGATGTTACAACTGTAGTTGGGCATTATTAAGTCTTGACTAACCAACTTAGGGACTTAAGCCGTGAGGGCATTTTGAGCCTGTGGTTTTCCTTTTGAACAACACCACCTTTTGATCAGACTCTCAACTTAACTGAGACATGTGCTCTAAATTGAAGGTTTTAACACCATTCTCAGCAACTGCTCTGAAGTGCTCACAGTACTTGTTGTTCCTCAGTGTAGTATTCATAGTTCTTGACCTTTCTGATTAACCCTTGTGATGTTCACAGGTCACCACTGCAGTCTTAAATTTTTGAGTTGGTCATGATCTTCTTTTTGTTTGTTTGTTTTCTGATGTTCCAGTCTTAGAAAGATCATTAGTGTGCAGGTTAGTGTCTCTGTATTTGTATTTAGAGCTTTTGATAAAATATAAGGCACCACACAGATTATATTGATTACAATAAACAAGATAATTCCCAATGTTTGGAGTGCAATTTGAGGCTATGTACTCCAAGACTCAAAGCAATTAAAAACGAATAAGTAAGAAAGACCTGCTGAAGGAGTCACTCTTTTAAGCCACGTGGCTTCCTCAGTAATCTGATGCTATTGGGCTTCAACTTCCCCCAGAACTGTTCATCAGGGTTTAGCACATGTTGTTGTCTATAGCACAGACCCAGCCTTGCTCAGCTAAGAGATAACTAAGGGCTATCTTTTTTTCAAGTACTCATTTGGCCAGAGTGTAAGGATTCTTGTTGGGCAGACAATGCTTTGGCAAGGGGTTCTGCAAAAATTTCAAGAATGAAGGAAAAGGTCTTGATCATACTCCATCTACATTTATCCCTAACCTGGGAAGTAAGGTCAGCCAAAGGCATGAATCTTGGAACACAATTTTTTCCTGGTCGATCCCTTGTAACTCAGAACATGAATGTAGGGAAGTTAACCAATGAGATATCTTATTCAGCTTGAGTAATTTTCAGACCAGGGTTGAATTTTCTGGTAGCCTGAAATAAAAGTTTGCTCTAAATTCCAGAGGATACTGCTGTAGTAATAAACTGGACAATACAGATGAGGGTGTTACATTTCCAGGCCATTGCCAGAATAAAGGAAAAGAGAAGGGAGATAAAGGATCACATGTTTGATCAAAGCTTGGAGTATTTATCCATTGTCTTGGGTGAGCACGGTCTACCTAGATGTCAGCTATTTCACTTTCTTCCAAGTAGATTCAGAAATATCAAGTGTCTGTGTAGGACCAGGTGTCAGGTGAAGACTTCTGTAGCTGTGGGATGTGCACCGGAGGCTCAATAACTTTGAGTTTTACAGAAGGAAATTTAGTAAAGTCCCTCTTTTACTGGCTTTCAAGGGCTGTCTTCCTCTAATGATGTGTCTCAAATACTTAATCACTAGGCAGTAAACTGTGATGGAAAGGATCTTTTAACTGTTATCTAGGAAGTCTTCCATATCCTCTTGATGACAGGCTTGAGCCCAGGACATCGCAGACATACAGTAGTTGGATAAATAAGCATGCAACACAATGAATCTGTAAAAGGATGTACACCGAAACAATTCAATGAACTCTGCAAGGATTTCCTAAAGGCTCATATGATTTGCTCAGTGAAATATGTGTCTGGTTACTGGAGATCACAGAAAGTGTGCCCCAAGGGAGAAACCAATTTTAACAGGGTCTTTGCCATAGTGCAATCATCCTCTTGGCAGGGAAAGGCTTTAATTGATGCAGAAAATACATAAACAGCAACAAGGGTATATGAAAACCCTACTAAGTGGCAGTGGAATGAACCCAACTGCAGGTGTTCAAAGAGTCCACAGGAATGAGGCCTGAAACCTCTGGAGACAAAACGTTGTTCAAGATTATGGACGTGACAAGTTAGACACCACTGGTAAACAGTTTTTTTTTTTTTTCTTTCTTTCTTTCTTTCAATTTTTTTTTACTGTTTTAGAAGGCTTCCCACTGATGTCCATTTATCAATTGAATCATCTTAAATGCCCAATAGTGGGTGAAGGAATGAAAAAAAAAAAAAAGAAGAAAAATGGGGTTTGCCAGGGATCTGGGAAAACCAAATTGTTGTCTTGGTTTTCCCTTAGCCTGAATCTTTCTTTAAAACACTCTCATTATTTACCCACCTTCTTCTCTCTGATTCAGACGAAAACAGGTGCCATGTTACAAGGACATCAGGATGGCCTGCATCTGGCAATGAGGAGCCATGTTTTGTCAAACTGGAATGTACCGTATTATATGTGCCACAATCTTACAACTATGATAGAAAAAAAAAAAAGAACTTCATAGGAAGTTTTAATTGACAATGGTTCCCATGTAATTTAACATATCAAATAAGCTAAATTAATTTAGCAAATCCTTTGGGATGTTCCAGGTCAAAGAGACTTAAGAGGGCTAATACTCAAAATAAAAAAAAAAAAAAAAAAACACAAAATCCTTCATTCTCTTCAGGAAGGAAAACCAAATTCTGATTTTTTTAAGATTTTATTTATTTGACAGAGATCACAAGTAGGCAGAGAGAGAGAGAGAGAGAGAGAGAGGATGGAGGAGGAAGCAGGTTCCCCGTCCAGCAGGGAGCCCAGTGGGGGACTGAGTCCCAGGACCCTGAGATCATGACCCAAGCCGGAGGTAGAGGCTTAACCCACTGAGCCACCAGGCAGCCCAAATTCTGATGTTTTACCAGCTTACTTTTGATTGGAAAATTCTTCATTCCAATCTTAGACCATCCTGACTACTATACCATTCCTTTCCAAACATTCCTTTTTTAGAAGGCTTTACAACTTTTTCTTTTACATTCAGATTTTTATCCTGAGTTTGCCCTCTTTAGGTAACCAACTTTGCTGTAAAACAAAATTCCTTTCTTTTTTACCCTGGTGGGGGGGAAGATTTCCATTTATCATTCCTTTACTTATGAAAAACACACATCTTACCTTCTTTGCATTCTGAGTTGTTTTTTCTTATTATTTTCAGTAGCCTTCATTACATTACTTAGAATTTTAACTCTTGGAAACTTTCATTTTTATCTTTATTTGTATTTTTAAATTTTTTTTTATTTTTTCAGCATAACAGTATTCATTATTTTTGCACCACACCCAGTGCTCCATGCAATCCGTGCCTTCTACAATACCCACAACCTGGATCCCCCAATCTCCCACCCTAATTTTATTTATATCTATTTAATGTAACTTGTTCCTAACAGTTTCACTGAGATTACCCATAAAAATTGTGTGAGACATGGGGTGGGATCAGTGAAGTAGGAGATGAGGATTGCAGGTTGTGCTTGTCCTGATGTGCACAGGTGATGGCTGGAAATGTTGAATCACTATATTGGGCACATGGAACTAATATAACATGGTGTGTTCTGCAGCTGGAATTAAAATAAAATTTAAAAAAAATAAAATAAAAATTAATTAAAATAAAAATAAAAAAAAATAGGAAACATAAAAGCTTGTCATTCTTCCAAGCTATTTTTTTAACATTTTGAATAGAGATCACATCTACTTATTTTATTAAACCAAGGCACATGGCAGTTTTATTTTTAGTGCTGATAACTAAAGCCAAGTCTATTTGCCCAGATCATATGAATTTGAAACAAATTTAGATTAGTTTCTATCTTTCTGATAGTTTTAGAATGCCCAATCCTTACAAGTACTTGTATCCAATCCAAGGAGATAGGGCACTCTACAAATTAATTTGGGCAATATACGTACAGTGAGAAAAATCTCACATTGACAACATATATTTGTAGACACAAAGACCACTGCATGGAGCCTAGAGTCACTAACATGTATGGAGAAAACGTTAAGATCTGTATGTGTCTCTAGAATATTAAGGAGACTATGCTATAATTTAGGCACAGGAGCCCTTTAGCAGTTTGTATTTTATTTTATTTTTTAAAGATTTTATTTATTTATTTGACAGAGAGAAATCACAAGTAGGCAGAGAGGCAGGCAGAGAGAGAGGAGGAAGCAGGCTCCCTGCCTAGCAGAAAGCCCGATGCGGGGCTTGAACCCAGGACCTGGGATCATGACCTGAGCCAAAGGCAGTGGCTTAACCCACTGAGCCACCCAGGCGCCCCAGCAGTTTGTATTTTATATTTATGTATTATTAGCAGTTTCTATTTTCAAAAGCCATCTTTCCTTTTTTTTTTTTCCCTCAGTCCCTGGCATCTGTAGGTTGGTTTTATATTTCAAAGATACTATAAGATGTATAACTTTAAGGAGAAAAAAAGCCAATCTTTTAAAAGCCCCCTTTGATAAGCAGGAGAAGTTGGGAGATGGGAAAAAGGAATAGGGGAACTTTGAATTGCTGGAAGAGCTGCATTTACAGTTCTGTTCAGGTTTGTGAGGACAGTTGCTCTCAATGACTCACAGACCTGTATTTACATGAAATGACATCCTATGTTGATCCAACCTATCCAGCATAAGAGTTTCAACTTGCTTCCTTCCCTCTGGGTGGATAATTTGAATTTTTAGGATTTTTCACAGTATGGAATGACCCCATTTGGGTATAAGATGGGTTCCCAAAGGGGGTGCAAAGGTACTCTCTCCCAAGATCCAGAGTCACTCATAGTGAGAACCAAAGGAAGGAAACAACCAGCCGCAGGTCCCCAGCAGGCAGAAAGCTAAGAACAAGTATGCAGGATGCCACCAGAAAGAAGGCAATAGCCTATCTCTGTGAGAGAAGGGATCCATAGGAATGGTTCTGGACTTAGAAGGATGAGACAATGTGAAATTTTATTATCCTCTCTGTATCAAGCACTGCAGACAGAGAGATTTGGAAGGAGCTAATTCTGCTAAGGGTTTTAACTATCCCTCTACAGTGCCAGTTTTTGCAGGACCACTTATGCAGGCCCTGGACTTTACTATAATTTCCATTTGGCTGTTTGAGTGTATAGTATTATACCTATATAGTAGCTTTCCAGAAATCATCCAGTTTCATCAGCTCTGGGAGGAGCTTATTTGGGGGCCCTCTCATGAAGCTAGATACTGGGGTGTGTCGAAGGCCATGACTGTGGCAGACATCTGTTTATGGCTGTGTAGTCTATAGAGTGGAAAAACAATTCAGACTAGAATGAGTGCTCAAAGGAGCAAAAATGGGAGCACGAGGAGTTATATCAGTCTTCAATAGTTTTTTTTCTGTTTTAGGTACTTCTCCAACCTTTAATTTTTCATAAAACTTTTACAATGAATGTTTGAATAACTTTGGAATTTTGAAACATTTTATAGACTTCTCTTGTCAATTAACAGAGGTGTCTTAGTCTGCTTAATTGGAGAATGCTTGCTTCTAAATGCATTTCTTAAGTGCTGTTATCTAATTGGAAATTTCCCCATTTGGACATTATATTTCTAGGTTCTAATTGTCCTGTGGGCTAGCAGCAGAATGAAAACTAGCCATTAATGGAATTAACAGCCCCTTCTGCCCAGCTATATATCAACAAATAAGTTGTAGTTCACACTTCTGTCAGGCCTTATTTTTGGATCCCCAACCCAGTTACCAAGCCAGTTCCTTCGGACACAAAACGAGCTTAGTAGGATCTTGCCATTTTTGCAAGATATCTGTAATATTTGGGAAAATAGTTGTTAGTTGTACAATAAGCAGGTGTCCTAGAGGGTGGTGAGCTTGACTCAATCATAATTTAAGGATCCTAGGAGCTAAGACTTCTCTGAGCAGAGCTAACACCTTGCACAAATGTGTCCTGGAATTGGGGATTGTGTGTGTGTTACAGTTTTAGCTCTCAGTACACGAGTTTTCTTGAGGATAATGGCTGACCTATTGTCCTAACTACCCGCTCCCTGACCAACTTATATTACCAAAGGGGTGTTCTTGGGGTGGCAAGGGCTCTAAAAGCTTTTGAATGCTTGACCAATGCCTTCCAATTTTTGCAGGTTATTCTGCCTCTGAGATCCCTGTTAGGAGCAGTCTTTATCTACAAACAAAACAAGACAAACAATAACGTACACCTTGGTGTATGGACAATAAAGATACTACTGAGTTTTGGACAAGGAAGGCTCTGTGTACATCAACAATTCTCCCTGGAACCATGCTTGGATTATACCCAGGGAACTGGGATCTGAAAGTTTAGGGGCTTGGCTCAGAGCAGACGTTTCTGCCAGTTCAATTGGACTCTGGGAAAATATGCAAGCTCAATAGAGCTCTAGACAAACACACCAGCTCAGCTGGGTTCTGGGCATAATCCTTGGCCAGCCCATGTTGACCTGAAAGTCAATTAGATCAGGAGCCTGAATAGAAAGATTGGGGAGCTCAGAACCAAGAAGAACTCACCCATAGGACTTGAAAATTGCAGGGAAGACATGGAACACAAAGGACTCAGGGCTCCCACACCTGTTTCTCCTTGTGTCTGAATGTCCATGGAAGTCCATTTCTGATCCCATTGCTGCCACCAAATTTATTAAATAACAAAAATTCAACCAAGTAAATGTTAAAGATACAAAGGCTGTATTAATCAATCAATTCATGAGTGAGGCATCATCCCACCTTGCAAGTATAGGTGAGCTCCAAAGGATTACAGCAAAGGAAAAGGAGGAAAAAGGGAAATCATTAACAATACGTCCACTGTGGGATGTCTGGGTGGCTCAGTGGGTTAAGTCTCTGCCATTGGCACAGGTCATGATCTCAGGGTCCTGCGATGGATCCCCACATTGGGCTCAATGCTCAGCAGGGAGCCTGTTCCCCCCCCCTGATGTCTGCCTCTCTGCTTAGTTGCGGTCTCTGCTGTCAAATAAATGGGTAAAATCTGTTTTAAAAATCCATTGTATGGGGCGCCTGGGTGGCTCAGTGGGTTAAAGCCTCTGCCTTCGGCTCAGGTCATGATCCCAGGGTCCTGGGATTGAGCCCGCATCGGGCTCTCTGCTCTGCAGGGAGCCTGCTTCCTCTCTCTCTCTCTCTGCCTGCCTCTCTGCCTACTTGTGATCTCTGTCTGTCAAATAAATAAATAAAATCTTTAAAAAAAAAATCCATTGTATTAGGTATTCTTTCCCTCCTAAGAAGAATGGGAGGGATCAATCAGGAATCTTCCTGGGGCTGAAGAGGAAACTCTGATTTCGCTGCTTAAAGGTCTCTTCTGGGGGAAGAAATTGTTCTTGAGTTAAGTAGTAAGTTTTGGTTTAGTGACCTGGGCCTTAAGTTAAAGGTTGCCATTTTGGGTCTGTAGGTTTTTTTTTTTTCCTTTAAGATTGTATTTATTTATTTATTTATTTATTTATTTATTTATTTGTCAGAGAGAAAGAGAGGGAACACAAGCAAGGGGAGCAGCAGGCAGAGGGAGAAGATTAGGGATCCTTAAGTGGGACTTAATCCCAGAACACTCAGATCATGACCTGAGCATAAGGCAGATGCTTAACCAATGGAGGCACCCATTCATCTCTATGACTTTCTTTTAACAGACCCAAGAAGATGAAGACTGACTTTAAAATTTAAGACTTCTATATAGAAAGTTCTTCACAGGTCTTGTTATGTGCTTTCCACCAACCGCTGAAAATTTTCTCTTTAAGAACAGGGAAAAGTACAAACAAAAATTCCTCCCCATGGGCTCTCTGGAGCCTTAATCCATGATGTGAATGCTCAGGAGTTGATTTCTGAACCTGGTGAGTTACTGATCCACTACCTGGCCAGGGAACATTCAGCCATCTCCACACAATTTCTAAATATGAC
This sequence comes from Lutra lutra, assembly GCF_902655055.1. NCBI lineage: Eukaryota > Metazoa > Chordata > Mammalia > Carnivora > Mustelidae > Lutra > Lutra lutra. Next base: position 441,314 of record NW_025923833.1, on the reverse strand, counting down.
CAAAGACTGCACCAATGAGGTTAATTTTGGATACCATGCCTGAATCACAAATAACCTTGAGTGGTTAGGAAAAGTATATTGGCCTTACTGTAGTGATCCTCCTTGGGACAGTAGTACATGCTGCATCCCTCCCACACCTGGCACATACTAGAAGTGTAATAATGTTTGCTGAGCAGCATTTACCAATGTTAAGGAATACATTCCTTGTGTACAATGGAAAAATAGACACGTTAGACTCACCTAATCTTCACTTGAAATTTCACCTTACAGTGATATATAAAATATAAATTTGAGAAACCCAAGACCCTATTAAAACCTCAGCAGCCAAATTATTATTTTCTGTAGAGCTGCAGTATGGCTCCAAGAAATGAACAGCATTTTGTTGCCTTGATCTTATTGTTTATGATTTATACTTTGGGTAGAGCAAGATTGAAGTCAGAGGGAATTTGAATGCTGACTAAAACATTCCTGAAAAATGTCTAATTGTTCTTATTTCCTGATCGAGTAAGATCATCAAAAATGGTTTTCTTTTGTGAGTTTATTGTGTGTGAGGTTGCTAGATGCTTTCATGTGTATTGTTTCATTTGATGCATATCATGACCCTAAAAAAATCACTGTGACCTTAATATTTGGCTGACAAAACTAAGGGGAGAAAGGGCAAGTGATTTTGTCTTTTTCATTTTCTCTGTATGTCCCAAAGCCTCTACTATTTTGACTCCATGGGGACATATAGCAGGATATTTATGCTACTGTTAAAAGCATCAACATGAAAGAAAGACATCTAGTCCTTTGTTTTCCATGAATACTTTACAGAAAGTTACGGTATTCCCTTTGGTGGAAAAAATAGTTTCTAGGAGGTTATATCTTCTTTTATAAGCATATAACTTTGTTTATTGAAGGAGAAAGAATCTCTTGATCAATCCTTCCAATATTACACTCATGTTTGATGATACATTTTTGTTCTTTATCCATTGACACTCCAATCACAGTCAGCCAGCTGAATTTCATGTATGTGTCATTTGTTTTCATGGTGTCTCCCAGCTGGGATTTCAGAATGGGTTTGCCATTCTATTCTTTCCAATATATCTTGATAAAATCAGGGGGAAAGTCCTCAAGAAGACAAAGATATGTTCCAGCCCTATGGAGTGTTCTTTGGCAATTGAAGGAAGCAGTATTGTGGCTTGGGGGAAATATCTTCATTGGAACTTGTTTTTGTGGGGGAAAATGGAGTAGCAGATAAAAATATTATTAGAGAAACCCAGACATTAAGTGGTTTGGAAACACTAAACACATTTAAAAAGGAAGGAAAATTGTTATATAATTAGGCTTTACCATGGCCTTTTATCCACAATGGGTTATGAGGTAATGATTGTTCTTAGTTTCCATAGGAAAAGAGGTTCAAGACATTATGTAACTTGTCCAAAGACACAGCTATTAAATGGCAGAGCCTGATTGAAACATTGAAGTTTATTAAACAATACATTGTCATTTGTTAGAATGGGAATCCATTTCCACAGGTGCTTGATAATTTATCAGGTTGACCTTTTAGCTTCAAATATGGATCCCATGTCCACTTCGAATACTGAAGTACTTCTCTTTGATTTCTGATTTTATAGAACATCTTGTTCTTACATGAGTACTGGTCCAGAATTTTGATTAGGGCAATGTTTAAAGTGGTACCCTCAAAGTATTTGCAATGATTTAAATTTAGAAACGATGTGCCAAAATCTCTAAAACCTCTATTTGAAGCATTTATGATTTTAAGAAATGTTTTTATACTAGCCTTATCAAATATTGCACTGATCAGATTTTGTTTTGCTTAACAAATCTTCACTAAAAACACGTCTTAAAGAGTTCACTTATTTTTTTTTTTTTGAAAGAGAGAATGAGTCGGGGTAGGGGCAGTGGAGTGGGAGAAAGCAGACTCCCCGCCAAGTAGGGAGGCTAACAAGACACTGTGCTCCAGCTCGGGACTCCAGGATCATGACTTGAACCAAAGATAGATGTTTTACCAACTGAGCCATGCAGGTGCCCCTAAAAGCACGTTTTATATTCAAGTTTTATTTGAAGTTAAATCATGACTAAGAAGAAACCATTTTTTGACTCTAAACATTTTCCTTCCACCCCAAATTAATTTGTCCTACAATCATCTTGATGTTTTCATTTACTTCACCTGTTGAAAAAGTTATATATACTGGTGTAATATTAACAGTTATGGTTCCAGAGCTTTTTGCAGACCCAATGTCAGGGAAACATCATGGTTTCCAAGGGCATGTTATCTGAATGTTGGAATGTTACCAGATTACATTTATTGTTAATTTAGTGATTGAAATTATAAATAGTAGAACCCTTTCCAATTTGGTTCCCAACTGAAATATAAATGCTTTACTTATTTTCTCTTTGGGCTACTTTAGAGTTAGAATAATAATTTCATGGGCAACTTCTTAAGAAAATGAAAAATTGGATTTCTTCCTTGGGAGGAAAGAAAAAAAATTCTTGAGAATTTCTGCCTGTGAACAAAGTTCCTGAATTTTATAAAACCTCAGTTAAAATACAATGATGAGTGTTTTCTCATGGTGTAAATAGAATTGGATCAAATATACTTGTTTAAGTTTGTACTTCTTGCTTGTAGTGCAAATAGTATTTTTTATAGTAGTTAGACTCTGTATATTTTCCCAAAAATATACCTTGTTTTAAACCTAAAAAGCATGTTATATAAAGCAAGATTTATTTTTCAAAGTAATGATATTTATGTAATTTTTGCCACTAGGCAATGCAGTAAAGAATCTAGTCGTCATAGTAGAAACTTTAGCTTTTTATGGGAACACAAGCATTAACTTGGAGTCTGGTTAAAAGAACTCAAAAAGGGGCGCCTGGGTGGCTCAGTGGGTTATCCTCTGCTTTCGGCTCTGGTCATGATCTCAAGGTCCTAGGATCGAGCCCCACATCGGGCTCTCTGCTCAGCAGGAAGCCTGCTTCCTCCTCCCTCTCTCTGCCTGCCGCTCTGACTACTTATGATCTCTGTCTGTCAAATAAATAAATAAAATCTTAAAAAAAAAAAGAACTCAAAAAGAGCAAAAGATCTTAAGGGGCTACTGATGGAATCAGGCAGTCACGAACATGGTCTAATCCCACAGGCCCAGGATGGTTACTACCAACGACAACCCATGCCAGAGAGAGTGGGCAGAGTCTCCATTCCATGGTCCCTGAGCTCTCAGCTTTCTGCTACTTGCACTACTGCTTGGCTGGGAGGACTCCTGTCCACACGTGAGAGTCCGGTGTGGGCTCCTGCTGGTGCTCTCTAGGTCCACAGACTTCCACGCTCTTCTTACCCTACATGGACTCTGGGGTCTGAGTGCGCTATCGCCCATGTGTGAGAGAGTCTGGTGTGAGCACCAGCTGGTGCTCTCTAGTACTGTGGCTTTCTCTCACTGGCCAAAGGGTCTGAATGATTCCAGGCCATGCCTGAGAGAACGCTGCATGATCTCTAGTCAGGATCCCTCAATGGCAGCCTCCCACAAACTGCGTGACCTTGGGGTCTGAACACACCCTGCCTTGGGCCTGGACAGTAGTCCTGGCAAAGGCAGCCTCTGGCAGGGGGCTCCCTGGACCAATATCATTCACAGTTTTAGTGGCACGGGGGTGAAGAGACAAGCAGGCACCTCGTGACCATGGAGACAGTGGCTGGGGGAGTACACTTATTGTGGGAGGTTGTGCTGTTCAGCGAAGTTTGTGGTGAGGGAGGGGAGTCTATGTGTTCTGGACCACAGAGGGGAGCACACTGAGGCTTCTCTCTGAGGCAGAGGTCTGGGTGCAGTTTGCTTTCAACGAAACCTTCAAAAAGCCACCAAAGGAAAAAACAAACAAACAAACAAAAACCTCCAGAGAACAAAACTCTGAAAAACCAGTTTCCACAGAGCCCAGCTCCTTGAGAGGAGTAAGGGAGACTCAGCCCAAGCAAGACTGACTGAAAAACAACGCAGCAAGCTCCTTCCCCATAAGGCAAGCCAAAAGAATGAGAAAACATTCACCACAGGGTCTCCAAAAACTATAAAACTCCAACATCAGGGGGAAAAAATATATTAGCTAATGGTATTTCCTTAAAACCTGGAAATTTCATAGATATAACTTTTTTTAAAAAATTCATTATCAAGATTGTTTTTTTTTTTTAAATTTAATGTATTTACCATTATAGCTAGAGGTTTAATACAACCTATTTCATAATAACCTTTTAACTTGAACTTTATTCATACATATATGTGTTTTTCTTTTTCTTTTCTTTTTTCTCTTTTTTAAATATACATATAGATATAAGCGTCAAGGTATTCCTTTTTCCCTATTCAATATTATCCCTGTATATAAACCAGTTTTATTCTCCCTTTATCTTTGAAAAGTTGAGTCCTTTAACAAAGATATCAAGATACTCCCAGGAAGAACCAAACTAACATTCCTCACCCACACTGAGGATTTATAACCACCTTCCAACTTTTTCTTCTGTCAGTGTTTCTGCATATCTTTTTTTTTTTTTCTGGTATATAAATCTTATTCTTGTACTTTATTTTGGCTGGGTTCTTTTTTTTTCTAATTTACTTTTTCAGTCTTTTTGTTTGTTCATTGCTGTTCATATACATTATAAATCTTACTTTGGGGGCTCATTTTGGCTGGGCCTTCTCTTTTTTTCTCTCTCCCTCTCTTTCTCTCTCCTTTTTTTTTTCTTTTTGTCCTTTCTTTTTGGTGGTGACTTCCAAATAGCTCTGCAATGTTCCGGATTACACCTTTCCTGGATCATGGTGGATATATTCAGTTGTACATCCCCTCATCCAGCTCTCACCAAAATCACTAGGAGGAGGAACACCCAACAGAGGAAAAATTCAGAGACCAGAGACTATTGGATATCAACCTAAACCAGGTTTTGGAAATGGAAATCAGGGTAACAATTATCCAGGCACTAGCTAGGTTTTCAAACACCATTCGTGGCAACATATAATTTCTAAGGGCTGAAGGGAGAGAAAATCTGGCAGAAGTTAAAAATCCTATCAGTGAGATCCAATCTAATCTACATACTCTAACACCTAGAGTAAAAAAGGCAGAAGAGCAATTTACTGATCTAGAAAATAATGGAAAAAGAAGAATAAGGAGGAGGCCTGGAACAAATAGCTTAAAAGTCATGACAACAGACTTAGGCTAAAAATGACGCCATGAGTGATAAAAATATGTTTATAAAGCTGTTAAAAAAAAAAAGAAAGGAAGGATGAATACCCAAGTTTTGTAGCAACATGGACGGGACTGGAAGAGATTATGCTGAGTGAAATAAGTCAAGCAGAGAGAGTCAATTATCATATGGTTTCACTTATTTGTGGAGCATAACAAATAGCATGGAGGACAAGGGGAGATGGAGAGGAGAAGGGAGTTGAGGGAAATTGGAAGGGGAGGTGAACCATGAGAGACTATGGACTCTGAAAAACGATCTGAGAATTTTGAAGGGGTGGGGGGTGGGAGGTTGGGGGCACCAGGTGGTGGGTATTGTAGAGGGCACAGATTGCATGGAGCACTGGGTGTGGTGCAAAAATAATGAATACTGTTATGCTGAAAAAATAAAAAAAATTAAAAAAAAATGACGCCATGAAATGTTCCAGTGTCAAAATTATGGGAAGAATGAGGGGGAGGAGAAAGAGAACACTAGAAGATATAGTTGAATAAATCCTGGATGAACATTTTCCTAACCTGGAGAATGAAACAAGTGTTCACGTCCTAGAGGCAGAGAAGACTCTACCTAAGAACAATGAGGCTAGAAAGACCTCCAGACATAATTTGAAATTCCTCATTTATAAATTCAGAATATGTCTTCATGGTAGCTGGGGGAAGAGACCCCTGCATATAGAGGGAGGACCATCAGAATAACGTCACACCTGTCCGCAGGAACCTAGCAAGCCAGAAAAGCTGGCAAGGCATATTCAGGGCAATAAATGAGAAGAATATACAGCCAAGAATACTTTTTCTAGCCAGGCTGACATTCAAAATAGATGGAGAGTTAAAGAGCTTCCAAGACTGGCAAGGTTTAAAAGTGTACATGACCACCAAGCTGGCACTACAAGAAATATTAAAGGGGGAGGGTTCTATAAAAGAACAAACAACCACAGAGTGACAAAGAACAGAAAGTTACAGAGACAATCTATGGAAACAAGGACTTCATAGGCAACATGGTATCAATAAAAATGTATCTTTCAATAATCACTCTCAATTTGAATGGCCTAAATCCTCCCATAAAATGGCACAGGGTTGCAGATTGGATAAATTTACAAGACCCATCCATATGCTGTCTAAAAGATACCCTATTAGAACCTAAAGATAGAACCAGACTGAAAGTGAAGGGATGGAGAAACATCTTTCATGCGAATGGGCCTCAAAAGGAAGCTGGTATAGCAATTCTCATATCCGATAAACTAGATTTTAAACTAAAGACTGTGTCAGAGATACAGAAGGACACTACATCATTCTTAATGGGTCTATCCACCAAGATGATTTAGCAATTGTAAATATTTATGCCTCCAGTATGGGAGCAGCCAACTACATAAGCCAAATATTAATCAAAATAGTCAGATTAATAGGAATAATTAATACTATGGGATCTTAACATGCCATGCCACATGTAGTAGACAGATCATCCAAACAGAAACTCAATAAAGAAATAAGAGCTTTGAATGATACATTGGACCAGACAGACCTCATAGATATATACAGAACATTCCACTCAAGTGCACATGGAAATTTCTCCAGAATTGACCACGTACTGGGTCACAAATTAGGGCTCAATCAATACCAAAAGATTGAGATTATTGCCTGCCCTTTCACAGACCACAATGCTTTGAAACTGGAACTCAACCACAAGAAAAAATTTGGAAGGAATTCAAATACTTGGAAGCTAAAGACCACCCTACTTAAGAATGTTTGGATCAAGTAGGAAGTCAAAAGAACTTAAAAAAATCCCTGGAACCAATGAGAATGAAGACACATCGATCCAAAACCTATGGGACATGGCAAAGGTGGTCCTAAGGGGGAAATTGATAGCCATACAAGCCTCACTCAAAAAAAATTGATAAATCCCAAGTACACTAGCTCTCTTTACATCTTAAAGAACTGGAAAATCAACAACAAATTAAGCCAATGCCATGCACAAGAAGGGAAACAATCAAGATTAGAGCAGGGATCAATGAGATAGAATCTAGAGATGCAGCGGGACACATCAAATAGCAAGAAGTTGGTTCTTTGACATAATTAATAAGATCAATAAAACAAAGGCCAAATTAATCCAAAAGAAAAGAGAGAGGACCCAAATTAATAAAATTATGAATGAAAGGGGAGAGATCACAACTGACACCGAGGAAACAGAAACAATCATCAGAAATTATCAACAGTTTTGTGCCAGTAAGTTAAGCAATCTAGGAGAACTGGATACATTCCTGGAAACAAATAAACTTCCCAGACTGAAATAGGAAGAAACTGACAACCTGAATAGACTAATATCTAGTAACGAGACTGAAGCAGTGATCAAAACCTCGGAAAAAAAAAACAAAAAAAACAAGACGGCACCTAATGGATTCCCTTGGGATTCTACCAAACATTCACAGAAGAAATAATACCTATTTTCTTGAATATTCTTTCTTCAAATTCTCTTGAAAATTCATTAAAAAAAAAAAGAAACAGAAGGAAAACTTCCAGACTCATTCTAGGAAGCCAGCATTACCCTTATCCCCAACCAGGCAAAGACCCCATCAAAAAGGAGATTTTCAGACCAATATCCCTGATGAATATGGATGCCAAGGTTCTCAACAAGATCCTAGCTATTGGGATCAAACAGTACATTAAAAGATTATCCACCATGAACAGGTTGGATTTACCCTGGGATGCAGGCATGGTTTAATATTCACAAATGATTGAGATACAATAAATCAATTAGAGAAGAGAGGAAAACCACTTGGTCCTCTCAATTAATGCAGAAATAGCATTTGACAAAATACTGCATCCATTCTTGATTAAAACCATTCAAAATATAGGGATAGAAGGAAGATTCCTGAACTTCATCAAATCTGTGAAAAACCCACAGTGAATATCATTCTTTTTTTTTATTAATTTTTTTTTCAGCATAACAGTATTCATTATTTTTGCACCACACCCAGTGCTCCATGCAATCCGTGCCCTCTACAATACCCACCACCTGGTGCCCCCAACCTCCCACCCCCCACCCCTTCAAAATTCTCATATCGTTTTTCAGAGTCCATAGTCTCTCATGGTTCACCTCCCCTTCCAATTTCCCTCAACTCCCTTCTCCTCTCCATCTCCCCTTGTCCTCCATGCTATTGGTTATGCTCCACAAATAAGTGAAACCATATGATAATTGACTCTCTCTGCTTGACTTATTTCACTCAGCATAATCTCTTCCAGTCCCGTCCATGTTGCTACAAAACTAGGGGATTCATCCTTTCTTTTTTTTTTTTTTTTTTTTTACAGCTTTATAAACATACATTTTTATCCCCAGGGGTACAGGTCTGCGAATCGCCAGGATTACACACTTCACAACACTCACCATAGCACATACCCTCCCCGATATCCATAACCCCACCCCCTCTCCCCACCCCCCCCCCCCATCAACCCTCAGTTTGTTTTGTGAGATTAAGAGTCACTTATGGTTTGTCTCCCTCCCAATCCCATCTTGTTTCATTTACTCTTCTCCTACCCCCTCGACCCCCCATGTTGCATCTCCTCTCCCTCATATCAGGGAGATCATATGATAGTTGTCTTTCTCCCATTGACTTATTTCGCTAAGCATGATACCCTCTAGTTCCATCCATGTCATCGCAAATGGCAAGATTTCATTTCTTTTGATGGCTGCATAGTATTCCATTGTGTATATATACCACATCTTCTTTATCCATTCGTCTGTAGATGGACATCTAGGTTCTTTCCATAGTTTGGCTGTTGTAGACATTGCTGCTATAAACATTCGGGTGCACGTGCCCCTTCGGATCACTATGTTTGTATCTTTAGGGTAAATACCCAGCAGTGCAATTGCAGGGTCATAGTGGTAGTTCTATTTCAACATTTTGAGGAACCTCCATGCTGTTTCCAGAGTTGGTTGCACCAGCTTGCATTCCCACCAACAGTGTAGGAGGGTTCCCCTTTCTCCGCATCCTCGCCAGCATCTGTCATTTCCTGACTTGTTAATTTTAGCCATTCTGACTGGTGTGAGGTGATATCTCATTGTGGTTTTGATTTGTATTTCCTGATGCCGAGTGATGTGGAGCACTTTTCATGTGTCTGTTGGCCATCTGGATGTCTTCTTTGCAGAAAATGTCTGTTCATGTCCTCTGCCCATTTCTTGATTGGATTATTTGTTCTTTGGGTGTTGAGTTTGCTAAGTTCTTTATAGATTTTGGACACTAGCCCTTTATCTGATATGTCATTTGCAAATATCTTCTCCCATTCTGTCAGTTGTCTTTTGGTTTTGTTCACTGTTTCCTTTGCTGTGCAAAAGCTTTTGATCTTGATAAAATCCCAAAAGTTCATTTTTGCCCTTGCTTCCCTTGCTTTGGTGATGTTTCCTAGGAAGATGTTGCTGCGGCTGACGTCGAAGAGGTTGCTGCCTGTGTTCTCCTCGAGGGATTTTGATGGATTCCTTTCTCACATTGAGATCCTTCATCCATTTTGAGTCTATTTTCGTGTGTGGTGTAAGGAAATGATCCATTTCATTTTTCTGCATGTGGCTGTCCAATTTCCCAACACCATTTATTGAAGAGGCTGTCTTTGTTTCCATTGGACATTCTTTCCTGCTTTGTCGAAGATGAGTTGACCAGAGAGTTGAGGGTCCATTTCTGGGCTCTCTATTCTGTTCCATTGATCTATGTGTCTGTTTTTGTGCCAGTACCATGCTGTCTTGATGATGACAGCTTTGTAATAGAGCTTGAAGTCCGGAATTGTGATGCCACCAACTTTGGCTTTCTTTTCAATATTCCTTTGGCTATTCGAGGTCTTTTCTGGTTCCATATAATTTAGGATTATTTGTTCCATTTCTTTGAAAAAAATGGATGGTACTTTGATAGGAATTGCATTAAAATGTCTAGATTGCTTTAGGTAGCATAGACATTTTCACAATATTTATTCTTCCAATCCAGGAGCATGGAACATTTTTCCATTCTTTGTGTCTTCCTCAATTTCTTTCATGAGTACTTTATAGTTTCTGAGTATAGATTCTTAGTCTCTTTGGTTAGGTTTATTCCTAGGTATCTTATAGTTTTGGGTGCAATTGTAAATGGGATGGACTCCTTATTTCTCTTTCTTCTGTCTTGTTGTTGGTGTAGAGAAATGCAACGTGATTTCTGTGCATTGATTTTATATCCTGACACTTTACTGAATTCCTGTACAAGTTCTAGCAGTTTTGGAGTGGAGTCTTTGGGTTTTCCACATAGAGTATCATATCATCTGCGAAGAGTGATGAGTTTGACTTCTTCTTGGCCGATTTGGATGCCTTTAATTTCCTTTTGTTGTCTGATTGCTGAGGCTAGGACTTCTAGTACTATGTTGAATAGCAGTGGTGATAATGGACATCCCTGCCGTGTTCCTGACCTTAGCGGAAAAGCTTTCAGTTTTTCTCCATTGAGAATGATATTTGCGGTGGGTTTTCATAGATGGCTTGATAATATTGAGGTATGTGCCGTCTATCCCTACACTTTGAAGAGTTTTGATCAGGAAGGGATGCTGTACTTTGTCAAAAATGCTTTTTCAGCATCTATGGAGAGTATCATATGGTTCTTGTTCTTTCTTTTATTAATGTGTTGTATCACATTGATTGATTTGCAGGATGTTGACCAGCCTTGCAGGCCCTGGAATAAATCCCACTTGGTCGTGGTGAATAATCCTTTTAACGTACTGTTGAATCCTATTGGCTAGTATTTTGGCGAGAATTTTGCATCTGTGTTCATCAAGGATATTGGTCTGTAGTTCTCTTTTTTGTTGGGATCCTTGTCTGGTTTTGGGATCAAGGTGATGCTGGCCTCATAAAATGAGTTTGGAAGTTTTCCTTCTATTGCTATTTTTGGAACAGTTTCAGGAGAATAGGAATTAGTTCTTCTTTAAATGTTTGGTAGAATTCCCCCGGAAGCCGTCTGGCCCTGGGCTTTTGTTTGTTTGGAGATTTTGATGACTGTTTCAATCTCCTTACTGGTTATGGGTCTGTTCAGGCTTTCTATTTCTTCCTGGTTCAGTTGTGGTAGTTTATATGTCTCTAGGAATGCATCCATTTCTTCCAGATTGTCAAATTTGTTGGCGTAGAGTTGCTCATAGTATGTTCTTATAATTGTCTGTATTTCTTTGGTGTTCGTTGTGATCTCTCCTCTTTCATTCATGATTTTATTTATTTGGGTCCTTCTCTTTTCTTTTGATAAGTCTGGCCAGGGGTTTATCAATCTTATTAATTCTTTCAAGAACCAGCTCCTAGTTTCGTTGATTTGTTCTATTGGTTTTTTGGTTCTATTTCATTGATTTCTGCTCTGATCTTTATGATTTCTCTTCTCCTGCTGGGTTAGGGTTTCTTTCTTGTTCTTTCTCCAGCTCCTTTAGGTGTAGGGTTAGGTTGTGTACCTGAGACCTTTCTTGTTCTTGAGAAAGGCTTGTAACCGCTATATATGTTCCTCTCAGGACTGCCTTTGTTGTGTCCCACAGATTCTGAACTGTTTGTGTTTCATTATCAGTTGTTTCCATAAATTTTTTCATTCTTCTTTGATTTCCTGGTTGACCCATTCATTCTTTAGAAGGATGCTGTTTAGTCTCCATGTATTTGGGTTCTTTCCAATTTCCTCTTGTTATTGAGTTCTAGCTTTAGAGCATTGTGGTCTGAAAATATGCAGGGAATGATCCCAATCTTTGATACCGGTTGAGACTTGATTTAGGACCAAGAATGTGATCTATTCTGGAGAACGTTCCATGTGCACTAGAGAAGAATGTGTATTCTGTTGCTTGGGATGAAATGTTCTGAATATATCTGTGATGTCCATCTGGTCCAGTGTGTCATTTAAGGCCTTGATTTCCTTGTTGATCTTTTGCTTGGATGATCTGTCCATTTCAGTGAGGGGAGTGTTAAAATCCCCTACTATTATTGTATTCTTGTCGATGTGTTTCTTTGATTTTGTTATTAATTGGTTTATATAGTTGGCTGCTCCCACGTTAGGGGCATAGATATTTAAAATTGTTAGATCTTCTGTTGGACAGTTCCTTTGAGTATGATATAGTGTCCTTCCTCATCTCTTATTATAGTCTTTGGCTTAAATCTAATTGATCTGATATAAGGATTGCCACTCCTGCTTTCTTCTGATGTCCATTAGCATGGTAAATTCTTTTCCACCCCCTCACTTTAAACCTGGAGGTGTCTTCGGGTGTAAGATGAGTTTCTTGTAGGCAACATATAGATGGTTTTTGGTTTTTTATCCATTCTGATACCCTGTGTCTTTTGATTGGGGCATTTAGCCCATTAACATTCAGGGTAAGTATTGAGAGATATGATTTAGTGCCATTGTATTGCCTGTAAGGTGACTGTTATTGTATATTGTCTCTGTTTCTTTCTGATCTACTACTTTTAGGTGTCTCTCTTTGCTTAGAGGACCCCTTTCAATATTTCCTGTAGAGCTGGTTTGGTATTTGCAAATTCTTTCAGTTTTTGTTTGTCCTGGAAGCTTTTAATCTCTCCTTCTATTTTCAATGATAGCCTAGCTGGATATAGTATTCTTGGCTGCATGTTTTTCTCATTTAGTACTCTGAATATATCATGCCAGCTCTTTCTGGCCTGCCAGTCTCTGTGGATAAGTCGGCTGCCAATCTAATATTTTTACCATTGTACGTGACAGACTTCTTTTCCCGGGCTGCTTTCAGGATCTTTTCTTTGTCACGAAGACTTGTCAATTTTACTATTAGGTGACGGGGTGTGGACCTATTCTTATTGATTTTGAGGGGGGTTCTCTGAACCTCCTGGATTTTGATGCTTGTGCCCTTTGCCATATTGGGGAAATTCTCTCCAATAATTCTCTCCAATATACCTTCTGCTCCCCTCTCTGTTTCCTCTTCTTCTGGAATCCCAATTATTCTAATGTTGTTTCGTCTTATGGTGTCACTTATCTCTCGAATTCTCCCCTCGGGGTCCAGTAGCTGTTTGTCCCTCTTTTGCTCAGCTTCTTTATTCTCTGTCATTTGGTCTTCTATAGCGCTAATTCTTTCTTCTGCCTCATTTATCCTAGCAGTGAGAGCCTCCATTTTGATTGCACCTCATTAATAGCTTTTTTGATTTCAACTTGGTTAGATTTTAGTTCTTTTACTTCTCCAGAAAGGGCTTTTATATCTCCCGAGAGGGTTGCTTTAATATCTTCCATGCCTTTTCAAGCCCGGCTAGAACCTTGAGAATCATCATTCTGAACTCTATATCGGACATATTACCAATGTCTGTATTGATTAGGTCCCTAGCCTTTGGTACTGGCCTCTTGTTCTTTTTTTTGTTGTGAATTTTTCCGCCATTGTCATTTTGTCCAGATAAGAGTTTATGAAGGAGCAAGTAAAATACTAAAAGGGTGGCAACAACCCCAGGAAAATATGCTTTAGGCCAAATCAGAAGAGATCCTGAATTGTGAGGGGGGAGAAAGGGGATAAAAAGGGGGTTCAGAAGAAAGAAAAAAAAAAACTATTAAAAAAAAGAAAGCCGATAAAGAAATAATATAAAAAGAGGAAAAAAAAATATATATATTAGATAAACTATTTAAAAAAACGTTAAAAAAAAAGAAAATGGTAAAAGTTAAAAAAAAATTTAGCAGAAGAAGAGAAAAAGAAAAAAAAAATTGAAAAAGAAAAAAAAAATTAATTAACTGCAAGGCTAAAAAATCATGGGGAGAAAGCCATGAGTTCCGTGCTTTGCTTTCTTCTCCTCTGGAATTCCGCCGTTCTCCTTGGTAGGTGAACTTGGTCCTGGCTGGGTTTTCCCGTAGATCTTCTGGGGGAGGGGCCCGTTGTAGTGATTCTAAAGCGTCTTTGCCCCAGCGGAGTTGCACCGCCCTTACCCCGGGCCGTGCTGAGTCATCCGCTCGGGTTCGCTTTCGGGAGCTTTTGTTCCCTGAGCGCTTTCCGTAGAGTCCAGAGGACGGGAATAAAGATGGCGGCCTCCCAGTCTCCGGCCCGGAGGAGCCGAGAGCCCGGGGCCCCACTCCTCAGTGCGCCCTCAGAGAACAGTGCCAAATGACTCTCATCACCCTGGCCTCCGGCCGTGCTCCGAGCTGACCGAGCCTGCGACCGGTTCAAGGCAACCCTGAGCTGAGAGTCACTCCTCGGCTTTGTCTCTACAGCCGGCTTCCCCGTTCTAATACCGGTAAGCTCTGCGACACTGAACAACCCCTGATCCTTCTGGGACCTGCGGGACCTGAGGCCGCGCTTACCCCGCCTGGGCTTTCACCCCAGTTAAGCCTCTGGAGCGATGTCCCTCAGCAGAAACAGACTTTAAAAGTCCTGATTTTGCTCCGTTGCTCCGCCGCTCGCCGGGAGCCGGCCCCTCCCCCGCGGTCTATCTTCCCAGTCGCTTTGGATTCACTTCTCCGCCAGTCCTACCTTGCCAGAAAGTGGTTGATTTCTGTTTCTGGAATTGCTGTTCGTTCTTCTCTTCATCTCCCATTGGATTTGTAGGTGTTTGCAATCTTTAGATAAGCTATTTAGCTGATCTCCCGCTACCCGAAGTAGTCTCAGCCTGCTACTTCTCCGCCATCTTGACTCCTCCTCCGCGAATATCATTCTTAATGGGGAAACGCTGACAGCCTTCCCTTTGAGATCAGGAACACGAAAAGGATGCTTACTCTCGCCACTCTTGTTCAACATAGTGTTTTAAGAGTCCTAGCAACAGCAATCAGACAACAAAGAGAAATAAAAGTATTCAAATTGGCAATGAAGAAGTTAAACACTCTTTCTTCAGACGACATGATACTTTATATGGAAAACCCAAAAGACTTCACCTGCAAACTACTAGAACTCATACAGCATTCAGCAATATACAGGATACAAATCATGTACAGAAATCAGTTGGTTTTCTATACATTACACTGAAAACACAGAAAGGGAAATTGGAGAATCGATTGCATTTACTATGGCTCCACAAACTATAAGATACCTGAGAATCAACCTAACCAAAGTGGTAAAAGATCTGTACTAGAGAACTCCCTGATGAATCTCCCTGATGGCTAATAAGGATGAGCACTTTTTTCATGTGTTTGTTAACATTGTATGTCTGCTTTGGATAAGTGTCTATTAATGTCTGCTGCCCATTTTTTAAAAATGTAATATCTATTTTTTTATTTTTTTATATTTTCAGCATAACAGTATTCATTATTTTTGCACCACACCCAGTGCTCCATGCAATCTGTGCCCTCTACAATACCCACCACCTGGTGCCCCCAACCTCCCACCCTCACCACTTCAAAATTCTCAGATCGTTTTTCAGAGTCCATAGTCTCTCATGGTTCACCTCCCCTTCCAATTTCCCTCAACTCCCTTCTCCTCTCCATCTCCCTTGTCCTCCATGCTATTTGTTATGCTCCACAAATAAGTGAAACTCTCTCTGCTTGACTTATTTCACTCAGCATAATCTCTTTCCAGTCCCGTCCATGTTGCTACAAACTTGGGTATTCATCCTTTCTTTTTTCTTTTTTTTTTTTACAGCTTTATAAACCTATATTTTTTGAGTGTTGAGGTTGAGGTGTTCTTTATAATCTTAGGTATCAGCCCCTTGTCTGTATGTCATTTGTGAATATAGTTCTCCTATTCTGTAGGTTGCCTCTTTGTTGTGTTGACTGTTTCCTTTGCTGTGCAGAATCTTTTGATCTCATGAAGTCCCAAAATTTCATTTTTGCTTTCATTTCCTTTGCCTTTGGAGACATATCTTGAAAGAATTTGCTGTGACCCATGTCAAAGTGGTTACTCCTATGTTCTCCTCTAGGATTCTGATGGATTCCTGCCTCATGTTGAGGTATCTTATCTATTTTGAGTTTATCTTGTGTATGCTGTAAGAGCATGGTCGAGTGTTATTCTTTTCACATAGCTGTCCAATTTCTCAGCACATTTATTGAAGAGGCCTTCTTTTTTTCCACTGGATATTTTTTCCTGTTTTGACAAAGATTATTTGACCATAGAGCTGTGGGTCCATTTCTGGACTCTCTACTCTGTTCTACTGGTTTGATGTTGGTTTTTGTGCCAGTACCATGTTGTCTTGATGATCACAGTTTTTAGTAAAGCTGAAATTAGGCACGTGATCCCCCCAGGTTGTTTATCTTTTTTTTTAAGGCTTTGAATGGTTATTTTATTTTTTTTAATTTGATAGACAGAGATCACAAGTAGTCAGAGAGGCAGGCAGGAGAGAAGGAGGAGCAGGTTCCCTGCTAAGCAAGAGCCCGAGCGGGCTCGATCCCAGGACCCTGGGATCATGACCTGAGCCGAAGGCAGAGGCTTTAACACACTGACCACTCAGGCGCCCCTGTTTATCTTTTTCACATTTCCTTAGCAGTTGGTCTCTTCTGGTCCCTACAAATTTTAGGATTGCTTATTCCAGCACTTTGAAAAAAGCTGGTGGAGTTTTGATCGGATGGTATTGGAATATAGATTGCTCTAGGCAGTATAGGAATTTTCACAATGTTTATTCTTCTGATCTGTGAGCATGGAATGCTTTTCCATCTTTTTTGTCTTCTTCAGTTTCTTTCATGAGTGTTCTTAGTTCCTCGAGTACAGATCCTTTACCTCTTTGTAAGGTGTCTTATGGTTTTTGTGCTGTAGTAAATGGAATCATTCTCTAATTTTCCCTTCTATATTTTCATTGTTAGTGTATAGGAAACCACATCATTTACGTACATTGATTTTTTAAAAAGATTTATTTATTTATTTTACAGATGGAGATCACAAGTAGGCAGAGAAGCAGGCAAGAGAGAGGAGGAACAGGCTCCCTCTGAGCAGAGAGCCCAATGCAGGGCTCAATCCCAGGAACCTGGGATCATGACCTGAGCTGAAGGCAGAGCTTTAAGCCACTGAGCCACCCAGGCATCCCTGTACATTGATTTTGTATCCTGCACTTGCTGATTTGCTGTATGATTTTCTATAGTTTGGGTTTTCCATATAAATATCATGGCAGCTGCAAAGAGAGTAGAGTTTTACTTATTATTTGAAAATTTGAATACCTTTTATTTCTCTTTGTTGTCTGATTGCTGTTGCTAGGGTTTCTAATACTATTTTGAACAATAGTGGTGAGAGTGAGCATCCTTGTCATGTTCCTGATCTCAAAGGGAAGGCTGTCAGCTTTTCCCCATTGAGAATGTATTTGCTGTGGGTTTTTCATAATAGATTTGATTAAGTTGAGGAATTTTCCCTCTATCCCTATACTTGAAGGTTTTAATCAGAAACAGATGCTGTATTTTGTCAAATGCTATTTCTGCATCAATTTAGAGGACCAGGTGGTTTTCCTCCCTTCTCTTATTGATTTGATCTATCACAATAATTGATTTGCAAATATGAACCACCCCCTGCTTCCCAAAGATAAATCCCACCTGTCGTCCCTGCATAATCCTCTCAGTGTACTGTTGGATCCTATTAATTGGATCTTGTTGAGAATCCTGGCATCTATATTCATCAGGGGTATGGTCTGAAATTCTCTTCTTTGTTGGTCTTTTTGCCTGGTTTTGGGATCAGGGTAATTCTGGCTTCATAAAAAAGAGTCTCCCTGGACAAATATTGCTTCCAGTTTTAGTAGCACCATGGTGCAGAGCAAGCCGGAGCTCCTGTGACCCCTGAGACGTGGCGGAGGCCATGCTCGCTAGTGGAAGATGGCAGGGGGAGTCTATTGCTCTGGCCACCCAGGGGGAATAGACTGAGGCCTCTCTCTGAGATGGAAGTCTGGGTGCAGTTCGCTTTCCTCTAAATTTTTCAAAGAATGGTCTTTTCCTCTTGATAGCCATTATATTTGGAGAAGCATCTAGTTGTTCCCATGCAGAGATCAAAAGACTAACTTTAATGACTCTGGTTGTGGTCTCACCTCAGTCAACACCTCCAATAATAAACCTGAACAAGGAAGAGCCCACTCAGGCAACTCCTGGTTCTGATAAATGCTGCATGACTATCCCTGTCACAGTATAAACATTTCAGCTGTCTTCCACATGAGTGTTTCCTGCTCTCAAAACACCCGCTGAGATGTTAAGGAAAGAACCAAACATTCTTCAGGTCAACATCAGCAAAGGAACGTGGACACTTGTATAATTAGCACAATATTTCATCCCCCAAAAGATATTCAAGGACCAGCATGGCAGTGATACTCTCTACCATGGTTGCTGTTCTTAGATTGCATTGCTTGGAGAATTCTTGACACAAGTGTGGTGGGCAGGAAATAACTATACAATTTAATCTCTGAAGACCCAGTACAGGAAATATTAGCTTTGTGTATTTAGCATCTACTTAACACTACTGAAGATGTTTACTCTCCACAGTAAGATCAGGCTGTATTCTATTTTCTTTTTTTTTCTTTTAAAGGATTTTATTTATTTGACAGAGAGAGAGATCACAAGTAGAGAAAGAGAGGAGAGGCAGGCTCCCCGCCTAGCAGAGAGCCCGATGCGGGACTCGATCCCAGAAGCCTGAGATCAGGACCTGACTGAAGGCATAGGCTTAACCCACTGAGCCACCCAGCAGCCCCTGTATTCTATTTCTTAATATCCCATTTGGTTCTTGGCACCACTATCACCATTCAGGGGGGAGGTGGGATGGATATCTAGGTCTCAGATGGCTGTGAAGTTACCATAACCACTTATCACACATCTACCCAATATTAAGAATGGAGTTCAAAATGAGCAGGAATTTATAGGATTTTCAGTTTTTTCCCTTGGTCATTTATTAAAAGCCAAGCATGGCATCAGCATGGCATCCCTCAAAGTTAGCCATAAATTCGCTTTGTACCAACAATGGAAATACTTCCACTAGAGCACCACTGTTTCCACTGGTGTGTTGTTTCTAAATCCCACTAGACTGGAGAAATGTCCTCATTCACAATTGTATTCTCAGAAATTGGCACAGCCGTCCATCAAAGTGCAGGTCCTCTGGAAACGTTTACAGAATGAATACTGGCATAAAACTTTATGGGCCTACTGTGCATGCCTCCTGTGATCCTGCCAATTCTCTTTTCTGGAGAAATCATTCTGCTTATGAATTTCTAAGAATAAATTCAGAATGAGCTCTCCCCATTTAAATATCTGTGTTTTATATGCACGGTCAATGAGCTTCTTTTAAAAAACTGAGGGGTGCCTGGGTGGCTCAGTGGGTTAAAGCCTCTGCCTTCAGCTCAGGTCATGACCCAGGTCCTGGGTGGAGCCCCGCATCGAGCTCTCTACTCAGCAGGGAGACTGCTTCCTCCTCTCTCTCTGCCTGCCTCTCTGCCTACTTGTGACTCTGTCTGTCAAATAAATATAAACAAAATCTTTTGAAAAATAAAAAATAAATAAAACAACATGGAAAATATTCCATTTTTTTAAACATCAAACAAGCAAACAAACAATAACTAAGCCTTGCTTATCCATAGAAATGTTGCTGAGGCTATGAATGCCCCAGTAATCAGAGTTTTCCAGATGTCTGCTTTTAATTATTTTTTAAGAGGCCCCACAGCTCAGATGTTAAGCTGTGTGAAACTCAGCCTTTGCATAAATCTGAGAACCTACTGTTTGCTACCAACCAAGGCTCTGCCATGATGGCGTCAGTGAGGAGGGTAGTGTTCCCCCAAGCACCTCACCAACAGACCGCTAAGGCACAAATAACCTCCATTAGCAAGAGTCTCTCAGCCTCAAGTGTTTTTTTTTTTTAATATAAAATGTAGCAAAGTGAAGTTTGCAGGTGGGAGCCATTTTCTAAAGCCATAAAGCCACCATCATGAAGACTTGATCATATCATCACTACCACATCCTTCGTGATGGCAGGCTTTGCAAGCATGAGGTGCTTTTGTTTTGAACCCTTTCTCTACCAAACAACACAAGCAAAATCACCCTGCAGTAAAATAAACTCACATTATGGTGGCTTCAAACAACTAGCCGCTATGATTTCCTGCATTCTTCTCATTAAGGACCTGAGCCTGTACTGTGTTTCAGTCTTTGCAGAATTGCTGCTAAATGTGGCAGTGGGGGGAGAATCTCCAAGTGCCCCTAGGAATGAACATGACACTGCCATTCACATTTTATTGGCCAAAGTAGAGAACAATGGGATGGCCACTTTCACTTGTTCCTAGAAGACAAAAATTTGGGAATAATTTTATAAATAGCACTAAGGTATGTCACAATTGCAGCTGATAAATAAAATTTGTCTTAAAAGACTTTATTCCAATGTAGCCTAGCTGTATTAACCATCTCTCAAATACATTTCTAAATAATATTTTGTACAAAATACAAAGGAAAGATTTGTAGTAGCATTTTGTTTGTATTACTTTTGCTTGTATTTGCCATAATTTGTCTTGTTCACTGTCTGACATTTAAACCACTTGCCATTGGAAGATTCACCAAAGATCCTGTTTTAGGGTCCCCCTTAAGGAGGTGGTGGTTTATCTTCACGTGAAATGTGTAAAATTTATGATAGGCACTGTGACTTCAATAAAAATGAATAGATTATTACATAGGAAATATGATATTTAATTTAAAAAATATGTGAAACCTGGATGGAGTCCTAGCTGTTAGCAGAACGTAAAACCACTCAGTCATCCAAACTAGTTCTTATCCTGTAAACTAGTCATAACCTGTATACAGAAATAAGTTCATAAAAAATGAATTAATTTTAAAAAGGAAGCTACTCAGTCACAAGTTGCATTATAACAGTGGCTGGAAAACCGTTTGGAGCTCTTTTGTTATCATCCTTATTTTAAATTAATCTCTGTTCATGCTTGCCTTGACCTTTACACAGAAAGGCTATGGCCTTGTTCTGCATAACCCAGGCAGAACCCATAACCATAATAGATGTCCAAGAGGTGAGGGTTTAGCCCACCTGAGCACTGGTAGAATATGCCTAGCCTGGAGGAAGCTTCAGGATTTCTCCTTCTTACTCCTGGTTGTAGCTCTGGAGTGAGAGAAATTGCAATGTTCCTTCACATTGTAGAATTCCAAGAGGCACTGCCTCCTCTTCAGATTATCCCCTTGCTTTTTTTTTCCCCAGGGGATGCAGTGGCTTCCAGCAGTAGCTCATCTCTGGGTTCTCAGACCCATGCTTGCTCCCCTTCAATAAATTCTATGCATTGGAATGATTCCAGGGAACCCAGTTCTTTACTGGACCCTGATGGATACCACTGTGCAAATCGAGGGATCATCACTTTCCTCCGTGTGTGTACTCCTATACTGAAAAAATGGGTCAAATCAGGAATACAGTCACCCAAAGATCAAACTGTTTCTGCTTTAAACAGAAAATATCTGAGCTCTGAAAATGTAAAAGCAATTACTGAATTCAACTTTCTTCCTCAAACTTCTGGAAGCCAAGTCCTCAAACTATATGTCACAATAATTTCCCAGATTTCCTACACTTGTGAAGGTCTATTGAGCTGTTTCTGTTATTTTTATAAATTTGACATAGTGTGAGGAGATTTATATCACATTTTGTAATTTCCAATTAGCTTCTTAATGGCCGAGTAAACTTGGACTTCCATCAATGATCTTCTACTGTGGATAGACTCCCATCTAGGCACTAAATGGTCTGATGACTTAAATTAAACATGGGAGGGGGCCTTTTTTTTCCATTGAAGTGATATATTCTCTGCCAAGTACTATGTTGTTGTCCTAAGCTTCAACCCATACTTCTCTTTTTGGGATTTGTGGTCATCTCAGACAACAGACAACCACATTACCCATGAGTTTCCAATTTCATCCTTGGGGGAGCTCAAAGTGCGCCCAGAAGGATATGTCTTGGTGAAATGAGTGGTTCTGGATTGCTCCTGCCCATTTCTGCACTCCCTGCAGGTACACCAGCAATGATCCATGATCTGAGGTCAAGATGGCAGCACTGTGATCCCTCTGAGCCGCAGAAGGACTTACACTAAGTGCACAGCTCCTTCTATGCCAAGCTCAGCTCTAGCCACATAGGCCAGCCATCAGTCCCTCTGCAAGTATCCATGGTTTAAAAATTATAATTTCTTTCTTTTGTTTCCTTACCTCTGAGAGTAGTAGCTGTTTTGTACAGTTCCTATTCCATAATGTCTTTGTGCTTTCTTTTTGCTACTCCAATTCTGAAATATGTGGTTAACAATTCCATACAGCAAATGCATCTGTTTAAATAATTGGTTTGTTCTCTTTTTCTCTGGATGGGTCTCTGACTAATATGTATGCCAAATACATAAAATTTATGCAATTTATTTAAAAAAACTATAGATCAATGTACCACCCAAGAACAGATCTTATTAATATTTTTACCTCTTTCTCCCAGCATTTTCTATTAATTAAATGATCTTAAATAAATATTATTTGAGACTGATATTTTTTGCTAGGATGGCAAAAATAAGACTACACATTTTTTTTTCTGTTATATCATAAAATATTGGGCAGATATTGACCAAATTGGAGTGGTATATACAGGATATACATTAATATATTAGCTTATGTGCTTTACTCAAAATTTTATTGGGAAACCCAAGAAGGCAACTCACAGATACAGGCAATTGTATTTCAGGGCACCCAATACTATGGTTTCTGGAGATTCAGTGTGATTCTACTTGGGATGCCATGCTGGTAGCAGGGGAGCAAACAGAACCAAAAGCAGAAACTACCATGGCAAATAAATGCTCTGAGTTCTTGGCTATTTTTGGTCGCCATCAAGATGCTACTCACTTGATTCCTACTAAGCAGTATTTTCTGGCATGAGTATCAGGCAGGACTGAATCACTGAATGACGTTTCATGACCTGATAGTCAGTATGTGGGTAAAATGTGTGTCAAATGCTCAGACATGGAAGCTATTTGTCACCAGCAGTATCACCTAGGGTTTCTGTGTGCAGATGCAGACAGGAAGAGATCGGTGGGGCCACTCTTTCTAAAGGATGTATTACCAGGGAGTGGGAGGAGTTGGACACACCTTCATGCTGTGATGTGGGGTGACATCTGAGCCAAGAGAAAGGAAGGACAAAGGGCTTTGTAAGGAGCACCTTGAACTCATGCAGTTGCAAGGAAACCCCCATGAGGATGATGGGAGTTTTGAGCAAGTAAAATTTTAAAAGTCAAGAAACACATGACACCTGGCATAAGATCCACACCCAATCAGTATGGATGAAACTCTAAACGAGCCACTGGATGAGCACAGCTCTTCTAATGAAAACAATATATTTCCCAGCTGTAAGCAAATATTTCTTATGAAAGATTAGACTATATATAATTTGAATCGAAGAAACAGAAAGCAACAAATGGCAGTTAACACTTTGGTGCATTATATGGAGAGCTCCAGCACCTGTCCCTCTTGACTTTTGCACAAGGTACAAACACATCACTGGTCTCTGTTCCTCTCACTTCAGCATCTCTGTGGCTGTGTCTGTGCTGGATACACAATTCAGCATATTCTCTCATTCACACTCTGGAAACACACTCTTATTCATGGTGAGCTATGCAAAACTTACGGATTTCACTGAGGAGATGAATACAATTGTTTATATCACACATCCCGCAATTTTAAAAATAAACATAAAAATCTCCATGACAATTTATTTTCTCCCACAAGTACAGTATCAACCCTGATCACATAGCTACCTACATTTTCTTCTCCCTACTTCCTTCACCAATATCTGGCCTCTTCTTAACAGATATCATCAGATATCTATTTTGTTACATATTAATTTGGTTGGTTCTTCCTGAGCTGACACCCCATCATCAATATGTCCAAACCAGTCTTGATGAACTAAATGCCTGTGTTCATAATCTCTGCCCTCTTCTGAAGACAAGCACCTGCTACATGTGTATGGCCCTCATGGCTCTATACCACTCTAAACAATTTTTTCTCAAATATACATGAAGCTCTGTCCCAGGGAACTATCAATAGATAAAATTTCCACATCTTAAAAAAATGCACTTTTGCATATAATGTTCATAGTATTTTCACATAATATATACTGTGGATATTATTCCAAGTCAGTTAAAGGATAATGATGGGTGATCTCTCTTTGTGGCAGTGCTAGATAATTTCTTTAACGTGTCTAGTAGGAAAGACCATGATACACACACACACACACACACACACACACACACACACATACACACAATGGAAATACTACGCAGCCATCAAAAGAAATGAAATCTTAGCCTTTGCAATGACATGGATGGAACTAGAGGGTATTATGCTTAGTAAAATAAGTCAATCAGGGAAATACAGTTATACATATTATATATATAAAATATATACATAAATATATATTATCTCCTTTATCCATTCATCTGTTGATAGACATCTAGGCTCTTTCCATAGTTTGGCTATTTTTGACATTGCTGCTATAAATATTCGGGTGCACATGCCCCTTCAGATCACTACATTTGTAAATACCCAGTAGTGCGATTGATGAGTCATAGGGTAGTTCTATTTTCAACTTTTTGAGGAAACTCCATGCTGTTTTCCAGAGTGACTGCAACAGTTGCATTCCCACCAACACTGTAGGAGGATTCCCCTTTCTCTGCATCCTCGCCAGCACCTGTCGTTTCCTGACTTGATAATTTTAGCCATTCTGACTGGTGTGAGGTAGTATCTCATCGTGGTTTTGATTTGTATTTCCCTGATGCTAAGTGATGTGGAATAATTTTTCATGTGTTTGTTGGCCATCTGGATGTCTTCTTTGCAAAAATGTCTGTTCATGTCCTCTGCTCATTTCTTGATTGGATTATTTGTTCTTTGGGTGTTGAGTTTGATAAGTTTTTTTTAGACTTTGGATCCTTGCCCTTTATCTGATATGTCATTTGCAAATATCTTCTCCCATTCTGTCAGTTGTCTTTGGGTTTTTTTGAATGTTTCCTTTTCCCTGCAAAAGCTTTTGAGCTTGGTGAAGTCCCAGTAATTCACTTTTGCCATTGCTTTCTTTGCCTTTGGCGATGTTTCTAGGAAGGAGTTGCTGCAGCTGAGGTCAAAGAGGTTGCTGACTGTGTTCTCCTCAAAGATTTTGATGGATTACTTTCTCACAATGAGGTCTTTCGTCCATTTTGAGTCTATTTATGTGTGTGGTATAAGGGAATGGTCCAGTTTCATTTTTCTGCATGTGGCTGTCCAATTTTCCCAATACCATTTGTTGAAGAGACTGTATTTTATCCAATGGACATTCTTTCCTGCTTTGTTGAAGATTATTTGACCATAGAGTTGAGGGTCTATTTCGGGGCTCTCTATTCTGTTCCATTTCTCTATGTGTCTGTTTTTGTGCCCATACCATACTGGCATCAAGTTGTCTTGATGATGACAACTTTGTAATCGAGCTTAAAGACTGGAATTGTGATGCCACCAACTTTGGCTTTCTTTTTCAACATTCCTCTGTCTATTCAAGGTCTTTTCTTGTTCCATATAAATTTTTTTGATTATTTGTTCCATTTCCTTAAAAAAAATGGTGTTTTGATAGGGATTGCATTAAACGTGTAGATTGCTTTAAGTAGCATAGACATTTTCACAATATTTGTTCTTCCAATCCATGAGCATGGAATATTTTTTCTTTTCGTTGTGTCTTCCTCAATTTCTTTCATGAGTACTTTATTAGTTTTCTGAGTATAGATTCTTTGCCTCTTCATTTAGGGTTATTCCTAGGTATCTTATGATTTTGGGGTGCAATTATAAATGGGATTGACTCCTTAATTTCTCTTTCTTCTGTCTTGTTGGTGTATAGAAATGCATCTGATTTCTGTGCATTGATTTTATATTGTAACACTTTACTGAATTCCTGTACAAGTTCTAGCAGATTTGGAATGGAGTCTTTTGGGTCTTCCACATAGAGTATTATATCATCTGCAAAGAGTGATAGTTTGATTTCTTCTTTGCTGATTTGGATGCCTTTAATTTCTTTTTGTTGTCTGATTGCTAGGCTAGGACTGCTAGTATTATGTTGAATAGCAATAGTGATAATGGACATTCCTACCATATTCCTGATCTTAGGGGAAAAGCTCTCACCCCATTGAGAATGATATTTGCTGAAGCTTTTTATAGATGACTTTGATGATATTGAAGTAGGCACCCTCTATCCCCACTCTTTGAAGAGTTTTGATCAAGAAAGGATGCTGTACTTTGCCAAATGCTTTTTCAGCAAATATTGAGAATATCATATGGTTCTTGTTATTTACTTTATTAATTTATTGTAACACATTCTTTTTTGGATGTTGAACCATCCTGGAAGCCCTGGAATAAATCCCACTTGGTTGTGGTGAATAATCATTTTAATGTACTCTTGCATCCTATTGGCTAGTATTTTGGTGAGAATTTTCACATATGTATCCATCAAGGATATTGGTGTGTAATTCTCCTTTTGGATGGGATCTTTGTCTGGTTGTGGGATCAGGGTGATGCTGGCCTCATAAAATCAGTTTGGAAGTTTTCTTTCCTTTTTTTTTTTGAAACATTTTCAGGAGAATAGGTATTAATTCTTCTTTAAATGTTTGGTAGAATTTCCCTGGGAAGCCATCTGGCCCTGGGCTCTTGTTTGCTGGGAGATTTTTGATGACTATTTCACTCTCCTTCCTGGTTATGGATCTGTTAAGGTTTTCTATTTCTTCCTGGTTCAGTTGTTGTAGTTTATACATCTCTAGGAATGCATCCATTTCTTCCAGATTGTCAAATTTGCTGATGTACAGTTGCTCATAATATGTTCTTATACTTGTTTGCATTTCTTTGGTGTTGCTTTTGATCTCTCCCCTTTCATTGATGATTTTAATTACTTGGGTCCTTTCTCATTCTTTTTGATAAGTCTAACCAGGGATCTATCAGACATATTAATTCTTTCAAAGAACTAGCTTTTAGGTTTATTGATTCCTTCTACTGTTGTTTTTGTTGTTGTTGTTGTTCTTGTTGTTGTTGTTCTTTGCTGTTTGTTTGTTTGTTTCTATTTCATTTATTTCTGCTCTGATCTTTATTATTTTTTTCTCTGGAGGGGTTTAGGCTTTCTTTGCTCTTCTTTCTCCAGCTCCTTTAAGTGTAGGGTTAGGTTGTGTATTTGAGACCTTTCCTGTTTTGCGAAAAAGGCTTGTATTGCTATATACTTTCCTCTCAGGACTGCCTTTGCTATGTCCCACAGATTTTGAATAGCTGTGTTTTCTTTATCATTTGTTTCCATGCATTTTTTCAATTCTTCTTTAATTTCCTGGTTGACCCATTCATCCTTAAATAGGATGATCTTTAGCCTCCATGTATCCCAGTTCTTTCCAACTTTCCTCTTGTGATTGAGTTCTAGCTTCAGAGCATTGTGTTATTAAAATATGTGGGGAAGGACCCCAATCTTTTGGTACCAGTTGAGAACTTATTTGTGACCCAGGATGTGATCTATTCTGGAAAATGTTCCATGTGCGCTAGAGAAGAATGTGTATTCCGTTGTTTTGGGATGGAATGTTCTAAATATATCTGTGATGTCCATCTAGTCCAGTGTGTCATTTAAGGCCTTTATTTCCTTGTTCATCTTTTGCTTGGATGATCTGTCTATTTCAGTGGGGCGGGTGTTAAAGTCCCTTACTATTATTGTATTATTGTTGATGTGTTTCTTTGATTTTGTTCTTAATTGGTTTAAATAGTTGACTGTTCCTATGTTAGGGGCATTGATATTTAAAGTTGTTAGATATTCTTGTTGGACAGACCTGTTGAGTATGATATAGTGTCCTTCCTCATCTCTTCTTACAGTATTTGGCTTAAAATCTAATTTTTCTGATATAAGGATTGCTACTCCAGCTTTCTTTTGATGTCTATTAGCATGGTAATTTGTTTTCTACCACTTCACTTTAAATCTGGAGGTGTCTGTGGGTCTAAAATGTGTTTATTGTAGACCACATACTGATGGATTTTTTTTTTTTATCCATTCTGATACTCTGTGTCTTATGATTGGAGCATTTAACTCATTTAGATTCAGGGTAACTATTGAAAGGGTTCATTCAGGGTAATATTGAAAGATATGTATTTAGTGCCATTGTATTGCCTGTAAGGTGACTGTTACTGTATATTGTCTCTGTTCCTTTCTGGTCTACTACTTCTAGGCTCTCTCTTTGCCTTGAAGACCCCTTTCAATATTTCCTGTAGGGCTGGTTTAGTGTTTTCAAATTCTTTTAGTTTTTGTTTGTTCTGGAAGCTTTTTTTTTAATCTTATAATAAATTTATTCATTAGGTAATTGTTTAATGGTGATGATAATAGTTCTGCTTCATAGAGTTGTTAAAAAGATTAAATGAGATAATGCACATAAAGAATAGCAATTTAACTTCTTAGAAGGAAGGGACTTTTTGCCCTTGTATTCCTTACAGAACATAGCTCTATGTCTGGCACTTAAGGTCCTAAATAAAGATGTGTGTTTCATAGTAGACTGAGGCCATAAGATTTTGTGTTTGACAGACCTGGGTTTGAATCCTAATTATACCATATAATTGTGTTACATTAGGCATTAACCTTTCTGAGCATCACATCCTTCACCTTTAAAATAAGGAAAGAGCAGATAAAATGTAACTCACAAAGCTATTATAAACCTTAAATCTGCTAAAATTTATAAAATGTCTGGGATATAGGCTTTGGTGGTTATTTTCTATTTGTGCTTCCATAGTCATTCTCTTCTCTCTGTGCTCCACTCTGGGCCTCAAGCAGAAAAATTCTATTGACTACATCAGCTGGGCTCATTTCCCCTTGGGCTTTGAATTGAGTCCAGCCAATGAGCAGCACTGGCAAGAAATAAGATTGGAGGAGAGAAAGGACAGATTATTTATTCCACCCACTCCTTGTCTGTCAGGCTGTGATTTGGCAGTTTTCATCACATGGCTCTCTCATTATGGATCCACTTTCCAGATTACAGCAGCACCATATTCTCCCCACGTACTTTCAGGTCTAGGGTGGTGACCACCTGTTTTTTTTTTTTTTTTTTTTTTTTTTTTTTTTTTTTTTTAGCATAACAGTATTCCTTGTTTTGCACCACACCCAGTGCTCCATGCAATCCGTGACCTCTCTAATACGCACCACCGGACTCCCCCAACCTCCCACCCCCCACTACTTCAAGCCCCTCAGATTGTATTTCAGAGATGACATGATTCTTTATATGGAAAACCCAAATACTGCACCCCCAAAATACTAGAACTCATACAGCAATTCAGTAACGTGGCAGGATACAAAGTCAATGTACAGAAATCAGTGGCTTTCTTACACACTAACAACGAAAATACAGAAAGGTAAATTAGAGAATTGATTCCATTTACTATAGCACCAAGAACCATAAGATACCTGGGAATAAACTTAAACAAAGAGGTAAAGGATGAGTACTCCAGAAACTACAGAACACTCATGAAAGAAATTGAAGAAGACACAAAAAGATGGAAGACTATTCCATGCTCTGGGATCAGAAGAATAAACATTGTTAAAATGTCTATACTGCCGGGACGCCTGGGTGGCTCAGTGGGTTAAAGCCACTGCCTTCGGCTCAGGTCATGATCCCAGGGTCCTGGGATCGAGCCCCGCATTGGGCTCTCTGCTCAGCAGGGAGCCTGCTTACCTTCCTCTCTCTCTGCCTGCCTCTCTGCCTACTTGTGATCTCTGTCTGTCAAATAAATAAATAAAATCTTTTAAAAAATGTCTGTACTGCCTTAAGCAATCTATACTTTTAATGCCATTCTGATCAAAATTCCACCGGTTTTTCAAAGAGCTAGAGCAAATTATCCAGAAAATTGTATGGAATCAGAAGAGACCCCAAATCGCTAAGGAAATGTTGAAAAACAAAAATAAAACTGGGGGCATCACGTTACCAGATTTCAAGCTTTAGAACAAAGCTGTGATCACCAAGACAGCATGGTACTGGCACAAAAACAGACACATAGACTAGTGGAAGAGAGTAGAGATCCCAGATATGGACCCTCAACTCTATGGTCATATAATCTTCGACAAAACAGAAAAAAATATACAGTGGAAAAAAGACAGTCTCTTCAATAAATGGTGCTGGAAAACTGGACAGCTATATGTAGAAGAATGAAACTCGACCATTCTCTTACACCGTACACAAAAATAAACTCAAAATGGATAAAAGACCTCAACGTGAGACAGGAATCCATCAGAATCCTAGAGGAGAACATAGGAAGTAATCTCTTTGATATCAACCACAGCAACTTCTTTCAAGATATGTTTCCAAAGGAAAAGGAAACAAAAGTGAAAATAAACTTCTGGGACTTCATCAAAATCAAAAGCTTCTGCAGAGCAAAGGAAACAGTCAAGAAAACAAAGAGGCAACCCATGGAATGGGAGAAGGTATTTGCAAATGACAGTACAGAGAAAAGTTTGATATCCAGGATCTATAAGGAACTCCTCAAACTCAACACACACAAAACAGATAATCATATAAAAAATGGGCAGAAGATATGAACAGACACTTCTCCAATGAAGACATACAAATGGCTATCAGACACATGAAAAAATGTTCACTAGCCATGATGAAAAAATCATCACTAGCCATCAGGGAGATTCAAATTAAAATCACAGTGATATATCACCTTATACCAGTTAGAATGGCCAAATTTAGCAAGACAGGAAACAACATGTGTTGGAGGGTATGTGGAGAAAGGGGAACCCTCTTACAATGTTGGTGGGAATGCAAGTTGGTGCAGCCTCTTTGGAGAACAGTGTGGAGATTCCTCAAGAAATTAAAAATAGAACTTCCCTATGACCCTGCAGTTGCACTACTGGGTATTTGCCCCAAAGATACAGATGTAGTGAAAAGAAGGGCCATCTGTACCCCAATGTTTATAGCAGCAATGGCCATGGTCGCCAAACTGTGGAAAGAACCAAGATGCCCTTCAACGGACGAATGGATAAGGAAGATGTGGCCCATATACACTATGGAGTATTATGCCTCCATCAGAAAGGATGAATACTCAACTTTTGTATCAACATGGATGGGACTGGAAGAGATTATGCTGAGTGAAATAAGCCAAGCAGTGAGAGTCAATTTTCATATGGATTCACTTATTTGTGCAGCATAACAAATAGCATAGAGGACAAGGGGATTTAGAGAAGAGAAGGGAGTTGGGAGAAATTGGAAGGGGAGGTGAACCATGAGAGACTATGGACTCTGTTCTGGAAGCTTTTTATCTCTCCTTCTTTTTTCCATGATAGCCTAGCAGAGTATAGAATTCCTGAACATATTTTCCTCACTTAGTGCTCTGAATATACCATGCCAATTCTTTCTGGCCTGCCCAGTCTCTTTGGGTAGTTCTGCTGCCAATCTAATATTTTTACCATTGTATGAGATTTAAACTTCAAATAATCCCCTTTATGCAATCAATACCACCCCTATAGGTAAACCAATTTTGAATCCCCCTTTATCTTAGGAAAGTTGAGTATTTTAACAAAGATATCAAGATACATCCAGGAAGAATCAAAACAACCTACCTTGCCCACACTGAGAATTTATAACCACTCTCCCATCTTTTTCTTCCACCAGTGTTTCTGTGTGTTTTTGTGTTTGTCCTGATAGTATATAAAACTTACACTTGGGGTTCTTTTTGACGAGGTTCTTCCTTTATTTGCTTGTGTGTATATATATATATATATATATTTTTTTTTTTTCCTCTTGACATATACTTTTATCAGGCTTTTTGTTTGTCTGTATTTGTTTGTATACTTCATAAATCTTACCTTGCAGTCCATTTGCGCTGAACCTTCTCTTTTATGTTCCCTTTCTTTCCTCTCTCTCTCTCTCTCTCTCTCTTTTTTCTTTTTCTTTTCTTTTTTCTCTTGATTGGGTGGGGAATCCTGATTGCTCAGAAGTGTTCCAGGGTGTAACTTGACTGCACCACTGTTGATACAACGAGCTACATCTGTTCAGTCGTTTCTCATCAAAATGACTAGGAGGAAGAATGCCCAACAGAAGAAAAATAGAGAGGATGGGCCTTCTGCAACAGAGCTAACAGCTATCAACATAGACAATATGTCAGAAAGAGAATTGAGGCTAACAAATATCCAGGCATAGCTAAGTTGGAGAAAGGCATGGATGACCAAACAGAATAAATTACGGCCAAGGTGGAAGCGACCAGAAATGATGTTCACAATGTTAGGGAGAGCTAAAAGCTACCAGGGATGAGGTTCACAATGCTCTCAATGAGTTCCAATCTAATATAAATTCTCTAAAAGCTAGGGTAACTGAGACAGAAGATAAAATTAGTGATCTGGAGGACAAACAGATAGATAGAAAGATCAGGAGGAATCCTGGAACAAACAGCTTTGAAACCACGAAAACAGAATCAGGGAAATAAATGATGCCATGAAACATTCCAACGTCAGAATTATTGGAGTCCCTGAAGGGGAGGAGAAAGAAAGAAGTCTAGAAGATATAGTGGAATAAGATCTTCATGAAAATTTTCCCAATCTCGAAAATGGAACCAACGTTCATATACTAGAGGCTGAACGGTCTCCTCCCAAGATTACAGATACCAGAAAAACATCAAGGCACCTGATAGTCAAAATGAGAAATCATAATTGTATATATAATCTCTTGAAAGCCGCTAGGACAAAGAGACTCCTTACTTACAGAGGAAAGTCCATCAGAATAACGTCAGACCTGTCCACAGAGACCTAGCAAGCCAGAAAGGGCTGGCAAGATATATTCAGGGCACTAAATGAGAAGAACATGCAGCCAAGAATACTTTATCCAGGAAGACTGACATTCAAAATGGATGGAGAGATAAAGAGTTTCCAAGACCAGCAAGGCTTAAAAGACTATGCAACCACCAAGCTGACACTGCAGGAAATATTAAGGGGGGTTCTATAAAAGAGGAAAAATCTTACGAATAGCATTGAACAGAAATATAGAGACAATCTACAGAAAGAAAGACTTCAAAGGTAACATGATATCAATAAAAACATATCTATCAATAATCACTCTCTATGTGAATGGCCTAAATGTGCCCATAAAATGGTACAGGGTAGTTGATTGGATAAAACGACAGGACCCATCCATATGTTGTTTACAAAAGACCCATTTGAACCTAAAGACACACCCAGACTGCAAGTGAAGGGATGGAGAAGCATCTTTCATGCCAATGGGCCTCAAAAGAAGGCCGGGGTAGCGATTCTCATATCAGACAAATTAAATTTTATGCTAAAGACTGTAGTCAGAGATACAGAAGGACACTACATAATTCTTAAAGGGACTATCCACCAAGATGATCTAACAATTGTAAATATCTACGCCCCCAATATGGGAACAGCCAATTACATAAGAAAACTGTTAATCAAGAAAAAGAGTCATATTGATATGAATACATTGATAGTAGGAGATCTTAACACTCCACTCTCAGAAATAGACAGATCATCGAGGCAGAAAATCAATAAAGAAACAAGAGCATTGAATGACATATTGGACCAGTGGACCTCATAGATAAATACAGAACATTCCACCCTAAAACAACAGAATACTCATTCTTCTCAAGTGCACACGGAACCTTCTCAAGAATAGACCACATACTGGGTCACAAATAAGGACTCAACTGATACCAAAAGACTGAGAGTATTCCCTGCATATTCTCAGATCACAATGCTTTGAAACTGGATCACAAGGAAAAGTTCAGAAGGAACTCAGACACCTGGCAGCTAAAGACCACCTTCCTTAAGAATGCTTGGATCAACCAGGAGATCAAAGAAGCACTTAAACAATTCATGGAAACCAAGGAGAATGAAGACACTTTGGTCCAAAACCTATGGGATGCAGCAAAGGCGGTCCTAAGGGGGAAATACATAGCCATCTAAGCCTCCCTCAAAAAAATTGAAAAATCCAGAACACAGCAGCTGTCTCTACACCTTAAAGAACTAGAGAATCAAAAACAAATCAAACCAACTCCACACATAAGAAGGGAACTCATCAAGATTAGAGCTGAGATCAATGAGGTAGAAAGCAGAGATACAGTAGAACGTATCAATGATACTAGAAGCTGGTTTTTTGAAAGAATCAATAAGATCGATAAACCATTGGCCACACTAATCCAAAAGAAAAGAAAGAAAGCCCAAATTCATAAAATTATGAATGAAAAGGGAGAGATCACAACTAACACCAAGGAAGTAGAAACAATCATCAGAAGTTATTATCAACAGTTATATGCCAATAAGCTAAGCAACCTAGATGAAATGGATGCATTCGTGGAAAATTCTAAACTCTCAAATTTGAACCAGGAAGAAATTGACAACCTGAATAGACCAATATTTAGTAAATAGATTGAAGCGGTGATCAAAACCCCCCAAAAAACTAGAGCCGAGGACCTGATGGATTCCCTGGGAAATTCTACCAAACTTTCAAAAAGAAATACCTATTCTCCTGAAGCTGTTTCAAAAAATTGAAGCAGAAGGAAAACTTCCAGACTGTTTCTATAAAGCCAGCATTACCCTGATCCCTGAACCCGGCAAAGACCCTACCAAAAGGGAGAATTTCAGACCAATATCACTGATGAATATGGATGCTCAGATTCTCAACAAGATCCTAGCAAACAGGATCCAACATCACATTAAAAAGATTATCCACCATGACCAGGTGTGATTCATCCCTGGGCTACAAGCATGGTTCAACATTCGCAAATCAATCAATGTGATAGAACAAATTAATATGAGAAGAGAGAAGAACCACATGGTCCTCTCAACTGATGCAGAAAAAGCATTTGACAGAATCCAGCATCCGTCCCTGATTAAAATGCTTCAAAGTATAGGGATAGAGGGAACATTCCTGAACTTCATCAAATTTATCTATGAAAGAAACACAGCAAATATCATCCTCAATGGGAAAAAGCTTGCAGCCTTCCAGTTGAGATCAGGAACATGACAAGTATGCCCACTCTCACCACTCTTGTTCAAAATAGTATTAGAAGTCCTAGCAACAGCAATCAGACAACAAAGAGAAATAAAATGTATCCAAACTGGCAAGGAAGAAGTCAAACTCTCTCTCTTAGTAGATGACATGATTCTTTATATGGAAAACCCAAAAGATTCCACCCCAAAACTACTAGAACTCATACAGCAATTCAGTAATGTGGCAGGATACAAAGTCAATGTACAGAAATCAGTGGCTTTCTTATACACTAACAATGAAAATACAGAAAGGGAAATTAGAGAATTGATTCCATTTACTATAGCACCAAGAACCATAAGATACCTGGGAATAATCCTAACCAGGAGGTAAAGGATCTGTACTCGAGGAAATACAGAACACTCATGAAAGAAATTGAAGAAGATACAAAAAGATGGAAGACTATTCCCTGCTCTTGGATCAGAAGAATAAACATTATTAAAATGTCTATACTGACTAGAGCAATCTAAACTTTTAATGTCATTCTGATCAAAATTCCACCGGTATTCTTCAAAGAGCTGGAGCAAATAAACCAAAAATCTGTATGGAATCAGAAGAGACCCCGAATGGCTAAGGAAATGTTGAAAAACAACAATAAAACTGGGGGCATCACATTACCTGATTTCAAGCTTTACTACAAAGCTGTGATCACCAAGACAGCATGGTACTGGCACAAAAACAGACACAGAGATCAGTGTAACAGAGTACAGAGCCCAGATATGGACCCTCAACTCTATGGTCAAATGATCTTCAACAAAACAGGAAAAAATATACAGTGGAAAAAGGACAGTCTCTTCAGTAAATGGTGTTGGAAAACTGGACAGCTATATGTAGAAGAATGAAACTTGACCATTCTCTTACACTGTACACAAAGATAAACTCAAAGTGGATAAAAGACCTCAACGTGAGACAGGAATCCATCAGAATCCTAGAGGAGAACGTAGGCAGTAATCTCTTCGATATCAGCCACAGCAACTTCTTTCAAGATATGTCTCCAAAGGCAAAGGAAACAAAAGCAAAAATAAACTTTTGGGACTTCATCAAAATCAAAAGCTTCTGCACAGCAAAGGAAATAGTCAAGAAACAAAGAGGCAACCCACAGAATGGGAGAAGGTATTTGCAAATGACAGTACAGACAAAAGTTTGATATCCAGGATCTATAAGGAACTCCTCAAACTCAACACACACAAACAGATAGTCATATCAAAAAATGGCTAGAAGAAATGAACAGACACTTCTCCAATGAAGACATACAAATGGCTATCAGACACATGAAAAAAATATTCATCATCACTAGCAATCAGGGAGATTCAAATAAAACCACATTGAGATATCACCTTACACCACTTATGATGGCCAAAATTAGCAAGACAGGAAACAACATGTGTTGGAGGGGATGTGGAGAAAGGGGAACCCTCTTACAATGTTGGTGGGAATGCAAGTTGGTGCAGCCTCTTTGGAGAACAGTGTGGAGATTCCTCAAGAAATTAAAAATAGAACTTCCCTATGACCCTGCGATTGAACTACTGGGTATTTGCCCCAAAGATACAGATGTAGTGAAAAGGAGGGCCATCTATACCCCCAATATTTATAGCAGCAATGACCACAGTCGCCAAACTGTGGAAAGAACCAAGATGCCCTTCAACAGACGAATGGATAAGGAAGATGTGGTCCATATACACTATGGAGTATTATGCCTCCATCAGAAAGGATAAATACCCAACTTTTGTATCAACATGGATGGGACTGGAAGAGATTATGCTGAGTGAAATAAGCCAAGCAGTGAGAGTCAATTTTCATATGGTTTCACTTATTTGTGGAGCATAACAAATAGCATGGAGGACATGGGGAGTTAGAGAGGAGAAGGGAGTTGGGGGAAATTGGAAGGGGAGGTGAACCATGAGAGACCATGGACTCTGATAAACAATCTGAGGGTTTTGAAGTGGCAGGGGGTAGGAGGTTGGGGGAACCAGGTGGTGGGTATTAGAGAGGGCACGGATTGCATGGAGCACAGGGTGTAGTGCAAAAATACTGAATACTGTTATGGTGAAAATAAAAAAAAATATATAAAATTATAGAGTAATATATAGCATATACTATATATATATATATATATATATATATATATATATATATATATCTTTATTTTTGTAATAAGGCATTTTAATAGAAAAGCAAAGGACCACTATTTTATACACTGGTTTTCTTCAGAAAATCTCAAGCAAGGGATCACTTTTTATTTCCAGAGTAGTTCAGCACTACAGATGGAAACCTACTGCCCTTCTGCACGAGGCTGGCTTCCACTAGGCTGCAGAATTCAAGCTTTCTCAGATGTTAATACAGAGTCAAAAGCGGTGGATAAAACTTTGCAGATGGCTTGTGACTGTTCCAGGCTTCTGCACTGATAGACCCAGAGGCTGTACTCCTTGTTGCTGGCATCAGTGGTCTTCAGGGCCAGTAAGCTTTTTCCTGCCCCCAGGCAATTGTCTTAACATACCATGTGGATGATTAAATATAGAGTGTGCCGGTGTAAGACATCATATTGATCTGATGATGATACTTTTATACCACACTTGGAAACTCCCACGAGTGTATATATATATATATATATATATATATATATATATAAAACTGCTATTATATAAGCTTTATAGCCAAATTACAGCGTACTCACTATGAGTCAGGCTGGGAATTTTTCTAAGCATTTGATTATCAGAAACACAAAATAATGAGACAAGTATAATAACACCTCTGATGTATAGGCGAGTAAATGAGGGTCTGAGGTGGGTCACTCTACTAAGACCGTAAGCCAGTAAAAGTCATAGGTAGCAAGATTGTACCTCTAGGGGCGCCTGGGTGGCTCAATGGGTTGGGCCGCTGCCTTCGGCTCAGGTCATGATCTCAGGGTCCTGGGATCGAGTCCTGCATCGGGCTCTCTGCTCAGCAGGGAGCCTGCTTCCCCTCCTCTCTCTCTCTGCCTGCCTCTCTGCCTACTTGTGATCTCTGTCTGTCAAATAAATAAATAAAAAAAATCTTAAAAAAAAAAAATATTGTACCTCTAGCCATCATGTTGAAGATGCCTCTGAGATGAGCATGTGCTCTCAGAAAACTTAAATACTGGCTCAAGGAACCAAATAGTTATAATAAAGCATGACAAAAGCTACACTGGGTTGTATTTAAGGTTTTAATGAGAACACAAATGAGTACTCTCTAACCCAAGGAATGAGAACAGGAAAGACCCATCTAAACTGAAGCCTGATGCATCGATTGTGATGATTGGATGCTGGGATGAGAGGTCAAAATGTTGCAGGGAGAGGTTACAGAATGAAGTTCCTGAGGTGATAGA
Organism: Lutra lutra; assembly: GCF_902655055.1. Taxonomy (NCBI): domain Eukaryota; kingdom Metazoa; phylum Chordata; class Mammalia; order Carnivora; family Mustelidae; genus Lutra; species Lutra lutra. The sequence continues at coordinate 402,909 of NW_025923833.1, read as the reverse complement.
GAATGATGTTTGAGGAATGACATAAAGTTCACTGCACCTGAAGGGGAGGATGATGAGGATGAGCCCAAAGACTTAAGATAACAAAGTCCAGACGCTAGAGCAGCAGGCCCACTTCTTCTCTTACAGGTCTGTCAAAAAAGGTAATGTCTGACCCACCTTCCAAAGACCCACTTACAGTAAAAAGTGCCTGAGTATCTCATTGGGCCACAACCTTGCAGGCAGAAAAATTCCAGGGAGAATTCATGGGAATCCTGCCTCTCTACTTCAGTCTTTTCTTTTCTTTTCTTTTCTTTTCTTTTCTTTTCTTTTCTTTTCTTTTCTTTTTTAATAATGCATAGCATACTATATTTCCTTTGAATAAAGTCTATAAAGGTTTTTGTAGCATAGTTTTAGAACAAAAATAAATTAACATATAATGGTAAACAGAGGAAGAGTTGCTGGAATAGGAAGAACTTTCTAGGAGGCTGGATTAAGAGAGTGAATGGTGGATGGCCCTATTAAGATGACAGAGACTGAGTGAAAAGAGTTAAAAGTGATACGAAGAATGATTTTGAAAGGGGCTGAGTAGAGACAAGTCTTTCAAGGAGAAAGTCAATATTCTATAAGACTGCAGAAACTTTTGATAGAGAACGTAAGAACAGAACAGCAAAGGATAGAAAATAAGTTAAAGCTAACATAGCAAAAATCTGAATACAGGTGAGAAAATTTGTTTATACCATCAAGGTAGAAAGTATAAAGAAAAGTTCAGACAAGAATAAAATGTCACAGAGGAAACATGGAATATGCAAAGAAAAGAAAATTAGGATTGATTTTTCACATGTTAAAAATAAATAGTAAGAGTACAAAAAGAGAATTCTTAAAGAAAGAAAATGATATGTTACATAAAAAAATAATGTGTGCCAATACCAAGGAATTAATCAAGAAGTGAAAAATTATTTTTTTTAATTTTCTACTTTTATTAACATATAATGTATTATTAGCCCTAGAGGTACAGACCTGTGAATCTCCAGTTTTATACACTTCACAGCACTCACCATAGCACATACCTTCCTGAAGAGAAGTTAAAAATTATTTTATGGCAAACATATCAACTCAAAAATCGCACAGAGTGATTCAGGTAGAATGTGATGTTTCTCTTGGGTTTGACATTTGATGGCTCTCCACTGAGACTTTTAGCTCTTTAAACAAAGGAATTCAAAAAGGCTTTTGGATTAAAGGTATATGAATAAAAGAGCAACAGGTTAGCACAAGGAAAACTACCAATAATAATTACAAAGGAGAGAAGAAAGGCATTAAAACCCAGAAACCAGGAGCATAATTGAGTACTGATCAGAAGACTTACATAGACATGTTGTTGCAAAGGTTGACAAGCTTAGCAGAAGGCATGACACACAGGACAAATGATGTGTCAGACATCCAAAAATGGCTGATTGTGAATTTCAGAGCAGATCTAAAACGGGCCAAAATAGAGAGGTGGGAAAATTTTCAGTTTATTCAAAAATATGGCTTTGATATTAAACTACAATGAATCTTTCTATAAATCTGGACCCAAAATAGTGTCTGGCAAATAAGCTGTGAAAATAAGTGAGGATGTTATCTATCAAAGTGACCCACATTCTAATGCTCAATGGGTGGGGGAATAAATAAATTAATGTGACAAGGAGCATGAGGCAAGTCTACCCACACAGTCCTTTATTTTTGTGTGTGTTCTGTAGACCCTCTCAACAGAAAATAAATAACAAATCAGAGAGAAGACAAACGGAAATGATATGAAAAAGAGATGCTATCAGAGGTTAGTTAATAAGCTTAGGTGCCTTCTGCAAATAACTCATTTTGACAGTATTGGACAAACCAAAGATGAGAATATTTAAAATCTATGAAGCATTCTCCAGGAAAGCTGTAGCAAGAGGAGCAGTGCTATCAAATGAGACAGAAGGAGATGATGTTGAAAACCTCAAAGTGCAGGCCAGGCCACTGGCAATGCTTGACTTTCGTTGGAGAGGAAGAAGACGCAGAATGGCATTAGTGCAGTGAAAATAAGAGAACAGAAGATGAAAATAACCAGAGGGGATTTGAACAATAAGGGGAAGCAAGACACATATAATTAAGCATTGCAAACTGCCAATCCGTGTGTGCACATGACAGCTCCCACCACTGCATTCAGCTCCTTTATTAAGAAGTCACTTGAAAGTCCTCATGGCACAACCAGGGCAAGAAAACTTAATGGATTGTTTGTACTTCTTTCAGGAGGGTAATTGAAGTCAAGGCATTTCATCACTCAGTGTTTTTTTCTTTCAAACACACGAAGGCAGAATGTGGCCAAAACTGGGCCAGGTGGTGATACACGGCAGGGTGAGAAAGCATCCGCTTTGGCAGAAACAGACTCCTCTGAAAACAGGTTCTACCATCTCAGCTGCAGGGCTGAGCCATTGATTACCCCACGGGTATCTCTGTTTTCTTATGTGTGCATCCTAAAATGACAGTGAGACTTAGACAAGGTGATAGATACCAAGTGATCAAAGACCTCTGTACTTTAGCAGTGGTAAAATTTCAAAATCTAAAGACTCAGCAGGGGGGATGGGAAGACAACTCTGAAATAGTAAAACAAAATTGAAGAATTTAAACGAAAGTTTTAGACATATTTCCAGGCAGATACTAGAAGTCACTGTGATACGGAGTGTTCCACAGAACACAAAATCACAGAAATCACCTTCCAAGTATGAGAAGTATGAGAAGACAATAGATAGCTTCTGGAGACACTCCTCTCTATGTTGGGGTTTGAGGGGATGAGTCAACTGCAATCACAGGTTGGGTCATGATTCAAAGTGAATAGCACAGAGAGCAAACACAGATGAGAAATGCTCTACAGGGTATGGCAGAAAGGGTAAAGCATTCATTCATTCATTCCCTCACAGATTTCATGAGTATTTACTGTGCTTGTCATAGTGAAATAGTGAAAAGAACTGAAGAGAGAAGAAATTACATAGAAAAAGAGATGAAAATCACCACACATATTTGATTATGATATGCTGGATGGTGATCATAGGAGAGTAAGAATCTATATCCAGAAATTTAGGGGGACCCTGGCTGGTTCAGTCAGTAGAACGTGTGACTCTTGATCTCAGGGTGTTTCAGTTCAAGGCCTGCTCTGGGTGTAAAGTTTACTTCCAAAAAGAAAAGGTGTTTAAGTCTTTATACCAAAAGAAGAAAGAGGAGGAGGTGGAGGAAGAGGAGGAGAAAGGAGAAATTTGGGGCACTACATATAGGACACAGCCTCATGTGAAACTCCTGGTCTGATTTTCATAAATTTGAGACAAGGTTTTAGTTGTTCTGACTCAACCTGCCAGTCGCATATGGGGAATAAGGAGGGAGGCATGCTTCACAAAGGTTTTTTTATTTGCTTTTGAGATGCTTTGAGCATCCAAGTTCTTAGCCTTGATCAAAGAGGAGGATCAGAGATGTACGAATTTAACAATGGTTAGTACTCCTTCTGAACAATGTCTAAGAGACCAGCTAGTTATGAATGATGCATAAATAAACTTTAAGCTGTTCACTTCATTTTCAATTTAAAAGATCTTTGAAAGATATAAATCATGAAAATTATAAATGCTATTTATAATAATATTTATAAATTATAAATTATAAATCATATATTTATAATTTATAATTATATAATGAAAATTATATATGCTATTGATGTACGCACTACATGAGAGCTAGGGCTTTTCCATATTTATCTCTAACTACAGAGCTAGCACCCAGTATAGCGCCCTGCACGGAAATGGCATTACATATTTGTGGAACTTAATTAAGGATCTGTTTATCTTTCAGTGAACATGTTTACTTATGCCCTTACCAATCATTTTGTAAAATAACTTCACAGATATGGTTAGACTAATAAAATTAAATCCCAGAGTATTCGTTATATATATTAATATATATATATAATATATATATATTAATAGGTAACAAAAGGAAACTGAGATCATATTGTCTCCAGTCTTTCTCAAATAGAAACTTTAAGAAATATTTCTCAAAATTAAAAAAAAAAAAAAGAAAAGATAGTGACTTGTCAGCCTGGCAGCATAGGTGAGTTAATCCAGTAAGTCCCTCTTTAAGGATTTCTTCCTGCCACAGCAAAACAAAACAAGAAAAAATAAAACAAATATTACTGTATTTTAGAAATACCTATAGGGTCAACATGACATACAGTTTCTATAGTTGTAATGTTGCTATCACTCAATAAGTGGCTGAAGAAATTAGAAATAATGTGAGAAAGGAATCCATCAAAATCTTTGAGGAGAACACAGGCAGCAACCTCTTCGACCTCAGGTGCAGCAACTTCTTCCTAGAAACATAGCCAAAGGCAAGGGCACCAAGTGCAAAAATGAACGATTGGGGCTTCATCAAGTTCAAAAGCTTTTGTACAGTAAGGAAAAGAGTCAGCAAAACCAAAAGGCAACTGACAGAAGTGGAGAGATATTTGCAAATGACATATCAGATAAAGGGTTAGTATCCAAAATCTATAAAGAACTTATCAAACTTAAGGCCCAAACAACAAATAATCCAATCAAGAAATGGGCAGAGGACATGAACAGACATTTCTGCAAAGAGGACATCCAGATGGCCAACAAACACATGAAGAAGTTCTCCACATCACTTGGCATAAGGGAAATACAAATCAAAACCACAATGAGATATCACCTCACACCAGTCAGAATGGCTAAAGTTAACAAGTCAGGAAACAACAGGTGCTGGCGAGGATGTGGGGAAAGGGGAACCTTCCTACGCTGTTGGTGGGAATGCAAGCTGGTGCAGCCACTCTGGAAAACAGCATGGTGATTCCTCAAAAAGTTGAAAATAAAGCTACCCTACGACCCAGCAATCACACTACTGGGTATTTACCCCAAAGATACAAATGTGGTGATCCAACGGGGCACATGCACCTGAATTGTTTATAGCAGCAATGTCCACAGTAGCCAAACTATGGAAAGAACCTAGATGCTCATCAACAGATGAATCGATAACGATGTGGTATATATATACAATGAGATACTATGCTGCCATCAAAAGAAATGAAATCTTGCCATTTGCAATGACATGGATGGAACTAGAGGTATTATGCTTAGCGAAATAAGTCAACCAAAGAAAGACAATTATCATATAATCTCACTGATAAGAGGAAGTTGAGAGGCAAAGTGAGGGGTTTGCATGGTAGGGAAGGAAAAAATGAAACAAGATGGGATGGGGAGGGAGACAAACCATAAGAGACTCTTAATATCACAAAACAAACTGAGGGTTGTCTGTGAAGGCGGACAGGGAGAGGGTGGTTGGGTTAAGGACACTGGGGAGGGTATGTGCTATGGTGAGTGCTGTGAAGTATGTAAACCTGACAATTCACAGACTTGTACCCCTGGGGATAATAATACATTATTTGTTTATAAAAACTTAAAAATTAAAAAAAAGAAATTAGAAATAGAGCACAATATTACCCACTTTTAAAAAATAACACAAAAGAAAATGTTGCCAAGATACTGAGCTTTATCATCTCTAACACTTGTTCTCCTGGCTACTTTTGTCCTGTCTACCTATGTGACAATGTTTGTTGCTATAGTTAAATCCAGTTTTCATTTTCGGTGCTGTTGCATGCTGCTGAGATGCACAAAACTCTAACAAGACTGTCTTTTGGCAAAATTCTTCTCTCAATGTGCAGCCTAACCTTATTTCCCAGAGTGCTTTTTAAAAGTCTAAATGGCATCAAGAATGCTTAGTTTGTGCCTAGATTTATTCATGCAAAAATATTTTCTCACGTATCTGGTAATTGTGTTATGGGGTAGAGAATTCTCCTTTACACCCTTATATATTATTTTTATACAATATGTCATATGCAATACTGGCTACATATCGAAATTTTACCTGCTAAGAATTGATAGTTAATGGATCTCATCTTCAAAAGACTTTATCTTTTTTTTTTAAAGATTTTATTTATTTATTTGACAGAGAGAAATCACAAGTAGGCAGAGAGGCAGGCAGAGAGAGAGGAGGAAGCAGGCTCCCTGCTGAGCAGAAAGCCCAATGTGGGGCTCGAACCCAGGACCTGGGATCATGACCTGAGCCGAAGGCAGCGGCTTAACCCACTGAGCCACCCAGGCGCCCCAAAAGACTTTATCTTTGATCATGGGCTTAACAACCATGAATAAATTCAGTTTACATATTCAAAGAATCTGTAGCTTAAGGATAGACAGACAAGGAAACTGCAGTGTTTATTGCTGTGAAGTGGAATCTATAGGGAAGAAGGTTAAATTTATATATATATATATATATATATATATATATATATATATATATATACATACATATATATACACATATACATATATATACACATACATATGTACATATATATATAACATATAAATATATTTAGTGACATAAATATATGTCATGTATTTAATTCAGTGATATAAATATATATACCTGTGAATCAATATATATATAATTCAGATCAAATTTCTATATTTTCAAAACTTTCTCTATTAAGTTGCTTTTCTGTTTCAGAAAAATAGTAATACATGTCAAAAAATACAGTTTCAAATCTGGCATAATCAGGGTCTAAGGTGCTTTGGAGACAAATCTCCCAGTATTGAAGAAAGATTGCAAGGCTTGGTGATAGGAATTAGCAAATGGCATGTGGGTAAAAAGAAAACAAAACAGCGAGTAATGGTAATTCAGCTTTTAGCAGACATATTATTTTAATTCCCCTCTCCATGTGTTTCTCTATTCCACCCTACCATTAAAAGATATTCTGACTCATCACCAGTTGTCCATCATCCCTTTCAAGGCTCAGTTCTCAAGACACACGTCCATCACTGCTTCATTAGATAACTAGAAATATCTTTTTTGGGAAGTCTATCATGAATAATTCCATCCTACTTTTAAATCCTGCACTTATTGTTTTTAAAGTCAACTGCAAAGATTCAAGGTTAGAGAAAATCCAGATTTAAATCAGTATGTGTGCCAAGGTGTGATGCAGCTGCCAACATTTAGTGCATCTGTAAACTATATCTCATATCAACTTCATAGACTTGTAGGGCTTAGACCAAGAAAGATAATGGTGTCGTGTGTCCTCACATTGTATGCACACCTTTGAAGTATGATAACTGCTGCAATGTCATATTCAAAAATGTTCATAAAAAGGGACCAAATGGTAATCATTTGGAACTCTTAAGAGAATGGACATATTTCACTTGAAATAAAAAAAAAGATTTGATATATGTGGTCTCTTTATTCATGTATCTGAAAGATTTCATGTGAAAGAAGGAATAGAAATGTTATTTATGTTTCCAAAAGGAAAGTACTAGGATGAGTGGGGAGGAGGTGATAATAGGTTCTCAGTTCAACATGGAAGAGAACTTTCTAATAATTAATGTTAAAGAAAAATTATCCTGACATTTGTTAAAATGGTAAAGAAGACTTTTGTCAAGACTATTGAAAAGGGAGCATTGAACAGGGGAGAGAGATTAGGTTCAACCCCAAATACAACAAAAACAGTTGGGGATATTTATAGCCAATAAATAGAATGAGGGTCTCAGTGGATAGAAAATTACCAAGATGGCACATCAAGAACAGGGGATTCTTACTAAACTCACTTAATAGGATTCTTATAGAGGGCAGAGAGAGGGATTAGATATAAACGGTGGATATGAGGAATCTTATCAACTACCAAGTGTTCTCTGTCAAGTAGACATCCATCAAGGGTGGGGATTCTTGATAAATTGACTTAACAGAATTCTTGCTAAATTGGAACTTATCACAGGTGGGCACAGAGACCTAGTTGAGAAGAGGGCTCAAAGGAGCTTAACTCAAGCCTAGTCAAAGAGAGTCTTTGTCAATAATAGTTATACTAATCATAGTAATAACATTATCTTTTTTTAAGATTTTATTTATTTGTCAGAGAGAGAGAGAAAGAGAGAGAGAGATCACAAGTAGGCTGAGAGGCAGGCAGAGGCAGAGGGAGAAGCAGGTTCCCTGCCGAACAAGGATCCCAATGTGGTACTAGATCCCATGATGCTGGGATCATGACCTGAGCCGAAGGCAGCTGCTTAACCAACTGAGCCACCCAGGCATCCCTATAGCCTTATCTTTTAAACAAGTGATGACATTGAGGCTTCTAGAGGTTAAACTTCCCAAGGTCACTCAACTAGTGAGCTGGGATTCAAACTCAGAATGCAAGAACCCTAGAGCTCCAACAGTCAACCATGGGGTTCTTCCACCTGTATCTTAGAAGAATCTGCTTTATAAGATGAAGAGCTTCTTCTCAGAGTTAGTCTTCAGCTATCGATTACTGAACCAATGACGCTAAAGAAGAATTCCTGAACTAGACAGAAGGAAAATTCATTGTTGTGGTCTGTTCTAATTTTAAGTGCTTATGGTTTTATGATTGGGATGATTGATTCTTTCATTTTTAATCTGGACTAGAAGGAATCTCAAATTAGTCTAACATTTCTCCATATCCTTGCCAACACTTGTTATTTGTTGCCTTTAAAAAATAATAATAGCCCTTCTATTAAATGTGAGGTGATATCTTGTTTTGGGGAACATAGTGACTATAGTTAATAATTATTGTAACTATAGTTAACAATGTATTGAACAATTGAAAGTTGCTAAGAGTATAGATTTCAAGAATTCTAATCACAAGAAAAGTGTGTAACTATACGTGATGATGGATATTAACTTGTTTTATTTTGACGATCACTTCACAGTATGCCGTACATATGAAACTAGTCAAATGTTATGTCAGTCTTTTCTATCTCGATAAAATAATAAATTTGTATATACAAGCCTACAAAAAAGTAACATAATATCCTCATTTTATTTTTTTAAAATGTCTATTTTTTTCTTGTGAAAAGTGTTTTAATCAGTAATTTTCACAGAAATGACAGGATTTTTTTAAATGAACTGTAGTTGACACACAATGTTTCATTAGTTTCAGGTGTACAACATAGTGATTTAACAGCTCTCCATTGTTCTCTGCTCACTACGAGTGAAGTCTTGACCTGTCACCATGTAACATATTACAATACTGTTGACTATTTTCCTTATGCTAGACCTTTCATCCCCATGACATATTCATTCTATACGTGGAAGACTGGACCTCCCACTCCCCATCATTTTCTCTTCCCTTTGACAATCGTCAATTTGTTCTCTGTATATATGGGTCTGTTTCTGCCCTTTTTTTAACACTCTCATTTTATTTTATTTATTTATTTTTTAAAGATTTTATTTATTTATTTGACAGAGAGAAATCACAAGTAGGCAGAGAGGCAAGCAGAGAGAGAGGAGGAAGCAGGCTCCACGCTGAGCGGAAAGCCCGATGTGGGGCTTGAACCCAGGACCTGGGATCATGACCTGAGCCGAAGGCAGTGGCTTAACCCACTGAGCCACCCAGGTGCCCTTAACACTCTCATTTTAGAAGTGATAAAACAGAAACTAAGAAATACAAGAAGAATTATGCATGATCACGTGGTAGTTGTGTGACAAAACAGACAATAGGTAATATCCCCCAGCTCATGGGTCTGAGACTGTGCTTGTCTATTATTTTTTATTGATCTAAACCATACCCAAATATCTTGCTGACTATTTTTCCTTAAACAGTATTTTTTTTTATTCTTGCAGAAGTGTAGGAAAGTGCAGCATTGCCTAACACTACCAATACAAAGGTTTCTTAACTTTTAAGACCCCCAGATCCCCTGTCTTTAACTGTTCTTGGAGTGGATGGCTTTTATTCAAAGTCAGGGATAAAAGTAACCTGAAAGGATGTTTCTACTAAAGTATTATTAACCCTTTAAGTGCCTCTAAGATATCTGCAATTTAAAAGATTGTCTACTACTCCAAATGAGGCTCGAAGAGGAGTTTCAGTTTGTATGACTTGGCTGTTTAAGAGAAAAGAGCTCTTTTGGGATAGAAATATCTCTCACCTTGCAACAGAAATGAAATGGCTCATCTTCCTCCATACTCCCAAGTCATTGATCCAGAAGCCTAAGAACCACAGGCACAACATTTTTTTTTTTTTTAATCCCAGCTTACTCTGGACATGCTCAGATAATTCCAGGCTTAATAAGGTCTTCTCAAATCCAACTCTACTTAGAATATGCTATGCATGTATGGAGATTTTTTATTCCAATCAACTGTGTCAATATGAAACTGCTGGAGTCTCATCTTCCATCTCTTGGGAAGGGAGCTATGGTATGGATAACTGGACAATCAGCATAGCAGACCATTGCACAGGATACTACTATGTACCATCTGTTATGGCTGTTCACTTTCATGGAACATTATCAAGGAAACCTGAACATCTAGGTACAATTCAACAGACAAACTCTTCAGGCTTTCTTTTCCAAAGTGAAGTATGGTAGTTTATGAAGCTTAATTATTTAGGTAATCTTGGGGAAAAGAAAAAACTAAGAATAACAGTGATGAATTTTGTTTTTCTTTATTTGTTACTTAACAAATAGTTTATTGTGTTTGATGAAAATCCAAACATTTGTTGGTAATTTCACAGTGCAGGATTGAAGCAAACAAAAATAATTTGTAAAGTGCCTCCTGGAAGAATGGGAGCTAAAAATTAATTTTAATTATAGCTTAAATTATTCCTATTAACTTAAGCACCGATGGGCATATTACTGAAGGAAAGCTTTTACAACACTGTGACCAAAGATTACAAGTCAGACTTTGTGAAAATACGTGACTCATAGGAACATGGGATAATTGATGCCTTTCCAGCCCTAGTGATGCTCAACTTCAAAGCTAAAAAATGCTTTATATTTTGCATGGGAATATGAAATGGCTGTGCAGGAGCTTTTTTTTACCACCTCAGGAAGTGGGTCCTTAAAAGTAATAGAGAAATAAGTCTGAAGCATTCCCACAGAGTGCAGAGAGTGGAGAAATCAGAAAGTCACTCTAGCGTGGAGGCCTGTCTCTTGGAAAGTTAGATTTCTCGGATTATTTTTTAAAGATTTTATTTATTAATTGACAGAGACAGTAAGAGAGCACAAGCAAGGGGAGAAGCAGAAGTACAGAGAGAAACAGGCTCCCTGCCGAGCAGGGAGCCCCATGAAGTGTTTAATCCCAGGACTCTGGTATCATGACCTGAGCAGAAGGCAGATACTAAACCATCTGAACCACCCAGGTGCCCCGATATCTCTAATTCTTATGTTATGCCTTCTTCAGGAATAATGTGAAAAAACTTAGAGGACTTTATCAAATGCTAAGTGTGTATAGATGTTATTATTTTCAAAAGAATGAGTGCTTGGTAGAAAATTAGTTAGCAAAATAGGAAGAACATCGAGTTTGATGGGATCAAGTAAAGGGTTTGTCTAGGTGTGAGCTTCATCTCTGCCACATTCTATCAAAGTAACTTTGACCAAATCAACTTTTTCCTCCACTCCTCTTTAGTTTATTTCACTTGCTAAAAAAAAATGTCAATACTACATTTTACATAGTTTGCTGTAAGGAAGAAATGAGACACCACAGATGAATCATAAATGGTGAGGAGTTAAGCTAAGTTACTTACTGAAATTTTTTAAGTATTTATTTTATTGTGAAATGTTCCAGTATTTGAACTGGTAGGAACAAGAAGGGATATATGCATCTAATGATGTTTAAAATGCTGCTAGTACCCTCAATTTCAGTGGCCACACCTACTTTTCACTGGTTCAAATTCAACACTAATAACTTCCATTCTAAATGTAGTGGTTTAGAATACTGATTCTGGGGGAGGAGTCAAGATGGCGGAGAAGTAGCAGGCTGAGACTACTTCGGGTAGCGGGAGATCAGCTAAATAGCTTATCTAAAGATTGCAAACACCTACAAATCCAACGGGAGATTGAAGAGAAGAACAGCAATTCTAGAAACAGAAAATCAACCACTATCTGAAAGGTAGGACTGGCGGAGAAGTGAATCCAAAGGGACGGGAAGATAGACCGCGGGGGGAGGGGCCGGCTCCCGGCGAGTGGCGGAGAAACGGAGCACAAAATCAGGATATTTAAAAGCCTGTTGCGCTGAGGGACATCACTCCAGAGGCTTAACTGGGGTGAAGCCCAGGCGGGGTCAGCGCGGCCTCAGGTCCCACAGGGTCGTAGAAGGATCGGGGGTGTCTGAGTGTCGCAGAGCTTACCGGTATTAGAACGGGGAAGCCGGCTACAGTGACAGAGCCGAGGAGTGACTCTCAGTTCGGGGTTGCCTTGAACCGGTCGCAGGCTCGGTCAGCTCGGAGCGCGGCCAGAGGCCAGGGTGACGGGAGTCATTGGGCGTGTTCTCTGAGGGCGCACTGAGAAGTGGGGCCCCGGGCACTCGGCTCCTCCAGGCCAGAGACCGGGAGGCCGCCATCTTCATTCCCGTCTTCCGGAACTCTACGGAAAGTGCTCAGGGAACAAAAGCTCCCAAAAGCAAACCCAGCAAACCCGAGCGGATTACTCAGCCCGGCGCCGGGTAAGGGCAGTGCAACTCCGCCTGGGGCAAAGACTCTTGAGAATCACCACAACAGGCCCCTCCCCCAGAAGATCAATGGGAAACCCAGAGAGGACCAAGTTCACCTACCAAGGATGCAGTTTCAATACCAAGGAGAGCGGCAAAATTCCAGAGGAGAAGAAAGCAAAGCAGGGAACTCATGGCTTTCTCCCCATGATTTTTTAGCCTTGTAGTTAATTTTTTTTTCTTTTTCAATTTTTTTTTCTTTTTCTCTTCTTCTGCTAATTTTTTTTAACTTTTACCGTTTTCTTTTTTAACGTTTTTTAAATAGTTTATCTAATATATATATATTTTTTTCCTCTTTTTATATTTTTCTTTATCAGCTTTCTTTTTTTAATAGTTTTTTTTTCTTTTTTCTTTCTGAACACATTTTTATCCCCTTTCTCCCCCCTCACGATTTGGGATCTCTTCTGATTTGTCTAAAACATATTTTCCTGCAGTTGTTGCCACACTTTTAGTATTTTACTTGCTCCTTCATATACTCTTATCTGGACAAAATGACAAGGCGGAAAAATTCACAACAAAAAAAAGAACAAGAAGCAGTACCAAAGGCTAGGGACCTAATCAATACAGACATTGGTAATATGTCAGATATAGAGTTCAGAATGACAACTTTAAGGTTCAGGCCGGGCTTGAAAAAGGCATGGAAGATATTAAAGCAACGCTCTCAGGAGATATAAAAGCCCTTTCTGGAGAAATAAAAGAACTAAAATCTAACCAGGTTGAAATAAAAAAAGCTATTAATGAGGTGCAATCAAAAATTGAGGCTCTCAATGCTAGGATAAATGAGGCAGAAGAAAGAATTAGTGATATAGAAGACCAAATGACAGAGAATAAAGAAGCTGAGCAAAAGAGAGACAAACAGCTCTTGGACCACGAGGGGAGAATTCGAGAGATAAGGGACACCATAAGACGAAACAACATTAGAATAATTGGGATTCCAGAAGAAGAGGAAACAGAGAGGGGAGCAGAAGGTATGTTGGAGAGAATTATTGGAGAGAATTTCCCCAATACGGCAAAGGGAACAAGCATCAAAATCCAGGAGGTTCAGAGAACCCCCCTCAAAATCAATAAGAATAGGTCCACACCCCGTCACCTAATAGTAAAATTGACAAGTCTTAGTGACAAAGAAAAGATCCTGAAAGCAGCCCGGGAAAAGAAGTCTGTAACGTACAATGGTAAAAATATTAGATTGGCAGCAGACTTATCCACAGAGACCTGGCAGGCCAGAAAGAGCTGGCATGATATATTCAGAGTACTAAATGAGAAAAACATGCAGCCAAGAATACTATATCCAGCTAGGCTATCATTGAAAATAGAAGGAGAGATTAAAAGCTTCCAGGACAAACAAAAACTGAAAGAATTTGCAAATACCAAAACAGCTCTACAGGAAATATTGAAAGGGGTCCTCTAAGCAAAGAGAGACCCTCAAAGTAGTAGATCAGAAAGAAACAGAGACAATATACAGTAACAGTCACCTTACAGGCAATACAATGGCACTAAATTCATATCTCTCAATACTTACCATGAATGTTAATGGGCTAAATGCCCCAATTAAAGACACAGGGTATCAGAATGGATAAAAAAACAAAACCCATCTATATGATGCCTACAAGAAACTCATCTTAAACCCGAAGACACCTCCAGATTTAAAGTGAGGGGGTGGAAAAGAATTTACCATGCTAATGGACATCAGAAGAAAGCAGGAGTGGCAATCCTTATATCAGATCAATTAGATTTTAAGCCAAAGACTAAAATAAGAGATGTGGAAGGACACTATATCATACTCAAAGGAACTGTCCAACAAGAAGATCTAACAATTTTAAATATCTATGCCCCTAACGTGGGAGCAGCCAACTCTATAAACCAATTAATAACAAAATCAAAGAAACACTTCGACAGGAATACAATAATAGTAGGGGACTTTAACACTCCCCTCACTGAAATGGACAGATCATCCAAGCAAAAGATCAACAACGAAATCAAGGCCTTAAATGACACACTGGACCAGATGGACATCGCAGCTATATTCAGAACATTTCATCCCAAAGCAACAGAATACACATTCTTATCTAGTGCACATGGAACATTCTCCAGAATAGATCACATTCTTGGTCCTAAATCAAGTCTCAACTGGTATCAAAAGATTGGGATCATTCCCTGCATATTTTCAGACCACACTGCTCTGAAGCTAGAACTCAATCACAAGAGGAAATTTGGAAAGAACCCAAATACATGGAGACAAAACAGCATCCTTCTAAAGAATGAATGGGTCAACCAGGAAATTAAAGAAGAATTGAAAAAAATCATGGAAACAAATGGCAATGAAAACACAACGGATCAGAATCTGTGGGACAAAACAAAGGCAGTCCTGAAAGGAAAATATATAGCGGTACAAGCCTTTCTCAAGAAACAAGAAAGGTCTCAGGTACACAACCTAACCCTACACCTAAAGGAGCTGGAGAAAGAACAAGAAAGAAACCCTAAACCCAGCAGGAGAAGAGAAATCATAAAGATTAGAGCAGAAATCAATGAAATAGAAACCAAAAAAACAATAGAACAAATCAAAAAAACTAGGAGCTGGTTCTTTGAAAAAATTAATAAGATTGATAAACCCCTGGCCAGACTTATCAAAAAGAAAAGAGAAAGGACCCAAATAAAATCACGAATGAAAGAGGAGAGATCACAACGAACACCAAAGAAATACAGACAATTATAAGAACATACTATGAGCAACTCTACGCCAACAAATTTGACAATCTGGAAGAAATGGATGCATTCCTAGAGACATATAAACTACCACAACTGAACCAGGAAGAAATAGAAAGCCTGAACAGACCCATAACCAGTAAGGAGATTGAAACAGTCATCAAAAATCTCCAAACAAACAAAAGCCCAGGGCCAGACGGCTTCCCGGGGGAATTCTACCAAACATTTAAAGAAGAACTAATTCCTATTCTCCTGAAAGTGTTCCAAAAAATAGAAATAGAAGGAAAACTTCCAAACTCATTTTATGAGGCCAGCATCACCTTGATCCCAAAACCAGACAAGGATCCCAACAAAAAAGAGAACTACAGACAAATATGCTTGATGAATACAGATGCAAAAATTCTCGCCAAAATACTAGCCAATAGGATTCAACAGTACCTTAAAAGGATTATTCACCACGACCAAGTGGGATTTATTCCAGGGCTGCAAGGCTGGTTCAACATCCGCAAATCAATCAATGTGATACAACACATTAATAAAAGAAAGAACGAGAACCATATGATACTCTCCATAGATGCTGAAAAAGCATTTGACAAAGTACAGCATCCCTTCCTGATCAAAACTTTTCAACGTGTAGGGATAGAGGGCACATACCTCAATATTATCAAAGCCATCTATGAAAAACCCAGCGCAAATATCATTATCAATGGAGAAAAACTGAAAGCTTTTCCGCTAGAGTCAGGAACACGGCAGGGATGTCCGTTATCACCACTGCTATTCAACATAGTACTAGAAGTCCTAGCCTCAGCAATCAGACAACAAAAGGAAATTAAAGGCATCCAAATCGGCAAAGAAGAAGTCAAACTATCACTCTTCGCAGACGATATGATACTATATGTGGAAAACCCAAAAGACTCCACTCCAAAACTGCTTGAACTTGTACAAGAATTCAGTAAAGTGTCAGGATATAAAATCAATGCACAGAAATCAGTTGCATTTCTCTACACCAACAACAAGACAGAAGAAAGAGAAATTAAGGAGTCCATCCCATTTACAATTGCACCCAAAATGATAAGATACCTAGGAATAAACCTAACCAAAGAGACTAAGAATCTATTCACAGAAAACTATAAAGTACTCATGAAAGAAATTGAGGAAGATACAAAGAAATGGAAAAATGTTCCATGCTCCTGGATTGGAAGAATAAATAGAGTGAAAATGTCTATGCTACCTAAAGCAATCTACACATTTAATGCAATTCCTATCAAAATACCATCCATTTTTTTCAAAGAAATGGAACAAATAATCCTCAAATTTATATGGAACCAGAAAAGACCTCGAATAGCCAAAGGAATATTGAAAAAGAAAGCCAAAGTTGGTGGCATCACAATTCCGGATCAAGCTCTATTACAAAGCTGTCATCATCAAGACAGCATGGTACTGGCACAAAAACAGACACATAGATCAATGGAACAGAATAGAGAGCCCAGAAATGGACCCTCAACTCTATGGTCAACTCATCTTCGACAAAGCAGGAAAGAATGTCCAATGGAAAAAAGACAACCTCTTCAGTAAAGGGTGTTGGGAAAATTGGACAGCCACATGCAGAAAAATGAAATTGGATCATTTCCTTACACCACACACGAAAATAGACTCAAAATGGATGAAGGATCTCAATGTGAGAAAGGAATCCATCAAAATCCTTGAGGAGAACACAGGCAGCAACCTCTTCCACCTCAGCCGCAGCAACATCTTCCTAGGAACATCGCCAAAGGCAAGGGAAGCAAGGGCAAAAATGAACTTTTGGGATTTTATCAAGATCAAAAGCTTTTGCACAGCAAAGGAAACAGTGAACAAAACCAAAAGACAACTGACAGAATGGGAGAAGATATTTGCAAATGACATATCAGATAAAGGGCTAGTGTCCAAAATCTAGAAAGAACTTAGCAAACTCAACACCCAAAGAACAAATAATCCAATCAAGAAATGGCAGAAGACATGAACAGACATTTCTGCAAAGAAGACATCCAGATGGCCAGCAGACTCATGAAAAAGTGCTCCATATCACTCGGCATCAGGGAAATACAAATCAAAACCACCATGAGAAATCACCTCACACCAGTCAGAATGGCTAAAATTAACAAGTCAGGAAATGACAGATGCTGGCGAGGATGCGGAGAAAGGGGAACCCTCCTACACTGTTGGTGGGAATGCAAGCTGGTGCAACCACTCTGGAAAACAGCATGGAGGTTCCTCAAAATGTTGAAAATAGAACTACCCTATGACCCTGCAATTGCACTGCTGGGTATTTACCCTAAAATACAAACGTGGTGATCCGAAGGGGCACGTGCACCCGAATGTTTATAGCAGCAATGTCTACAATAGCCAAACTATGGAAAGAACCTAGATGTCCATCAACAGACGAATGGATAAGGAAGATGTGGTATATATACACAATGGAATACTATGCAGCCATCAAAAGAAATGAAATCTTGCCATTTGTGACGACATGGATGGAACTAGAGGGTATCATGCTTAGCGAAATAAGTCAATCGGAGAAAGACAACTATCATATGATCTCCCTGATATGAGGGAGAGGAGATGCAACATGGGGGGTTGAGGGGGTACGAGAAGAATAAATGAAACAAGATGGGATTGGGAGGGAGAATAACCATAAGTGACTCTTAATCTCACAAAACAAACTGAGGGTTGATGGGGGGAGGGGGGCTGGGAGAGGGAGGGTGGGGTTATGGATATTGGGGAGGGTATGTGCTATGGTGAGTGCTGTGAAGTGTGTAAACCTGGCGATTCGCAGACCGGTACCCCTGGGGATAAAAATATATGTTTATAAATAAAAAATTAAATATAAAAAAAAAAAGAATACTGACTCTGAATCCAAACTCATGAGTTTGACTCTCATTTTTGACATTTACTAGTGAACTATGTTAATTCATCTTACTTTTTACTGTCTTATGTTTCTTCCCTATAATGGGGGTAATAATAAACACCACTTACCCAATGAAGTTATTTGGTGGGTTAAATGACATAATATCTGTCATGTTCTCAGTACACATCACACATAGTTAGGAACCAACTGTGATGGCTATTTTTCTTATTTTCACACCAGCTCACCAAGGCAAATAAAGCAAAAACACTTATCCCACCTAAAGGCAACTTAATCCCCCCACCTGTGTCCCCCAGCCCATCATTTTCTCATTCTGCAAAGACCCTGCTTCTTACTATACTTCTCCCTTTTCTCTTTTCTGAGAACTTTTGATTTTCAATGTTTATTGCATGATATCCTTAAACTTCATAAATCTCAATTTTTCACAAGTAATCAACTCTTTGGAAAGACCATGAGAATTGATGTTCCTAATGAACTTTCCCTATCCTCTCTATTCTTGCTTTTTCATTCCTCAAATAATCTTAAATAAACTATCTTTGGTGAAAAGGTAATGCTTTGAAAATACTTATGTCTAGTATAAATTAATATCCAACTTCTTGATTCTATAACTTCTCTGCCTCCTTCCAACCCCCTAATCATAATTTCTTTCTTAACCTTCTTTTATTTTTGCTGTTTCATTGGAGAAGACTCATTCATTTTCTTGGCTTCTATGATAATCTCTATGAGGGCAACACAGAAAATTCTATCATGGGACCTTATCCCTCTCTGATCCAAATTTCACTCAATGGTTTATCTCAAAAATTAAAAAAAAAAAAGATATTTACTCCAAACACAAAGTTTTCACTCAAAATTAGCCTTTTTTTCTAATTTACCTGTCCCTGTTAATGTTGTTTCCATTGTCCCAGCCCCTTAGATCTGAAGCTATATAGTTACATTTGACTGATTCCTCTTATTTATTCACTATATTCTGTAAATATAGAGAACTCCACAGTTTTACTTATAAAGAATTTTTTCATTCTTCACCTTCTTCCTAGCTCCACAGTTATGGGCGACATTTCAACCATAATGAAATGACAGTTACAGCTCTTTCCTTAGCTTTCCCAGAATTTCTGTTGCTTTCTCACCCAATTTTTCTGATTATAATTAACAGCCAAAAGAGTTATCACTACATGGGTTTTCATCTTATGAGCCTCTGACTGAAAGCCCAAATCTCCATCATTATTACTAGATCAAATCTAAAGTCCAGTGACGTGTTTTCAGATTTCCCATTACCCAAAAAAGCCCTATATAAAATGTTCATAACACATTACTTTATTATTTTCTGTTCTACTCAGGCTTACCTCTTTAATGCTCCCCATAACCATTTTGCAGCATTCTTTACTCATATCTGCAACTGTTATATGAGGATACATCTTTCCTACCACCAAAACAAATTCAACCACTCTATATCAGTCAGCTTTGTATAAGTCATAGTAGAGTAAGAAGCAATTCCTGGTTCTTAGTAGTTTACAACAACAAAACATTCTCACTCATGCTGCCCTAATATCAGTAGCTCTGTGATTCTCTACATAATCTCAATGTTGGCCTCAAAATGAGGGAGCAGTCTCACCTGGGACATTGACATTCTTCTTGTGGAAGTCACATTAAGCAAAATGTTAGGGATTGTTAAAGCTTTTGCTCTAATTGCAACATTTCACATCAGTTCACATTCCTCTAGACAAAGCAAGCTGATTGGTAAATATTGATGTCAGTAAACTGGTCTACAATTGAAGGGTTGTGATGTGTGCTTATTATAAGAAAAGGATGCCTTTTCGCATTAAGAGGTAGAGAAAATCCCATGGCCAAGCCTGATGTCACAGAATTACGATGTACTTCCACAAAGTAGAGCAGCTAACATTTTGAAAATATATAAAGTCTACTGCAGTTTACTCTCTTTGTCACAAATATTGACTTTCCTCTCTTTGGCCCACCAAATATGCTCACAAAATATACTCATGTCCTCCTCAAGAAAGAAAACTCAACATATTAGATCAACACGTTAATCTTATGATATTCCGTATCTATATCATGTCAGGCCATGGTTGCTCTTGATTTACATATTTATGAACTAAAAAGACAAATTATATGCCCACCACATTCCCTATAGTAGTACAGGGACATTAAAATACTTGGTAATATTTACATTTGGAAAGGAAAGGACAGTGATGGGACAATAGTAATGTTCAAAAGTGTCTAGAGTGATGTTATGAGTCATGCTATCCTGGACAGGAGGTGAGTTCTGGATCATACCCCGGATCTACTCCTTCAGAGCAGCTCCCTGGTGTACTCTTCCCTGTATTCTCCAGGCCACACGGACTTGCTGCATTTATGAATTCATGAAGAACTAGTAATAAGTGTTATCACATTTTGTGTGTTTATTTTAAACATTCTGATCTTATTTCATGTATATTAATATCATCTCTCTAAACAATTTGTAACTCCTTAAATAAGGACTGTATCTTAACAGTGTTGTCAATGCATAAGAATGCATGTATGTAATAGCACTTAGAGAAAATTACTAGAAGTACAGTAAAAAGACGTGACCATTTGATTCAAGCTGACCCTTCCTGAGGATAAGCTAGTCCACCAAACGGAATTCCAAAAGTCACAACTTTATAAGAATTATGTACATAAAAAAGGGTGAAAGGATGTATTTAAGAGGCTAATACTCATTTTCTAAGTGCAGACATGGGTTTTGACCATAGTTCTCTTGATTTCATGCATCTGTTTTAGGCCTGGGTTTTGTTTATGTTTTTATTAAGTACATGTTATTGGTATCAGGAAGTCTAAGCAGCACTCAGTAAAACACTAGCAGCCAGTTGTCCTAGCACCTTCGTGACCCTCAGCCTATGTATGCAGGGCTCCATTTGTAGGTTGGGGAACTTATACTCTACCCTTCACTGTAACCAAGTTGTCATGAGACTAAATAGACATATTTGACAGTTTCAAGTATTTAACTGTTTGAGTAAAGAAAATTTCATTGTGAATATTAAAGTCAGCTTTAGATAAAGCTGTAAGGTAAGCAGGTGTGTCTTTATTTGGTCTTTATATGCACTTATATGAAGTTAGGAAAGAGAGAATACATTAGAAGTAAGTATGTTTGGTTGTGTCAGTAAGGAGATAATTTTAGATAATGAGCCCCTTATGACCTCCTCAAGAATACCATCAACAATATTTCTTGCCACTTAGATAACATAGAAAACTGTTTCCCCACACAATCTTTTGAGATAGATGTTAATAACTATCTTCTTTTTTAGAGGGAAGAGGCACAGGGAGATGAAGGTAGAGAAGCTTATGCATGGGGATAACGCAGGGCTCCATCTCACGATTGTGAGGCACAATAAGGAATCTCATGCTTAACCAACTGAGCCACCCCAGTACCCCAACAATTGTTCATACTACAACTATAATATACAATAGAATTTAGAGCAAACTGCACTGCAAGGCAAATAGATTGTGAATCTGAATTTTCTCTTCTAATTGGAGTCTTAATAAAGTTCATATTTCTCACAGCTCTGTTATCTCTTAATGACATTCCTTAGTTTTATTCTGGTCTCTACTATAGAATGAATATTATATCTATCCATCTATCTACCTATCTATATAAAATATATTATATATGTATATGTATATATTATACATATTACAAATATGTGTATATATATATGTGTATATATACACGTACATATATATACACACTCTCTCTCTCTCTCTCTTCTATATTCTGGGTATTACCACATTTTAGGATGCTGTGGAGACCTTCCAGTTTAGTATATTATGTGGGCAAGGGATATAAGAAATAATAATGCTATCAAGCTGGTCTACAACTGAAGAAATTTAATGTGTGCATATTATGCACTGGCAAAACATAAATGGACTTTAGATATTATCAGATGCCAAGCAGCCTGGGAAGATTGTAACCTCTATTTTAATTGCTATCACTTCATATCCTGAATTGCTAACAAAAAAATTAACACTTTCTGTGAGTTCAACATTTAAAGTCAACCTTTTGTTAAAGGATGCTATCTGTTTCTTATAAGGTGATATTAATAATAGCTCACATTTGTTGAAGATTTCCTACACCTCAGACACAATTCTCAGCACATTACATATGTTGACTAACTTAATCTTGTAATAGCACTGAGATATGTATTATTATTATTATTCCCGTTTTGAGATGAGAAACTGAAGCAAAGAAAAATTAAAATCTGCCTAGAGTTATTCACCCAGGATCCAATCCAGGAAGTGTAGTTTTATAGAGTGTGCATTGATCACTATGTAAAGGAGTTTTTCTGGTGATAACAGTTATTCTGAAAACAAGAACAGAGTAACTGCTGCAAGCCTGAATATGGTGCTGTCATGGTCATTTGAAGTTCACTGCTATCATCTTTATGAAAGTCTTATTTTCCATGTCAGACTTGAATCAATGGCCAGCCTATTCACAGGGCCCCCAGGGTTCATGGAATATATAAAATTCCCTAGAGTCTGTGAGCCAGACTCTCTTCTCTGTCTATCATCAGAGAGCAGGGTATGATAAGGATTTCTTTTTGTTTTAATACATTTTCAGCATAACAGTATTCATTGTTTTTGCACCACACCCAGTGCTCCATGCAATCCGTGACCTCTTAAATACCCACCAACTGGTTCCCCCAACCTCCCACACCCCGCCCCTTCAAAACCCTCAGATTGTTTTTCAGAGTCCATAGTCTCTCATACTTCACCTGCCCTTCCAATTTCCCTCAACTCCCTTCTCCTCTCGAACTCCCCTTGTCCTCCATGCTAATTGTTATGCTCCACAAATAAGTGAAACCATATGATAATTGACTATTTCTGCTTGGCTTATTGCACTCAGCATAATCTCTTCCAGTCCCGTCCATGTTGCTACAAAAGTTGGGTAATCATCCTTTCTGATGGAGACATAATACTCCATAGTGTATATGGACCACATCTTCCTTATCCATTCGTCCATTGAAGGGCAACTTGGTTCTTTCCACAGTATGGCAACCGTGGCCATTGCTGCTATAAACATTGGGGTACAGATGGCCCTTCTTTTCACTACATCTGTATTTTTGGGGTAAATACCCAGTAATGCAATGGGAGGGTCATAGGGAAGCTCTATTTGTAAATATTTTTAAAGATTTTAGTAGGCAGTAGGCAAGTAGGCAAGTAGGCAGAGGGAGAGAGGAGGAAGTAGGCTCCCCACCGAGCAAAGAGCCCAAGTTGGGACTCAATCCCAGGACTCTGGGATCATGACCTGAGCCGAAGGCAGAGGCTTTAACCCACTGAGCCACCCAGGCGCCCCTATTTTTAATTTCTTGAGGAATCTCCACACTGTTCTCCAAAGTGGCTACACCAAATTGCATTCCCACCAACAGCGTAAGAGGGTTCCCTTATCTCCACATCCCCTCCAACACATGTTGTTTCCTGTCTTGCTAATTTTGGCCATTCTAAGTGGTGTAATGTGGTATCTCAATGTGGTTTTATTTTGAATCTCCCTGATGGCTAGTGATGATGAACATTTTTTCATGTGTCTGATAGCCATTTGTATGTCTTCATTGGAGAAGTGTCTGTTCATATTTCCTGCCCATTTTTTGATATGATTGTCTCTTTTGTGCGTGTTGAGTTTCAGGAGTTCTTTATAGATCCTGGATATCAACCTTTTGTCTGTACTGACATTTGCAAATATCTTCTCCCATTCCGTGGGTTACCTCTTTGTTTTGTTGACTGTTTCCTTTGCTCTGCAGAAGCTTTTGATTTTGATGAAATCCCAAAAGTTCATTTTCGCTTTTGTTTCCTTTGCCTTTGGAGACATATCTTGAAAGATGTTGCTGTGGCTGATATCGAAGAGGTTACTGCCTATATTCTCCTCTAGGATTCTGATGGATTCCTGTCTCACATTGAGGTCTTTTATCTATTTTGAGTTTCTTTTTGTGTATGGTGTAAGTGAATGGTCGAGTTTCATTCTTCTACATATAGCTGTCCAGCTTTCCCAGCACCATTTTTTGAAGAGACTGTCCTTTTTCCACTGTATCTTTTTTCTTGCTTTGTTGAAGATTATTTGACCATAGAGTTGAGAGTCCATATCTGGGCTCTCTACTCTGTTCCACTGGTCTATGTATCTGTTTTTATGCCAGTACCATGCTGTCTTGGTGATCACAGCTTTGTAGTAAAGCTTGAAATGAGGTAACATGATTCCCCCAGTTTTATTTTTGTTTTTCAATATTTCCTTAGCGATTTGGGGTCTGTTCTGATTACATACAAATTTTTGGATTATCTGCTCCAGATCTTTGAAAAATACCAGTGGAAATTTGATCAGAATGGCATTAAAATTATAGATTACTCTAGGCGGTATAGACATTTTAACAATGTTTATTCTTCCAATCCATGAGCATGGAATGCTCTCCCATCTTTTTGTGTCTTCTTCTATTTCTTTCATGAATGTTCTGAAGTTCCTCCAGTACAGATCCTTTACCTCTTTGGTTAAGTTTATTCCCAGGTATCTTATGGTTCTTGGTGCTATAATAAATGGAATCGATTCTCTAATTTCCCTTTCTATATTTTCGTTGTTAGTGTATAAGAAAGCCACTGATTTCTGTACATTGACTTTGTATCCTGCCACGTTACTGAATTGCTGTATGAGTTCTAATTTGGATTTGGATAACTTTTGGATAACAATTTGGATAACTTTTATTTCTCATTATTGTCTAATTGTTGATGCAAGGACTTCTAATACTATGTTGAACAAGAGTGGTGACAGTGGGCATCCTTGTCATGTTCCTGATCTCAACTGGAAGGCTGCAAGCTTTTTCCCATTGAGGATGATATTTGCTGTGGTTCTTTCATAGATAGATTTGATGAAGTTCAGGAATGTTCCCTCTATCCCTGTGCTTTGAAGCGTTTTAATCAGGAACAGATGCTGGATTTTGTCAAATGCTTTTTCTGCATCAATTGAGAGGACCATGTGGTTCTTCTCTCTTCTCTTATTATTGTTCTATCACATTGATTTATTTGCCAATGTTGAACCATCCTTGTAGCCCAGGAATGAATCCCACCTGGTCATGGTGGATAATCTTTTAAATGTGCGGTTGGATCCTGTTTGCTAGGATCCTGTTGAGAATCTTAGCATCCATATTCATCAGTGATATTGGTCTGAAATTCTCCTTTTTGGTAGGGTCTTTGCCTGCTTTGGGGATAAAGGTATTGCTGGCTTCATAGAAAGAGTCTGGAAATTTTCCTTCTGCTTCAATTTTTTGAATGAGCTTCAGGAGAATAGGTGTTATTTCTTCTTTGAAAGCTTGGTAGAATTCCCCAGGGAATCCATCAAGTCCTGGGCTCTAGTTTTTTGGGAGGTATTTGATCACTGCTTCAATCTCATTAATAGATATTGTTCTATTCAGGTGTCTTCCTGGTTCAATTTTGGGAGTCTAGAGTTTTCCAGGAATGCATCCATTTCATCTAGGTTGCTTAGCTTATTGGCATATAACTGTTGATAATAACTTCTGATGATTGTTTCTATTTCCTTGGTGTTAGTTGTGATCTCTCCATTTTCATTTATAATTTTATGAATTTGGGCTTTCTCTCTTTTCTTTTAGATTAGTGTGGCCAATGGTTTATCGATCTTATTGATTCTTTCAAAAAACCAGCTTCTAGTATCATTGATATGTTCTACTGTATCTCTGCTTTCTACCTCATTGGTCTCAGCTCTAATCTTGATGAGTTCCCTTCTTATGTGTGGAGTCGGTTTGATTTGTTGTTGATTCTCTAGTTCTTTAAGATGAAGAGACAGCTGCTGTGTTCTGGATTTTTCAATTTTTTTGAGGGAGGCTTGGATGGCTATGTATTTCCCCCTTAGGACCGCCTTTGCTGCATCCCATAGGTTTTGGACTGAAGTGTCTTCATTCTCATTGGTTTCCATGAATTGTTTAAGTGCTTCTTTGATCTCCTGGTTGATCCAAGCATTCTTAAGCAAGGTGTTCTTTAGCTTCCTGTTGTTTGAGTTCCTTCCGAACTTTTCCTTGTGATTGAGGTCCAGTTTCAAAGCATTGTGATCTGAGAATATGCAGGGAATGATCTCAGTCTTTTGGTATCGGTTGACCTCTGATTTGTGACCCAGTATGTGGTCTATTCTTGAGAAGGTTCCGTGTGCATTGAGAAGAATGAGTATCCTATTCTTTTAGGATGGAATGTTCTGTATATATCTATGAGGTCCATCTGGTCCAATATGTCATTCACTGCTCTTCTTTCTTTATTGATTTTCTGCCTCGATGATCTGTCTATTTCTCAGAGAGGCGTGTTAAGATCTACGATCAATGTATTCATATCAATATTACTCTATATATTGATTAACAGTTTTCTCATGTAATTGGCTGCTCCCATATTGGGGGTATAGATATTTACAATTGTTAGATCATCTTGGTGGATGGTCCCTTTAAGAATTATGTAGTGTCCTTCTGTATCTCTGACTACAGTCTTTAGCTTAAAATTTAATTTGTCTGACATGAGAATCGCTACCCAGGCCTTATTTTGAGGCCCATTGGAATGAAAGAAGCTTCTCCATCCCTTCTCTTTCTGTCTGGGTGTATCTTTAGGTTCAAAATGGGTCTCTTGTAGACAACATATGGATGGGTTCTGTCATTTTATCAAATCTGCAGCCCTGTGTCATTTTATGGACGCATTAGGCCATTCACATTGAGAGTGATTATTGATAGATACGTTTTTACTGACATCGTGTTACCTTTGAAGTATTTCTTTCTGTAGATCGTCTCTATATTTCTTTTCAATGCTATTCTTAGGATTTTTACTCTTTTATAGAACCCCCCCTAATATTTCCTGCAGTGTCGGCTTGGTGGTTGCATAGTCTTTTAAGCCTTGCTGGTCTTGGAAACTCTTTTTCTCTCCATCCATTTTGAATGTCAGTCTTGCTGTATAAAGTATTCTTGGCTGCATGTTCTTCTCATTTAGTGCCCTGAATATATCTTGCCAGCCCTTTCTGGCTTGCCAGGTCTCTGTGGACAGGTCTGACGTTATTCTGATGGACTTTCCTCTGTAAATAAGAAGCCTCTTTGTCCTAGCGGCTTTCAAGAGATTATATCTTCAATTATGATTCCTCAATTTGACTATCAGTTGCCTTGATGTTTTTCTGGTATCTGTAATCTTGGGTGGATACCGTTGGCCTCTAGTACATGAACGCCGGTTCCATTCACGAGATTGGGAAAATTTTCATGAAGAACTTGTTCCAGTATATCTTCTGGACTTCTTTCTTTCCCCTCCCCCTCAGGGATTCCAATAATTCTGACGTTGGAACACTTCATGGCATCATTTATTTCCCTGATTCTGTTTTCGTGGCTTCTAAGCTGTTTGTTCCAGGCTTCTTTCTGATCCTTTCTCTCTATCTGTTTGTCCTCCAGATCACTAATTCTATCTTCTGTCTCAGTTACCCTAGCTATGGGAGAATTTAGATTAGATTGGAACTCATTGAGAGCATTGTGAACCTCATCCCTGGTGCCTTTCAGTTATGCCCTAATCAATTCCATTTGGTCATCCATGGCTTTCTCCAACTTAGCTATTGCCTGGATAATTGTTAGCCTGAATTCTCTTTCCGACATATTGTCTATGTTGATACCCGTTAGCTCTGTTGCAGAAGGCCCATCCTCTGTATTTTTCTTCTGTTGGGCATTCCTCCTCCTAGTCATTTTGGTGAGAGATGGCTGAACAGATGTAGCTGGATATATTGACCGTGGTGCAGTCAAGGTTCACCCTGGAATGCTTCTGAGCAATCAGGATTCCCCACCTAAATGAGAGAAAAAAGAAAAGAAAAAGAAAAAAAGAGAGAGAGACAGGAAAGAAAGGGAAGATAAAAGAGAAGGTTCAGCCCAAATGGGCCCCAAGATAAAATTTATGAAGTATACAAACAAAAACAGACAAACAAAAAGACTGATAAAACTATATGACAAGAGAAAGAAAAATTATATATATATATATATATATATATATATATATATATATATATATATATACAAATAAAGGAAGAATCTTGTCAAAAAGAACCCCAAGTATAAGATTTATATACTATCAGGACAAACACAAAAACACAGAAACACTGGTCGAAGAAAAAGATGGGAGAGTGGTTATAAATTCTCATTGCAGGCGAGGAAGTTTGTTTTGATTCTTCCTGGATGTATCTTGATATCTTTGTTAAAGGACTCAACTTTCCTAAGATAAAGGGAGATTAAAATTTGATTTACCTATAGGGGTAGCATTTATTGGGGAAAGGGGATTTCCTTGAAGTTTAACTCTATATGAATATTAGAAAATAAAAATAAAAAGGAATAAACTAGACTAAACTAAACTAAAATTAAAAGAAAAAGAAATTTTAAAAATAGAAATGTAAAAGAAAAACACAGGTGTATGTATCAAAAAGTTCAGGTTAGAAGGTTATTATGGAATTTGATGTACTGGACATCTCACTGTGATGGTAAATAGGTTAAAAAATTATCTATATTTTAAAAAATGAGCCAGAATTGTGGGAATGAATTAAAAATAAAAATTGTCATATGAAGTAGGGGTGGTTGTTCTCTTGTCATCTTTATTTTTCTTTCCTGGTTGGTTTTCTGGGGGGAGGGGCCTGCCACGTGGGTTTTCAGTCAATGATGTTCTCTGAGCTAAGTCCTCCCGCCCCCCTCAAGGGGGTGGGCTCTGAGGAAGCTGTTTTTTTCAGGCTTTTGTTCTCTGGAGGTTTTTATGCTTGTTCACTTTTTTTTTCCCCTCTCTCGCCTTGATCGCTTTTGATGGTTTTTGTAGGTTTAGAGGAAAGCAAACTGCACCCTTACCTCCATCTCAGAGAGAAGCCTCAGTCTGGCTGCAGAGCCCAAGTAAATTCCCCCTTTCCTGCTGGCAGAGCAGGTTCCCAGTCTCGGTCCCTGCGGAGTCAGGATTTTTTGCTTGTACCGAAAACCAGGGCAGCGCTGGCTGTCTGGGCAGCTCCAGACCTCCAGAGAGGTTCCAAGCAGTGATCGCACACTGAGATTTTCCCACTGGCCTGGGCTAGGAGTGCCTGGTCTTTGTGGGATGGAGAGCACTGGGCTGGCGCCTGTGCACACCTCTCTCAGGGGAGGGCGTGGGGCGTGACTCTGACTCTGATAGCATGGCACAGTACTCATGTGGGGACTGCAAAAAGGCTGTGCTTCTGCCGGCTGGTGAGGCTCCCAGCCCCTCATGGGAGCCGGACCCCAGGCGCTCTCAGACGGGCTGGTGGCTCAGGGACCAAGACCTTTTCTCTGCTGTACTCTCTCTGGCTCTGTGCCAGGGGTGGCTGTCCTGGGTCTGGGGACTTAAGTCCCTGTCCCTAGCCACCCCAATTCCCACAATCCCCCACCCACGATCCTTTGGTCTTTTTGAGTGCTTTCTACCAGACTCCAAGTTAATGCTGGTCCCCAGACGCAGGGCACTCTCGTATTGGGATATTACTTTCCAATGGGTCGCCTCTGGTGGCTCCCCCCCACTTTTGTTTATCTTCTGATATCAGTCCGACGTTCCCATCTGCTTTACCTGCCCACTGGCGTCTTCTGCTCCTGTAGAGATCCAGACATGTAGAATTCTGATCTCAGGCTGATTTCGTGGGTGATCGGAGTTCTTTGGAAGGTAATCAGCTCACTTTAGGGTACAGGTTGAAAGGGTGCCTCCTCCTACTTCCCCATCATCTTGTCTCCCCTCATGATAAGGATTTCTGAATGGATTTGGAAAGGATAGAAAATATATATATATATATATATATATATATATATATATATTTTTTTTTTTTTACTTATTTGCTTGACAGTGATACAGAGTGACAGAACAAAATGGAACACAAGCAGGGGGAGTGGGAGAGGGAGAAGCAGACTCACTTGGAGCAGGGAACCTGACCTGGGCCAGGATTCCAGGACCCTGGCTGGGATCAGGACCTGAGTTAAAGGGAGATGCTTAAAACTGATCCACCCAGGTGTTTCAGGTATAGAATTTCATTGGAAGAATTAAAATTTACTTTCATTCATTCATCTGAGACATCATCAACTGAAATATGTAGCAGTAATTAGTTTTCTATTCTATACATGTTAAAGAAAATATTTAACACTTAACAAAAGTAATAAACACATTGAAATTGGGGTTCCTGATATTAGTTACATGTTGGCTCAAATCTTATTCCTGCCCTTCCAAAAATTATTATTAGATTATTATTATATAATATTATAATATATATTACATAATATATATTATATATATATTATTTATATAAGATATATATTATAATACATGTATTATAATACATATTATTATTAGATCTTTTGGTAAATATCTCAGATTTCTTACTTTCTCTTCATTCTAAAGCTCTCTGCTCATTCGGTTTATATTTGCTGTTATCTAGGAACCTGACATCTACCTTCATTTTATCTCTTCAATATATCCCTGCCCTATTTATGTTCTGTCTACAACTCATCTCTTCTCTTCTTATCTATTAATATTTTCTTTGTAGCCAGATTTTCCTTCTCCAGCTCCTTATACTAGAAAATTTTGTTGGGAATGCAGAATGATGTGATGCCTCTTGGGATTTTCATATCAGGATACACAGAAAAATTAATTTGGCTAAGAATTTGTACATTATTGGGGGAGGAGTCAAGATGGCGGAGAAGTAGCAGGCTGAGACTACTTCGGGTAGCGGGAGATCAGCTAAATAGCTTATCTAAAGATTGCAAACACCTACAAATCCAACGGGAATTGAAGAGAAGAAGAACAGCAATTCCAGAAACAGAAAATCAACCACTTTCTGCAAGGTAGGACTGGCGGAGAAGTGAATCCAAAGCGACAGGAAGATAGACCGCGGGGGAGGGGCTGGCTACCGGCAAGCGGCGGAGCAATGGAGCAAAATCAGGAATTTTAAAAGTGTGTTCTGCTGAGGGACATCGCTCCAGAGGCTTAACTGGGGTGAAGCCCAGGCGGGGTCAGCGCGGCCTCAGGTCCCGCAGGGTCGCAGAAGGATCGGGGGTGTCTGATGTCGCAGAGCTTACCGGTATTAGAACGAGGGAGCCGGCTACAGAGACAGAGCCGAGGAGTGACTCTCAGCTCAGGGTTGCCTTGAACTGGTTGCAGGCTCGGTCAGCTCGGAGCGCAGCTGGAGGCCAGGGTGACGGGAGTCATTGGGCGCTGTTCTCTGAGGGCGCACTGAGGAGTGGGGCCCTGGGCTCTCGGCTCCTCCGGGCCGGACACCGGGCGGCCGCCATCTTCATTCCCGTCCTCCAGAACTCTACGGAAAGCGCTCAGGGAACAAAAGCTCCCGAAAACAAACCCGAGCGGATTACTCAGCGCGGCCCCGGGTAAGGGCGGTGCAACTCCGCCTGGGGCAAAGACGCTTGAGAATCACTACAACAGGCCCCTCCCCCAGAAGATCAACGGGAAACCCAGCCAGGACCAAGTTCACCTACCAAGGAGAGCGGGCGGAATTCCAGAGGAGAAGAAAGCAAAGCACGGAACTCATGGCTTTCTCCCCATGATTTTTTAGCCTTGCAGTTAATTTAATTTTTTTTTTCTTTTTCAATTTTTTTTCTTTTTCTCTTCTTCTGCTAATTTTTTTTTTAACTTTTACGGTTTTCTTTTTTTAATGTTTTTAAATAGTTTATCTAATATATATATTTTTTTCCTCTTTTTATATTTTTTCTTTATCGGCTTTCTTTTTTTTAATAGTTTCTTTTTTTTTTTCTTTCTTTCTGAACGCCTTTTTATCCCCTTTCTCCCCCCTCACAATTCGGGATCTCTTCTGATTTGGCTAAAGCATATTTGCCAGGGGTTGTTGCCACCCTTTTAGTATTTTACTTGCTCCTTCATAAACTCTTATCTGGACAAAATGACAAGGCGGAAAAATTCACAACAAAAAAAAGAACAAGAGGCAGTACCAAAGGCTAGGGACCTAATCAATACTGACATTGGTAATATGTCAGATCTAGAGTTCAGAATGACGATTCTCAAGGTTCTAGCCAGGCTTGAAAAAGAAATGGAAGATATTAAAGCAACCCTCTTGGGAGATATAAAAGCCCTTTCTGGAGAAATAAAAGAACTAAAATCTAACCAAGTTGAAATCAAAAAAGCTATTAATGAGGTGCAATAAAAAATGGAGGCTCTCACTGCTAGGATAAATGAGGCAGAAGAAAGAATTAGTGATATAGAAGACCAAATGACAGAGAATAAAGAAGCTGAGCAAAAGAGGGACAAACAGCTACTGGACCACGAGGGGAGAATTCGAGAGATAAGTGACACCATAAGACGAAACAACATTAGAATAATTGGGATTCCAGAAGAAGAGGAAACAGAGAGGGGAGCAGAAGGTATATTGGAGAGAATTATTGGAGAGAATTTCCCCAATATGGCAAAGGGAACAAGCATCAAAATCCAGGAGGTTCAGAGAACCCCCCTCAAAATCAATAAGAATAGGTCCACACCCCGTCACCTAATAGTAAAATTGACAAGTCTTAGTGACAAAGAAAAGATCCTGAAAGCAGCCCGGGAAAAGAAGTCTGTAACGTACAATGGTAAAAATATTAGATTGGCAGCAGACTTATCCACAGAGACCTGGCAGGCCAGAAAGAGCTGGCATGATATATTCAGAGTACTAAATGAGAAAAACATGCAGCCAAGAATACTATATCCAGCTAGGCTATCATTGAAAATAGAAGGAGAGATTAAAAGCTTCCAGGACAAACAAAAACTGAAAGAATTTGCAAACACCAAACCAGCTCTACAGGTAATATTGAAAGGGGTCCTCTAAGCAAAGAGAGACCCTAAAAGTAGTAGATCTGAAAGAACAGAGACAATATACAATAAAAGTCACCTTACA
The DNA here is from genome assembly GCF_902655055.1 of Lutra lutra. Classification (NCBI taxonomy): domain Eukaryota; kingdom Metazoa; phylum Chordata; class Mammalia; order Carnivora; family Mustelidae; genus Lutra; species Lutra lutra. Next base: position 369,865 of record NW_025923833.1, on the reverse strand, counting down.
GGCAATACAATGGCACTAAATTCATATCTCTCAATACTTACCCTGAATGTTAATGGGCTAAATGCCCCAATCAAAAGACACAGGGTATCAGAATGGATAAAAAAACAAAACCCATCTATATGTTGCCTACAAGAAACTCATCTTAAACCCGAAGACACCTCCAGATTTAAAGTGAGGGGGTGGAAAAGAATTTACCATGCTAATGGACATCAGAAGAAAGCAGGAGTGGCAATCCTTATATCAGATCAATTAGATTTTAAGCCAAAGATTATAATAAGAGATGAGGAAGGACACTATATCATACTCAAAGGAACTGTCCAACAAGAAGATCTAACAATTTTAAATATCTATGCCCCTAACGTGGGAGCAGCCAACTATATAAACCAATTAATAACAAAATCAAAGAAACACATCGACAAGAATACAATAATAGTAGGGGATTTTAACACTCCCCTCACTGAAATGGACAGATCATCCAAGCAAAAATCAACAAGGAAATAGAGGCCTTAAATGACACACTGGACCAGATGGACATCACAGATATATTCAGAACATTTCATTCTAAAGCAACAGAATACACATTCTTCTCTAGTGCATATGGAACATTCTCCAGAATAGATCACATTCTTGGTCCTAAATCAAGTCTCAACCGGTATCAAAAGATTGGGATCATTCCCTGCATATTTTCAGACCACAATGCTCTGAAGCTAGAACTCAATCACAAGAGGAAATTTGGAAAGAACCCAAATACATGGAGACTAAACAGCATCCTTCTAAAGAATGAATGGGTCAACCAGGAAATTAAAGAAGAATTGAAAAAATTTATGGAAACAAATGATAATGAAAACACAACGGTTCAGAATCTGTGGGACACAACAAAGGCAGTCCTGAGAGGAAAATATATAGCGGTACAAGCCTTTCTCAAGAAACAAGAAAGGTCTCAGGTACACAACCTAACCCTACACCTAAAGGAGCTGGAGAAAGAACAAGAAAGAAACCCTAAACCCAGCAGGAGAAGAGAAATCATAAAGATCAGAGCAGAAATCAATGAAATAGAAACCAAAAAAACAATAGAACAAATCAACGAAACTAGGAGCTGGTTCTTTGAAAGAATTAATAAGATTGATAAACCCCTGGCCAGACTTATCAAAAAGAAAAGAGAAAGGACCCAAATAAATAAAATCATGAATGAAAGAGGAGAGATCACAACGAACACCAAAGAAATACAGACAATTATAAGAACATACTATGAGCAACTCTACGCCAACAAATTTGACAATCTGGAAGAAATGGATGCATTCCTAGAGACATATAAACTACCACAACTGTACCAGGAAGAAATAGAAAGCCTGAACAGACCCATAACCAGTAAGGAGATTGAAACAGTCATCAAAAATCTCCAAACAAACAAAAGCCCAGGGCCAGATGGCTTCCCGGGGGAATTCTACCAAACATTTAAAGAAGAACTAATTCCTATTCTCCTGAAAGTGTTCCAAAAAATAGAAATAGAAGGAAAACTTCCAAACTCATTTTATGAGGCCAGCATCACCTTGATCCCAAAACCAGACAAGGATCCCAACAAAAAAGAGAACTACAGACCAATATCCTTGATGAACACAGATGCAAAAATTCTCGCCAAAATACTAGCCAATAGGATTCAACAGTACATTAAAAGGATTATTCACCACGACCAAGTGGGATTTATTCCAGGGCTGCAAGGTTGGTTCAACATCCGCAAATCAATCAATGTGATACAACACATTAATAAAAGAAAGAACAAGAACCACATGATACTCTCCATAGATGCTGAAAAAGCATTTGACAAAGTACAGCATCCCTTCCTGATCAAAACTCTTCAAAGTGTAGGGATAGACGGCACATACCTCAATATTATCAAAGCCATCTAGGAAAAACCCACCGCAAATATCATTCTCAATGGAGAAAAACTGAAAGCTTTTCCGCTAAGGTCAGGAACACGGCAGGGTTGTCCGTTATCACCACTGCTATTCAACATAGTACTAGAAGTCCTAGCCTCAGCAATCAGACAACAAAAGGAAATTAAAGGCATCCAAATCGGCAAAGAAGAAGTCAAACTATCACTCTTCTCAGATGATATGATACTCTATGTGGAAAACCCAAAAGACTCCACTCCAAAACTGCTAGAACTTGTACAGGAATTCAGTAAAGTGTCAGGATATAAAATCAATGCACAGAAATCAGTTGCATTTCTCTACACCAACAACAAGACAGAAGAAAGAGAAATTAAGGAGTCCAGCCCATTTACAATTGCACCCAAAACTATAAGATACCTAGGAATAAACCTAACCAAAGAGACTAAGAATCTATACTCAGAAAACTATAAAGTACTCATGAAAGAAATTGAGGAAGACACAAAGAAATGGAAAAATGTTCCATGCTCCTGGATTGGAAGAATAAATATTGTGAAAATGTCTATGCTACCTAAAGCAATCTACATATTTAATGCAATTCCTATCAAAGTACCATCCATTTTTTTCAAAGAAATGGAACAAATAATCCTCAAATTCATATGGAACCAGAAAAGACCTCGAATAGCCAAAGGAATATTGAAAAAGAAAGCCAAAGTTGGTGGCATCACAATTCCGGACTTCAAGCTCTATTACAAAGCTGTCATCATCAAGACAGCATGGTACTGGCACAAAAACAGACACATAGATCAATGGAACAGAATAGAGAGCCCAGAAATGGACCCTCAACTCTATGGTCAACTCATCTTCGACAAAGCAGGAAAGAATGTCCAATGGAAAAAAGACAGCCTCTTCAATAAATGGTGTTGGGAAAATTGGACAGTCACATGCAGAAAAATGAAATTGGATCATTTCCTTACACCACACACGAAAATAGACTCAAAATGGATGAAGGATCTCAATGTGAGAAAGGAATCCATCAAAATCCTCGAGGAGAACACAGGCAGCAACCTCTTCGACCTCAGCCGCAGCAACATCTTCCTAGGAACAGCACCAAAGGCAAGGGAAGCAAGGGCAAAAATGAACTTTTGGGATTTTATCAAGATCCAAAGCTTTTGCACAGCAAAGGAAACAGTGAACAAAACCAAAAGACAACTGACAGAATGGGAGAAGATATTTGCAAATGACATATCAGATAAAGGGCTAGTGTCCAAAATCTATAAAGAACTTAGCAAACTCAACACCCAAAGAACAAATAATCCAATCAAGAAATGGGCAGAGGACATGAACAGACATTTCTGCAAAGAAGACATCCAGATGGCCAACAGACACATGAAAAAGTGCTCCATATCACTCGGCATCAGGGAAATACAAATCAAAACCACCATGAGATATCACCTCACACCAGTCAGAATGGCTAAAATTAACAAGTCAGGAAATGACAGATGCTGGCGAGGATGCGGAGAAAGGGGAACCCTCCTACACTGTTGGTGGGAATGCAAGCTGGTGCAACCACTCTGGAAAACAGCATGGAGGTTCCTCAAAATGTTGAAAATAGAACTACCCTATGACCCTGCAATTGCACTGCTGGGTATTTACCCTAAAGATACAAACATACTGATCCGAAGGGGCACGTGCACCCGAATGTTTATAGCAGCAATGTCTACAATAGCCAAACTATGGAAAGAACCTAGATGTCCATCTACAGACGAATGGATAAAGGAGATGTGGTATATATACACAATGGAATACTATGCAGCCATCAAAAGAAATGAAATCTTGCCATTTGCGACGACGTGGATGGAACTAGAGGGTATCATGCTTAGCGAAATAAGTCAATCGGAGAAAGACAACTATCATATGATCTCCCTGATATGAGGGAGAGGAGATGCAACATGGGGGGTCGAGGGGGTAGGAGAAGAGTAAATGAAACAAGATGGGATTGGGAGGGAGACAAACCATCAGTGACTCTTAATCTCACAAAACAAACTGAGGGTTGATGGGGGGAGGGGTTTGGGAGAGGGGGTGGGGTTATGGATATCGGGGAGGGTATGTGCTATGGTGAGTGTTGTGAAGTGTGTAAACCTGGCGATTCGCAGACCTGTACCCCTGGGGATAAAAATATATGTTTATAAAGCTGTAAAAAAAAAAAAGAAAGAAAGAAAGGATGAATCCCCAAGTTTTGTAGCAACATGGACGGGACTGGAAGAGATTATGCTGAGTGAAATAAGTCAAGCAGAGATAGTCAATTATCATATGGTTTCACTTATTTGTGGAGCATAACAAATAGCATGGAGGACAAGGGGAGATGGAGAGGAGAAGGGAGTTGAGGGAAATTGGAAGGGGAGGTGAACCATGAGAGACTATGGACTCTGAAAAACGATCTGAGAATTTTGAAGGGGTGGGGGGTGGGAGGTTGGGGGCACCAGGTGGTGGGTATTGTAGAGGGCACGGATTGCATGGAGCACTGGGTGTGGTGCAAAAATAATGAATACTGTTATGCTGAAAAAAATAAAAAAATTAAAAAAAAGAATTTGTACATTATTTTCATTCATTCATTCAATGAATCCATTTTTAAAATTTTTTAAAGATTTTATTCATTCACTTGATAGAGAGAGATCACAAGAGGGCAGAGAGGCAGGCAGAGAGAGAGGGGGAAGCCGACTCCCCACTGAGCAAAGAGCCCCATGCAGTGCTCTATCCCAAGACACTGGGATCATGGCCCAAGCTGAAGGCAGAGGATTTAACCCACTGAGACACCCAGGCACCCATCAATGAATCCATTTTAAGCACCCACTCAAAAAATCTGCCTGGATGCCTGGCACTCTTGCAGGATCAAGGTATGCCAATGTGTACAACAAATCCCAGCCCTCTGGTAATTTCATTCTTTTGAGTGAGACAGAATCTTTCCTCAAAGGTATCCACTTTTCACTAATGTTAATTTGTCCATTCTACATGTTGGGTCTGCTGCCAAAATCAAGTCTTAAACCAGGTAGCAGGTAAGAGGAATTGCCTCATTAACCTGAGGTCACTACTTTTGCCCAGTTCTGTTCTGACCTCAATGATGTAACTCACAAATATTGAGTCTTAGTGTATATCTGACTGAGTTCTTGAAATGAGTGCAGTGTTCTCTAATGGCTGTTGATGAACAAGTGACTGTCCTCTCTGCTGGTGTAAACAGGTACATTGGTATTCTGGAATCTGACAGAATAACAATGCTTGAGAATGCTTTCTTAGCTCATCTTGTCTGCCATCACCAAGCCTGCTTGGGCAACCTCAGAACTGAAAGATCTCAGTACAGTCAGATGCAACACTGAAAGATGTAACAATTTTGGGGGCTGGTATGGAAACTTAAACTGATATATTCACATAAAATATCAGTTGTTTTTGTCATAGTTTCTTCTAGTCATCATTTCCATTTGTATATACATTCTCATATTCCTAACCTAGTGCAAATGTATTAGAAATAAAGAATACCTATTCTTTAGTGAAAAAAATATATATATAATGTCACGTTTTAATGTTCTTTGAGGAAAACTGGAGGAAAATATGGCAGAATAGATCATGATATTGGGGAGGATAGCTCTTATTTTAGATTGGATATGGCAGAGATAACCTTCTGTAAAGGTGAAAATTAAAAAAATGCTTAGATGGAGTAAAGGACATGAATCAAGAAATAAATCAACAAATGATAAGATGATAATATGGAAAGTAATTGAGGGCGATGATATGAGTATTATGCACATGGAGTCTGGCATATAATTTAGAAAAAATTTGCTGTTTCATGATAAAAATATTTCTATTTGGTTGGAGGTTAAAGGTGAAAATGTACAAATCCATCAAGTGAGAGGAAAGCAAACAAGAGACTTCAATGTGTGATAGTCTATTTCATTAACTTTTATGTATGTTTATATTAAATTAAAAATGTAGAGGGACACAGGTCTTACCTCTACTCTCCATATGACTTTTGTAATCATGGAACAAACATTTTAAGAACAATTCCTAAGGCAAGCATTACAACTTGATAAAAATAATAAAAATAAAAATACCATGTGCTAAAGGGTAATTGCATTTTAATCAATTAGGTGGTGACATGAGCACACTCATGAAGACATATACACAGAAAGAAATGACTGTCATAGATATCTTTTCCATGAAGAATATTGTAGAAAAATATATCATTAAGACATGAAGAGACTTCCTCCATAAATTTCCATAGCTGAGGAACAGAAACCATGATGTGGAAGAGTTAGCTTCACCATTCCCTCATTTAATTGTTTCATATATTTTTAGGATTCAAAAATTCACTGGAGGCTCCCTTTATGACTAGGATGTGGAGTTCTCTAGAAAGTGTTGCCACTATCCTGATAACAATGAGAAACAACTAGATAGATAAAACACAAAATAATTCTTCCTTTGCACATCAGGCAGCTGAATTCCCAAATCAGACTAGAAACCTAAAATCCAAAGGGAGATAGGGTCCCCAAGGAAAACAAAACAAAACAAAACAAAACAAAACAAAACAACAACAAACAGAAATAGGACTGTCTTATCACGGATTGGCAGCGTATGAGAACAGATAGTGCTACTACACAAGCAAGTAACAATAAATCCAGCCAACTTTTTCATCAATTTATAAAGGCTTGGTAGAAGTTAAAATCACTGTAGAACCCCTGGAACTATCAAAACAAGGACACTTGTACCCACAGATAGGCCTTTATCCATCCATGGACTTCCATGGATTTCCACTAGTCTTCCACTAAGAAAGACTGGCAACAGGTGCAGATACAAGAAAGGGTCTCCTTTTTAACTGGCAGGAATTCAGGAAATTATTTGCTTCCCTTAGAAAAGTCACAAAGACCCATCCTTTTCTCTCAAAACCCTAAGTCTATCACTCCCAGACACGAGGAAAAGCCCTCTACCTCAGGGGAAGTGGAAACTAAAATCTCTGAGCACAGCATCTTACACCAATATGAATGTAGACGTCTTCTACATTTGGGGAATGGCAAAAAAAAATATTCTGCTGCATAAGACCTACCACAACAAAACTCAAAGTTCCCTTCTACCTTGGGAAGGAGGAGCACGTACCTTGGGAGAAACCCACCTCTGATGCCACACAGAACTTACCTGACGTGAAGGTGAACTACACTACATAAGAACAAGCACCAAGTAGAAGCCATAAAAGTCTAACCTTGGGGAGAAACAAGAGTGGTTTAAGAGAACACCATTGTAGCACAGGCTTACAGGATGGCTAAAACTGGAAGCAGACATAAACTTTGAGGGAAATCCTCCACCAATCACAAACACATCAATCCTAAAATAATAGCATCACCATATGTAATGCATGGCTTTCTAGGTTTCCAGGAATATGTCAGAGCTTATCAAAGTCTTTTGGCACAAAACATCTCAAATCCCAGCCCTTCCTTCCAAACTTTGGCTAGTTTATTCTTTGTTCCAAGAGTTATCTCTTTCCCAAGGCAAAAACAACTAACATAATTGCTTGTAAAACTTTCTTAACAAATATGTCCTGGGTATCCAGCTCAACACTAGGGGAATTGTGAGTTAGGTGCGTTAAAGGCAATTCCTTTATAATGGTCCTTCAGTAAGCCACAAGACAGGTTAATAGAGATAATGAAAGAGGGAAAGAAAGAAGAAAAGGGAAGAAAGAAAGAAAGAAACCAACACATTGTCAAGAGGCAAATCAATCAATAGGAAAGGACTCAGAAATGACCAGATACTTGAATTATCAGGTAGAGAATTCAAAATAATTATGATTAATATATTACAAGTTAAAGTAGGAGAGACTGATACCAAGAATGAACATATGGAGGTTTTGCAGAGTATTAGAAATTATAGGGGGAAAATGTGAAAATGATATAAATATAAAAACCTGATATCAAAGAATAACAGCATCTGCCTTCAGCTCCTCAGTAGATCTGGAACTAAACAGCACACTTCTAAATAACCAATGGGTTGAAGTAGATGTCACAAGGAGAATTAGAAAATATTTTAAATATTTTATTGGAAATAAAAATAATGTGGGGTGCCGCGGACTGTCAGCGGTGAGTCTGCGGGGGGGTCCTTGGATAAGCAGGTATGGGGTGGATTCGGCGCGACAGACAGAGAGGCACACTCAAGGTGTGTATCAGCTGCTGCGATTTATTGCGGCGAGTATCAGTTTTTATATGCATTGTACATGGAACATTGGTACAGGATCAAATATGATGTGTATCTTACTCAGAGTAGCCTAACATTTGGTTACGTATTAGCTTAAAGTTAGCCCAAACAATAGCCATTCAACAGAACTGCGTAATGACCTTTTAGCCTGAGGTTATACTTGCTAGACATGCAGTTCTGACTAGTTTCCTATTGTCTATTTAGTCCCTTCAGTGGGTGAGCCGAACCTTGCTAACAGATATTGCTTAATTGTATCTTTGTTCCATTTTTCCCATTGTATATGATATTTATAATCTTGGTCAACTGGTCCTACAGCAAGGTATTGATACATCCACCAACGCAATTGCCACCTTTCTTCATCACTTAACACACACCATGGGGGTCGACTTCTCCTGAGTTGCTCCCATCTATTTAGGGAACTATATTTTACTTTCCTTCCCTTATGAGTAACCCACCGCGTGAGGCTTGAATCATATATTCCTGTGTAAGGAAGTAGTGCATCAGTGGGTTACAATTTATAAGGACCTTTATACGTGCCAGGCGTCCACCATTTTCCCTCAATCTTTACTTGCAATGTGTGAATTCCCCGACATACTTTTAATCCTAAATGTTTATAATAATCTTCATCCTTATCGTGTTTACTTTTAGTCTCACTTTGTGTGGGTCTCTTATTCCTATTTCTTGTAAGTCTTCCTAGTTCTAACTTTTGTAAGGCGTCTAAAATTCCCCCAAAAGACCTCGAAGAATTCTTAAGCATAATGATTAAAGCTTGACCTAGATCAGAGTCTTTATTTGTAACAGTTCTGTTGTTTGAGAGCGAATGCCAAGAAACAATAAGCCTAAAGCAATGGTGATAAGAAGCACCCGGGTGCTGAATGCGGCCCAGCAGGTCCCCAGGAGTGGAACACAGCTTCTTGGGAGCTTCTGCGACCCAATACCAGAGGGCTTAGCCACTTCAGGCACGTACCCTTGGACTAGCAGCCATTGAAGCGATTTGCTTGCCATGCTGCACAGTTGCTGGTGCGGGTGCGGCAGTGGGGCAACTGGGTGGCTCATTTGGTTAAGCAGGTACCTTCAGCTCAGGTCATGATCCTAGGTTCCTAGTCTAATGCCCCGTGTTGGGCTCCCTACTTAGCAGAGTGCCTGCTTCTCCCTCTTCTTTTGCCCCTCTCTCCTGTTTGTGATCTCTCTTTTTTTTTCCCTATCTCTCTTTTTTGCAAATAAATAAACAAACCCTTAAAAAAGAAAATAATTATAACATACCAAAATCTGTTGGATGTGGCTAATGAACAGGAAAGTAATACTATTAAATGTTTATATTAGAATGTGTCTCAAAGCGATATTAATTTTCATCTTAAGAAACTATAATGAGAAGAGCAACTGAAACTGAGGTAAAAAAAAAAGAAGGTGTAATAAAGCAAAAGTAGAAGCAATAAACTTAAAAAGAGAAACACAACCAATAAAATGAATGAAACCAAATGCTAATTACTAAGATCAATATAATCACTAAACTTTAACAATATGTCTTATGAAAAAAGAATGTAAAAAATAAACAATACTAGCGAGAAAGAAAAGGACTTACCAGCAGGTCACCCTAATATGAGTAGGTTAAAATGAGGGAATATTATAAACAACTTGATGCTCATAAATCCTAAAATCTAGATAAAATGGACAAAGTTCTTGAATGGCACAAGGTACTAAGGGTTACTTAAGGTGACATGTATTACTATAATCATATGTTTCTATATATGGAATATAATTCTATATTTATTATGTTCATTATAATATACTATATTTATTAAAGAAATTGAATTTTAAATTACTAACTTTCCACCACTGACAAGAAAACAAAAACAAGCAACAAAAACAATTTTAGGCCCAGATGTGTCATTAGTGAATTTTACCAAGCAGCTGAAGATAACATCAACAGAATAGAACCCTCCAGAAAGCAGAAGGTAAGTAACACTTCCGAGTGTACTTTTCAGCTCCAGGATTACACTGACACAGAAACCAGACAAAGATATCCCAAGAAGCAAAAACTACACACCAACATCCTTCATGAATAGAGACATAAAAATACTCAAAATATAATACAGGTAGAATTTAGAAATGTATAACATATAAGGGCATTACCTCAAGAATACAGGAACGCATTTTCACATATGAAAACAAATAAATTTAATTGGCCATTTAATAAACGAAAGAAGAAAAACATAAAACCACTTCAATAAACAGTCAATACCTCTGATATAATTCAACAATTCCTTTATATATAAATACCTTCACAAACCAATGATAGAAGGAAACATTCTCAACCCGATTATGAGCATCTGCAAAAGAAAAAACAAAAACAAAAACAAAAACAAAACAAAACTACAACAAAAGTACAGCTAAATCACACTTCATAACAAATGAGTAAATGCTGCACCTCTTATATCAGAATCAAAGCAATTGTTCTTCTCTCACTGTTCCTAATCAACATCACAGTGGTGGTCCTAGCCAGTACTAGAGAGAAAGAAAGAAAGAAAGAAAGAAAGAAAGAAAGAAAGAAAGAAAGATAGATAGATTGAATTCACTCATATGCAACATGTTGTTCTACAGAGAAATAGCTTAAAAAGTCTACAAGAAAAACCACTAGTGCCAATAAATAAAGTCCAATATAATGAGGTATAATAGCAATATGAAAAAAAATCAATCTTTCACTTTGAAGTAACTGCAATTAGAAATTGAAATAGTAATTACCAAGTACAATTGTAGGAAAAATATTTTAAAGTATTTTTCACCTTTAAATACATTTTCACAATGTATTTAAGATTAATATAATAAAACACTGAAAACATTGAAATCAAAGACGTAGGTAAATGGAGAAATGTACTAAGCTCATAAATTGAATCAAATTGTAAATATATCAATTCTCCCCAAATTTATTTAGACTTTAAATTCACTTCTAATTAAAATCCAAACAAGGTAAGTGAAAAAAGTCAAGCAGAGAAAGAAAGTTATCAGATGATTTCACTCATATATAGAGCATAAGGTATAGCATGGAGGACTAGAGGGGAAGGGAGGGAAAACTGAATGGGAAAATAATCAGAGAGGGAGACAAAACATGAGAGACCCTGGACTCTGGGAAACAAACTGAGGGTTAAAGAAGCGGGGGAGGAAGGGGTCACCAGGTGATGGGTATTAAAGGGCACCTGTGGTGATGAGCACTGGGTGTTATAGGGAACTAATGAATCATTGAACACTACATCAAAAACTAATGATGTATGATGTTGGCTAATTAAACATTATAGATAGATAGATAGATAGATAGATAGATAGATAGATAGATAGATAGATATATCTCCAAGCATGGGGGGCTTAGTTGTTGGACATCTGCCTTTGGCTCCAGTTGTGATCCCAGGGTCCTTGGATCTAGCCCAACATCAGGCTCCCTTCTCTGTTAGGGGGTCTGCTTCTTCCTTTCCCACTCCCCCTGCTTGTGTTCACTCTCATGCTGTCTATCTCTCTCTATCTCTCTCTCTGTCAAATAACTAAATAAAAATCTTTATAAAAAAGATTTTATTTAGTTATTTGACAGGCTGAGATCACAAGAAGGCAGAAAGTCAGGCAGATAGAGGTGGAAGCAGGCTCCCCACCGAGCAGAGAGCCCAATGCAGGGCTCGATCCCAGGACCCCGGGATCATGACCTGAGCCAAAAGCAGAGGTTTTAACTCCCTGAGCCACCCAGGTACCCCTAAAATATTTTTTTAATCCAAGCAAGGTATTCATTTATTTGCTTATTTGTTTTGAAGAGATCAACAAGCTGATATTAAAATGTATATAGAGGTAGCTCTTGCGAGATTGTGGAGCTCTTCCAGTTGCCTGGTCAGAGCGCTTCTGCAAAAGTCCTTGTGCATTAAAAGAAGGAAGCTTATTGAACACATGGAATGAAAAGTACAGGTCTTTACCAAAAAACACCTGTTTAGAAAGGCAGGCATATGGGCTCCACTGCAGAGGTGCTTTTCAGAAATTCAAAAGAGAGTTGACTCTTTTCTGATGAAGATGACAGACAGATAAATACAAGGTCACCAAAATAAACCAGAGTATTACAATAGCCCCACTGAAATTGATGGCAACAATATCCACACCAGGTAAGAAAGCCCCACAGAAGCTTGGTTTCTGATTACATAACCTACTCAAGCCTCCCAAAGCACATAAATGGTGCATATATGGATGGTTCTACACAAATATAGATAGGCAATGGTTTGAAGGTGATGATGACTTCAGTGTCTGTCAGGAGGAGGAGTACTTTCCTAATTTAATGACAAGAAAGATAACAAGAATAGAAAAATCAGGCGACTTATGGGAAAACCAAAGAGATGTTCTTGTGCATTTTTTGAGGAAGAGAGACCAGCATTAAAACAGAAATGGCAGAAATTAAGACTCCTACAACAAACAAAAGTGCAGATGTTTCCCAGTTTGAAGATCTCCCAGATGAAATTCCTTTGCCCCTGGTTATTGAAACCAAAGTTATAGCTCGATTATGTGGTGTTCATGACTTTCTCTTCACTGGACAAATAGTTGCTGTGCATACTTTTAATGCTACGTATAGAGTAACATTTGATAGTACAGGGCTTGGTACTCATACCATCCTTCACTATGAAGTTCTTAGTAATAAGCCTCATGAGACAATGCAAGTTGTTGCCTTTGGACAAAAACAGGGACCTTTCTGATTTTTTATGACTCCACCATGGTTACATTATACTTCTCCTCTCCAGTCACCAATTATGGATGATGATCCTGTACTAGAAGTCACCTTGGAGAAGTAGGATTTCTGGCTCTGACACTGAAACGCTAGGTGGTTTTCCAGTACAATTCCTTATCCACATGACCAAATTGTCAAAAATTTTCATGATTAAAAAGGAACATATCGGGGCACCTGGGTGGCTCAGTGGGTTAAAGCCTCTGCCTTCGGCTCAGGTCATGATCCCAGGGTCCTGGGATCGAGCCCCACATCGGGCTCTCTGCTCAGCGGGAAGCCTGCTTCCTCCTCTCTCTCTCTGCCTGCCTCTCTGCCTACATGTGATCTCTGTCAAATAAATAAAATCTTTAAAAAAAGGAACATATCAAAAAATTAAGAGCAATGAACACAGAAGCAGAAAAATTGAAATTCTGTCCCATGCCCATAAGAATTGAATTTCAGTGGAGATATGAAACCATCCTTCTGAAACTTGAGCAACTCAACAAGGACCTCAACAAAGGTTTGCATGATGTGCAGCAGTACTCCTATGAGCCTGCTCCAGACCAGGGCGAGCAGCCTGCAGACCAGTCCATGGATAGGAGACAGAGGTGTGAGGAGGAAGCCCAGGAGCTTCTCCAGCAGTCGGCTCCTCCACTGGATGGCCTTGTGTTCAGAATGAAAATCTGACAGACTTAATCTCCAGCTCACTCCTACTTTATTGCAAATTAGGCGTCTGGCAGAAGGAGAGCTGAATTCCTTTGAGTTCAAATCACTCACAGATTCATTAAATGGTATCAGGAGTACAATAGATGCTTCTAATATCAGTGGTTTCACACATTCAGAGTGGCCTGAACCAGATGGGAAGCCCGCAGGCCTTCGCCAACAGGGACACCAACAGAGACTGAGAAACAGCCTTTCCTGTTGCAGCTGCACAGGACGCTAGTGTTCCTTCACCTCAGCTTCCATCACCAAATGACCCACATGCTGGAAAACAAGGGAACTATACATCTCCAGTGAAGGCATTGGAATATACTGTCATGCTTCTTGAACCGCCACTGCTGACCGGCTTTTATTTTTCTTCCTATGATTCAACTTCAGTAGCATCACTTATGTTACAGGTTTATTGGCAAATATTTTTTCACACAAAACTGAAAGTAAGGTGCTCTCACAGGAGAGTGTGCAGACCTCTTTATCAACATGCATGAATTCAGTCAACAGGCACATACAGCTGTTTCTTTGGCCAGTGCCCTCAGGCAAGTACCTACCGTGGGGAGCTGTGGTCTGAGGGCTGCAGTGCCAGCGGTTTAGCTCCCCCGCCCAGGCTGTGGAAGATAGCACACTGCAGAGGCAGGAATTTACTTGTGGAGGAATCCACCAGAACAGCCATGGGAGATGCAGCCTTGACAAGTATGTGAGGTGGATACCTGAAGGGTGACATGGCTCTAGAAATCATTTTAATAATCATAAATATTTTAATTTCTCAAAATTCATAAAAGAAACTTTTGTTGTTCATCTGTTGAAAGAAAAGGAAGAAGCAAGAGAAAAATAACTGACTTGCAAAATGTTACATTTCAGCAAGTGGATTTAGCCTGACTTTCAAATCAATTCAGGGCAAAAAGTGCTATTGTTATGAGACTTATTTAAAAAGACTGATAAGAGGGTGCCTGGGTGGAGCAGTTGGTTGAGCGACTGCCTTCAGCTCAGGTCATGATCCCGGACTTCCAGGATCTAGACCTGCATCAGGCTCCCAGCTCCTTGGGGAGTCTGCTTCTCCCTCTGACCTTCTCTTCTGTCATGCTTCCTCTCACTCATTGTCTCTCGAATAAATAAATAAAATCTTTAAAAAAAAAAGACTGGTAACACACTATTTTAATAATTTTCTTTATTTGCACATCTTCTCAAGGAGCTGAAAGTTTAAAATCAAAGTGCCCACAATTTATAAAGTCAAAGATTTTATAAGGAAAACGCATATAATAAACAGTACCGTGAAAGGCAGAAAAAAAGGTTTGTATTTGGTTGTAGGTTTTTCTGTTGTTTTCTTGTTTTTTTTTTTTAAGGCAAAACCATGCCTAAAATATTAATGTTGTAAAAAGTGTGTATTTGTGATTTTCTTTATTTTAATATAATCTATTATTAAGTCAAAATACATTAAAATTGTTCTCAGATTTGGAGTTTAAGATAGAGCTGTAGACATGATTTTGATTCTTTTAGAGGTCTCATAAAATGGGACTTTTTATATGCTAGTGCATATAAAACTAAAACAAGATTATTTTCTAATTTAAATTTTTCTATACTTTAATTAGTGCCATTTATACTTAATTAAACTTTTCAGTTGATTAAGAAATGTATAAATCCTTTATTCTTAAGATTTGTTTTCTAAATAAATTGATCTTTGAAAAGTAAAAAAAAAATGTATACAAAGAAGCAAAGGAACTAGAGTAGCCTTTAGAAAAAGAAAAAGAAGAAAGAAGGAGAAAAACAGCGTTAGAGGAGGAATTGCACTACGTAATTTTAAGACTCTAATTGAGTGGGTATAGTATGGATAAAAGCATAGACTCCTAGGTCGAGAGAATGAAAGATTCCAGAAATTGATACACATGTATATGGTCAGGTAAAGAAGCCAAGGCAGTTAAATAGAGAAAAAATGTATTTTCAGGAAATAGTGCTGGAGCTATTAGACATCCATAAGCAAAATACAGAACAAAACAAAACAAAACCCCACCTCAACTCATACTTTGTACCACATATACAAATTAGCATAAAATAGATAACAGACATCAAAGTAAAAATCTAAAATATTTTTTGAGTAAAATTTATAAGAAACATTTTTGCAACCTTTGGTTAAGTGACAAATTTTTTCCTGGATAGGACATTACAAGTATAAGGAAGTATAAAGGAAAACGTTGTAAATTATTCTTCATCCAAATTAATATTAATTCCTTCGAAATGTTTTTGAAATAGCAAGGACAAACTATAAACTACTGGAAGAAAAGGCAAAACACACCTCTTTGCAAAGGAATGGTGCCCAAAGTACATAAAGCTTTGTGGTTTTGTTTGTTTGCTTGTTTTGAGATAGAGAGAGCAGGCAAGTGAGGAGGGGCAGAGGGAGAGGGAGAGAGAATCCCAAACAGGTTCCATGGCCAGCACAGAGCCCAAAGCAGGGTGTGACCTCATGACCCTGGGATCATGAGCTAAGCCAAAATCAAGGATCAGTTACCTAATCAATTTAGCCACCCAGGTACCCTTCCTTTTTTTTTCTTTTCTTCCTCCCCCCCTTTTTTTCCCTTGATGATGGAAAAAACTCATAAAAATAAGAAAAAGTCGGGGGAGGAGTCAAGATGGCGGAGAAGTAGCAGGCTGAGACTACTTCGGGTAGCGGGAGATCAGCTAAATAGCTTATCTAAAGATTGCAAACACCTACAAATCCAACGGGAGATTGAAGAGAAGAAGAACAGCAATTCCAGAAACAGAAAATCAACCACTTTCTGCAAGGTAGGACTGGCGGAGAAGTGAATCCAAAGCGACGGGAAGATTGACCGCGGGGGGAGGGGCCGGCTCCCGGCGAGCGGCGGAGCAACGGAGCAAAATCAGGACTTTTAAAAGTCTGTTCCGCTGAGGGACATCGCTCCAGAGGCTTAACTGGGGTGAAGCCCAGGCGGGGTAAGCGCGGCCTCAGGTCCCGCAGGGTCGCAGAAGGATCGGGGGTGTCTCAGTGTCGCAGAGCTTACCGGTATTAGAACGGGGAAGCCGGCTGCAGAGACAGAGCCGAGGAGTGACTCTCAGCTCAGGGTTGCCTTGAACCGGTCGCAGGCTCGGTCAGCTCGGAGCGCAGCCGGAGGCCAGGCTGACGGGAGTCATATGGCGCTGTTCTCTGAGGGCGCACTGAGGAGTGGGGCCCCGGGCTGTCGGCTCCTCCGGGCCGGAGACCGGGAGGCCGCCATCTTTATTCCCGTCCTCTGGACTCTACGGAAAGCGCTCAGGGAACAAAAGCTTCCAAAAGCGAACCCGAGCTGATGACTCAGCGCGGCCCCGGGTAAGGGCGGTGCAACTCCGCCTGGGGCAAAGACGCTTGAGAATCACTACAACAGGCCCCTCCCCCAGAAGATCAACGGGAAACCCAGCCAGGACCAAGTTCACCTACCAAGGAGAACGGCAGAATTCCAGAGGAGAAGAAAGCAAAGCACAGAACTCATGGCTTTCTCCCCATGATTTTTTAGCCTTGCAGTTAATTTAATTTTTTTTTTCAATTTTTTTTTTCTTTTTCTCTTCTTCTGCTAATTTTTTTTTAACTTTTACCGTTTTCTTTTTTTTAACGTTTTTTAAATAGTTTATCTAATATATATATATTTTTTCCTCTTTTTATATTTTTTCTTTATCGACTTTCTTTTTTTTAATAGTTTTTTTTTCTTTCTTTCTGAACCCCTTTTTATCCCCTTTCTCCCCCCTCACAATTCAGGATCTCTTCTGATTTGGCTAAAGCATATTTTCCTGGGGTTGTTGCCACCCTTTTAGTATTTTACTTGCTCCTTCATAAACTCTTATCTGGACAAAATGACAAGGCGGAAAAATACACAACAAAAAAAAGAACAAGAGGCAATACCAAAGGCTAGGGACCTAATCAATACAGACATTGGTAATATGTCAGATATAGAGTTCAGAATGACGATTCTCAAGGTTCTAGCCGGGCTTGAAAAAGAAATGGAAGATATTAAAGCAACCCTATCGGGAGATATAAAAGCCCTTTCTGGAGAAATAAAAGAACTAAAATCTAACCAAGTTGAAATCAAAAAAGCTATTAATGAGGTGCAATAAAAAATGGAGGCTCTCACTGCTAGGATAAATGAGGCAGAAGAAAGAATTAGCGATATAGAAGACCAAATGACAGAGAATAAAGAAGCTGAGCAAAAGAGGGACAAACAGCTACTGGACCACGAGGGGAGAATTCGAGAGATAAGTGACACCATAAGACGAAACAACATTAGAATAATTGGGATTCCAGAAGAAGAGGAAACAGAGAGGGGAGCAGAAGGTATATTGGAGAGAATTATTGGAGAGAATTTCCCCAATATGGCAAAGGGAACAAGCATCAAAATCCAGGAGGTTCAGAGAACCCCCCTCAAAATCAATAAGAATAGGTCCACACCCCGTCACCTAATAGTAAAATTGACAAGTCTTAGTGACAAAGAAAAGATCCTGAAAGCAGCCCGGGAAAAGAAGTCTGTAACGTACAATGGTAAAAATATTAGATTGGCAGCAGACTTATCCACAGAGACCTGGCAGGCCAGAAAGAGCTGGCATGATATATTCAGAGTACTAAATGAGAAAAACATGCAGCCAAGAATACTATATCCAGCTAGGCTATCATTGAAAATAGAAGGAGAGATTAAAAGCTTCCAGGACAAACAAAAACTGAAAGAATTTGCAAACACCAAACCAGCTCTACAGGTAATATTGAAAGGGGTCCTCTAAGCAAAGAGAGACCCTAAAAGTAGTAGATCTGAAAGAAACAGAGACAATATACAATAAAAGTCACCTTACAGGCAATACAATGGCACTAAATTCATATCTCTCAATACTTACCCTGAATGTTAATGGGCTAAATGCCCCAATCAAAAGACACAGGGTATCAGAATGGATAAAAAAACAAAACCCATCTATATGTTGCCTACAAGAAACTCATCTTAAACCCGAAGACACCTCCAGGTTTAAAGTGAGGGGGTGGAAAAGAATTTACCATGCTAATGGACATCAGAAGAAAGCAGGAGTGGCAATCCTTATATCAGATCAATTAGATTTTAAGCCAAAGATTATAATAAGAGATGAGGAAGGACACTATATCATACTCAAAGGAACTGTCCAACAAGAAGATCTAACAATTTTAAATATCTATGCCCCTAATGTGGGAGCAGCCAACTCTATAAACCAATTAATAACAAAATCAAAGAAACACATCGACAAGAATACAATAATAGTAGGGGATTTTAACACTCCCCTCACTGAAATGGACAGATCCTCCAAGCAAAAGACCAACAAGGAAATCAAGGCCTTAAATGACACACTGGACAAGATGGACATCACAGATATATTCAGAACATTTCATCCCAAAGCAACAGAATACACATTCTTCTCTAGTGCACATGGAACATTCTCCAGAATAGATCACATTCTTGGTCCTAAATCAAGTCTCAACCGGTATCAAAAGATTGGGATCATTCCCTGCATATTTTCAGACCACAATGCTCTAAAGCTAGAACTCAATAACAAGAGGAAATTTGGAAAGAACCCAAATACATGGAGACTAAACAGCATCCTTCTAAAGAATGAATGGGTCAACCAGGAAATTAAAGAAGAATTGAAAAAATTCATGGAAACAAATGATAATGAAAACACAACGGTTCAGAATCTGTGGGACACAACAAAGGCAGTCCTGATAGGAAAATATATAGCAGTAAAAGCCTTTTTCAAGAAACAAGAAAGGTCTCAGGTACACAACCTAACCCTACACCTAAAGGAGCTGGAGAAAGAACAAGAAAGAAACCCTAAACCCAGCAGGAGAAGAGAAATCATAAAGATCAGAGCAGAAATCAATGAAATAGAAACCAAAAAAAACAATAGAACAAATCAACGAAACTAGGAGCTGGTTCTTTGAAAGAATTAATAAGATTGATAAACCCCTGGCCAGACTTATCAAAAAGAAGAGAGAGGACCCAAATAAATAAAATCATGAATGAAAGAGGAGAGATCACAACGAACAACAAAGAAATACAGACAATTATAAGAACATACTATGAGCAACTCTACGCCAACAAATTTGACAATCTGGAAGAAATGGATGCATTCCTAGAGACATATAAACTACCACAACTGAACCAGGAAGAAATAGAAAGCCTGAACAGACCCATAACCAGTAAGGAGATTGAAACAGTCATCAAAAATCTCCAAACAAACAAAAGCACAGGGCCAGACGGCTTCCCGGGGGAATTCTACCAAACATTTAAAGAAGAACTAATTCCTATTCTCCTGAAACTGTTCCAAAAAATAGAAATAGAAGGAAAACTTCCAAACTCATTTTATGAGGCCAGCATCACCTTGATCCCAAAACCAGACAAGGATCCCAACAAAAAAGAGAACTACAGACCAATATCCTTGATGAACACAGATGCAAAAATTCTCGCCAAAATACTAGCCAATAGGATTCAACAGTACGTTAAAAGGATTATTCACCACGACCAAGTGGGATTTATTCCAGGGCTGCAAGGCTGGTTCAACATCCGCAAATCAATCAATGTGATACAACACATTAATAAAAGAAAGAACGAGAACCATATGATACTCTCCATAGATGCTGAAAAAGCATTTGACAAAGTACAGCATCCCTTCCTGATCAAAACTCTTCAAAGTGTAGGGATACAGGGCACATACCTCAATATTATCAAAGCCATCTAGGAAAAACCCACCGCAAATATCATTCTCAATGGAGAAAAACTGAAAGCTTTTCCGCTAAGGTCAGGAACACGGCAGGGATGTCCGTTATCACCACTGCGATTCAACATAGTACTAGAAGTCCTAGCCTCAGCAATCAGACAACAAAAGGAAATTAAAGGCATCCAAATCGGCAAAGAAGAAGTCAAACTATCACTCTTCGCAGATGATATGATACTATATGTGGAAAACCCAAAAGACTCCACTCCAAAACTGCTAGAACTTGTACAGGAATTCAGTAAAGTGTCAGGATATAAAATCAATGCACAGAAATCAGTTGCATTTCTCTACACCAACAACAAGACAGAAGAAAGAGAAATTAAGGAGTCCATCCCATTTACAATTGCACCCAAAACTATAAGATACCTAGGAATAAACCTAACCAAAGAGACTAAGAATCTATACTCAGAAAACTATAAAGTACTCATGAAAGAAATTGAGGAAGACACAAAGAAATGGAAAAATGTTCCATGCTCCTGGATTGGAAGAATAAATATTGTGAAAATGTCTATGCTACCTAAAGCAATCTACACATTTAATGCAATTCCTATCAAAGTACCACCCATTTTTTTCAAAAAAAAAATGGAACAAATAATCCTAAAATTTATATGGAACCAGAAAAGACCTCGAATAGCCAAAGGAATATTGAAAAAGAAAGCCAAAGTAGGTGGCATCACAATTCCGGACTTCAAGCTCTATTACAAAGCTGTCATCATCAAGACAGCATGGTACTGGCACAAAAACAGACACATAGATCAATGGAACAGAATAGAGAACCCAGAAATGGACCCTCAACTCTATGGTCAACTCATCTTCGACAAAGCGGGAAAGAATGTCCAATGGAACAAAGACAGCCTCTTCAATAAATGGTGTTGGTAAAATTGGACAGCCACATGCAGAAAAATGAAATTGGATCATTTCCTTACACCACACACGAAAATAGACTCAAAATGGATGAAGGATCTCAATGTGAGAAAGGAATCCATCAAAATCCTCGAGGAGAACACAGGCAGCAACCTCTTCGACCTCAGCCGCAGCAACATCTTCCTAGGAACATCACCAAAGGCAAGGGAAGCAAGGGCAAAAATGAACTTTTGGGATTTTATCAAGATCCAAAGCTTTTGCACAGCAAAGGAAACAGTGAACAAAACCAAAAGACAACGGACAGAATGGGAGAAGATATTTGCAAATGACATATCAGATAAAGGGCTAGTGTCCAAAATCTATAAAGAACTTAGCAAACTCAACACCCAAAGAACAAATAATCCAATCAAGAAATGGGCAGAGGACATGAACAGACATTTCTGCAAAGAAGACATCCAGATGGCCAACAGACACATGAAAAAGTGCTCCATATCACTCGGCATCAGGGAAATACAAATCAAAACCACCATGAGATATCACCTCACACCAGTCAGAATGGCTAAAATTAACAAGTCAGGAAATGACAGATGCTGGCGAGGATGCGGAGAAAGGGGAACCCTCCTACACTGTTGGTGGGAATGCAAGCTGGTGCAACCACTCTGGAAAACAGCATGGAGGTTCCTCAAAATGTTGAAAATAGAACTACCCTATGACCCTGCAATTGCACTGCTGGGTATTTACCCTAAAGATACAAACATAGTGATCCGAAGGGGCACATGTACCCGAATGTTTATAGCAGCAATGTCTACAATAGCCAAACTATGGAAAGAACCTAGATGTCCATCTACAGACGAATGGATAAAGAAAATGTGGTATATATACACAATGGAATACTACGCAGCCATCAAAAGAAATGAAATCTTGCCATTTGCGATGACGTGGATGGAACTAGAGGGTATCATGCTTAGCGAAATAAGTCAATCGGAGAAAGACAACTATCATATGATCTCCCTGATATGAGGGAGAGGAGATGCAACATGGGGGGTCGAGGGGGTAGGAGAAGAGTAAATGAAACAAGATGGGATTGGGAGGGAGACAAACCATAAGTGACTCTTAATCTCACAAAACAAACTGAGGGTTGATGGGGGGAGGGTGTTGGGAGAGGGGGTGCGGTTATGGATATCGGGGAGGGTATGTGCTATGGTGAGTGTTATGAAGTGTGTAAACCTGGCGATTCGCAGACCTGTACCCCTAGGGATAAAAATATATGTTTATAAAGCTGTAAAAAAAAAAAAAAAAAAAAAAGAAAGGATGAATCCCCAAGTTTTGTAGCAACATGGACGGGACTGGAAGAGATGATGCTGAGTGAAATAATTCAAGCAGAGAGAGTCAATTATCATATGGTTTCACTTATTTGTGGAGCATAACAAATAGCATGGAGGACAAGGGGAGATGGAGAGGAGAAGGGAGTTGAGGGAAATTGGAAGGGGAGGTGAACCATGAGAGACTATGGACTCTGAAAAACGATCTGAGAATTTTGAAGGGGTGGGGGGTGGGAGGTTGGGGGCACCAGGTGGTGGGTATTGTAGAGGGCACGGATTGCATGGAGCACTGGGTGTGGTGCAAAAATAATGAATACTGTTATGCTGAAAAAAATAAAAATATTAAAAAAAATATGAAAAAGTCACTATTAAAAATAGGTTTTACCCAAAAGACTCCACCCCAAAACTGTTAGAACTTGTACAGGAATTCAGTAAAGTGTCAGGATATAAAATCAATGCACAGAAATCAGTTGTATTTCTCTACACCAAGAACAAGACAGAAGAAAGAGAAATTAAGGAGTCCATCCCATTTACAATTGCACCCAAAACTATAGGATACCTAGGAATAAACCTAACCAAAAAGGCTAAGAATCTATACTCAGAAAACTATAAAGTACTCATGAAAGAAATTGAGGAAGACACAAAGAAATGGAAAAATGTTCCATGCTCCTGGATTGGAAGAATAAATATTGTGAAAATGTCTATGCTACCTAAAGCAATCTACACATTTAATGCAATTCCTATCAAAATACCATCCATTATTTTTCAAAGAATTGAAACAAATAATCCTAAAATTTATATGGAACCAGAAAAGACTTCGAATAGTCAAAGGGATATTGTAAAAGAAATTCAGGGCTTCAAGCTCTATTCCAAAGCTGTCTTCATCAAGACAGCATGGTACTGACACAAAAACAGATGCATAGATCAATGGAACAGAATAGAAAGCCGAGAAATAGACCCTCCCCTATATGGTCAACTAATCTTCGACAAAGCAGGAAAGAATGTCCAATGGAAAAAAGACAGCCTCTTCAATAAATGGTGTTGGGAAAATTGGACAGGTACATGCAGAAAAATGAAATTGGACCATTTCCTTACACCACACACGAAAATAGACTCAAAATGGATGAAGGACCTCACTGTGAGAAAGGAATCCATCAAAATCCTTCAGGAGAACACAGGCAGTAACCTCTTCAACCACAGCCGCAGCAACATCTTCCTAGGAACATCGCCAAATGCAAGGGAAGCAAGGGCAAAAATGAACTCTTGGGATTTTACCAAGATCCAAAGCTTTTGCACAGCAAAGGAAACAGTTAAAAAAAACAAAAGACAACTGACAGAATGGAAGAAGATATTTGCAAACGACATATCAGATAAAGGGCTAGTGTCTAAAATCTAGAAAGAACTTAGCAAACTCAACACCCAAAGAACAAATAATCCAATCAAGAAATGGGCAGAAGACAAAAACAGACATTTCTGCAAAGAAGACATCCAGAAGGCCAACAGACACATGAAAAAGTGCTCCATATCACTCGGCATCAGGGAAATACAAATCAAAACCACCATGAGATATCACCTCACACCAGTCAGAATGACTAAAATTAACAATTCAGCAAATGACAGATGCTGGCGAGGATGCGGAGAAAGGGGAACCCTCCTACACTATTGGTGGGAATGCAAGCTGGTGCAACCACTCTGAAAAACAGCATGGAGGATCCTCAAAATGTTGAAAATAGAACTACCCTATGACCCTGCAATTGCACTGCTGGGTATTTACCCTAAAGATACAAACGTAGTGATCCGAAGGGGCACGTGCACCCGAATGTTTATAGCAGCAATGTCTACAACAGCCAAACTATGGAAAGAACCTAGATGTCCATCTACAGACAAATGGATAAAGAAGATGTGGTATATATACACAATGGAATACTATGCAGCCATCAAAAGAAATGAAATCTTGCCATTTGCGACGACGTGGATGGAACTAGAGGGTATCATGCTTAGCGAAATAAGTCAATCGGAGAAAGACAACTATCATATGATCTCCCTGATATGAGGGAGAGGAGATGCAACATGGGGGGTTGAGGGGGTAGGAGAAGAGTAAATGAAACAAGATGGGATTGGGAGGGAGACAAACCATCAGTGACTCTTAATCTCACAAAACAAACTGAGGGTTGCTGGGGGGAGGGGAGTGGGGAGGGGGGTGGGGTTATGGACATTGGGGAGGGTATGTGCTAAGGTGAGTGCTATGCAGTGTGTAAACCTGGAAATTCACAGACCTGTACCCCTGGGGATAAAAATATATGTTTATAAAAAATAAAAAAATAAAATAAAATAAAACGTTGATATCAGAGTTTTTGTCAGAAGCTTATACATAAAGTATGCATTTTTATGTATTTGATCATGTATCTTTTTGTTATATACTGCATATTTTCAATAAAACTCTAAAGCTCCTGTGCTATTTTTATTTAAAAAAAATGAGGTTTATACAGCTGCTTCACAAAAGAAAATAAATGGGTGATCCATAAGCACAGGCAAAGATGTTCAACATTATTACTTACAGGGAAATGTCAGTTAGATCTCTGATGAGATAGAATCATACATGTATAAGAATGGATAAAAACGATGCCATGGCAGTATCAGTTGCAGGTGAGAGTGTGAAATACCTGAAGTTCTAATGTATTGCTGGGGGGAAGGAAAACCAATCACCGTGGAAAGCAAATTGGTAGTATCTTTTTTTTTTTTTTTCTCTGTCCAAGGTGTTTATTCCCTGTTATTTCTCTTGAGAAGATATGCGATTACCGTAGGTTATCATGATAGATGGAGTGCGTTTTATTTCCTCCCATTTTTTTCAGTTTTGATGAGCATAATTTAACCAAAGAATGAACTACTCACAGTTGGTTATAATACTGAATAACAAATCATTCCTGCTGTTTGAAGACGGTCTATTTATGCTGACAATTACTGTAGTTTGAAGAAGTCATAAATAGACAGACATGGCAGAAATCGTCAACATTTCTGTCACAGGTCTCATTGTAATGATTCACTTCTACTAACTATGTACTAGAGAAAGGGAGAAAAATTAAAAAGCACTGAACTTGCTGGTTGCTAAATAATTTTTTTTTTACTTTCAATTTCTTTTTTTTTAAAAATTTTTTATTTTTTCAGCATAACAGTATTCATTATTTTTGCACCACACCCAGTGCTCCAAGCAATCCGTGCCCTCTACAATACTCACCACCTGGTGCCCCCAAACTCCCACCCCTTCAAAATTCTCAGATCGTTTTTCAGAGTCCATAGTCTCTCATGGTTCACCTCCCCTTCCAATTTCCCTCAACTCCCTTCTCCTCTCCATCTCCCCTTGTCCTCCATGCTATTTGCTATGCTCCACAAATAACTGAAACCATATGATAATTGACTCTCTCTGCTTGACTTATTTCACTCAGCATCATCTCTTCCAGTCCCGTCCATGTTGCTACAAAACTTGGGTATTCATCCTTTCTTTTTTCTTTTTCTTTTTTTTTTTTTACAGCTTTATAAACATATATTTTTATCCCCAGGGGTACAGGTCTGCGAATCGCCAGGTTTACACACTTCACAGCACTCACCATAGCACATACCCTCCCCAATATCCATAACCCCACCCCCTCACCCAACCCCCTCCCCCCATCAACCCTCAGTTTGTTTTGTGAGATTAAGAGTCACTTATGGTTTGTCTCCCTCCCAATCCCATCTTGTTTCATTTCTTCTTCTCCTACCCCCTCAACCCCCCATGTTGCATCTCCTCTCCCTCATATCAGGGAGATCATATGATAGTTGTCTTTCTCCGATTGACTTATTTCGCTAAGCATGATACCCTCTAGTTCCATCCACGTCGTCGCAAATGGCAAGATTTCATTTCTTTTGATGGCTGCATAGTATTCCATTGTGTATATATACCACATCTCCTTTATCCATTCGTCTGTTGATGGACATCTAGGTTCTTTCCATAGTTTGGCTATTGTAGACATTGCTGCTATAAACATTCGGGTGCACGTGCCCCTTCGGATCAGTACGTTTGTATCTTTAGGGTAAATACCCAGCAGTGCAATTGCAGGGTCATAGGGTAGTTCTATTTTCAACATTTTGAGGAACCTCCATGCTGTTTTCCAGAGTGGTTGCACCAGCTTGCATTCCCACCAACAGTGTAGGAGGGTTCCCCTTTCTCCGCATCCTCGCCAGCATCTGTCATTTCCTGACTTGTTTATTTTGGCCATTCTGACTGGTGTGAGGTGATATCTCATGGTGGTTTTGATTTGTATTTCCCTGATGCCGAGTGATATGGAGCACTTTTTCATGTGTCGGCCATCTGGATGTCTTCTTTGCAGAAATGTCTGTTCATGTCCTCTGCCCATTTCTTGATTGGATTATTTGTTCTTTGGGTGTTGAGTTTGCTAAGTTCTTTATAGATTTTGGACACTAGCCCTTTATATGATATGTCGTTTGCAAATATCTTCTCCCATTCTGTCAGTTGTCTTTTGGTTTTGTTCACTGTTTCCTTTGCTGTGCAAAAGCTTTGGATCTTGATGAAGCCTCAATCATTCATTTTTGCCCTTGCTTCGCTTGCCTTTGGTGATGTTCCTAGGAAGATGTTGCTGCGGTTGAGGTCGAAGAGGTTGCTGCCTGTGTTCTCCTCGAGGATTTTGATGGATTCCTTTCTCACATTGAGATCCTTCATCCATTTTGAGTCTATTTTCGTGTGTGGTGTAAGGAAATGATCCAATTTCATTTTTCTGCATGTGGCTGTCCAATTTTCCCAACACCGTTTATTGAAGAGGCTGTCTTTTTTCCATTGGACATCCTTTCCTGCTTTGTCGAAGATGAGTTGACCATAGAGTTGAGGGTCCATTTCTGGGTTCTCTATTCTGTTCCATTGATCTATGTGTCTGTTTTTGTGCCAGTACCATGCTGTCTTGATGATGACAGCTTTGTAATAGAGCTTGAAGTTCGGAATTGTGATGCCACCAACTTTGGCTTTCTTTTCAATATTCCTTTGGCTATTCGAGGTCTTTTCTGGTTCCATATAAATTTTAGGATTATTTGTTCCATTTTTTTTTTGAAAAAAATGGGTGGTACTTTGATAGGAATTGCATTAAATGTGTAGATTGCTTTAGGTAGCATAGACATTTTCACAATATTTATTCTTCCAATCCAGGAGCATGGAACATTTTTCCATTTCTTTGTGTCTTCCTCAATTTCTTTCATGAGTACTTTATAGTTTTCTGAGTATAGATTCTTAGTCTCTTTGGTTAGGTTTATTCCTAGGTATCTTATAGTTTTGGGTGCAATTGTAAGTGGGACGGACTCCTTAATTTCTCTTTCTTCTGTCTTGTTGTTGGTGTAGAGAAATGCAACTGATTTCTGTGCATTGATTTTATATCCTGACACTTTACTGAATTCCTGTACAAGTTCTAGCAGTTTTGGAGTGGAGTCTTTTGGGTTTTCCACATATAGTATCATATCAACTGCAAAGAGTGATAGTTTGACTTCTTCTTTGCCGATCGGATGCCTTTAATTTCCTTTTGTTGTCTGATTGTTGAGGCTACGACTTCTAGTACTATGTTGAATAGTAGTGGTGATAACGGATATCCCTGCCGTGTTCCTGACCTTAGCGGAAAAGCTTTCACTTTTTCTCCATTGAGAATGATATTTGCGGTGGGTTTTTCCTAGATGGCTTTGATAATATTGAGGTATGTGCTGTCTATCCCTACACTTTGAAGAGTTTTGATCAGTAAGGGATGCTGTACTTTGTCAAATGCTTTCTCAGCATCTATGGAGAGTATCATATGGTTCTTGTTCTTTCTTTTATTAATGTGTTGTATCACATTGATTGATTTGCGGATGTTGAACCAACCTTGCAGCCCTGGAATAAATCCCACTTGGTCGTGGTGAATAATCCTTTTAAGGTACTGTAGAATCCTATTGGCTAGTGTTTTGGCGAGAATTTTTGCATCTGTGTTCATCAAGGATATTGGTCTGTAGTTCTCTTTTTTGTTGGGATCCTTGTCTGGTTTTGGGATCAAGGTGATGCTGGCCTCATAAAATGAGTTTGGAAGTTTTCCTTCTATTTCTATTTTTCGGAACACTTTCAGGAGAATAGGAATTAGTTCTTCTTTAAATGTTTGGTAGAATTCCCCCGGGAAGCCGTCTGGCCCTGGGCTTTTGTTTGTTTGGAGATTTTTGATGACTGTTTCAATCTCCTTACTGGTTATGGGTCTGTTCAGGCTTTCTATTTCTTCCTGGTTCAGTTGTGGTAGTTTATATGTCTCTAGGAATGCATCCATTTCTTCCAGATTGTCAAATTTGTTGGCGTAGAGTTGCTCATAGTATGTTCTTATAATTGTCTGTATTTCTTTGGTGTTCGTTGTGATCTCTCCTCTTTCATTCATGATTTTATTTATTTGGGTCCTTTCTCTTTTCTTTTTGATAAGTCTGGCCAGGGGTTTATCAATCTTATTAATTCTTTCAAAGAACCAGCTCCTAGTTTCTTTGATTTGTTCTATTTTTTTTTTGTTTGTTTGTTTCTATTTCATTGATTTCTGCTCTAATCTTTATGATTTCTCTTCTCCTGCTGTGTTTAGGGTCTCTTTCTTGTTCTTTCTCCAGCTCCTTTACGTGTAGGGTTAGATTGTGTACCTGAGACCTTTCTTGTTTCTTGAGAAAGGCTTGTTCCGCTCTATATTTTCCTCTCAGGACTGCCTTTGTTGTGTCCCACAGATTCTGAACCGTTGTGTTTTCATTATCATTTGTTTCCATGAATTTTTTCAATTCTTCTTTAATTTCCTGGTTGACCCATTCATTCTTTAGAAGGATGCTGTTTAGTCTCCATGTATTTGGGTTCTTTCCAAATTTCCTCTTGTGATTGAGTTCTAGCTTCAGAGCAGTGTGGTCTGAAAATATGCAGGGAATGATCCCAATCTTTTGATACCGGTTGAGACTTGATTTAGGACCAAGAATGTGATCTATTCTGGAGAATGTTCCATGTGCACTAGAGAAGAATGTGTATTCTGTTGCTTTGGGATGAAATGTTCTGAATATATCTGTGATGTCCATCTGGTCCAGTGTGTCATTTAAGGCCTTGATTTCGTTGTTGATCTTTTGCTTGGATGATCTGTCCATTTCAGTGAGGGGAGTGTTAAAGTCCCCTACTATTATTGTATTCTTGTCGAAGTGTTTCTTTGATTTTGTTATTAATTGGTTTATATAGTTGGCTGCTCCCACGTTAGGGGCATAGATATTTAAAATTGTTAGATCTTCTTGTTGGACAGTTCCTTTGAGTATGATATAGTGTCCTTCCTCATCTCTTATTATAGTCTTTGGCTTAAAATCTAATTGATCTGATATAAGGATTGCCACTCCTGCTTTCTTCTGATGTCCATTAGCATGGTAAATTCTTTTCCACCCCCTCACTTTAAACCTTTTGAAACCTGGAGGTGTCTTCGGGTTTAAGATGAGTTTCTTGTAGACAACATATAGTTGGGTTTTGTTTTTTTAATCCATTCTGATACTCTGTGTCTTTTGATTGGGGCATTTAGCCCATTAACATTCAGGGTAAGTATTGAGAGATATGAATTTAGTGCCATTGTATTGCCTCTAAGGTGACTGTTATTGTATATTGTCTCTGTTTCTTACTGATCTACTACTTTAAGGGTCTCTCTTTGCTTAGAGGACCCCTTTCAATATTTCCTGTAGAGCTGGTTTGGTATTTGCAAATTCTTTCAGTTTTTGTTTGTCCTGGAAGCTTTTAATCTCTCCTTCTATTTTCAATGATAGCCTAGCTGGATATAGTATTCTTGGCTGCATGTTTTTTTTCATTTAGTACTCTGAATATATCATGCCAGCTCTTTCTGGCCTGCCAGGTCTCTGTGGATAAGTCTGCTGCCAATCTAATATTTTTACCATTGTACGTTACAGACTTCTTTTCCCGGGCTGCTTTCAGGATCTTTCCTTTGTCACTAAGACTTGTAAATTTTACTATTAGGTGACGGGGTGTGGACCTATTCTTATTGATTTTAAGGGGGGTTCTCTGAACCTCCTGAATTTTGATGCTTGTTCCCTTTGCCATATTGGGGAAATTCTCTCCAATAATTCTCTCCAATATACCTTCTGCTCCCCTCTCTGTTTCCTCTTCTTCTGGAATCCCAATTATTCTAATGTTGTTTCGTCTTATGGTGTCACTTATCTCTCGAATTCTCCCCTCGTGGTCCAGTAGCTGTTTGTCCCTCTTTTGCTCAGCTTCTTTATTCTCTGTCATTTGGTCTTCTATATCGCTAATTCTTTCTTCTGCCTCATTTATCCTAGCAGTGAGAGCCTCCATTTTTTATTGCACCTCATTAATAGCTTTTTTGATTTCAACTTGGTTAGATTTTATTTCTTTTATTTCTCCAGAAAGGGCTTTTATATCTCCCGAGATGTTTGCTTTAATATCTTCCATGCCTTTTTCAAGCCCGGCTAGAACCTTGAGAATCATCATTCTGAACTCTATATCTGACATATTACCAATGTCTGTATTGACTAGGTCCCTAGCCTTTGGTACTGCCTCTTGTTCTTTTTTTTGTTGTGAATTTTTCCGCCTTGTCATTTTGTCCAGATAAGAGTTTATGAAGGAGCAAGTAAAATACTAAAAGGGTGGCAACAACCCCAGGAAAATATGCTTTAGCCAAATCAGAAGAGATCCCAAATTGTGAGGGGGGAGAAAGGGGATAAGAAGGGGTTCAAAAAGGGAAAAAAAAAAGAAACTCTTTAAAAAAAGAAAGCCGATAAAGAAAAATATAAAAAGAGGAAAATATATATATATATATATATATATATATATATATATTAGATAAACTATTTTAAAAACGTTAAAAAAGAAAATGGTAAAAGTAAAAAAAATTAGCAGAATAAGAGAAAAAGAAAAAAAATTGAAAAAGAAAAAAAATTAAATTAACTGCAAGGCTAAAAATTCATGGGGAGAAAGCCATGAGTTCCGTGCTTTGCTTTCTTCTCCTCTGGAATTCCGGCGCTCTCCTTGGTATTGAAACTGCACTCCTGGGTAGGTGAACTTGGTCCTGGCTGGGTTTCCCGTTGATCTTCTGGGGGAGGGTCCTGTTGTAGTGATTCTCAAGCGTTTGCCCCAGGCGGAGTTGCACCGCCCTTACCCGGGCCGCGCTGAGTAATCTGCTCAGGTTTGCTTTCGGGAGCTTTTGTTCCCTGAGCGCTTTCTGTAGAGTCCAGAGGACGGGAATGATGATGGTGGCCTCCTGGTCTCTGGCCCGGAGGAGCCGAGAGCCCAGGGCCCCATTCCTCAGTGCGCCCTCAGAGAACAGCGCCCAATGACTCCCATCACCCTGGCCTCCGGCCACGCTCTGAGCTGACCGAGCCTGCGACCGGTTCAAGGTAACCCCAAACTGAGAGTCACTCCTCAGCTCTGTCTCAGTAGCCAGCTTCCCCGCTCTAATACCGGTAAGCTCTGCGACACTCAGACACCCCCGATCCTTCTGCGACCCTGCAGGACCTGAGGCTGCGCTGACCCCGCCTGGGCTTCACCCCAGTTAAGCCTCTGGAGCTATGTCCCTCAGCGGAACAGACTTTTAAAAGTCCTGATTTTGCTCCTTTGCTCTGCTGCTCACCGGGAGCCGGCCCCTCCCCCCGCGGTCTATCTTCCTGTCGCTTTGGATTCACTTCTCCGCCAGTCCTACCTTTCAGATAGTGGTTGATTTTCTGTTTCTAGAATTGCTGTTCTTCTTCTCTTCAATCTCCCGTTGGATTTGTAGGTGTTTGCAATCTTTAGATAAGCTATTTAGCTGATCTCCCGCTACCCGAAGTAGTCTCAGCCTGCTACTTCTCCGCCATCTTGACTCCTCCCCCGCAAATTGGTAGTATCTTATAACATTTAGCATCCAAACCAACAATCTCACCCCTCTGAAATAATAAAAACAATGTTCACTCAAAGATCTGGATGGCAGAGATGCAGTAGTTATAAACACAACTACGTGAAACACAAATGCCCTTCAACTGGTGAGTTGATAATCTTTGATACTGTTATACAGTGGAATACTGCTCAGCAGAAAGATTAATAAAAACACAATGAACTACTGATCCATACAATAGCATAGAAAAATCTAAGTTGTATTATGCCTCTAAAAGTTACATACTATATAATTTCATTTCTATGACATCCTAGAAAATGTACAGATGAATACTTGCCAGTTTGTGACTTTGGGCAGAGGAAAATGATTGCTAAAGAAAATAAAGAAAATTTGTCATATGATGGATATATGCTATATATTGGTGATGTGGTGGGAATATTCATGCAGCTATATACCTAAGAGTATATATATATATATATTTTTTTTAGTAAGTACACCTTCTTGGTATTTATTTATTTATTTATTTATTTATTTATTTTTAAAGATTGTATTTATTTATTTTCTAGAAATAGAAAGTAAAATTAGGGACGGGGTACAGAAGGCAGAGGGAGAAATGGTTTCCCAGGAACAAGGAGCCTGACATGGGACTCAATGCCAGGACTCTGGGATCATGATTTGAGTCAAAGTCATACACTTAACCAACTGAGCTACCCAGGTATTCCCAAGTTCTTGATTTTAAACCAGCATACAAAACAAAGACCCTTACTAGACAAGAACATGGATAAAACCATAAGAGTCCAACAAAAGTGTGTTAAGTTCCTTGAAAACTTCAGAAAATAAT
Organism: Lutra lutra; assembly: GCF_902655055.1. Lineage (NCBI taxonomy): Eukaryota > Metazoa > Chordata > Mammalia > Carnivora > Mustelidae > Lutra > Lutra lutra. The sequence continues at coordinate 336,623 of NW_025923833.1, read as the reverse complement.
TTTAATTATAGGATGTGTGGAATGGTAAATTGGGGCTTTACTTAAGTCATTCTGAAATATATTTACATATATTTACACAGAGGATGTCTAGAGAGATCTGGTGAACACAAAACTAAGGTTTCAATTCAAGCAGGAATTCAAGTTCAGTGACTCATTTGGCCTATTTTATTTTGATTTCTCCTGTCATTTTATAACTTGATTTTCATGAAACACCTCTATTTATGCCTTATTTAATTACTAACAGTATTATCTTTTCCTCTCCCAAGTGTCTCTATTTGAACAATAACCATGTGGTCACCCTACTTAAGTACAAATCTTGACAGATACAGGTAGAAGAATGGCTTTCTCCCTATGGAGTTGCTAGAAAAATGTGAGGTTCATGCTTAGATCTCTTGGAAGAAAATGTTGTGTCAGTCTGAAGTTAAATCTTACAGTTACAAAAAGGAAATGTGTCTTTAATACACTATCATACATCAATTAAATGTTTGCTGAACATGCTACATACCTTGGTCAGCACTTTTCTTCCACCAATTTAGTTACTTTCTTTAAAGAGTGAAATGGAGCCATTAATGAAAATGAAGTCTAAAACCATACTTGGCACTGGCACCTCTGTATTCCTATTCCACAGAGCATTAACAGAAAGCAAAAAAAAAAAAAAAAGGAACAAATAAAAATAACAACAATAAAAAAGGGTGGTGAGGTCAATCATGAGCTATTCTCCCATGATTTAATGAAATCTAGATACAGATTCTTCCCTGTTCTTTGTTCATTGCTCCAATGGCAGAAATAAAGCACAAATTAGGGCAGTATTTAAACTACTCCCTAAAAATTCCATTGAGAGGGAAGCATGACCCCTATTAAAGGAAGAAAGAACATTTACCTGAATTTATCCTACTTTGTGCCTTAAGGAATTAAAATGAACTTGGAATGATTACTGAATTCCAATGAAGCTGCTCTGAGTTTCACAGGTAAGATTACAGGGCTAGTACTTTCTCACCACCGCTGGGCTGAAAGACAAAGTCCAATAAATGGATTAGATATTGTCTTTTTTGATAACTGACGAAACATAAAGCAAGTTAAACTATTGAGGAAATTAGAAATCAAACTATAATGTTTCAGACTATTCCTTTGAGAGTACACATATTAACCCCATTTCCCCTCTTTGGGTCTTATTAAATCACAGAAAACCATTAACATATTTCCTCTTCTAAGATGTAGTAAACCTTTTCAGCTTAGAAAATTAATTCTCCAAATCCCTGTGTGAAACATCTGAATTTTTCCATCTGTAGGTCTAAAATAGCCATAATTCAAACAGCGATTTGAAGAATTAGACAACCATTAGAAGAGCAGTTAATACTCAGGAAAATCTGGTCTAGTTCCAAAGCAGTGTTCACGTTGTAAGCTCCATTTGGGATATTTTGCACAATGTTCAGTTAGTCCTAAGTTGTAAAGTAGGAGAGGAAACATAATTTACTCCAAAAAATAGGAGAGTCCTTTTTAAACAAAGCAGATATATACTAAAGTGTTCCAGAAAATGTATGGAGGAAGCCCATCTTGGCAGAAAAATATAACAGAGGAAGGTGGCTAAAATCTGAGTTAATTCCATCAGAATCAGACTTACTTCATTACTTGGATTCTAATACGTGTTTGGGATCTGGCCGGGTGGGGTGGAAAAAAAGAGTATATTCTGTTCTATAAAAAAATGCATGGAATAAACCCAGTAAGTTTATGCCATATCAGTTGAGGGATATGACAGTATTTGACAGGAGGATCAACATTCCTTCAATAAATAAGCCTTGGCCCCAAATAATTTCTCCCATTAACAAATATTCCATATTAACCTAAATTTCTCCTAAAGTGTCACTTTAGGATTGCCTTAAAATATTCTTTCTTCCTTTAAATAACCACACAAAAACAATTTGTTGTTTAGATTCCTTCACTTACTTTTGCATTATTTGAATTTCTTTTTCATGTTGGATTATATTATTTCATTTTGGATTTTGGTATTCAATTTTATAAGTATTTTAAATTTTAGAATCTATTTTTTTTCTTTTCTTTATGTTGTACCATTTATTCCCATAACTTCTTCATTTCATAACTTTTTAAAATATTTTATTTTTTTAACTTCTTTTCAGTGTACCAGAATTCATTGTTTATGCACCACACCCAATGTTCCATGTAATACGTGCCCTCCATAATACCCAGCACCAGGCTCACCCAACTTCCCACTCCCTGACCCTTCAAAACCCTCAGATTGTTTTTCAGAGTCCATAGTCTCTCATGGTTCATCTCCCCCTCCAATTTCCCTCAACACTCTTCTCCCCTCCATCTCCCATGTCCTCTGTGTTCTTTCTCATGCTACACAGATAAGTGAATCCATATTATAATTGACTCCCTCTGCTTGACTTATTTCACTCACCATAATCTCTTCAGTCCCATGCATGTTGAAACAAAAGATGGGGATTCGTCCTTTCTGATGGAGGCATAATACTCCATAGTGTATATGGACCATATCCTCCTTATCCATTCATCCGTTGAAGGGCATCTTGCTTCTTTCCACAGTTTCACGACCATGGCTATTGTTGCTATGAATATTGGTGGCCCTTATTTTCACTACATCTGTATATTTGGGGTAAATGCCCAGTAGTGCAATTGCAGGGCCATAGGGAAGCTCTATTTTTAATTTCTTAAATAATCTCCACACCATTTTCCAAAGCGGCTGCACCAACTTGCATTCCCACCAACAGCGTAAGAGGGTTCCCCTTTCTCCACGGAGCCCATCATTGTAAAGTGTAGAATGTTTGTATTCAGTAAAAGAGACAAAGAGGGAAAGCTGAGAAATATGCTCTTAACTAAACAGAACAAATTGATGGTTACCAGAAGGGAGGTGAGTTGGGGGGGGTGGGTTAAATAGGTGAAGGTAATTAAGGAGGCCAGTTGTGATGAGCACCAGGTGGTGTTTGTAAGTGATGAATCACTAAGTTCTTCACCTGAAACTATTGATACAATGAATGCTAACTAATGGAAATTTAAATAAAAATTTGGAAGATAGATAATGCATTAATTTTGAAAAATATTTGGATAAAATATGAATAATAATATGATTTTATAACCTGTATATTGAATAGGTTACCATATGAGTCTTTTCTCCCTTTCACAGGTTAAATTCATAGTTATTTCATTTGGTCAAAAAGTAGCAATAACAATTTGATATCAGATTTTGTATCAGTGTATTTATTTATTAAATTTATTATTAGTAGTAGTAGTATCAGTATATTTGTCTCAGTGTATTTATTTATTTATTTACTAAAGCATCAAGGGATTTCAAAATCTTCCTAAAATCCAAATTATAACATTGTAACCTCAATTCAATGCTAGTCCTCTATGTGACTGTGAATATATATGTATATTCTTACTGTATGGCTTGTGACTGAATACTTTAGCAGGACTTCCAGTTTTCTACATTGGGTAAGTATCATCTAATTGGATCAAAAGAAAAAAAAAAGACACACAATTTCATGAGCCCTGCACGTGGGAACATAATCTCCATGAGAAAATGAATAAAGCTAACCACTGCAGGATCAGGAAAGAAAGCAATACTAAAGACAAAGAAATTAGGAGTTACCATGAAATAGAAAACCAGCCTAGCAAGAACTTGGTACCAAAAGTATCAGCAGGAATCAAGGACACATGCACCAAGCATTATCTCAGAGATGATTCCATTTTTAGGGGGAGTGAGGACTAGGTAAAACAGTTCCATCATCCAAAGAATTACCCAGGATACCAAGTTAGAGATACACAAATTTCAAAAATTTTAAGACTGCTAAATCCTGCTCCAGCTGAGCATATTAACATCTATACAGAAATGACAACCATCAGTTCCATAAACCTATATGGAAACCCTGACAGTGAGAAACAGGGCTAGAACTTATGTGAATGGATACTATGACTTGTTTCACCCGCAATATCTACAAGACCAAATCCCTAATCTTGGTCTTAGAAATCTTATTTCTCTTATAGAAGATATAATCCTGAACCTTACAACATGGACCTTGGCAAATCAAACACCTCCATCCTGGTACTACACAAATGTCCAGGTCTCTCTCACTATACAGAGTGTGTGAAGATATCTGAGGGAAGAACTTAATGAATTAATTTAATAATCATACCTATAGTTACATAATACCAAAGAAAGGAGGGCCTAGGGCTATAATATTTGTTAAGTGTCCAAAGAAATAAATTGGCCCCTTATTTCAGAGTAAGAATTAATGTCTAGGTAAGATGTAAATTGTTCCAACAGTGATAATTGGAATAACTCATGCATTCCTTCAAGTGTTATTCCATTAATAACACAAAAATTGAATAAAAGCAAACTATTTGCAAAGTTAATGCAGTAGTTTAGGAGATAGATGAGTAGTTGAGAAATGATGATTTCCAGTGATGGGAAAGTAAAATAGTAAGACATAATAAAGTTGTTTGGGGAAACAGTGTCAAGAAAGGCCTCCATATTTCTGACTTGTGGACCTGTTTGGAGTCCTCCTCTATGAGACATTATGGAAAGCAAGAAAACTTAGGGGAATAAATAATCATGAGTTCAGTTTGTGCTGTGTAAAATATGAAATGCTTCTAAAAAAATCCAAGTGTAAATGTCAAATAGGCAAATAATTGTGTAGATCTATAACTCAGAAAAAAGTCTTGTCTCAATGTATAAATACAAAAACTTTCACTTTGTACCTACTAATTGATGTTCTGGAAATAAATGTGTGTGGGAAGTTTAGGCTAAGAGAAGAAAGTAGGAAAATACTTAAGAACTATGATATTTAGAGATCTTGTAGATAAAAAAAAACTGAAGAGACAAGGATAAGTAGTAAAGAAATGGTAAGAAAACTAAAGGAGTATATTATGGAACATAGGCTCATACTACTGAGAAATTAAGTAACATATTAAATTGAGATTCCAAAGTTTTCCTTAGCCAATATAATTTTATGGAAGTGGTTCTGCCACTTTCAATTCAATAAATTGGATTGGAGTGGGTTAAAGAATGAAGAAATGTAAAGAAAATGGAAGTACTAGGCAGCTCTTGAGAAAGAATGTTTTCTCCATTTTAAACATGGGGGAAAAGGAAGATGGCTGGTGACTCACAGAGGTATTTATGTTTAGCAGAGGGAGGTTGAAGGAGTTCCAGAATGCTCGCTTTTACTTCCTGTGGAAAGTAAGAGACTTCTGAAATTGCTTGGTATGGTGAAGTGGGAGAGACTGGGAGTCTGTACAAAATGGAAAGAAGTGAAATTGTTATTGTGGCATGTAGGACAATTAGCCAAATAGAGAAATGTCACTTAAAATTTAAGTAGTGTTTATTTTGGTGGACAAAAATTGTGGAGAGTCTCATTTCAATCTGGTTGTGTGGTCTCCTTTAACAATGGTCACTTGCCTGCGTAGAAACAAGGAGAACACTTGGGCTCATAGTGACAGAGGCAAAGAGTTGCAGGTTTGGAAGACAGTGACTGAAATAAGACAATATGGAGTCTAAGCCAAATATAGAAGGAAGTAAAGGAAGGAGGTGGTGATGGGTAATGAGAAAAATGAGAAACCCGTGAGTTGAGAAGCTCAATAAGGCCAAAGAAAGAAAAATTGTTAAGCAGTCTGGAAGATAGTATGTTGGGGTTGGAGGATGGGATATTTCCAATGGGAGTGGAGGAGTTAGGGGGTATTAGGGTGACTGCAAGAAGATGCGATTAGATGGATGAGTGATACTGGAGAAAATGTTATTCACACTGAGATGCATCAGGAATGGAGGAGTCTGTGGACCGCGATCCAAAGTCTTCCCTAATGTGGATTTCATAAGACAAGTTAATACTCTCCAGAAACGAGGAGGGAGGGCAATATAGATGGGGAAATAAAAATGGATTTCACAAGCTCATAGGTGAGAATTAGTCTGAAGTGGAATATGTGTTTTGTAAATGACTTACTTAAGGGGACTGCAGAGAAGCAGTGTTTTCAGGAGAGCAAGTTGGAAGAATAAGGGAAATGGAATAACTACTTAAAATTGAGGCTGACATCAAAGAATTAGAGGATTGTGCTGCATAGGAAGTAGCAAAAAGTACAACCTAAACCATTTGGGTCTAATTTGCCATATTTAACCTTTGTTTATTTATACATTCAAAATATAGGATAAGAGAGCCAAAATCTACATAACTCACAGAGCAATTTCATGCGATTTCATGAAATCTCCTAATGAATGAATGAAGAGGATCTCAGTTTCAAACCAAAATAAAACCAAATAACAACAACAACAACAAACTAACTAAAGGAAGTAAACAACAACAACAAAAAAGGAACTTAGAATTTAAAAGAAGGGGAAGGAAAAGGGAGAGAAGAATGAAGCCCAGTGACTACCATATTTTTGACATTCCCTTTCAAATGAGAAAAGTACATTTCAGCAATTACACACACACATTGAACTGACTTCTTTCCCAGCATCCCCTTTCTATCTTTTACAATCTCCTGTTTGTATTTCCAAGGATGTAAGCCCTCACTTTATTTCTCTGACACACTAAATATGTTTATTATACAGATAGGATCTAAGTGTTGTATTAACTCTGTTTCTTTGAGTGCGCATTCTATTTGTTGAATTTGTTAGTCTTTCATTAGCTTGCATTTTCTTAAATTTATGGTGATTAAATTCACTGTAACACGTATTTGCAGCACTTCCTAAAGTTTTTGAACTACAGCTTCCTGAAGCAGCCATAGGCCTCACCAGGTGAAGTCAACCTCCGACTTTAGCTCTAATTCTAATGATAATCAAGAATTACAGGTGCTACTACCCCACTACTTCCTTTTTTTTTCTTTTCTTATTTTTTTGGTGGTGAATTTATTTCAGTTTCTTGTTTGTGGATAGTTCCCTTTCTTCCTATCCAGCATGATATGTACTCATTTATTTTAATAATGGTCCTATTGTTTTTGAGTTTGAGAGATATGGAGGAGTCAAATATGACTGTCGTATATTATTTTGGAATTAGAAATATTAAGAAAAGAATACATATACCTAGAAGTGATTCCTTAAATATGGTGAGAACTAGAGATTTGCCAATGCCACATATATTCAAAATAAAAGATTAATTAAGGAAAGCATTGCCCCCATTGAAGTTATCACCTGATTAAAAATTAAAGTTGTTGGGGTACCTGGTGGCTTAGTGGGTTAAGCCTCTGCCTTCAGCTCGGGTCGTGTGTCAGGGCCCTGGGATCGAGTCCTGAATTGGGCTCTCTGCTCAGCAGAGAGCATGTTTTCCCCTCTCTCTCTGCCTGCCTCTCTGCTTACTTGTTCTCTCTCTCTCTCTCTCTGTCAAATAAATAAATAAAATCTTTAAAAAATTAATATTGTTATTGTCCACTCATACAGTGAGTCAGATTTTTTAATCACATTACTTCTAATTTTCTGTAAATGTGGAGTGATGGTATGTGTTCATTGGTTTCAAATTTCTACTACTTACTTGTAAAATTCTAAAAGTTTATTAGATTTTTGTTAATATTTGTTTTCTTTTGAATTATACATTTGATTTCTCTCCAAGTCAACTTAATTTGCTAGAAAGTCTAGAATAGAAGCAGCCTAAACTACATCAGGAAAACAACTTGATTAGTTCATGAATATTAAAAAAAGAAAATTTTATCTGAACTTAATTGTTTGTATGCTAAGTGAAAAACCAAGCAAGTGAACTTATGAATTTTTGCACAAAAAATATGTATCCAGCCCATAAGATATAATCTATGTTAAAATTCTGAAAATATTTCAGCTATACTGATCCATAGATTCAGTATTTGTTTTTTCTTCTCATAATCATAATCTTATAATCTCATAATTAAAAATGTCATTATAGAAGGAATCACAAGCATCATATCCTTCTTGAAAGATGGCGCCTACTTGGGAACTGAAGCCCCACATAGTTTTATTGAAATGTTGAAATATTTCAGAAATGAATCTAAAACTTAAGACCACATAGCACTAAAATGATGGGGTCACCTGGATTATTTTATATTTCATATTTGAAATCCTTATGACAACAAACTGGAAAATCTGAATAAGAGGCATTACTGTGTACTAACAGATGACAACAGGGACTTAGAACCATCAGAGATATTGCCCAAGGTTAAAGAGTGGTTAATGGTAGAATCAGGGTTCAAAGCCAAGTGTGTTTGCTTCTAAAATCTGTCATTCTCTTATGACACAGAGTATACAATAGCTAGGGATTTAGTCTATTTCTTACTGAGGCACTATATTTCAATAACACATACACATGCACACACACCCCTGACTGACTGTATATATGGGTTTATAACTATTGCTCTGTGAAACACTAGCAATATGAATATATGCACATACATATGTGTCCATAGGCATACAGATGCATATATTCACAGAGTTTAATTGATGCACTTAACGAATACTTCTTTGAATAACTAATGTGCCTAGGGAAGTTGAGCAACTTACAAATGTGAACCTAGCTCCATCGTTTCTGTTAGTTCCAAGTATCAAAAATTGGGAACCAATAAACCTCAGTGCTAATCTTATGAGTATCCAAAATCTTTGTTTATGAAAATAACTAAGCATAATATAATTTTAGGGGTTTAAAGTTTTTGTTTATGTGTGATTTTGTTATAATATTCATTTTATCTATCTTCCAAGTATTTTTTGTTAGAATTTAAAGTAACAAAACCTTTTTCAGAAAATTGTTTTATTGCTAACCCTCAATTAAAACTTCCAAAATGGAAAAAAAGGAAAATTAATACCGGAGATCCTTCAGAAGTTCATTCATGGACGATACCCAATTTCCCCCCATTATTATTGTTTGCCTTCTTATACAGAACATCCTGTAGCATTTGCCACGTACCTTTTAGAATCACAATCACAAAATAAAAGTGAACCTCAGTGGTTTTTGGCTCATGTAGATAGTGTCCTCAGTAGCAGCTCATGGTTTTGATTTGCCCCAGTGGAATGCTGTTTCCAGAAAGAGGGTACACGAGTCACTTTTATGGGCTAAGCATCTTTCTCTGCACATCACTTGACATTCTTAATGGCTGATTGAGTCTGGTGGCTAGAATTAGAGTCCTTTCTAGGGTAAGGTTAAATTTAAGTAGCTTTCTTATGATTTCCTATATGGCCAATCATTAGTATAATTTAGACCCAGAGCATTTCATTTCTCTTTTTTATAAATTTGAATATATTCTTAATTTCAAGGTGAACTTCTGGAACACACTCTTTCTGCTTGTGATGCAGTACTTTAAGACATGGGCTTTGGAGTCAGACACACCTGGATTTGATTCCTGGATCTATCATTTAAGCTTTATAACCTTGAAAATGGTAATATCTCTAAAACATAACTTTTTTGTTTCAAAAATAAGTAATGAAATGATCGATCTTATTGGAAGTAGTGTAAGGATGAAAAAGATAGTAAAAGTTCCCAGTAAGTTTCTTGGCAATGTAGGAAGCCTTTAATAAATGATAAGTATAATAGTTTTTCAGATGCTGTTACCATAAGTAATCAACAATAAACAGGGTAATAATTCAAGTTCAAAAATACCATCACATGTCTAAGCTGACATTGAACAAAATTATGTTTCTATTTTCTTTCTCTTTCAAGTTTAAAGTTCTATTTTATTTTCACATACAGTGATCAGTTACTATTTGGACAACTGTTATATGTGTGGCAATATGATCAATATTCGGGCGCCTGGGTGGCTCAGTGGGTTAAGCTGCTGCCTTCGGCTCAGGTCATGATCCCAGGTCCTGGGTTCGAGCCCCGCATCTGGCTTTCTGCTCAGCAGGGAGCCTGCTTCCTCCTCTCTCTCTGCCTGCCTCTCTGCTTACTTGTGATTTCTCTCTGTCAAATAAATAAATAAATAAATAAATAAATAAAATCTTTAAAAAAATATGATCAATATTTAGGGGCTTTAAGATTAAAAATATTAAGGGGTTTAAATCTATCTGAAAAGGAAAGATCAGGACATATTGAAGCTGTGAATAATGCAAAAGATACATACACACATGTTGCATTGTATAATAGGGAAAATGAATATAGGAATTAAGAAGAAAATGAACAAAGATGAAAATTTAATATAATCAGAAAAGACTTGATAAAGTTCTTAGGGGCCTGAGGATGATCTTGAAAGTCAGTTATAATCTCTATAACAGCTGTGAAATGGATATTTGGTACTGTTTATGAAGGAATGTATATGTTTATGCCTCATTCACAGAAACTTGGACTTAAATACACACACAGATATGTATACACACACACACACACATACTTAAACATACACACATACAATCTCTCTCTTTTTCCCTCTCACTCTCTTTCTAATATGGAGGCCATGGAGACCAGAAAATTTAAGTTGCTTGCTCAGGTTGTTAACTACTAGCCAGTGGTAAAGCTTAAACTGATGTCTAGGTCTTCTGCTCTGGTTCCAGTACTCTTTTATTACAATATCTTGAGTGAACAAGCCTTCAAAACCTTCTTGAATTATTCATATAAATAAGTTGTCAATAAATAGTCAATAAGACAATCCTGTCTTATTGCATAAGGCCATTTTCATTTATAGATATTAAGACTATAATACTTTTCTTTAATATTCAGCCATCTCAATGACTAATTTCTGCACCATCAGTTGCAGTAGTGTGCAAGAGCTGGATTCTACAGCTTACTGAAAGTCTCAAATCTGTGTTGTGATGTCACATTGGTAACCTGAAACAAGCCAGGGTGGGAGTATTTGCACCATGGAACAAATGAATGTTACAAATTATGGCTTCTTTTTGTTGTTGTTGTTCTGAAGAGTCAACAGATAAACATTTTCTAGCACACCACTACTCATAATAGTGAATTCTATACAATTAGTTATTAAAATGGCTAAAAGTATAAAATTACGTTTTTAATGTCACATAAGAGGACTTCAGAATAAGATATGGATAGGTCAAAGAAATAACAATCCTTGAAAGAAAGTGATGAAAATGGAAGAATTATTATTTTCTACCAGAGGATTTTCTCATAAGTAGAGGAAGAATTTTGATATATAAGGCATATGGAATGAAATGTTGTAGTAAATCTTGTATTGTATGTATGCAAATTTACACAAAATAATTGGTTGTAACATGCCATGAATAGAAAATTCTATCCCAGGAACACAAGGACATTTCGCTTCCAAACATATATATAAATCTACTCTTATTCATCAATTGGTGAAATATGAAAATAACAAATTTCTTCAATAGATGAATATAAAGCATTTGGTTAAAAGTGTTAGTATTTAGAAACAATGGATAATGACATATGCAAGCTAAATATAGAAAAATTCAATAATTTCATTTACATAAGTAAGTGATCGTTACAAAATGTAATCATTACATATGACCAACAAAAATGCTTGATTTTATAAATAAAAACATAAACCTGAAATATGCTGCAAATATTAACCAGATAACATATTGTAGGTGATTTTTATTTACTTCTTAGAATTTTCTCTATGCTTATAGTTTCTCTATAGTGAAACTTTAATACTATGTAGATTATGCAAATAATGAAATGGAAATATAGAGACCAGACCTCATTCACAACAGCAACAAAAACCTGAAATATCCAAGAATACTTTTATTTTTTTAAAGATTTGTTTATTTTAGAGAGAAAGAAAGTGTGTGTGTGTGTGTGTGTGAGAGAGAGAGAGAGAGAGAGAGAGGGAGAGAGTGAGTGAGAGAGAGAGAAAGAGTGGGGGGTTGGTCAGAGGCAGAGAATCTTCAAGAAGTCTCCCTGCTGAGCATAGAACCCAATTCTCAGCTGGATCCCAGGAATGAAAAGATTATGACCTGAGCTGAAACTCAACAACTGAGCCACCCATATGCCCCTCCAAGATTAGCTTTAAATGAGAAGAATTAAAAATGAGATCAATCCTAGATATATAAGAATAAAAAGGAAGAGTAGGAGAAGGAAGAAGAAGAAGAAAGACAAGAGCAGAGGAAGAGTAGTCAAGGAATAATACGAATTTTACTAAAGCTAGCATGGGACAAAACTAGAAAGAAAGAAAAAGAAAGAAAGAAAGAAAGAAAGAAAGAAAGAAAGAAAGAAAGAAAGAAAGAAAGAAAGAAGAAAGAACGAACTTTATTAGTAGTATCTTTGTCGCATGACCAAATGTGTTGTGTGTTTATTCTACATGCTTGAAATAATATCTTCCTATTTTTATTTCATTTTTAACTTTAATATTTAATATTCAAAGAAATATTTTGGGACTTCAGGCAGAAATTCGTCTCAACCGCACCCCCAAAGTTTTGCTATATGGTTGTTACCCCACCATATCTTAGGTCTTGGAGATGATCATTGTTTTCTCTAACATGAACCAATAATAATAGACATTTCTGCATCACGTTGGTTTCTTTTATTGTCCTTACCACAATGATAAGTCCTTATTAACTTAGTTATGTACATGTTAAATGTCTCTTGCTCTCTCACTTATCATTAACTCCAAAAGGGCAGTCAGCATTTCTGTTCACTTCACCAATATATAATCAATTGCCTAACACATGGCACATTAGGTAGGAACTCAATAAACACATTTAAGTGAATAAATAATGTAAATGAGGAAAGTGAAATTAGAACATATTTGGAAGTATAACTGAAATCTATAAGTACAAAATAAAAATTGATTTGCTGGACAAATGGTTGCAAATTTGTCATGACAAAATTGGCCATTAGTGTCCAGATTTTTTTTCTTTTCAATACTCCTCCATTACTATTTTTCACTGAGATTTGTTATTCCCCAAACTGAAGTATAGCCATATCATCTGAGAAAATAATAAATAATTGTTTTTGACATAGTGTAAGCACCGGAACCAGCACAACCAGTTGATGCCTCCAGGGCACATGATGTCAGGAGACATTCATGCCTAGCAAGTGCAAGCCTCAACCATGAATCTTCATGACTCTGCAAGTGAGTGACTCCTTAAATTTTGCACCCTAGGGGCCTAAGTGTGTCTCATTCTGATATCTCTGTTAATTTATCTACTATTTATTATTTCTATAAACGTATCTTTGAAAGAGAAAAGAGGGCATTTCCAGGCTATTTCAGTTTCCCAACCACAGGTTCCTGAATTCCCTTCCTTTCATACAAAGAGTATTATCTGTGTTCAGACTTTGCTCTTCTCCTTTAATATGATGTTGGCTATTCTTGATCTTCAGCCCTTTCAAGTAAATTTAGAATCAATTTGCTGATATGCATAAATTAACTTCATGAGATTTTGACTGGGGTTGTCTTAAATCTACAGACCAATTTTTGAAGAACTGGTTCTTGACCATATTGAATCTTTTTATGCATGAATAAGGAGTCTCTCCAATTCTCTTGTTCATTGATACTTTCCGTCAGGGATTCAAGTTGTTCTTATATAGAGAAAAGGGTATTCTCAAAATGGTTATGTTTCCCTTTCTTCTACTAGTGGCATGAAGAAATTTTTTTTCCACAGTTAGCTATGAGGACCAGGTAGAGCCCCTGGAAGTTAAACTCACAAATATATAGAGGCTCCCTATGGCTGGATCCCCTTGGAGCTTGTTTTTGTTTTGCAGGGCCTTTAGCCCATTAGAGTTCTTATCAGAGTCATATCCACACTAAACCGTCAAGCAATTCACAAATTACAGTTCAGGTTTCCCAACCCCAACACTGGTTTCTGTGGAAGTTTCTGCTCTGGAAAGCTGCAAATCTCTGTGTCTGCCTGTCTGCAAGGAGGAAAGCACCTGCATCCTTTCCAGAAATACAATGTTACCTTTTTTTACTTACTTTGCACATTAAACACCCCATAGTTCTTCAGGAATATTGTAAATTTGTTCTAACAAAAACCTAGGTGGTAAAAATATTCTTCACGTGCATTTAAATAAATATTGTTCTTAGTCTATTTAACAGATTGTTCCCAAATTTGTTTTTTTCCCCTACATGAATATTTAGTTCCATATGTTTCCATCGTCTTATGTCAAGGCTTCACCACTTTTGTGTCCATTCAGAGTTCAAGTAAAACATTTTAACATTGGATATTATGAAATTAGCAATTAATTGTCATATTTAATGGAAATCAGTAAGACAATAATGTTGGTAGGATTGAGAACACATTGGTAGATCAAATTAATAAACAGTATGTTATGGAAATACAAAGTATAACAAAACTCAAGGAAGCACAAAATCATCTATGACTTCCACCTTCCACAAATGTATACATGGCCCTCTGCAAATAAAAAAAAAAGGTTCTCTTATTTATTATTTCCAAATGTGAAAAATATATCATCATTTATTAACTTCACACTTAACATGTACTCCATATTTTCAGGTCCTGGTGTTTCAACAGCAAGTTAACAAATCAGATCCCAGCCCTTTCTCTATTGAGGCTTTGAAATTGTAATCCCCACCCAAGAGGATGGCCACTCTTCTGGTTATCATTCAACTGCCTCCTCCTCATTCAGTTCTTAGTAAAATATCTCTTAAGGCCCTCCGTGATCATCCTGCTGAATGGTCTACTATGCTTTCCCCATTACTTTCTTTCACATAACAGGCTGGTTTGTTTAATTCGTTTTTGAAATTAATATATTCATATTTTGTTTATTTTTTCTTGATTTTCCACCACAGTTTAATGGAAATCCCATACAGTAGACTTTTGCAGCAACTCCAGCAAAGTGACCAATACCTTCTATATAGATTTGTCAATAACTGTTACTTGAATTAATTATCTAATTCATCAGTAAGAAGAAATCAGAGAGGAAGACAAACAATAAGAGACCCTGGAGTCCAGAAAACAAACTGAGGGTTACAGAAGGGAGTGGCATGGAAAGATGGGGTAAACATGTAATGGGCACATGTTGTGATGAGCACTGGTATTACACGAAACTAATGAGTTGTTGAACACTACATCAAAAACCAATGATGTACTCTATGGACAACCCGTTAGTCTACTCCAACTCTTATTCTTCTGAATTGGTCTCTGCAATCCCATATGCTTTTTATTCATTTTCTTAAAGGATGTGATTATTTTTTTGTGTGGGTCAGAGATTGCCTCGCAGGAGGAAATTATGGGATTACTGAAAAGGTAAGGAGTAAGGTATGGCCTTTTTTCACTCCATTGATATTTTGTCCCATTTTCTTCTCCCACTATAGCATAGGGGATGGAATCAACTTCTCCCAAAGATCTTGAATATGCGGTAAATTATTGCTCATCAAATTTAAAAATGGGAAATGGTTCTTTAAAGTCCACTCACAATGTCTGATATATCTCTAGAATAATTAATAGTTTCAAATAAATTCAAGCTACTATTACCATAATAAATTTACAATTCTTTATAAAAATTCAGGAAACTCATTTTGCATTTTTATTGTGTTATTTGCAAGTTTATGAACTTTAGTGAAATGTCATCCAAAAAAAAAAAACTTTTTTTCACCTTTCAAAAAAATTAAATTTCTTTTCTGTGTACCAGAATTCAGTATTTATGTACCACACCCAGTGTTCCATGCAACAAGTGCCCTCCATAATACCCACCACCAGGCTCACCCAACCTCCAACCCCTGCCCCTTCAAAACCCTCAGAAGGCTTTTCAGAGACCATAGTCTCTCATGGTTCATCTCCCTCTCCATTTTCCTGCAATTCCTTTCTCTCCATCTCCCCATGAACTCTGTGTTATTTCTTTTGCTCAACAAATGAATGAAACCACACAATAATAGACTCTCTCTGATTGACTTATTTCATTCAGCATAATCTCTTCCAGCCAGGTCCGTGTTGATATAAAAATTGGGTTTTCATCCTTTCTGATGGAGGTATCATACTCCATAGTGTATATGGACCACATCTTCCTTACCCATTTGTCCAATGAAGGGCATCTTGCTTCTTTCCACAGTTTGGCAACAATGGCCATTGCTGCTATGAACACTGAGGTACAGATAGCCCTTCTTTTACCTGCATCTGTATCTTTGTGGTAAATACCCAGTAGTGCAATTGCAGGGTTATAGGGAAGCTCTATTTTTAATTTCTTAAGGAATCTCCACACTGTTTTCCAAAGCAGCTGCCCCAACTTGCATTACCACCAACAGTGTAAGAGGGTTCCCCTTTCTCCACATCTTCTGTAGTATACATTGTTTACTGTATTGTCAATTGTGGCCATTCTAACTGGTGTAAGGTGGTATCTCAATGTGGTTTTGATTTGAATTTCCCTGCTGGCTAGTGATGATGAATATTTTTTTTCATGTGTCTGTTAACCACTTGTATGGCATCATTGGAGAAGTGTCTGTTCAATCTTCTGTCCATTTTTTGACATGATTATCTGTTTCGTGTATGTTGAGTTGAAGGAGTTCTTTATAGATCCTGGATATCAGCTTTTTGTCTGTACTATCATTGGCGAATATCTTCTCCTAGTCCGTGGGTGCCTCATTGTTTTCTTGAGTGTTTCCTTTGTGTGTGCAGAAGGTTTTGATCTTGATGAAGTCCCAAAAGTTCATTTTCGCTTTTGTTCCCTTTGCCCTTGGAGACAGATCTTGAAAGAAGTTTCTGTAGACGATGTCGAAGAGGTTACTGCCTATGTTCTCCTCTAGAATTCTGATGGATTCTTGTCTCACATTGAAGCCTTTTATCCATTTCAAGTTTATCTTTGTGTATGGTGTAAGAGAATGTCAAGTTTCATTCCTGTACATGTGGCTGTCCAATTTTCCCAGTACCATTTATTGAAGAGACTGTCTTTTTCCCACTATATCTTTTTTTCCTGTTTTGTCAAAGATTATTTGGCTATAGAGTTGAGGTCCTTATCTGGGCTCTCTCCTCTCTTCCATTGGTCTATGTGTCTGTTGTTATGCCAGTACCATGCAGTCTTGGTGATTACAGCTTTGTAGTAAAGCTCGAAATTGGGCAGCGTGATGTCCCCAGTTTTGTTTTTCTTTTTTAACATTTCCTTAGCAATTCAGGCTGTCTTCTGATTCTATATAAATTTTAGGATTGTTTGTTCCAGCTCCTTGAAAAATGCCATGGAATTTTGATCAGAATGGCATTGAAAATATAAATTGCCCTAGGGAGTATAGGCATTTTAACAATGTTTATTTTTCCAATCCATGACCATGGAATGGTCTTCCATCTTTTTCTTTCTCCCTCGGTTTCTTTCATGAGTGTTCTGTAGTTCCTTGAGTACAGATCCTTTACCTCTTTGGTTAGGTTTATTCACAGGCATCTTATTTTTGTTGGTGCTATAGTAAATGGAATCTATTGTCTAACATCCCTTTCTGTATTTCCATTGTTTGTGTATAAGAAAGCAACTGATTTCTGTACATTGACTTTGTATCCTGCCACATTACTGAATTGCTGTATGAGTTTTAGTGGTTTGAGGGGGGCGTCCTTTGGGTTTTCCATATGAAATATCATGTCATCTACAAAGAGAGAGAGAGTCTGACTTCTTGATTGCCAATTTGAATAACTTTTATTTCTCTTTGTTGTCTGATTGTTGTTGCTAGGACATCTAATAATATGTTGAACAAGACTGTCACCTAACTTTAAATATGCCAAGGCATACAAGCTATTTCCTGTGCATATTTTATTCAATTTTTTGTTCAAAACCTTCTTTATAAATACGTTTATATTAGGGGTTGTTAGATTTGGGGTGCTAGCTTTGGTTCTATTGGTGAATTATTTACATAATGGTTTTCTTATCTTTAAAAAGAGTAGGTTGCACAAGATGACTATGTTGTTCCAACCCCCTGCAGAGCTCTGGCTGCTAAAATATGACTATCCTCATGCTTTTCACTTGCTCAAGGAGCTGTGCTGGCTCCCAAGTACCTGTGGCTATGAGATCAGATTCCTCTGTTAATATTTCTAGGCTCTCCACCTTCTAGGGTTTCTCTCCCTCATATTAACTCTCGCTTCCCTGATACACAAACACACCGCACCACAAAAAGGTTGTCTAGGATTTAAGCTCACCACTTCAATAGCCATAAGTGCATGCATAGCAGTGATACTCAAAATGCTACCAGTCCATGAACCATTTCTTACAGGCTGTGACAATATAAATGCAGGAAAAATAAGTATTCAGAAACTTTTATAATGATTTGACATTGACATGACACAAGTTCATGATCAATAAACTTGTGTTTTGGAACAGTTTTAGTGTTTCTGAATTGGCACAGTAAGTGATATAGCAGGATCTGTGTACTCGTCACACTCAGTAAGACCATATTATACTATAAGATTACCTTGTTTGACAACTGTAAATGACATTTGTATGAACATGTGAGCATATTTAAAGACTTATTTATATTTGCAAGTTATTTGTAAGTTCACTTTCATTTTTAATAAAGATTTTATTTATTGATTGATTTGACAGACAGAGATGACAAGTAGACAGAGAAGCAGGCAGGCAATGAGAGAGAAGGGAAGCAGGCTCCTTGCTGAGCAGAGAGCCAGATGCAGGACTCAATCCCAGGAACCAGGGATCATGACCTGAGCTGAAGGCAGAGGCTTTACCCCACTGAGCCACCCAGGCATCGTTGTCAATTTCATTTTTAATAAAGCCTTGAATATAATTTGCAGTTCAACGTTATTAGTTAAGTCAGGAAATACAAACCTGTATTATTTATGTTTAACCCTAACTTAATTATGATGATTCAAGTAAGCTTCACTGCACACTTTTGTCAGAAAAAGATAAATCTTTCTAAAATAAAGGAAAAGTATTGAATTAAAAAGTTGATGGAAGTAAACATTTAATATTTTCTATATGAACATTCATGTTTTGGGCGCTGAATGCAGTGGCATTATGAGCTAATACTAGAAGACTATGTATATGTATATGTATATGTATATGTATATGTATATGTATATGTATCCACTGAGTTCTTAACATGACACCATTTCAGAGGCATTAGCTTGGAAAATTGTGGGCAAAAATCTCATGCAAGTACCACACTTCAGTGACACCAGCATCAACTGCAGAAACAAGCCAATGATAGGAAAGACCAAGTCATTAAATAAAGTTAGCAAAATGATTTTTAACCGCAGTTTAACAAATCCAGATATATTCTTAGAACAGCAATACTTCAGGATCTGTGCAATTTGAACATGAATGGTTTTTAGCTTCAGTGCCAAAAAAACCCACACCTGGACATGAAGCATATAAAAATAGTCAGTTTGGAGTTCAAGTTCTGTGTAAGAGTATCCTCTAGTGGTACAGCTGCAAAGGCAAGTCAGCATTCTGGAGTCAACATCTGGATTTAGGTGGTGGTGCCAGAATGTTGTTAATCTCCACATTCCTTACTTTGCTGAAATGTTTTTATTTTTTTAAGTAAGATGCGCTAAATATTGTGTTTAGGATATAGTACAAATTGTGACGACATAATACAAAAGCTAATCAAAAACTGTTGTTTCATGCTGAGTATAATGGCTATTACAAAGAAAATTTTTGTTGAAGTATTTGACTTGCAGAATAAAATCTCATCATTTATGCAATATAAGAATCTAGTTTGGTCTCAACATTTTAAAGTTGAAAAGTAAGCATCCAGTTTAGTTGTTTGGTATTTCTAAATATCTTAGTACTTTCATGAAAGAAAGGAAGGGTATATATATATATATATATATATATACATATGTGTACATATATATAAGAATGAAAATTATTCAAAAAGAGGTAAAAATAAGAAAAAACTGAAAAAATAAATACAAGTCTAAAAAATTTAAAAAAAAAAAGAATGCTACTTAGTGTTTTCCCTAAAAGTTGAAGCTTTGCAGCCCTCTATGATCAGTAAACTTGACAGGAGTGAGTTGTTTGTGATGGTCTTCTGAGGGAAGGGCCTGTTGCACTGATTCTCAAAGGTACTTCAGCTAGTTTGAATGCACCTCTCCTAAGCAGAGTCAGGTCTCCATGTAATCAACTCTAGATTCCAGGACGTGATTCTGTTTTACTCCCTGAAGGCTTGCATTATGAATAGTTTGGGTCAATATGGCTGCATCCTACTCTCTACCAAGCAGCTGAAAATTTGCACCCAAACTCTTCAATGAGCACTCACAGAAAAGCGATCCATCAGCCTAATCTCATCAGTTTCTGTCAGAGCTCTGTGTTTACACTGCCAGTGACAAAGCATTTTTTTCTCAGGTGTGCGACTTAGTTCCAAATTCAAATTCTGTAGATTTCTGTGGCACAGAGTCAAGCTGTACCTCCTGGGTGTTGGAGGTCTTCCCATGCTTCTGTTTTGCTGGATTCATCCTATGAATATTATCACCCAGCTGTGCTAGGATTCAAAGCTTAGGCTTACACAGGACAGAAAGCCAGCACCTAGCCTCATGGATTTCCAGCCAGATTTCCCCAACTGATATCTGAGGACTGAAGCATTCAGGCACTCACTGTTCTTCTTGTGACCCCCTGGTCACATGTCTGGTCCATGTTTCAAAATAGGGGCTTGTACTCCAGTGTGAGGATCTAAGAGAGAACACAGATCACAGGCAGCATGGGGATGTGCAATGAGCTTTTATAACTAAATCTCAGATGGGGCTTTTAGGACACTTTGCCATGTTCTGTGAAATGGAAGGAATCACTAAGTCCATATCACACTCCAGGGCACAAGGTTACAAAATAATGTATAAATAGGATATGTGATTTCAGGGAACCATTGAGAGGAGAATATGAAGACCTCAGGGTTAGTGCCTTACCCAGAATCACAGACTGGTAGGAAGGCTAAACCAGGCATGAACTTAGCTCCCTGTGAGTGTCCTCAAAGTTGGGGCCCTGGATGCACCTAGCCATTCACTGGAAGGCTCTGGAAAAAGTTGTGTTGAAGACAGGGGCTACAGACAGGGAGATGGTTTCAGGGTGAGGGTGAGCATTGATATCATAGACAGGAGGCATTCCAGCAAGATCCTGTACGAGGAGGAGCCCAGGTCATGGCAATCCACTGAATGGACCCCTATCCACATGACACCCATTGGAAAGGAGGTAATAGCTCTCAGCACAGGATATGCAGTCTATAGTAGTAAGGGTGGATTCTGAACATCAAGGTCCAAGTCTTCAATCCCTTCTTCAGGGTTCCCTTTCAAAATTAGAAAACCAAAGGTCTTGGGAAACTATGGCCCGCCAATCTGTAGATGGGACTGTCACTTTCTGGGACTCCAGAATGTGAGCATTGATGAACAGATGTGTGCCCACAGGAGCCACTCTGCATGCAACACACACACACACACACACACACACACACACACACACACACACACACACACAATCAGGGACTATAGGGTGGCATTTGCCTAGTAGCAGATTCAGATAAAGTGAGAAGAGGAGGAAAATGTGCTTGGAGGTATTTCCTACAAGTGACCCCACCCATCCAATATCATAGATATTACTCCACATATGTCTGTGGACATCTGCAGGAAGTCCATGCTAGAATCATCTGTATTGCACAGAGAAGATGCAGACAACCCCTGACAGGGATAATGATTTATCCAGGATCACAAACAAGTAAGAGGAGAGAGATGTGTCTGAAGTCAGGTGGGGTGGAGCCCTGGCTGCAATCAGCCCTTCTTTGGGCGCCTGTGGAGAGAGGTGTATTGGTGTCCCTGTGTACAGATATGGACTTGCATGCAGAAAGGAGATGAGCAGATGGCAGCCCTGAGCACTGTTTGTGCAGGTGATAATCCTGCGTGGACTTAGGTAGGTCATCTCAGCCACTGAAGTCACTTCCTTGACCACAGATCCCAACAGAATTTGGAACCCCACAACCAGGTGCCCACATTCTATTGTAGTCCAGTACCAGAGTTACTTGGCTGGAGACATCTGATAAGGAATGATGTTCTTTTGCTGCTTGACTACTTTCACGGGCTCTGGCTTTCAGAAACCCCAGGGGAATGGCATTTTCAAATGCTGCAGACATTTGCCCAAACCTCACCCCCAATGCTTCAGGGCTTTTGGCAGGAGTTTCCATAAGTTAATACAAAGGAACCTAGGCCAGGACAAGCTACCCCTCTGAGCTATGCCAGGGCAGCCCTGTCCCCTCCTCTTGATTTTCTGACAAAGAGGGATATTTGGAGGTTCCTGCCACTGGGCTGGTGGAGAACACAGGACAGTGGAAACCCTGGTGATACCTTTATGTTCACACTGATGTCATGGTGGGCAGGGTGAAAAGAGCATTGTGAGTTGCATCATACCTCTGCCAGTTGATTGGAAGCAGAATGTGATGTTCCCATTCCTCTCCTCGGTGGGGAAGTGTATATATGGGGGAGTACTCATTTGTAATGAAGTGTGATTTAGCCAGAGTTTTGTTTTGTTTTGTTTTTGTTTTTGTTTTTGTTTTCTTTTCCAGATGCTCATTATCAGGTTGAGAAAGTTCCCCTCTATCATTAGTCTGTGAAGGTATTTATGTCATAAAGGAATTGTTGAATTATATCAGAGGTATTGACTGTTTCTATTGAAGTGGCTATATGTTTTTCTTCTTCAGTTTATTAAATGGCTAATTAAATTGATCTATTTTCATATGTGAAAATGTATTCCTGCATTCTTGAGAAAATGCCCTGATGTGTTACACATTTCTGGATTCTACCCATAGTATTTTTGAGTATTTTTATGTCTCTGTTCATGAAGGATGTTGGGGTGTAGTTTTGTTTCTAGGAATATCTTTGTCTGGTTTCTGTATCAGGGTAATCCTGGAGCTGAAAAGTGCACTGGGAAGTGTTATTTACCCTCTAATTTCTGAAGGGTTCCATTCTGTTGATGTTATCTTCAGCTGCTTGGTAAAATTCACTAGTGACACATCTGGGCCTAAAATTGTTTTTGTTGCTTGTTTTTGGTTGTCAGTGGTAGAAAGTTAATAACATAAAATTCAATTTCTTTAATAAATATAGTAGTATATTATAATGAACATAATAAATATAGAATTATGTTTCATGTATCAAAACATACGATTCTAGTAATATATGTCATCTTAAGTAATCTTTAGTACTTTGTGCCATTCAAGAACTTTGTCCATTTTAGCTAGATTTTAGGATTTATGAACATCAAGTTTTTTATAATATTCCCTCATTAACCTACTAATATTAGGGTGACCTGCCGGTATGTCCTTTCCTTCTTGTTAATATTGCTTATTTTTACATTCCTTTTTCATAAGATGTAGTGTTAAAGCTTAGTGATTATATTGATCTTAGTAATTAGCATTTGGTTTCATGCATTTTACTGGTTGTCTTTCTCTTTTCAAGTTTGTTGCTTTTACATTTTCTTTATTATACCTTCCGTTTTTTTTTTTTTTACCTGAGTTTCAGTTGCTCTTCTCATTCTAGTTTCTTATGACGAAAATTAATATCACGTTGAAACACATTCTAATATCAGCATTTAATAGTATTACTTTCCTGTTCATTAGCCACATCACACAGAATTTGTTATGTTATATTTATTTTCTTTTTTAAGGGTTTGTTTATTTATTTGCAAGAAAGAAAGAGAGGGAAAGAAAAAGAGATCATGAACAGGAGAGGGGGCAAAAGAAGAGGGAGAAGCAGGCTCCTGGCGGAGTAGAGAGCTCAACACCTGGCATAAGACCAGGACCCTGGGATCATGACCTGAGATGTAGGTACCTGCTTAACCAACTGAGGCACCCAGTTGCCCCACATTACTTTCATTTCTAATAAAATATTTAAAATATTTTCTAATTCTCGTTGTGACATCTACTTCAACCCATCAGTTATTTAGAAGTGTGCTGTTTAGTTCCAGATCTACTGAGGAGCTGAAGGCAGATACTGTTGTTCTTTGACATCAGGGTTTTTTTTTTTTTAAGATTTTATTTATTAACTTGACAGATAGAGATCACAAGTAGGCAGAGAGGCAGACAGAGAGAGAGAGAGAAGGAAGCAGGCTCCCTGCTAAGCAGGAAGCCCGATGTGGGGTTCGATCCCAAAACCCTGGGATCATGACCCGAGCTGAAGGCAAAGGCTTTAACCCACTGAGCCACCCAGGTGCCCCCAAGGTTGTTTTTTTTTTTAATCATTTTTTTTCTGATTTTAATTAATTTTTTATTTTTTCAGCATAACAGTATTCATTATTTTTGCACCACACCCAGTGCTCCATGCAATCCGTGCCCTCTACCATACCCACCACCTGGTGCCCCCAACCTCCCACACCCCCACCTCTTCAAACCCTTCAGATTGTTTTCCAGAGTCCATAGGCTCTCATTGTTCACCTCCCCTTCCAATTTCCCCCAACTCCCTTCTCCTAACTCCCCATGTCCTCCATGCTATTTGTTATGCTCCACAAATAAGTGAAACCATATGATAATTGACACTCTCTGCTTGACTTATTTCACATCTTTATCCAGACGTGTATAATTCTGGTCTCAGGCTGATTTCATGGGTGATTGGAGTTCTTTGGTAGATAATCAGCTCACTTTAGGGTACAGGTTGAAAAGGCACCTCCTCCTAATTCCCTGCCATCTTGTCCCCCCCACATATGAATTTTAAATCATATAGATCAATGCAATCTATTGAAAGTCCCCATGAAAAATAATAGCAACAGCAGGAATCATTGTCATATATATATTTGAATATATATATATATATATATATATATATATATATATATATATATGGATTATATATATGATCCATAAAAATAACTAGAAATGACAAATTAAGTAAGTGTATCATTTCATATTTATGCTTGCATATCAATGATTTCAATAAACACCTTACTTAGGCTAAGCACTTAGCCTTCACATCATTGTGAAACACAAAAAGGGAAGAGAAGGGTGATTATTTCCTTCCCAGTGTTGGCTTTTCTCACTTAGTCTTACTCAGCATATTGTTATCCTCTCAGGAGACATGTTATACACCTGACCTGTGTTAGAAAAGTTAGCAAGTGAAATGAGATTTCCTCTAAGCCCCTAACAGTGTTATTTGGAATATATTTGAATGCATATGTATTAATATAGTAATATTCCTTTCTTCTCACATTTATTATTTTGCACTTGAATCTACTCTCCATAGTCAACAGAAAGGCACACAACGAAACAGTATCTTGTGACTTCATACATGAACTTATTAGTGTTCACACACACACACACACACACACACACACACACACACACACACACATCCCTTCATATTTTCTATATGGTGCCAAGGGATATGGCACACATGGAAGGGCAGAATTAGATCCAGACCCAGATTTTGATGGAATTAGACCTCAGCTGCATATGCACTACTATTTTTAGAAGAGCTCCACTTATAATACATATATGCAAACATCATTAATCACAGATTTCCCTCCTCTAGAACAACCTTCCCAATCAGTTTCACTTCCTAAATTCTATCTATCTTCAGAATCTAACTGAGGTTATTTATAATCCATGATACTGTTCTAGACCAATCCAGACACAAACATGTCCTTCTTTTCTAAAGTTATGGCACTTCTAGTTACTATCAAAATCACTCATTTGCAAATGATACCAGGCACCAAACGCATTCTTTTTTAAAAATTTTATTTATTTGACAGAGAGAGATCACAAGTAGACACAGAGGCAGGCAGGCAGAGAGAGAGGTGGAAGCAGGCTCACTGCTGAGTTGAGAGCCTGACACAGGACTCAGTCCCAGAGCCCTGAGATCATTTTTATAGACTTCTGATTTGAAGGAGACCTACCAGATATTATCCTATTAGGACACTGTGATGCTTAATTATATGTGTCATCGTGATTGGTCGTAGGATGCTCACCTTAATGACTATTTCTTGGTGTGCTTATGAAGCTGTTTCTGGATAAGAATAGCATTTAATCAGTAAGCTAATTAAATAGCCCTGCCCAATGTAGGTGGGCATCATTCAATATCCTGAGGACTTAACAGAACAAAAGGTGAAGGAAGAAGGAAGTCACTCATTTTTTCTGCCTCACTCCTTATATGGGACATCTACTTGTATGTTTTATTGCTTTCATATTATGATTTAAATATTGGCTCCCCTACTTCTCAGGCTGTTGAACTTCAACTGGAATATTCCACTAGATTTCCTAGGGCTTCAGTTTGCAAATGGCAGATCATGAAACTTCTTGTTTACCATAATTG
This sequence comes from Lutra lutra, assembly GCF_902655055.1. Classification (NCBI taxonomy): domain Eukaryota; kingdom Metazoa; phylum Chordata; class Mammalia; order Carnivora; family Mustelidae; genus Lutra; species Lutra lutra. The sequence goes on along the minus strand of NW_025923833.1, from coordinate 310,567 downwards.
TGTGACCCAATTGCCCATTATTGTCTATCGATCTATCTATCTATCTATCCATCATTTATCTATCTTCTATCTATATATTATTGGTATCTTCCATCTACACATTTGATATATATAGTCTCTCTCTCTCTCTCTCTCTCTACACACACGCACACACCCACATTTTTTTCCTTGGGCTCCAGGGATTGAGACCCTTATTTGGCTCTCTGTTCAGCAAGTAGCCTGCTTTCCCTCTCTCTCTTCCTGTTTCTCTGGCTACAAATTATCTCTCTTTGTCAAATATATAAATGAAATCTTAAAAAAAAGAGAACTTTTAAAGAAACAATTAGGTTAAATTAAATCATAATTGAATAGGTTAAGTTAAATCATAATTAAATCCTAATAAAATCCTATTCAATAAGTCAGGTGTCCTTATAATAATGGGAAGAGACACCAAGGATAGAAATGCATTGGAAAGATCATGTGAGAACACAGCAAGAAGGTCATGTCTCCAAGCCAGGAAAAGAAGCTTCAGGAGAAACCAAACCTTCTGATACCTTAATTTTGGACTTCCATCTTCCAGAATTCTGAAAAAATAAATGTCTTGTGTTTAAGCCACCAAGCCTGGTGGCTGGCATTTTGTTAACACAGCCCTAGCAACTAATGGAGATTTTGGCATTGAAAAGTAGGGAGCTACTGGAATAAATACCTACAAATATGGAAGTGACTTTGTGGAAGTGGGATGGGTAAAGGCTGGAAGAGTTACAAGGTGCATGTTAGAAAAGCCTACATTGACCTGAAGAGAGTGTCAGTACAAGTATGAACCTTTACAGGTGATGCTCATGTGGTCTCCAATGGGAATGAAGAATGTTATTAGAAATTGGAGGAAAGGTGATATTTGTTATAAAGAGGTAAAGCACTTGGCTGAATTGTGTTTAGAATTTTCGGGAAAATGGAACTTACCTATGATGAAATTAATTAATTACCTGACGAGATATCTAAGAAAAAATGCCAAAGATGCAATCTGGGTTTTGTTATGGTTTATAGTACAGTGCAAGAGCATAGAGATGATTTGAACAAGGAATTGTTAAACATTTTTTAAGCAAAAAGTAATCAGACTTTGAATACTCAGAAAACTGTCAGCCTATCCAAACTGAAAAACACAAGAAAAGCATGATCTGGAGAGAACAAGAATTGTTGGCTGGAGGAATACTTTGGTAAAGACATTGCAGTTGTGACTCCTGGCCAGCAAGATAGGAATGAGTAATGTTGAAATTTGAACCAGGGATCCACTTCAGGAATTTCAGTATTTAACTCCAAACCTCTCAACTTTCACACTTTCTTATTCACAGGATCTATCCATCTATCCTGAATAATATGCATATTCATTATATGGGATACAAGTATGGTAATTTCTCCATCTTCCTGTGGAACAGATTTTTAAAGACAAGACATGTGAAGTTTAAGAGGAGTGACAATACTATAAAAATAATAGTACCATACGATTTCAGTTATATGTGGAATCTGAAAAACAAAAACCAAACAAACTCTTAAATACAGAGAACAAACTGATAGTTGCCAAAGGGAAAATGAGTAGGAGAATGGGTAAAATAGATAAAGGGGATAAAGTGGTATTTTTTTTTCAGTTACAAAATAAAAAAGTTACAGAAATGTAAAGTACAGCATAGGGAACATGGTCAATAATACTGTAACAATGCAACGTGGTGACAGATGGTGACTACGTTTATCATGGTAAGCATCAAGTAATATATATAATTATTAAGTCACTCCATTTTACACTTGAAACTAGTATAACACAGTATGTTAATCATACTACGGTATTTTTTCTAAAAAAAAATTAAAATGAAATAAAAAGAATAATGCCAGTGCTAACGGTGATTGGATTGTGAAAGGGACATTTCTTAGCCTGAGGAGTTTGTGTCTATAAACATGATGTGGAAAGGTTTGGGATCCTGTGTTTTCTGTAGTAAGTTGAGCAGTAATTTACATTTGCGAGAAAGGGGGGGTCTCCCCATCCCACTGTCAATAGATTTTCATATATGAGGGCTAGGTATCATTGGAAAATCCGGATGTCTGTAATTAATTGAAAACTGAGAAGAAACATTTTATCTGTGGTAAGCTCAGTAGCAGCTTCTAAGAAAAACATTTATTTCAGCTGAGTGTTAAGAAAACTCCAGCTGTCTGGAGCCATGTGTTAAAAGACATGTGTCAGATTGTGATTCTTTTATTTTTATTTATTTTTATTTTTTAATTTTTTTTTTATTTTATAAACATATATTTTTATCCCCAGGGGTACAGGTCTGCGAATCGCCAGGTTTACACACTTCACAGCACTCACCATAGCACATACCCTCCCCAATATCCATAACCACAACCCCCCTCTCCCAACCCCCTCCCCCCATCAACCCTCAGTTTGTTTTGTGAGATTAAGAGTCACTTACGGTTTCTCTCCCTCCCAATCCCATCTTGTTTCATTTATTCTTCTCCTACCCCCTCAACCCCCCATGTTGCATCTCCTCTCCCTCATATCAGGGAGATCATATGACAGTTGTCTTTCTCTGATTGACTTATTTCGCTAAGCATGATAGCCTCTAGTTCCATCCACGTCGTCGCAAATGGCAAGATTCCATTTCTTTTGATGGCTGCATAGTATTCCATTGTGTATATATACCACATCTCCTTTATCCATTCGTCTGTTGATGGACATCTAGGTTCTTTCCATAGTTTGGCTATTGTAGACATTGCTGCTATAAACATTCGGGTGCACGTGCCCCTTCGGATCACTGCGCTTGTATCTTTAGGGTAAATACCCAGCAGTGCAATTGCTGGGTCATAGGGTACCTATATTTTCAACATTTTGAGGAACCTCCATGCTGTTTTCCAGAGTGGTTGCACCAGCTTGCATTCCCACCAACAGTGTAGGAGGGTTCCCCTTTCTCCGCATCCTCGCCAGCATCTGTCATTTCCTGACTTGTTCATTTTAGCCATTCTGACTGGTGTGAGGTGATATCTCATTGTGATTTTGATTTGCATTTCCCTGATGCCAAGTGATATGGAGCACTTTTTCATGTGTCTGTTGGCCATCTGGATGTCTTCTTTGCAGAAATGTCTGTTCATATCCTCTGCCCCTTACTTGATTAGATTATTTGTTCTTTGGGTGTTGAGTTTGCTAAGTTCTTTCTAGATTTTGGACACTAGCCCTTTATCTGATATGTCGTTTGCAAATATCTTCTCCCATTCTGTCCGTTGTCTTTTGGTTTTGTTCACTGTTTCCTTTGCTGTGCAAAAGCTTTTGATCTTGATAAAATCCCAATAGTTCATTTTTACCCTAGCTTCCCTTGCTTTGGTGATGTTCCTAGGAAGATGTTGCTATGGCTGAGGTCGAAGAGGTTGCTGCCTGTGTTCTCCTCAAGGATTTTGATGGATTCCTTTCTCACATTGTGATCCTTCATCCATTTTGAGTCTATTTTCATGTGTGGTGTAAGGAAATGATCCAATTTCATTTTTCTGCATGTGGCTGTCCAATTTTCCCAACACCATTTATTGAAGAGGCTGTCTTTGTTCCATTGGACATTCTTTCCTGCTTTGTCGAAGATGAGTTGACCATAGAGTTGAGGGTCTATTTCTGGGCTCTCTATTCTGTTCCATTGATCTATGTGTCTGTTTTTGTGCCATTACCATGCTGTCTTGATGATGACAGCTTTGTAATAGAGCTTGAAGTCCGGAATTGTGATGCCACCAACTTTGGCTTTCTTTTTCAATATTCCTTTGGCTATTCGAGGTCTTTTTTTTAATTTTATTTTTTATAAACATATAATATATTTTTATACCCAGGGGTACAGGTCTGTGACTCTCCAGGTTTACACACTTCACAGCACTCACCATAGCACATATGCTCCCCATTGTCCATAAACCCACCCCTCCTCTCCCAACCCCCCAAACCCCCATAAACCCTCAGTTTGTTCTGTGAGATTAAGAGTCACTTATGCTTTGTCTCCCTCCCAATTCCATCTTGTTTCATTTATTCTTCTCCTAACCTCTTAACCCCCCATGTTGCATCTCCTCTCCATCAATCACGGAGATCATATGATAGTTGTCTTTCTCCGATTGACTTATTTCGCTAAGCATGACAGCCTCTAGTTCCATCCACGTCGTCACAAATGGCAAGATTCCATTTCTTTTGATGGCTGCATAGTATTCCATTGTGTATCTATACCACTTCTTCTTTATCCATTCGTCTGTTGATGGACATCTAGGTTCTTTCCATAGTTTGGCTATTGTAGACATTGCTGCTATAAACATTCGGGTGCACGTGCCCCTTCGGATCACTACGTTTCTATCTTTAGGGTAAATACCCAGCAGTGCAATTGCTGGGTCATAGGGTACCTCTATTTTCAACATTTTGAGGAACCTCCATACTGTTTTCCAGAGTGGTTGCACCAGCTTGCATTCCCAACAACAATGTTGGAGGGTTCCCCTTTCTCTGCATCCTCGCCAGCATCTGTCATTTCCTGACTTGTTAATTTTAGCCATTCTGACTGGTGTGAGGTGATATCTCATGGTGATTTTGATATGTATTTCCCTGATGCCGAGTGATATGGAGCACTTTTTCATGTGTCTATTGGCCATCTGGATGTCGTCTTTGCAGAAATGTCTGTTCATATCTTCTGCGCATTTCTTGATTGGATTATTTGTTCTTTGGGAGTTGAGTTTGCTAAGTTCTTTCTAGATTTTAGACACTAGCCCTTTATCTGATATGTTGTTTGCAAATATCTTCTCCCATTCTGTCCGTTGTCTTTTGGTTTTGTTAACTGTTTCCTTTGCTGTGCAAAAGCTTTGGATCAAGATAAAATCCCAAGAGTTCATTTTTGCCCTTGCTTCCCTTGCCTTTGGTGATGGTCCTAGGAAGATGTTGCTGCAGCTGAGGTCGAAGAGGTTGCTGCCTGTGTTCTCCTCAAGGATTTTGATGGATTCCTTTCTCACATTGAGATCCTTCATCCATTTTGAGTCTATTTTCGTGTGTGGTGTAAGGAAATGATCCAATTTCATTTTCTGCATGTGGCCGTCCAATTTTCCCAACACCATTTACTGAAGAGGCTGTCTTTTTTCCATTCGACATTCTTTCCTGCTTTTTCGAAGATTGGTTGACCATAGAGTTGAGGGTCCATTTCTGGGCTCTCTATTCTGCTCCATTGATCTATGTGTCTGTTTTTGTGCCAGTACCATGCTGTCTTGATGATGACAGCTTTGTAATAGAGCTTGAAGTCCGGAATTCTGATGCCACCAACTTTGGCTTTCTTTTTCAATATTGCTCTGGCTATTCAAGGTCTTTCCTGGTGACCTATAAATTTTAGGATTATTTGTTCCATTTCTTTGAGAAAAATGGATGGAACTTTGATAGGAATTGCATTAAATATGTAGATTGCTTTAGGTAGCATAGACATTTTCACAATATTTATTCTTCCAATCCAGGAGCATGGAACATTTTTCCATTTCTTTGTGTCTTCCTCAATTTTTTCATGAGTACTTTATAGTTTTCTCAGTATAGATTCTTAGTCTCTTTGGATAGGTTTATTCCTAGGTATATTATAGTTTTGGGTGCAATTGTAAGTGGGATTGACTCCTTAATTTCTCTTTCTTCTTTGTTGTTCTTGGTGTAGAGAAATGCAACTGATTTCTGTGCATTGATTTTATATCCTGACACTTTACTGAATTCCTGTACAAGTTCTAGCAGTTTTGGAGTGGAGTCTTTTGGGTTTTCCACATAGAGTATCATATCATCTGCAAAGAGTGATAGTTTGACTTCTTCTTTGCCGATTTGGATGCTTTTAATTTCCTTTTGTTGTCTGATTGCTGAGGCTAGGACATCTAGTACTATGTTGAATAGCAGTGGTGATAACGGACATCCCTGCCATGTTCCTAACTTTAGCAGAAAAGCTCTCACTTTTTCTCCATTGAGAATGATATTTGTGGTGGGTTTTTTATAGATGGCTTTGATAATATTGAAGTGTGTGCCCTCTATCCCTACACTTTGAAGAGTTTTGATCAGGAAGGGAAGCTGCACTTTGTCAAATGCTTTTTCAGCATCTATTGAGAGTATCATATGGTTCTTGTTCTTTCTTTTATTAATGTGTTGTATCACATTGATTGATTTGTGGATGTTGAACCAACCTTGCAGCCCTGGAATAAATCCCACTTGGTCGTGGTGAATAATCCTTTTAATGTACTGTTGAACCCTATTAGCTAGTATTTTGGTGAGAATTTTTGCATCTGTGTTCATCAAGGATATTGGTCTCTAGTTCTCTTTTTTGATGGGATCCTTGTCTGGTTTTGGGATCAAGGTGATGCTGGCCTTATAAAATGAATTTGGAAGTTTTCCTTCCATTTCTATTTTTTGGAACACTTTCAGGAGAATAGGAATTAACTCTTCTTTAAATGTTGGTAGAATTCCCATGGGAAGCCGTCTGGCCCTGGGCGTTTGTTTGTTTGGAGATTTTTGATGACTGTTTCCATCTCCTTACTGGCTATGGGTCTGTTCAGACTTTCTATTTCTTCCTGGTTCAGTTGTGGTAGCTTATATGTCTCTAGGAATGCATCCGCTGCTTCCAGATTGTCAAATTTGTTGGCGTAGTGTTGCTCATAGTATGTTCTTATAATTGTCTGTATTTCTTTGGTGTTGGTTGTGATCCCTCCTCTTTCATTCATGATTTTATTTCTTTGGGTGCTTTCTCTTTTCTTTTTGATAAGTCTGGCCAGGGGTTTATCCATCTTATTAATTCTTTCAAAGAACCAGCTCCTAGGTTCTTTGATTTGTTCTATTGTGTTTTTTTTGTTTGTTTGTTTGTTTCTATTTCATTGATTTCTGCTCTGATCTTTATGATTTCTCTTCTCGTGCTGGATTTAGGGTTTCTTTCTTGTTCTTTCTCCAGCTGCTTTCGGTGTAGGGTTAGGTTGTGTACCTGAGGCCTCTCTTGTTTCTTGGGAAAGGCTTGTACCGCTATATATTTTCCTCTCAGGACTGCCTTTGTTGTGTCCCACAAATTTTGAACCGTTGTGTTTTCATTATCATTTGTTTCCATGAATGTTTTTAATTCTTCTTTAATTTCCTGGTTGACCCATTCATTCTTTAGAAGGATGCTGTTTAGTCTCCATATATTGGAGTTCTTTCCAAATTTCCTCTTGGGATTGAGTTATAGCTTCAGAGCACTGTGGTCTGAAAATATGCAGGGAATGATCCCAATAATTTGATAGCAGATGAGACCTGATTTAGGACCCAGGATATGATCTCTTCTGGAGAATGTTCCATGTGCACTAGAGAAGGTGTATTCTGTTGTTTTGGGATGAAATGTCTGAATATATCTGTGATGTCCATCTCTTATTATAGTCTTTGGCTTAAAATCTAATTGATCTGATATAAGGATTGCCACTCCTGCTTTCTTCTGATTTCCATTAGCATGGTATTCTTTTCCACCCCCTCACTTTATTTTATTTTATTTTTTAAAAAGATTTTATTTATTTATTTGACAGAGAGAGATCACAAGTAGACGGAGAGGCAGGCAGAGAGAGAGAGAGAGGGATGCAGGCTTCCTGCTGAGCAGAGAGCCCGATGTGGGACTCGATCCCAGGACCCTGAGATCATAACCTGAGCCGAAGGCAGCGGCTTAACCCACTGAGCCACCCAGGCGCCCTCCACCCCCTCACTTTTTTTCTGGAGGTGTCTTGGGGTCTCAAATGTGTTTCTTGTAGGCAACATATAGATGGGTTTTGTTTTTTTATCCATTCTGATACCCTGTGTCTTTTGATTGGGGAATTTAGCCCATTAACATTCAGGGTAACTATTGAGAGATATGAATTTAGTGCCATTTTATTGCCTGTAAGGTGACTGTTATTGTATATTGTCTCTGTTTCTTTCTGATCTACTACTTTTAGGGTCTTGCATAGAGGACCCCTTTCAATATTTCCTGTAGAGCTGGTTTGGTGTTTGCAAATTCTTTCAGTTTTTGTTTGTCCTCTGAGCTTTTAATCTCTCCTTCTATTTTCAATGAGAGCCTAGGTGGATATAGTATTCTTGGCTGCATGTTTTTCTCGTTTAGTACTCTGAATATATCATGCCAGCTCTTTCTGGCCTGCCAGGTCTCTGTGGATAAGTCTGCTGCCAATCTAATATTTGTACCATTGTAGGTTACAGACTTCTTTTCCCGGGCTGCTTTCAGGATTTTCTCTTTGTCACTAAGACTTGTAAATTTTACTATTTGGTGACGGGGTGTAGACCTATTCTTATTGATTTTGAGGGGGATTCTCTGAGCCTCCTGGATTTTAATGCTTGTTCCCTTTGCCATATTGGGGAAATTCTCTCCAATAATTCTCTCCAATATACCTTCTGCTCCCCTCTCTGTTTCTTCTTCTTCTGGAATTCCAATTATTCTAATGTTGTTTCGTCTTATGGTGTCACTTATCTCTCGAATTCTCCCCTCATGGCCCAGTAGCTGTTTGTCCCTCTTTTGCTCAGCTTCTTTATGCTCTGTCATTTGGTCTTCTATATCGCTAATTCTTTCTTCTGCCTCATTTATCCTAGCAATGAGAGCCTCCATTTTTGTTTGCACCTCATTAATAGCTTTTTTTATTTCAACTTGGTAAGATTTTAGTTCTTTTATTTCTCCAGAAAGGGCTTTTATATCTCCCGAGAGGTTTACTCTAATATCTTCCATGCCTTTTTTGAGCCCGGCTAGAACCTTCAGAATCGTCATTCTGAACTCTAGATGTGACATATTACCAATGTCTGTATTGATTAGGTCCCTAGCCTTTGGTACTGCCTCTTGTTCTTTCTTTTTTTTTTTTTTTTTTTTTTTGTGGTGAATTTTTCCACCTTGTCATTTTGTCCAGATAAGAGTATATGAAAGAGCAAGTAAAATACTAAAAGGTTGGCAACAACCCCAGGAAAAATATGCTTTAGCCAAATCAGAAAAGATCCCAAATCGTGAGGGGGGGGAAAGGGGATAAAAAGAGGTTCAGAAAGAAAAAAAAAAAAAGAAACAATTGGGATTGGGAGGGAGACAAACCATAAGTGACTCTTAATCTCACAAAACAAACTGAGGGTTGATGGGGGGAGGGGGTTGGGAGAGGGGGTGGGGTTATGGATATTGGGGAGGGTATGTGCTATGGTGAGTGTTGTGAAGTGTGTAAACCTGGCGATTCGCAGACCTGTACCCCTGGGGATAAAAATATATGTTTATAAAGCTGTAAAAAAAAAAAAAAAAAAGAAAGAAAGGATGAATACCCAAGTTTTGTAGCAACATGGACGGGACTGGAAGAGATTATGCTGAGTGAAATAAGTCAAGCAGAAAGAGTCAATTATCATATGGTTTCACTTATTTGAGGGAAATTGGAAGGGGAGGTGAACCATGAGAGACTATGGACTCTGAAAAACGATCTGAGAATTTTGTTAAGGGGTGGGGGGTGGGAGGTTGGGGGCACCAGGTGGTGGGTATTGTAGAGGGCACGGATTGCATGGAGCAGTGGGTGTGGTGCAAAAATAATGAATACTGTTATGCTGAAAAAATAAAAAAATAAAAAAAAAACGAAATCCAATAAAGAAAAAATATAAAAAGGAAAAAAAAAAAAAATATATATATATATATATATATATATATATATATATATATATATTAGATAAACCAGTTAAAAAACGTTAAAAAAGAAAAGAGTAAAAGTTAAAAAACATTTAGCAGAAGAGAAAAAGAAATTGAAAAAGAAAAAACAATAAATTAACTGCAAGGCTAAAGAATCATGGGGAGAAAGCCATGAGTTCCGTGCTTTGCTTTCTCCTCCTATGGAATTCCACTGCTCTCCGTGCTGTTGAAACTGCACTCTTTGGTAGGTGAACTTGGTGCTGTCTGGATTTCTTGTTGATCTTCTGGGGGAGGGGCCTGTTGCAGTGAGTCTCAAGTGTCTTTGTCCCAGGTGGAATTGCACCGCCCTTACCAGGGCCAGGCTGAGTAATCCGTTTGGGTTTGCTTTCGGGAGCTTTTGTTACCTGAACACTTTCCGTAGAGTTCCGGAGGACGGGAATGAATATGGTGGCCTCCCAGTCTCCAGCCTGGAGGAGCCAAGAGCCCAGGGCTCCACTCCTTAGTGCACCCTCAGAGAACAGCACCCAATTACTCCCGTCACCCTGGCCTCTGGCCGAGCTCCGAGCTGACCGAGCCTGCGACTGGTTCAAGGTAACCCTGAGCTGAGAGCTCACTCCTTGGCTCTGTCTCTGTAGCCGGCTTCCCCGTTCTAATACCTGTGAGCTCTGAAACACTCAGACACCCCTGGTCTTTCTGTGACCCTGCGGGACCTGAGGCCACACTGACCCCATGTCGGCTTCACCCCGGTTAAGCCTGTGGAGCGATTTCCCTCAGCAGAACAGACTTTTAAGTGTCCTGATTTTGTGCTCCATTGCTCCTCCACTTGCCGGGAGCTGGCCCCTTCCCCCGCGGTCTATCTTCCTGTCGCTTTGGATTCACTTCTCCGCCAGTCCTACCTTTCAGAAAGTGGTTGATTTTCTGTTTCTAGAATTGCTGTTCTTCTTCTCTTCAATCTCCCGTTGGATTTTTAGGTGTTTGCAATCTTTAGATAAGCTGTCTAGATGATTTCCTGCTACCTGAAGTAGTCTCAGCCTGCTACTTCTCTGCCATCTTGACTCCTCCCCTCCATCGGAGTACTTTAAAATGTACTTATGACTTTCTTTGTTCAAATTATTGATGACCTATCAAAATATATAATAGGTGCTTCAGAATTAGAATGAAATGTCCAAAACAAAATCCAGTAAGAGGAGACTACTTTTATAATGACATAGAAAGAATAATTGGTATACTTTTAATCCTTTCCTTCCTTGAACTAGATCATTTAAATTGCTCTTATCTGGCAGAATAGAAGGAAGTTTATGGTATAACAATGCCCCCAGTCTTCAGATTCGATTTCTGAGCACAAATAGTAACTTTCTTTTTTTCTTTTTTCTGTTCTTAATAGGTCTGGAAGCTGTGCTTTTCCCTACAGACAAATCCTGAACAACAGCCTAGCCTGTGGCTCACATTGGTCCTTACCCATCTGAATTTAAAATGCTGTCACAATATTTCTTTTAAATCAACAAAACTTAACAGGCTATTTTCTCTCTGCATTTCTACCTCCCACTTATCCTTTCCTTTGGTGTAGCAATACCAGTTCAAACTTCCTCTTCTCTATGTCTAATATAAACTTTCTTCTGTCAGCAAGACATTGTCTTTCATCTTATTTGTTAAGATACATTAATCATTTACAGTTGGTTGACTTTTTAAATTTTGAAATCAAGTAACTTTTGTGCTATTCACTGCTAAGAATAGTTTTTAATATTCACAAGAGAATGTTCATGTAAAAGAGAGATTATTTTAAGTTATATATATATATATATATATATATATATATATATATATATATGACAATATCTACCAGAGGCAATAATTTGGAAGAGACCAATCTCTAAATGTAATGTATTTGCATGTAAATTGAGTTCTGAAATTATAGATACAAAATCATGATGTAACTGGGAAATAGTCCATTGAAATTGATATTTCTGTTTCAAGCAAATTTAGTCACATGGTCCATTGTTAAATAATTATATTTTTTGCATGGGTAGCACAATACAAAGTATCTTAAAATTTAAAATACAATGGCTAAAAAGTACATTGGCTGCTCATGGAATTCAGGATGGAGAGAGACTCTACCAAGTGTTTTGGCACTGGATATGGTTCATCCACAGCACTTAAGTTCCCCTAGCCATGACCTGTACCCCTGTCCCAATCTTGGTATCCCTCAAATTCAGCTCATGTGGGAGAAGAGGCTGTGCTTCCAGCTCAAGACACCATGTGAGACGAAGGAGGAGATCCCTTTCCTCCCACAATTTTGAGTAAGGGGCGTCCACTTTATCTGAAGCTGCTGGGGAAGCCATGGTAGTAATCTGTGTCTTCTCTGGCACAAGATGGAGCTAACCAGGAACAGAAGGTACATCTTCAGAGAGAAGACATATGGAGCTCTCCCTGGAAAAAGAGAGAGAAACACCAGTGAATGGGGACACAGTGAGAAAGAAGAGTTCTGGGCACTAGGGGAAGGGCTGCCATGGGCTGGTGCACTGCGCTACCGGTTAGGGGCACAGGCTCTGTATAGGTTTGTAGGGAGTGGTCAAGCTTCATCTTACCAACAGGTCTGTCAAAAACCAAATTCACCTCCAGAAAATCCTTTCAACTCTGACCATCAAAAGGTTCTGGTATCCTGGCAGCTAAGGAAGCCTAAGATGCTATGTACCAATGATTATACAATAGAGTAAGACAGGAGACAGTAGTGATGCAAGTGATGACTGCTCATTTGCCTGATTTGGACAGAAAGAGCCCCATCAAAGACACCCCATCATTTGTTCCAAGAACAGATGACAATTTAGGAAGCTCCAGACTGACAGTCTCCAAACTGAGTATTGTCCATTTACAGGACACAAGCTCTGGGTGAGATCCTGGCCCAGGTCTGGCCTGGGTCTGATCAATGAGGACCAGCGTTGTGGGTTCTCAGGTGAGGGACAAGTCACCCATACTGGAGGGGATGAAGGCAATTGAAAGGAAAAGACAATTGACTTAGGGGGAGCTGGGCTTGCTAGGCAGAAGGGGCAGAGGAAAGCAGAGGTCCAGAGCCCATGGCAGCAGTGAGCTCACAGTGAGCTAATTTAAGCAGGTAGAGCTAGGGATGACTGAGTGTCCTTTGAGAACATGAATCATGTCAGTCAATCTCTATAACAATCCCATGAGGAAGGTAGAAATGATCTCTCTGTTTGACAAATAAGGAAACCAAAACTTTAAGAAACTGACCCTTTCCATACTCCACTGTGAGGGAGAGGCAGAATTGGATCCCAGGTCTTGTCTACATTTGTTGTCCCCACCTGACAAGAAGGCTGCATTCCTAATGCTTCAGAAGGGACTTCTCAGCTCTGAGGTTACATGAACATTTGTGCCTGGTACCCAGGGAGAAACCTCCTCCTGACCAGACAAAGGCTCAATGGAACTGGGAGAGTCCTCAGTGCCATGACCTGCCATTGTCAGACAAGAGACACAGGCCGAGCTCCAGAGTGGTACCACTGCCCCCTGAGTTCAGTGAGGTCTCCAGGCCTGGGGGTTTGCATGTGGAGCTTTGCACAGATCTGAGTTCCATGTTGGGGCCTAGTGAATGGAGCACAGGGTCCAATGGCAGAGAGATAGCAGTTCTAGCCCCTACTCAACCTCTTTGAAGCTGGGTGACCCCAGGCAGGGCTCTGAAACTACAGACCCCATCCCTTAATTAGAAATAGTAATGGGTACAGCTAAATAGGATGTAAAAAGAAAGACTCCTACAGTTCCTACCTGGTGCCTGGGAGCACATGGAGAGCCCAGAGAAAAGGCAGTTGCTTTGGTGACAGATTTACCCATGTATCTGTTATTCAACTTGTTGATTCTGGCGTCATCCTTAAGAAACAGATGATAAGATGGCGGAGAAGTAGCAGGCTGAGACTACTTCGGGTAGCGGGAGATCAGCTAAATAGCTTATCTAAAGATTGCAAACACCTACAAATCCAACGGGAGATTGAAGAGAAGAAGAACAACAATTCCAGAAACAGAAAATCAACCACTTTCTGCAAGGTAGGACTGGCGGAGAAGTGAATCAAAAGCGACGGGAAGATAGACCGCGGGGGGAGGGGCCGGCTCCCGGCGAGCGGCGGAGCAACGGAGCAAAATCAGGACTTTTAAAAGTCTGTTCTGCTGAGGGACATCGCTCCAGAGGCTTAACTGGGGTGAAGCCCAGGCAGGGTAAGCGCGGCCTCAGGTCCCGCAGGGTCGCAGAAGGATCGGGGGTGTCTCAGTGTCGCAGAGCTTACCGGTATTAGAACAGGGAAGCCGGCTGCAGAGACAGAGCCGAGGAGTGACTCTCAGCTCAGGGTTGCCTTGAACCGGTCGCAGGCTCGGTCAGCTCGGAGCGGCCGGAGGCCAGGGTGACGAGAGTCATTTGGCACTGTTCTCTGAGGCCGCACTGAGGAGTGGGGCCCCAGGCTCTCGGCTCCTCCGGGCCGGAGACCGGGAGGCCGCCATCTTTATTCCCATCCTCCGGACTCTACGGAAAGCGCTCAGGGAACAAAAGCTCCCGAAAGCGAACCCGAGCGGATGACTCAGCGCGGCCCGGGGTAAGGGCGGTGCAACTCCGCCTGGGGCAAAGACGCTTGAGAATCACTACAACAGGCCCCTCCCCCAGAAGATCTACGGGAAACCCAGCCAGGACCAAGTTCACCTACCAAGGAGAACGGCGGAATTCCAGAGGAGAAGAAAGCAAAGCACGGAACTCATGGCTTTCTCCCCATGATTTTTTAGCCTTGCAGTTAATTTAATTTTTTTTTCTTTTTCAATTTTTTTTTCTTTTTCTCTTCTTCTGCTAAATTTTTTTTTAACTTTTACCATTTTCTTTTTTTTAACGTTTTTTAAATAGTTTATCTAATATATATATATATTTTCCTCTTTTTATATTTATTTCTTTATCGGCTTTCTTTTTTTTAATAGTTTTTTTTCTTTCTTTCTGAACCCCTTTTTATCCCCTTTCTCCCCCCTCACAATTCAGGATCTCTTCTGATTTGGCTAAAGCATATTTTCCTGGGGTTGTTTCCACACTTTTAGTATTTTACTTGCTCCTTCATAAACTCTTATCTGGACAAAATGACAAGGCGGAAAAATTCACAACAAAAAAAAGAACAAGAGGCAGTACCAAAGGCTAGGGACCTAATCAATACAGACATTGGTAATATGTCAGATATAGAGTTCAGAATGATGATTCTCAAGGTTCTAGCCGGGCTTGAAAAAGGCATGGAAGATATTAAAGCAACCCTCTCGGGAGATATAAAAGCCCTTTCTGGAGAAATAAAAGAACAAAAATCTAACCAAGTTGAAATAAAAAAAGCTATTAATGAGGTGCAATCAAAAATGGAGGCTCTCACTGCTAGGATAAATGAGGCAGAAGAAAGAATTAGCGATATAGAAGACCAAATGACAGAGAATAAAGAAGCTGAGCAAAAGAGGGACAAACAGCTACTGGACCACGAGGGGAGAATTCGAGAGATAACTGACACCATAAGACAAAACAACATAGAATAACTGGGATTCCAGAAGAAGAGGAAACAGAGAGGGGAGCAGAAGGTATATTGGAGAGAATTATTGGAGAGAATTTCCCCAATATGGCAAAGGGAACAAGCATCAAAATCCAGGAGGTTCAGAGAACCCCCCTCAAAATCAATAAGAATAGGTCTACACCCCGTCACCTAATAGTAAAATTGACAAGTCTTAGTGACAAAGAAAAGATCCTGAAAGCAGCCCGGGAAAAGAAGTCTGTAACATACAATGGTAAAAATATTAGATTGGCAGCAGACTTATCCACAGAGACCTGGCAGGCCAGAAAGAGCTGGCATGATATATTCAGAGTACTAAATGAGAAAAACATGCAGCCAAGAATACTATATCCAGCTAGGCTATCATTGAAAATAGATGGAGAGATTAAAAGCTTCCAGGACAAACAAAAACTGAAAGAATTTGCAAATACCAAACCAGCTCTACAGGAAATATTGAAAGGGGTCCTCTAAGCAAAGAGAGACCCTCAAAGTAGTAGATCAGAAAGAAACAGAGACAATATACAATAACAGTCACCTTACAGACAATACAATGGCAGTAAATTCATATCTCTCAATACTTACCCTGAATGTTAATGGGCTAAATGCCCCAATCAAAAGACACAGGGTATCAGAATGGATAAAAAAACAAAAACCATCTATATGTTGCCTACAAGAAACTCATCTTACACCCGAAGACACCTCCAGGTTTAAAGTGAGGGGGTGGAAAAGAATTTACCATGCTAATGGACATCAGAAGAAAGCAGGAGTGGCAATCCTTATATCAGATCAATTAGATTTTAAGCCAAAGATTATAATAAGAGATGAGGAAGGACACTATATCATACTCAAAGGAACTGTCCAACAAGAAGATCTAACAATTTTAAATATCTATGCCCCTAACGTGGGAGCAGCCAACTCTATAAACCAATTAATAACAAAATCAAGAAACACATCGACAAGAATACAATAATAGTAGGGGATTTTAACACTCCCCTCACTGAAATGGACAGATCCTCCAAGCAAAAGATCAACAAGGAAATCAAGGCCTTAAATGACACACTGGACCAGATGAACATCACATATATATTCAGAACATTTCATCCCAAAGCAACAGAATACACATTCTTCTCTAGTACACATGGAACGTTCTCCAGAATAGATCACATTCTTGGTCCTAAATCAAGTCTCAACCGGTATCAAAAGATTGGGATCATTCCCTGCATATTTTCAGACCACAATGCTCTAAAGCTAGAACTCAATCACAAGAGGAAATTTGGAAAGAACCCAAATACATGGAGACTAAACAGCATCCTTCTAAAGAATGAATGGGTCAACCAGGAAATCAAAGAAGAATTGAAAAAAATTATGGAAAGAGATGATAATGAAAACACAACAGTTCAGAATCTGTGGGACACAACAAAGGCAGTCCTGAGAGGAAAATATATAGCGGTACAAGCCTTTCTCAAGAAACAAGAAAGGTCTCAGGTACACAACCTAACCCTACACCTAAAGGAGCTGGAGAAAGAACAAGAAAGAAACCCTAAACCCAGCAGGAGAAGAGAAATCATAAAGATCAGAGCAGAAATCAATGAAATAGAAACCAAAAAAAAAATAGAACAAATCAACGAAACTAGGAGCTGGTTCTTTGAAAGAATTAATAAGATTGATAAACCCCTGGCCAGACTTATCAAAAAGAAAAGAGAGAGGACCCAAATAAATAAAATCATGAATGAAAGAGGAGAGATCACAACGAACACCAAAGAAATACAGACAATTATAAGAACATACTATGAGCAACTCTACGCCAACAAATTTGACAATCTGGAAGAAATGGATGCATTCCTAGAGACATATAAACTACCACAACTGAACCAGGAAGAAATAGAAAGCCTGAACAGACCCATAACCAGTAAGGAGATTGAAACAGTCATCAAAAATCTCCAAACAAACAAAAGCCCAGGGCCAGACGGCTTCCCGGGGGAATTCTACCAAACATTTAAAGAAGAACTAATTCCTATTCTCCTGAAAGTGTTCCAAAAAATAGCAATAGAAGGAAAACTTCCAAACTCATTTTATGAGGCCAGCATCACCTTGATCCCAAAACCAGACAAGGATCCCAACAAAAAAGAAAACTACAGACCAATATCCTTGATGAACACAGATGCAAAAATTCTCGCCAAAATACTAGCCAATAGGATTCAACAGTACATTAAAAGGATTATTCACCACGACCAAGTGGGATTTATTCCAGGGCTGCAAGGCTGGTTCAACATCCGCAAATCAATCAATGTGATACAACACATTAATAAAAGAAAGAACAAGAACCATAGGATACTCTCCATAGATGCTGAAAAAGCATTTGACAAAGTACAGCATCCCTTCCTGATCAAAACTCTTCAAAGTGTAGGGATAGACGGCACATACCTCAATATTATCAAAGCCATCTATGAAAAACCCACTGCAAATATCATTCTCAATGGAGAAAAACTGAAAGCTTTTCTTGCTAAGGTCAGGAACACGGCAGGGATGTCCGTTATCACCACTGCTATTCAACATAGTACTAGAAGTCCTAGCCTCAGCAATCAGACAACAAAAGGAAATTAAAGGCATCCAAATCGGCAAAGAAGAAGTCAAACTATCACTCTTTGCAGATGATATGATACTCTATGTGGAAAACCCAAAAGACTCCACTCCAAAACTGCTAGAACTTGTACAGGAATTCAGTAAAGTGTCAGGATATAAAATCAATGCACAGAAATCAGTTGCATTTCTCTACACCAACAACAAGACAGAAGAAAGAGAAATTAAGGAGTCCAGCCCATTTACAATTGCACCCAAAACTATAAGATACCTAGGAATAAACCTAACCAAAGAGACTAAGAATCTATACTCAGAAAACTATAAAGTACTCATGAAAGAAATTGAGGAAGACACAAAGAAATGGAAAAATGTTCCATGCTCCTGGATTGGAAGAATAAATATTGTGAAAATGTCTATGCTACCTAAAGCAATCTACACATTTAATGCAATTCCTATCAAAGTACCATCCATTTTTTCAAAGAAATGGAACAAATAATCCTCAAATTCATATGGAACCAGAAAAGACCTCGAATAGCCAAAGGAATATTAAAAAAGAAAGCCAAAGTTGGTGGCATCACAATTCCGGACTTCAAGCTCTATTACAAAGCTGTCATCATCAAGACAGCATGGTACTGGCACAAAAACAGACACATAGATCAATGGAACAGAATAGAGAGCCCAGAAATGGACCCTCAACTCTATGGTCAACTCATCTTCGACAAAGCAGGAAAGAATGTCCAATGGAAAAAAGACAGCCTCTTCAATAAATGGTGTTGGGAAAATTGGACAGCCACATGCAGAAAAATGAAATTGGATCATTTCCTTACACCACACACGAAAATAGACTCAAAATGGATGAAGGATCTCAATGTGAGGAAGGAATCCATCAAAATCCTCGAGGAAAACACAGGCAGCAACCTCTTCGACGTCAGCCGCAGCAACATCTTCCTAGGAACATCACCAAAGGCAAGGGAAGCAAGGGCAAAAATGAACTTTTGGGATTTTATCAAGATCCAAAGCTTTTGCACAGCAAAGGAAACAGTGAACAAAACCAAAAGACAACGGACAGAATGGGAGAAGATATTTGCAAATGACATATCAGATAAAGGGCTAGTGTCCAAAATCTATAAAGAACTTAGCAAACTCAACATCCAAAGAACAAATAATCCAATCAAGAAATGGGCAGAGGACATGAACAGACATTTCTGCAAAGAAGACATCCAGATGGCCAACAGACACATGAAAAAGTGCTCCATATCACTCGGCATCAGGGAAATACAAATCAAAACCACCATGAGATATCACCTCTCACCAGTCAGAATGGCTAAAATGAACGAGTCAGGAAATGACAGATGCTGGCGAGGATGCGGAGAAAGGGGAACCCTCCTACACTGTTGGTGGGAATGCAAGCTGGTGCAACCACTCTGGAAAACAGCATGGAGGTTCCTCAAAATGTTGAAAATAGAACTACCCTATGACCCTGCAATTGCACTGCTGGGTATTTACCCTAAAGATACAAACATAGTGATCCGAAGGGGCACGTGCAACCGAATGTTTATAGCAGCAATGTCTACAATAGCCAAACTATGGAAAGAACCTAGATGTCCATCTACAGACGAATGGATAAAGAAGATGTGGTATATATACACAATGGAATACTATGCAGCCATCAAAAGAAATGAAATCTTGCCATTTGCGACGACGTGGATGGAACTAGAGGGTATCATGCTTAGCGAAATAAGTCAATCGGAGAAAAACAACTATCATATGATCTCCATGATATGAGGGAGAGGAGATGCAAAATGGGGGGTCGAGTGGGTAGGAGAAGAGTAAATGAAACAAGATGGGATTGGGAGGGAGACAAACCATAAGTGACTCTTAATCTCACAAAACAAACTGAGGGTTGATGTGGGGAGGGGTTTGGGAAAGGGAGTGGGGTTATGGATATCGGGGAGGGTATGTGCTATGGTGAGTGTTGTGAAGTGTGTAAACCTGGCGATTCGCAGACCTGTACCCCTGGGGATAAAAATATATGTTTATAAAGCTGTAAAAAAAAAAAAAAAAAAGAAACAGATGTTAAATCTAAGGTCAGGAAGATTTCTTCTTAGGCTTTCTTCTCTGAGGTTTATAGTTTTAGCTCTTCAATTTAGGTCTGTGATCCATCTGGCATTCATTTTGAGTCTCATGTGAGAGGAGGGTACACCTTCATTCAGTCATCTATAATTTTATATATCCACATGTGCAAGAAGGGACACAGTTTATTCACTCTAGTACCTTAGGTTGTCACTTGTAGGGAACTGTCAATAGATCCCAAAGAATCTTTACAGTAAATAATCCTTGAAGCAGTTGTCTAAGATCGTGAAGGAAGTCCTAAAGGAAGTTAACTTCTACCTTCTGCAGAGGTGGAGCCATGTCTTCGATAAGAGCACACACACCCCTCCGGTGGCCACAGGAGACATTGCAGGAGTACCGCGGGGATCCCTGACGTGTCTGCAAAAGAAGCCACATTCAACCTTGGACATCGTCAAGGATCCCAGAGCTATCAAGAACAATTCTGTAAAATTCAATCTTTTGGAGGATGTCTTCTAGGAAATCTATGAAAAAATAAGCTTCTTCCCAAGCGCACTATTTTAAGAAGTATTTTCTGAGCAGCTGAGTCAGGCCATGGGTCAAAGGACAGAAGGCAGAGAGAATGGCGGAAGCCTCCCAAGAGGCGCAGCTTGTAGGGTGGGAAAGTGTGGGAGAATAACTGGTCTAAGCCACAGCTCTGTATATCCGGTTGAAAGAAAACAGTAAATGGAAAAATGCCACATTTATGGATCCCTTTGCTTACATTAACCACTAAACATTTTAGACAATTTGTAAATGATGTCTCAGCATAATTGTATCCTTTTTTCCCAGTTAGATAACATCAACCTATATTCCCAGTTAATTTTTTACTTATTAGGAGAACATGATAAGATATATGGAACCCAAAATGATTCTACAAACATCCTCGTAGAACCAACAGATGGATTATGTCAAGCTTAAGGACACAGATTCAATATACAAAAATGAGTTTTATCTCTATACATGAATAGCAATCTATCACTGAGAAAACTATGAAAATAATTTTTAATTCATAATCATTTAATTCATAATTCCACTTTGGAAAACAGTGTGGAGATTCCATAAGAAATTAGAAATAGAGCTTACCTATGATCCTGCAATTGCACTACTGGGTACTTACCCGAAAGATACAGATGTAGTGAAAATGTCATCTGTACCCTAGTGTTCATAGGAACAATGTCCACAGTCGCCAAACTGTGGAAAGAACCAAGACGCCCTTCAACAGACAAATAGATAAGGAAGATGTGGTTCATATATACGATGGAGTATTATGCCTCCATCAGAAAGGATGAATACCCAAATTTTGTATTAATATGGGTGGAGTTGGAAGAGATTATGCTGGGTAAAATAAGTCAAGTAGAGAGAGTCAATTATCATATGGTTTTGCTTATTTGTGGAGCATAAGAAATATCACGGAGGACATGGGAAGATGGAGAGGAGAAGGGAATTGAGGGAAATTGGAAGGGGAGATGAACCATGAGAGACTGTGGACTCTTAGGAAACCATTTGAGGGTTTTGGAGGGGTGGTTGTGGGAGGTTGGATGAGGCTGGTGATGGGTACTATGGAGGGCACGTATTGCATGGAGCATGAAGTGTGAATCATAAACAATGAATTCTGAAACTTAATAAGATAAAAAAATTTAAATGGGGGCGCCTGGGTGGCTCAGTGGGTTAGGCCGCTGCCTTCGGCTCAGGTCATGATCTCGGAGTCCTGGGATCGAGCCCCGCATCAGGCTCTCTGCTCTCTCGGGGAGCCTGCTTCCTCCTCTCTCTCTGCCTGCCTCTCTGCCTGCTTGTGATCTCTCTGTCAAAAAAAAAATTTTTTTAAATGGATTCTGGAAATTAAAAAAGATAAATAAAATTAAAAAAAAACAAACAAAAACCAACCAACCAACCAAACAAACAAACAAAAAACACCATGAAGCACAGAGGTGTCAGAATACATGTATCCAGGGCACCTGTGTAGCTCAGTGGGTTAAGCTAAAAACCCAGTAGTGCTTTGAGAAACATGCAGAACGTCACTACCTGGCAATTTAAAAGCAGCGAACACTGTATTTCCCACTAATACCTAAAAGGCCTATACTCTTCCTCGCAATTAACATTTTCTTCAGCCAGAAAAAGAAAAAAAAAAGAGGAGGAGGCTGCAGCTTCCTGATTCTGCAGCTTCCTGATTCTGGAAGTCTGCCCTTTCTAAGCCCTGGAGCTTTGAGTCTTTGCCAGACTCTGCACCTCTGTTGAGAACTGAAAGGCCCCATCCCACTTTCCTGAGATGCCCACTATCTATCTATGATTTCATCTCTCATGGACCCTTCTCATTGATATCCCTTCTTGAATATCTTTCCTAAGGCCCAGGGACCTTCATCTAAATTTCTGTATGCCGGAAAATAAAGCCATTTAATTATGGACAAAGTAAGCAAACAAACAAACAAAAAACAAACAAAAAACCTGCAAGCTGCAATCATCTACCACAACCAAAATACCACGTGGATGGGCTAAAATATTTCAATTTAGTCAATCAGAATTTAAAAACACATATGAGCCTAATGCTACCACTACAAATCACCACAGTCAGAGCAACAAGGCCCAAATTACTTATCCTTAAACCACCAAGACTTTCCATGTGCATACATTGCTCTCCCAAATTCCATTTTTTTGGTTTTATTTTTCAGTATTTCTGGCTGATACATTTGATGTTGGGGTTTTAACAAAGCCATCACAAAATGACTATTGTCCCTCCCTTACCCTGGTATAATCTGAAGAAGCTGAGGAAAAAAAAAAAAAAAAAGTCCAGGCCTCAAAATAGGGGTTAAAATAATAATAGATACCTATTTGGCAAGAATGGCTCTCAATAGGTGAGTCAAATGCTCCTGCTAATCCTGAACTTCAGACCTAAGCAGATTTACCCTCCCAAATACAGGCAATACAGAGGACTGGAGGAAAACGTGTGCTTTTTAAGGACAAGATTAGTACCAAAAGAGAAAAGAGTCAAATTAATTCAAGTATGTAGTTATTCTTCCCCAAGTAATCAAATAGTTATATAAACTTCACTTTTACTAGGGTGGAATGAATGAAGAAGTAGAGGAAGGCCAGAATATGCAAAGGGAAGATAACCTCCTCTTGGAAACCTGGAGTGGGAAATGGCATTCCCCTCCAGACAGAAAGGTCAATAACATGCCCGATGTTAAATAACTCACATATGGAAACCAGGGATGTCTGGTCCTAAGATTCCTGCTGTTTTCACAGTGATGTGCTCTTTGTAACTTCACAACTCAGTCTGGTAGACTTATTAGAATTATTTGTTGTCATTACTGTGGTAATGAGATTACATATCAAGTATGAAAATCAATGTGCCTATTTATATCTCAAGAAAAGCCTTGCTAAGATTACATCATTTCTGTAATAGTGCTCCGAGGCCACTGGCATATTTTTATCTAAGAGGCAGAATCATCCATGTAATTATTTTATCATGTGTTTTGGCTCATCTCATTGACTGATAATTAAAATCACTTTACTGGGTTTTGGGCAACATACTCAAACTTTTTAAAATGATGGAAATGATCTGCAATTACAGCATTCATTATTCAAAAGTATTTTTTAAGGAGTCACCAATTCTAAAAATTTTGAAATATATCAACTTTCTTTTTTTTAATATGATTTTTGTATTGATCTTATAATAACAACACCTAAAGCTTTTAAAAAGTGTGTCCATACACATCAATTTCACTTAAGCTTATCATCATTCTAGAACATAAGTATTAGCATTCTCTTTCTCAGGGATGGAAACTAAAGTTAAAGGTGATGAGTGGCTCTCCAGGTTCATAGACTTAAAAAAGAGCATAAAGCTTGAACGTAGACTATTATGGCTTCTAAGTTAGTATTTATTTCATGACATGGGCTTCCTCTAAGCCGGAGGCAAAGAGGAACTCACATTATGGTTATTGCAGAAAACTATAATGTCCACTCATTATCTCAAGGATCATTGAAAACAAGATGAAAGAATGATGTGGACTTTCAATTCTTCGTGTGAAAAGAAGAAGTTCCAGATATGGAATCTGTTTTCCCCATAGCACTACACTAGTAGCAATAGAGACAGGAAGGTTACATCCCTTCGTGAGAGGGGAAGGCCCTCTTAAAAAGGATTTATCATCCCTGATGATATTGATACTGTTTCTCTTGCCAGCTTTGAGGCTTGACCTCTACAAATTTTTGTTTATTTATGTAAAAGGATAATAATGACATTTTTCTTGGGTTATGATTTGTAGTTTCTTCTTTCATCAAACTTATTTTCTGCAAGTCTTCTGCAGAAAGCATGAGGCTATGAAAATTTCTAGAGCCCAGAAGAAAGGGTTTAGAGGAAGATTTAGCTTTCTTTCCCTCCTTCTTTCTCCCGTATCTATTCTCTTTTTCTCTCAATAAGGTCTTCTCTCACTTTTTTCATTGAATGAATAATGGACAACCCAATGAATAAATGAGACTACAGAATGGAATAGGGAGGAAGAAAGGTGGGAAATAAAGTTATCCTAGAAATGGAGCTGGAACCCTAGGTATTAGGAAGAATGGAAATCTGTACACATAAAAGTTGCAAATAAGATAGATCAATGCAAAGTACTGAAAGTCCCCATGAAAAATAATAACACCAGCATACCTCATTATCATATATATATATACATATATATATATATGTATATATATATATACACACACAAAAATAACTAGAAATGACAATGTAGGCAAGCATACCACCATTTCATGTTTATATTGCCATGCCAATGATTTCAATAACACCTTACTTAGGCTAAACACTTAACCTTCATATTATTGTTAAACACAAAAAGTGAAGAGAAGGGTGATTATTTCCTTCCTAGTGTTGGCTATACCCACTCAGTGTTATTCAGCATATTGTTTTCTTCTCAGGAGACAGGTTATACACCTGACCTGCATTAGAAAAGTTAGCAAATGAAATGAGGTTTCCTCTAAACCCCTATCAGTGTTATTTGGAGTATATTTGAAAGTATATTCTTTAATATAGTAATATTCCATTCTCTACTTTTTTTTTTTTTACTTTGCACTTGAATCCAGTCTCTGTAGTCGAGACAGAGGCACACAATGAATCAGTATCTCACTATATATGTGGAGAAAGTTGTTAGTGTATAGATACACACACATAGAAACACACACATACATATGTACATATTTTCTATACACTGCCAAGGCATTCATTAGAAAAACATGGAGGGGAGTAATGAGATCTAGACCCAGATTCAGGTGGAATTAGACCTCAGCTATATGCACTAGTATTTTTAGTGGAGCTCCACTTATAATACATTTATGCACCCATCGTTAACCACAGATTACCTTCCTATAGAACAACCTTCCCAATCTTTTTCACTTTCTAAATCCTATCTATCTTCATAATCTAACAATAGTTAATGATAATCCATGAGACTGTTCTCGACTAATCCAGAGACATGGCTTTCTTTTCTAAACTTATGGCACTTCTAGTTACTATCAGAATCAATCATTTGCAAATGATACCAGGCACCAGCACATTCTTGTGATAATGTGGATCTTTCTTTCAAATATTGTTCTATTTCATTTATTTTGTATAAATTGAATCTTATTGATTTCTTCCTATGTATATTAATCTCTGCATATGATCCATGGCTAAAAACCAACTGTCATTTACTCTTCTCCTACCCCCTCGACCCCCCATGTTGCATCTCCTCTCCCTCATATCAGGGAGATCATATGATAGTTGTCTTTCTCCGATTGACTTATTTCGCTAAGCATGATACCCTCTAGTTCCATCCACGTCATCGCAAATGGCAAGATTTCATTTCTTTTGATGGCTGCATAGTATTCCATTGTGTATATATACCACATCTTCTTTATCCATTCGTCTGTAGATGGACATCTAGGTTCTTTCCATAGTTTGGCTATTGTAGATATTGCTGCTATAAACATTCGGGTGCATGTGCCCCTTCGGATCACTACGTTTGTATCTTTAGGGTAAATACCCAGCAGTGCAATTGCAGGGTCATAGGGTAGTTCTATTTT
This sequence comes from Lutra lutra, assembly GCF_902655055.1. Lineage (NCBI taxonomy): Eukaryota > Metazoa > Chordata > Mammalia > Carnivora > Mustelidae > Lutra > Lutra lutra. The sequence goes on along the minus strand of NW_025923833.1, from coordinate 284,640 downwards.
CAACATTTTGAGGAACCTCCATGCTGTTTTCCAGAGTGGTTGCACCAGCTTGCATTCCCACCAACAGTGTAGGAGGGTTCCCCTTTCTCCGCATCCTCGCCAGCATCTGTCATTTCCTGACTTGTTCATTTTAGCCATTCTGACTGGTGTGAGGTGATATCTCATGGTGGTTTTGATTTGTATTTCCCTGATGCCGAGTGATATGGAGCACTTTTTCATGTGTCTGTTGGCCATCTGGATGTCTTGGGAGGGAGACAAACCATAAGTGACTCTTAATCTCACAAAACAAACTGAGGGTTGATGGGGGGAGGGGGTTGGGAAAGGGGGTGGGGTTATGGATATCGGGGAGGGTATGTGCTATGGTGAGTGTTGTGAAGTGTGTAAACCTGGCGATTCGCAGACCTGTACCCCTGGGGATAAAAATATATGTTTATAAAGCTGTAAAAAAACAATAAAAAAAGAAAGAAAGGATGAATCCCCAAGTTTTGTAGCAACATGGACGGGAGTGGAAGAGATTATGCTGAGTGAAATAAGTCAAGCAGAGAGAGTCAATTATCATATGGTTTCACTTATTTGTGGAGCATAACAAATAGCATGGAGGACAAGGGGAGATGGAGAGGAGAAGGGAGTTGAGGGAAATTGGAAGGGGAGATGAATCATGAGAGACTATGGACTCTGAAAAATGATCTGAGAATTTTGAAGGGTGGGTGGTGGGATGTTGGGGGCACCAGGTCGTGGGTATTGTAGAGGGCACGGATTGCATGGAGCACTGGGTGTGGTGCAAAAATAATGAATACTGTTATGCTGAAAACAATGAAAAAAAAAACCAACTGTCATGTCATGAGTAATAGTTTCAGAAAGGTGTTTTCTAAAGTTTCATGTGGTGTTGAACTTTACATTTTACACTAGGGCTGCAAAGGGAAAATGAAAGAAAAAAACATTAATAACGCAGAAAAATAGACTGAAGCAAGGGAATAAAGGTATGTGGTAGATAAGATTCAAATGTCATGTAAAGGTAGCACTCAGGAAAGTACAGCATTGAGCTAAGAATGTATGAAGGAGATGGAGGCAATAATGGGTCCCAGAGAGGCAAGAATTGAGCCTCAGCAAGAATATTCTTAGCAGAATAATAGGGACACAAGAGTGCCAACAGTTCTAGAAGGAAATCTGGGTTGAATGAATCTCTGCCCCTCAGAAACTGTAAGTGATGAAAACACTTAGCTAAACATTCAATTTGCATATACCATTCCTTGATTGATTCCTGTTTTTTTTTTCCTCCTCACCTTTTCTCTACTTTATGTTAAGACTATTGGCAAAAAGGGATTATTTTCTACTCAAAATAACATATTTCCTAGACACACTGAGTGCTACAGGCTCAGATGTACAGGAGGATTTTCCTCAAGCAACTCGAAGCTTGCGGTTTCAGAGGCATGCCTTAAAGATCTATTACTCTGAAATTCTTGAGATAACTATTTTTAGTCACCTGTTATGGACTGAATATTTGTGCCTCTCAAAATCCATGTTAAAACCCTAATTCCAGTAAGATAGTATTTGGAGTTAGGGCCTTCAGAGATAATTAGTTCACAAGGGTGAGCCCTCATGTATAGGATTGCTGTCCTTATAGGGAGAGATCAGAGGGCTAGCTAGCTCTCTTTACACCACATGAGGATACAATGAGAAGTTAGCAATCTGCATTGTGGAAAAGGAAGTTTTCTCACCAGCACCTGACCATGCTGTCACTTTGATATCTGACCTAAAATCTCCACGATGATACTCATTTCTATTGCTGAGAAGCTACTCAGTTTGTGGTATTTTGTTATAGCAGCCCAAGCTGACTAAGACATTTTTCTTATATTCCCATAAAACTTATCACAATAATTTTCATATGGTAGATTTTCCATTAATGCTGATTAACACATTCTTTCTAATTCCACATACTTATCATTTATCTGTGATGAATATTCAAATATCTTTCTCTAAAAGATGCGACCTTAGCCAATTAATTAAAAAAATCATTAAACATTCAATCACATCATTAAGGTATCATGAGTGCAATGAGAAGTCAGGTGGGTGGAACAGATAATACACCAAAGGATTTGTTTTTGTCATTATTTTACATTTTTGAGCTGTGATGGGAGTTGATTTTGAAAACATTTGAACTTCTCTTTTGGATGAGCTCTGTGTCATGCAGAGAAAGATGAAAAGCAATCTCTGTGTGAATCACGTATTGGGTTAGTTCTATATTTACCAGCCACTAATTGCTTTGAGTGATCATATTTATTCTCTGATTACACATGGCCTGATGTATTTCAAAGCGAAAGAGAAGGAGGAGTTGAAAATACTTGCATCGCACAATAGTCTCAAATATTGCCATTGGCAATGAAGAGCCAACATTCCATTTCCAAGTCTTACAATATATGAGACATAACTAGTCTTTGGGCAAATCTGATGCAGTAGCAATAGCCCATACTACACAAGGCTAAATACCAAGCAGAAGATAGTTTGTTTACTGTGTATAGAAGCCCATGCAGCCCAGACAAGGAGCATGAAGGGATGAACTAGGAACTCCCTGACTTATGGTTGGTTTCCTGGGGAGAGTTTAATGGTGTTACATAGGAAATGCCCTGCTGGCAATGACCCTAAAACATGGGAAAGGCCTTTGCCAAGCAAGAAGAGATTCTTTTTCAGAAGGAGGGTTAAAACTCTTGCTTAGTTTTGATTGAATAAAATACTATATTCCCATCGAGTGGGCTGGTGATGACCTAGAGCAATCTGGTAAAAGAAAGAAAATCACAGAATGTACTACACAATATAAAGTCTCCCTTAGGAATAAAAGATCAAGTAGTAAGTTCTTGCATTGAGGAAACACATACAATTATATATTACATCATTTTATTCTATAAAGATGTAATGATTCATTTCTGTGTTTTATACTATTTCACATTTGTTAAGTGATTACTATATGCAGTGTACTGAATTGCATATTTCCCAATATTATTGTTTATAAATCTCATTGACAGTCAGGAAATATGTACAAATGTCAACTCCATTTTGAAAACAGGAAACTAGGCTTTAGAGAAATGAAGTAAACAGTTAAATGAAGTAGTTAACATTAAGTATGTTGGAGGCAAAGAAAGCTGTCTATGCACTGAGAACCAATACCTCATTTGTAATCTCTGGCTGCACAAAGTGATAAGAAGAAAAGAATAACAAGACTCATTACAGACCAGCCAAGGTTGGATAACAAAAATGTTTAGTGCAGCCAGTTAGCTTGGTCACAATTAGAAGTATGGGATTGGAGGAAAGGAAGTAGATAGTGGTCACCAACCTGGAAGTTTTGTTATGTGGGCCTGGCAAGCAGTCAAGAGATTGAAAGAAATCTGTGTATGAAAAGAACATTCATGAACCTATTGTTGACAAGCTGAGAGCCTGGAGATGGACTCATTTCTCTTTCAAGGATAAGCTTATAGAAAGAATAAATAATAGATAAATTAACAGAGATACCAGAATGAGACAAATGAGGCCCCTAGGGTACAAAATTTAAGGAGTCACTCACTTGCAGGTTCATGAAGTTTCATGGGTGAGGCTTGTGCAAACGTAGTTGTGAATGTCTCCTGACATCGTGTGCTCTGGATGCATTAATTGCCTCACCTTAGTGATGGTTCTGGTGTTTACACTACATCAAAAACAATTAGTTATTCTTTTCTCAGATGATAAGGCTATTTTTCAGTTTCAGGAAGAACAGATCTTTGTGAAAAATAGTAATGAAAGAATAATAAAAAGTCTGGACACTAATGGCCCATTTTGTGAAGACAAATTTGCAACCATTTGCTTCAATGAATCATTTTTTATTTCGTATTTATAGATTTTCAGTTATACTTCCATACTCTGATACAATTTCACTTTCTTGGTTTACATATTTATTCATTCCAAGGTATTTATTGAGTTCCCACCTAATGTGTCATTGTTCTAGGCAATTGACTATACACTGGTGAACAAAACAGAATAGGTGACTGCCCTTTTGGCGTTGATAAGTGGGAGAGAAAAAAAACACTTAATATATACATAACTAAATTAGTAAGTCTTATCATTGTGGTAAGGACAATTAAAGAAACAAACATGTTGCAGGAATGACTAATATTATTGGTTCATGTTCAAGAACACAATCAAGGATCACCTCTAATACCTTTAGCGATGCAGAGTGGTTGAGGAGAATTCCTGCCAGAAGTCCTAAGACATATGAGAAAGTAAATTATAACATCTTTTCTTTAAATATTAAAGATAAAATTGAAATAATTCATTCATGCCTTAAAACGAAGAAGATATTTTTTCAAGTATGTAGAATAAAAACAAAACACATTTGGTCATACTGCTAAGATACAATAACTAATACAGTTATTTCTTTCTTTCTAGTTTTGTCTCCTGTCACATTTTAGTAGAATTCATGTTACTCCTTGACTACTCTTCCTTTGGTCTTGTCTTTCTTCTTTCACTTCCTTCTCCTACACTTCCTTTTTATTCTTACATATTTAGGATTGATGTAATTTTAACTTCTTCTCGTTTGAAGCTTCTCTTGGAGGGGAGCCTAAGTGGCTCAGATTTATTGAGTTTCAGCTCGGGTATTTTTATTTTGGACCCTGGGATCCTGCCCAGAGTTGGACTCTATGCTCAGTTGGGAGTCTGCTTGAACATTCTCTGCTTCTGCCCAACACCTGCACACAGACACTCTCTCCCTCTAATACAAATTATTTAAAAAGAGATGAAAAGTAAGAAAAGCCTGAAAAAATAAATAAAAGGCTACAAAATTAAAATACAAAGAATGCTACTTAGTGTTTTCCCTAAGCTCTGAAGCTTCACAGCCCTCTATTATCAGTAAACTTGAGAGGAGTGAGTTGTTTGTGATGGTCTTCTAGGGGAGGGATCTCTTGCCCTGATCCTCAGGTGGACTCCAACTGGTGCAAATGCAGCTCTACTAAGCAGTAGAGACAGGCCTCAGGATAAGCAGCCCTGGAGTCCAGTATGTGGCACAGTTTTATTCCTTGAAGGCTTGCAGCACCAATGGGTGAGATGAATATAGCTGCACCCTGGTCTCTACACAGGAGCTGAAAATTTGCTCCCCAGCTCTGCAGTGAGCCCTCACAGGAAAAACAACAACAACAAAACAATCCACCAGTCGTTAACTCCCTGGTTTCTGTCAGAACTCTGTGTTCACGCTGCCAGTGACAAGGCTTTTTTATCTCAGGAACGCGATTGAGTTCTAACTCCAATATTTTTGTTTTTAAAGATTTTATTTAGGGAGGAGTCAAGATGGCGGAGAAGTAGCAGGCTGAGACTACTTCGGGTAGCGGGAGATCAGCTAAATAGCTTATCTAAAGATTGCAAACACCTACAAATCCAACGGGAGATTGAAGAGAAGAAGAACAGCAATTCCAGAAACAGAAAATCAACCACTTTCTGCAAGGTAGGACTGGCGGAGAAGTGAATCCAAAGCGATATCCAAGAAGATAGACCACGGGGGGGAGGGGCCGGCTCCCGGCGAGCGGCAGAGCAACGAAGCAAAATCAGGACTTTTAAAAGTCTGTTCCGCTGAGGGACATCGCTCCAGAGGCTTAACTGGGGTGAAGCCCAGGCGGGGTAAGCGCGGCCTCAAGTCCCGCAGGGTCGCAGAAGGATCGGGGGTGTCTCAGTGTCGCAGAGCTTACCGGTATTAGAACGGGGAAGCCGGCTGCAGAGACAGAGCCGAGGAGTGACTCTCAGCTCAGGGTTGCCTTGAACTGGTCGCAGGCTCGGTCAGCTCGGAGCGCGGCCGGAGGCCAGGGTGACGGGAGTCATTTGGCGCTGTTCTCTGAGGGCACACTGAGGAGTGGGGCCCCGGGCTCTCGGGTCCTCCGGGCCGGAGACTGGGAGGCCACCATCTTTATTCCTGTCCTCCGGACTCTACGGAAAGCACTCAGGGAACAAAAGCTCCCAAAAGCGAACCCGAGCGGATGACTCAGCACGGCCCCGGGTAAGGGCGGTGAAACTCCGCCTGGGTCAAGGACGCTTGAGAATCACTACAACGGGCCCTGACCCCAGAAGATCTACGGGAAACCCAGCCAGGACCAAGTTAACCTACCAAGGAGAACGGCGGAATTCCAGAAGAGAAGAAAGCAAAGCACGGAACTCATGGCTTTCTCCCCATGATTTTTTAGCCTTGCAGTTAATTTAATTTTTTTTTCTTTTTCAATTTTTTTTTCTTTTTCTCTTCTTCTGCTAAATTTTTTTTAACTTTTACCGTTTTCTTTTTTTAACGTTTTTTAAATAGTTTATCTAATATATATATATTTTTTCCTCTTTTTATATTTTTTCTTTATCGGCTTTCTTTTTTTTTAATAGTTTTTTTTTTCTTTCTTTCTGAACCCCTTTTTATCCCCTTTCTCCCCCCTCACAATTCGGGATATCTTCTGATTTGGCTAAAGCATATTTTCCTGGGGTTGTTGCCACCCTTTTAGTATTTTACTTGCTCCTTCATAAACTCTTATCTGGACAAAATGACAAGGCAGAAAAATTCACAACAAAAAAAAGAACAAGAGGCAATACCAAAGGCCTAATCAATACAGACATTGGTAATATGTCAGATATAGAGTTCAGAATGATGATTCTCAAGGTTCTAGCTGGGCTTGAAAAAGGCATGGAAGATATTAAAGCAACCCTCTCGGGAATATAAAAGCCCTTTCTGGAGAAATAAAAGAACTAAAATCTAACCAAGTTGAAATAAAAAAAGCTATAAATGAGGTGCAATCAAAAATGGAGGCTCTCACTGCTAGGATAAATGAGGCAGAAGAAAGAATTAGCGATATAGAAGACCAAATGACAGAGAATAAAGAAGCTGAGCAAAAGAGGGACAAACAGCTACTGGACCACGAGGGGAGAATTCGAGAGATAAGTGACACCATAAGACGAAACAACATTAGAATAATTGGGATTCCAGAAGAAGAGGAAACAGAGAGGGGAGCAGAAGGTATATTGGAGAGAATTATTGGAGAGAATTTCCCCAATATGGCAAAGGGAACAAGCATCAAAATCCAGGAGGTTCAGAGAACCCCCCTCAAAATCAATAAGAATAGGTCCACACCCCGTCACCTAATAGTAAAATTGACAAGTCTTAGTGACAAAGAAAAGATCCTGAAAGCAGCCCGGGAAAAGAAGTCTGTAACGTACAATGGTAAAAATATTAGATTGGCAGCAGACTTATCCACAGAGACCTGGCAGGCCAGAAAGAGCTGGCATGATATATTCAGAGTACTAAATGAGAAAAACATGCAGCCAAGAATACTATATCCAGCTAGGCTATCATTGAAAATAGATGGAGAGATTAAAAGCTTCCAGGACAAACAAAAACTGAAAGAATTTGCAAATACCAAACCAGCTCTACAGGAAATATTGAAAGGGGTCTTCTAAGCAAAGAGAGACCCTAAAAGTAGTAGATCAGAAAGAAACAGAGACAATATACAATAACAGTCACCTTACAGGCAATACAATGGCACTAAATTCATATCTCTCAATACTTACCCTGAATGTTAATGGGCTAAATGCCCCAATCAAAAGACACAGGATATCAGAATGGATAAAAAAACAAAACCCATCTATATGTTGCCTACAAGAAACTCATCTTAAACCCGAAGACACCTCCAGGTTTAAAGTGAGGGGGTGGAAAAGAATTTACCATGCTAATGGACATCAGAAGAAAGCAGGAGTGGCAATCCTTATATCAGATCAATTAGATTTTAAGCCAAAGATTATAATAAGAGATGAGGAAGGACACTATATCATACTCAAAGGAACTGTCCAACAAGAAGATCTAACAATTTTAAATATCTATGCCCCTAACGTGGGAGCAGCCAACTCTATAAACCAATTAATAACAAAATCAAAGAAACACTTCGACAAGAATACAATAATAGTAGGGGATTTTAACACTCCCCTCACTGAAATGGACAGATCATCCAAGCAAAAGATCAACAAGGAAATCAAGGCCTTAAATGACACACTGGACCAGATGGACATCACAGATATATTCAGAACATTTCATCCCAAAGCAACAGAATACACATTCTTCTCTAGTGCACATGGAACATTCTCCAGAATAGATCACATTCTTGGTCCTAAATCAAGTCTCAACCGGTATCAAAAGATTGGGATCATTCCCTGCATATTTTCAGACCACAATGCTCTAAAGCTAGAACTCAATCACAAGAGGAAATTGGGAAAGAACCCAAATACATGGAGACTAAACAGCATCCTTCTAAAGAATGAATGGGTCAACCAGGAAATCAAAGAAGAATTGAAAAAAATTTATGGAAACAAATGATAATGAAAACACAACAGTTCAGAATCTGTGGGACACAACAAAGGCAGTCCTGATAGGAAAATATATAGCGGTACAAGCCTTTCTCAAGAAACAAGAAAGGTCTCAGGTACACAACCTAACCCTACACCTAAAGGAGCTGGAGAAAGAACAAGAAAGAAACCCTAAACCCAGCAGGAGAAGAGAAATCATAAAGATCAGAGCAGAAATCAATGAAATAGAAACCAAAAAAACAATAGAACAAATCAAAGAAACTAGGAGCTGGTTCTTTGAAAGAATTAATAAGATTGATAAACCCCTGGCCAGACTTATCAAAAAGAAAAGAGAGAGGACCCAAATAAATAAAATCATGAATGAAAGAGGAGAGATCACAATGAACACCAAAGAAATACAGACAATTATAAGAACATACTATGAGCAACTCTACGCCAACAAATTTGACAATCTGGAAGAAATGGATGCATTCCTAGAGACATATAAACTACCACAACTGAACCAGGAAGAAATAGAAAGCCTGAACAGACCCATAACCAGTAAGGAGATTGAAACAGTCATCAAAAATCTCCAAACAAACAAAAGCCCAGGGCCAGACGGCTTCCCGGGGGAATTCTACCAAACATTTAAAGAAGAACTAATTCCTATTCTCCTGAAACTGTTCCAAAAAATAGCAATAGAAGGAAAACTTCCAAACTCATTTTATGAGGCCAGCATCACCTTGATCCCAAAACCAGACAAGGATCCCAACAAAAAAGAGAACTACAGACCAATATCCTTGATGAACACAGATGCAAAAATTCTCGCCAAAATACTAGCCAATAGGATTCAACAGTACGTTAAAAGGATTATTCACCACGACCAAGTGGGATTTATTCCAGGGCTGCAAGGCTGGTTCAACATCCGCAAATCAATCAATGTGATACAACACATTAATAAAAGAAAGAACAAGAACCATAGGATACTCTCCATAGATGCTGAAAAAGCATTTGACAAAAACAGCATCCCTTCCTGATCAAAACTATTCAAAGTGTAGGGATAGACGGCACATACCTCAATATTATCAAAGCCATCTAGGAAAAACCCACCGCAAATATCATTCTCAATGGAGAAAAACTGAAAGCTTTTCCGCTAGAGTCAGGAACACGGCAGGGATGTCCATTATCACCACTGCTATTCAACATAGTACTAGAAGTCCTAGCCTCAGCAATCAGACAACAAAAGGAAATTAAAGGCATCCAAATCGGCAAAGAAGAAGTCAAACTATCACTCTTCGCAGATGATATGATACTCTATGTGGAAAACCCAAAAGACTCCACTCCAAAACTGCTAGAACTTGTACAGGAATTCAGTAAAGTGTCAGAATATAAAATCAATGCACAGAAATCAGTTGCATTTCTCTACACCAACAACAAGACAGAAGAAAGAGAAATTAAGGAGTCCAGCCCATTTACAATTGCACCCAAAACTATAAGATACCTAGGAATAAACCTAACCAACGAGACTAAGAATCTATACTCAGAAAACTATAAAGTACTCATGAAAGAAATTGAGGAAGACACAAAGAAATGGAAAAATGTTCCATGCTCCTGGATTGGAAGAATAAATATTGTGAAAATGTCTATGCTACCTAAAGCTATCTACACATTTAATGCAATTCCTATCAAAGTACCATCCATTTTTTTCAAAGAAATGGAACAAATAATCCTAAAGTTTATATGGAACCAGAAAAGACCTCGAATAGCCAAAGGAATATTGAAAAAGAAAGCCAAAGTTGGTGGCATCACAATTCCGGACTTCAAGCTCTATTACAAAGCTGTCATCATCAAGACAGCATGGTACTGGCACAAAAACAGACACATAGATCAATGGAACAGAATAGAGAGCCCAGAAATGGACCCTCAGCTCTATGGTCAACTCATCTTCGACAAAGCAGGAAAGAATGTCCAATGGAAAAAAGACAGCCTCTTCAATAAATGGTGTTGGGAAAATTGGACAGTCACATGCAGAAAAATGAAATTGGATCATTTCCTTACACCACACACGAAAATAGACTCAAAATGGATGAAGGATCTCAATGTGAGAAAGGAATCCATCAAAATCCTCGAGGAGAACACAGGCAGCAACCTCTTCGACCTCAGCCACAGCAACATCTTCCTAGGAACATCCCCAAAGGCAAGGGAAGCAAGGGCAAAAATGAACTTTTGGGATTTTATCAAGATCCAAAGCTTTTGCACAGCAAAGGAAACAGTGAACAAAACCAAAAGACAACTGACAGAATGGGAGAAGATATTTGCAAATGACATATCAGATAAAGGGCTAGTGTCCAAAATCTATAAAGAACTTAGCAAACTCAACACCCAAAGAACAAATAATCCAATCAAGAAATGGGCAGAGGACATGAACAGACATTTCTGCAAAGAAGACATCCAGATGGCCAACAGACACATGAAAAAGTGCTCCATATCACTCGGCATCAGGGAAATACAAATCAAAACCACCATGAGATATCACCTCACACCAGTCAGAATGGCTAAAATTAACAAGTCAGGAAATGACAGATGCTGGTGAGGATGCGGAGAAAGGGGAACCCTCCTACACTGTCGGTGGGAATGCAAGCTGGTGCAACCACTCTGGAAAACAGCATGGAGGTTCCTCAAAATGTTGAAAATAGAACTACCCTATGACCCTGCAATTGCACTGCTGGGTATTTACCCTAAAGATACAAACATAGTGATCCGAAGGGGCACGTGCACCCGAATGTTTATAGCAGCAATGTCTACAATAGCCAAACTATGGAAAGAACCTAGATGTCCATCTACAGACGAATGGATAAAGAAGATGTGGTATATATACACAATGGAATACTATGCAGCCATCAAAAGAAATGAAATCTTGCCATTTGCGATGACGTGGATGGAACTAGAGGGTATCATGCTTAGCGAAATAAGTCAATCGGAGAAAGACAACTATCATATGATCTCCCTGATATGAGGGAGAGGAGATGCAACATGGGGGGTCGAGGGCTTAGGAGAAGAGTAAATGAAACAAGACGGGATTGGGAGGGAGACAAACCATAAATGACTCTTAATCTCACAAAACAAACTGAGAGTTGATGGGGGGAGGAGCTTGTGAGAGGGGGTGGGGTTATGGATATCGGGGAGGGTATGTGCTATGGTGAGTGTTGTGAAGTTGTGAAGTGTGTAAACCTGGCGATTCGCAGACCTGTACCCCTGGGGATAAAAATATATGTTTATAAAGCTGTAAAAAAAAAAAAAAAGAAAGAAAGAAAGGATGAATACCCAAGTTTTGTAGCAACATGGACGGGAGTGGAAGAGATGATGCTGAGTGACATAAGTCAAGCAGAGAGAGTCAATTATCATATGGTTTCACTTATTTGTGGAGCATAACAAATAGCATGGAGGACAAGGGGAGATGAAGAGGAGAAGGGAGTTGAGGGAAATTGGAAGGGGAGGTGAACCATGAGAGACTATGGACTCTGAAAAACGATCTGAGAATTTTGAAGGGGTGGGGGGTTGGAGGTTGTGGGCACCAGGTGGTGGGTATTATAGAGGGCACGGATTGCATGGAGCACTGGGTGTGGTGCAAAAATAATGAATACTGTTATGCTGAAAAAAAAATAATGATTTTATTTATTTGAGACAGAGAGAGAGTGAGAGTGAGAGAGAGAATGAGATGGGAGAAGGTCAGAGAGAGAAGCAGACTCTCCATGGAGCCGGGAACCTGATGTGGGACTGGATCCAGACACTCTGTGTTCATGACCTGAGGATGAAAGCAGTTACTTAAACAACTGAGCCACCCAGGTGGCCCCAATTCCAATTTCTATGGATTCCTGTGGCACAGAACCACACCACACCTGCTAGGTGTTTGAGGTCTTCCCACGCTTTTTTTTTTTTTTTTTTTTTTTTTTGGATGGACCCCTCTCAGGAAAGTGAATATCCAGCAATGATGTGATTCGGAGTATAGAGCTACACAGAGCAGAAAGCCAGGACCTAACTTCGTGGTTTTCAGCCATTTTTCCCTAACTGATGTCTTGGAACTCTGAATCATCCTGGCCACACCTGTTCTTCTTGTGACCCTCAGAATCCTCAGATCATGCTGTCACACCTGGGATTCCACCCCAATTCACCACTTGAACACTTTTAAGCCATAAATATCCCCCATTGTAGTCAACTCCTGAGTGTTTCAATCAAGTACTTCATTGTTACTAAAAATTTTGCGGTAGGCTCTTTCAGGTAGGTGCCTCCCCTCCGCTTTATCCATAGTCATATCACCTGCACAACTATTCCCACCCATGCCACTCAAGCTCTGAAGCTGATGCAGGCACCACAGTGAGAACTAGAGGTTGCTCTTGAGGTGGTTCAGGATTGTTTTCTGTGCCTGGTGCTGTTGGTCCAAGAAGAGAAAGTATCATCACATGACTGAATTTTAATGTCCCTCCTAAATAATGAAAAAAATTTTCCCACCACTCAATGTTCTCTGAGTCCATGAAGCAATCCCTGGAAGGTCTCCCCTGATGGCAGGTCATGGGCATAGGGATCTGAGAATACTCATTACTCCTGGACTACCAATTGATGGAGACTTGCTCTGTGTGGCCTAAGCTGTTCCGCCCACTGGTCAGAATGCACCACATCCTGTCCTCCTCACCTCACCATCTCTCCACCCCTGCCCATCCCCTCCTGCTTGTACTCTTTACCATCTAATAAAGAAATAAAATCCTGAAAAAATAAATAAAAGATTGAGCTTAAAGTGTACACTTAGGCCTTCAAGACCCAACTGGAAACACCCTCCTTTGTGTATTTCTTTGTCATCTTTCCTCTTGTGCTGATGGCCTCAGAGGTGCATGACAACCCAGGGAGTGAGAAGGCCCATGATGGAGGGACTCTGCATTCCTGAAAGACCACATAAATGATTTTAGTCTCCTAATATTAAGAGACCCCCAGCACAGTCATGGGGGGAAATCTGTGGTGACATGCTACCAAAATTTGGGGAGTTACTTGGTAATTTAGTATAATGTAATATACCTACAACATGTTGAAATCACCAAGATAACTTCAAGATTTATCATCCAAAAACCTTAAAAAATTACCAAAGAGGCAACTGGCTTCCTCAGTCAGAGGGATACTTGATCTCTGGGTTATGAGTTTGAGCCCCACATGAGGCATAGTTTACTTACAAAATAAAAACAAAAAAAAAAAAGAAAAAAAAGGACTTACACATGAGCAAAATCAATGAGGCTTCAATGATGGAGCTGGTCAGTGTTGGGATGGATCCTGTTTCCCATTCATTTAGCCACTGGGCACTGCAAAATCAGGTGGTGCCAGTGCTTATCAGCCGACCAGGTTCTCCATCTAAGAACTCAGGGCTGAGAGGAGAAGATGGCCAAACAAAAAAAAAAACAAAAATTAGAATGAAAAGAGCAATTGCTCCATAGGAAAAGAGCAAGGGACTACACCTAAGTCCTGAGCTCCACCAAGTGAGGGGTTTGACAAGGCTACCCTGAGATGACATTGAGAATTCCTGTGTCAGGAAAAGAAGGAGACTGCCCTGCACAAATCTGAGTGTATTCAACCTGGCAGAGGACACCATGGAGCAGAGCATTGCGGGCAGAATTTGATGTTCCCAGAGAGGAGGTTAGAAAGGAGGCCAGGGCGGCCAGAGGAAGCTTAGGAAGAGAGCAGTGAGGAAGAGTAGGAGGGACAGGGCCCCGGACAGTTCAATAGTATCAGTGCCCTTCTCCCAGTGCTGTGTGACCACATTTCCACACACTCAATGGCTGAATTCACAAACACTGTCTCCCGGTCTCAGGGGATCAGGAATCCAGCAGTGCTTAGCTGGGGAGTCTTTCCAGAGTCTCTCATTAGGTGATGCTGTTGACAACACCAAGGGAGGACCTGCTTCTCTGAGAACCTGAGCTCACTTAGGGAAATTGGCCAGATACAGCCAATCTGAAATACCTGAGTTCTTCTGTTTATTGTTGACCCACAGTGCTAGGCCATATGCATATGCCTGTGTCAAGGTTCAAGCTAAGGGCATTTACTCCAGTATAAGGATCTGATAGAGAACATGGGTCAGAGTCAACATGGAGCTGGGCAATGAGCTTTTATAACTAAATCTCAACAGGGACTCTGGGTCATGTTGACATTTTCTGTGGAATGGAAGTTAATCACTAAATCCAGACCACACTCATTTGACCACACTGAGTCACCTTATTGTTTTTAGGACTGTGGGCTCTCTTGTCCCACCTCTTGCCACACTCAGGAGAGGGTGTTACACAAGGATATATGCAGAGGATTTGGGGAACCAACGGTACCCCTGAGGGGAGAAGGTGATGATCCCTGCAGAGTCATTGCCTTTCCCAGAATCAGACTGGTAGGAAGGCTTACCAGGCATGAATCCAGCTCTTTGAGTATCCTCAAAGTTGGGGTCCTGGTGCACCTAGACATTCACTGGGGGCTCTCGAAAAGGTTGTCTAGAAGGAAGTGGCTGTATACATGGAAATGATATTGGGCTCAGGGTGATCATTCATATCCTGGAAAGGAGACATCTCCCCATGTTGTTGTCTGAGGAGGACCCCAAGTTAGGCCACCCACTAAATGGACCCCTATCTACATCACATCCATTGGAAAGGAGGTAATGGCTTGCATCCCAGGACAGGCAGTCTCTAAGGGTAAGGGTGCATTCTGACCATAAAGGGCCAAGACACCAATCCCTTCTTTAGGGTTTGCATTGAAAATTAGAAGCCTAAGATCTTGTGAAGCTAATACCTACCAATTGTAGGTGGGTAATCTTTTGGGATTCCAGAATGTGAGCACTGATGAACACATGTGTGCACACAGGAGAGAGAGTGCATGTGCACACAAAAACACACAAACCAGTAGGGACTGTGGGGTGAGATCTGACTAGTAGCAGATTCAAAGATGTTGATAGGAGGAAGGAAATTTGGTCAGAGGTATTTCCTACATGTGACACTACTTCTCTAACATCATAGATATTATCCAACATATGGCTGTGGATATCTGGTAGAAGGTCTTGCTAGAATCATCCATGTTTTACAGAGAAGACTATCCCTATAAGGCACAATGGGTTATCTAGGGTCAAAAACAGGTAAGAATAAAGAGTTGTGTCTGAAACCAGATGTGTTTCCAAGCTGGGACCCTGGCTGCACCCAGATCTTCCCTGGGGCCCTGTGGAGAGGGGTTTGTTGGTGTCACTATACAGATGTGGCCTTGCGTGCAGAATAAAGATGAGGAGATGGCAAACCAGAGTACCGTTTGCTTAGGTGGCAAACCAGGAGTGGACTCCAGTAGGGGATCCCAGACAGTGATGTCACTTCCTTGACCACAAACCCCAACAGAACTTGGAACCCCTGCAACCAGGCACCCACATTCTAGTGTAGTCCAGTATCAGGGTTACTTGGCTAAAGACATCTGACATGGAAAGATGTTCTCTTGCTGCTCACCTACTTTCTGGGGCGCTGGCTTCCAGAAGCCCCAAGGGAATGGTTTTTTCACATGCTTCAGACATTGGCCCAAAACCTCGCCCCCAATACCTGAGGGCATTTGGCAGAAGTTGCCATAAGGTACTTAATATTGAGCAGACTAGTCTATGTCCACCCCTATGAACCATCCAAGGGCAGCCCCATCCCTTCCTTTTGAGTTTTAGGGGAAGAGGAATATGTAGGGGTTCCCGACTGAGGGCTGTAGTAGTTTGAGCACAGTGGATACCCTGGTGATCCCTTCTTGTTCACACCAATGTCATCGTGGGAAGGGTGGAAAGAGGATTCCTGTGCTGCCCCTTACCTGTGCCAGAGCCAATCCAAGATCCTGAAGCTGTGCCACGTTTCTCTCCTTGATGGAGGTGTGTGAATACTGGGGTGTGCTGTGTCTGGAATGGAATGTCCTTGATCTGAAGACCAGCAAAGGCATCCAGACAGGGCTCTAAGGGCTCTTGCTTGGCTGCCGGGCACTGTGTTTACAGACTTCTAGAAAGGAGTTGGGGCAGGAGCTGAATGATGAGATCCCCATATATACCTCCTTGAAGGAAAAGAAGGTGCCACACACTGCCAACAGAGTCCAGCACTAGTGCGAGATGAGTGCAGGTGTTGGGGAGATCCAACTCCAAGGGTGCCCATGCAGAACAAAGGACCCCACATCCTAGAAGCTAGCCTGGACTCCTAGGGTCTTGTACTCACATGCATCTCCATCTCATCTCTTCCCCAATCTTGCCCATCTGGTCCTGCCCACACCTGGGACAGAAGCAGAGTCATTGTCCAC
This sequence comes from Lutra lutra, assembly GCF_902655055.1. Taxonomy (NCBI): domain Eukaryota; kingdom Metazoa; phylum Chordata; class Mammalia; order Carnivora; family Mustelidae; genus Lutra; species Lutra lutra. The sequence continues at coordinate 268,002 of NW_025923833.1, read as the reverse complement.
TTATTTATAAGAATATCATTAAAGAGACTTTAAACCATGCCTCATCGCATTTATCTAGAGTTCTTTTGCACTGTGCCATGCATTTTCCTAACTCGTTCTCCCAGGTGTCCCCATTGGCCCAACAGCTCTTCTCCAAGTTCTGCAAGTCTTGAAAATGATCAAGGTAAATTGGGAGAATTTTATCCAAAGGGCCCTTCAGCCCATGGTACTATTTCTCTTGCTCTGCCATTTTGTTTCAATGGAACACATCTTTGGGGTCGCTCCAGGGTCAGGATCAGGGATTCCACTGTGCGGCACACCATTCCTGAAGGCCAGTCATTTATCACAGTCTTTGAGCCCTTTATTGAAGCAGGAATTTGATGTGATCCCCTTCTGTTGCCAACACGCAGTGCTGCATCCTACATCCTTCGTGCCCTATCCTAAGACGTCTCACCTGAAACATCTCTGTGTTCTCATGTCAAAAATGGGATATGTTATCAGAAATCACAGGATTCATGCCATTCATGCAGGGTGGTGCTATCAGTACTCAGCTCACAAAGTGACCTGAGATACTATCAGTTCAGACACCATATACTTCAGTTTTTTACATGGCTGCCAAGAAACTTTTTCCTTATAGTTTTATTAATTGATTGGTTGATTGATGGATATGATAGAGAGGAAGGGGGAGAGTGGGGAGAAGCAGAGGGAGAGACAGAATCCTCAAGCAGACACTAAACTATGGGCACAGTCCTACGACAAGCACAGTCACAGGTCATTGAGAATATGATGTGAACCAAAATGAAGAGCCTTATGATTAACCCAAGGAAACACTGGGTCACCTTATTGTTTTTAGGACTGTTGCCTCTCCTGTCCTACCTCTTGCCATAAGTCACTGAGATCTGGGGAGTCAGTCTGCCCTCCAACACCCAATTCTCCTGGTGGCTATAGCACTGATTCATGTCCCTCTGATTCATCTCGTGGTAAAAATGGCTCAATCAGAAAAAGAAATGAGACCTCCATGCATTTACCAAACAGGCCAACACGCTGGAGACAGAAATAGAACACCTGGCACCTGCCTTCCTAAGAAGAGATCTAAACTCTGTCTACATGTTCCTGGGCACATACCGAGGCTTTGCCACCACCCAAGAGGTGCTGGACCTCCTATTTGAAAGGTGAGCACCCTGCCCCTAACTGCCAAGTGTGATTTGGCCAATGCCTGGTTGTGAGAGTTTGGCATGTCTCCAAACTTCCCCAAGCCTCAGTTTTCTCCTAACTAGGGCAGAGTTATTGTAGGGACTCAGTAGGGACTTGTAGGGAAAGTACACCTGCGTGCCTGCTCCTGTGGAATAGTCTGCTAGAGGGCCTGTGGTCACGCTATTTGAGCATTCTCCAGCTCCACATGTCCAAGCCTCTGCCTCATCCCTCACTATCACTATGGTCATGAGCTGGGCTGTTTTGACATTGAAAGGGAGATCTGAGACTCCATCTGGGGTCTGAGTCTGGGTGAGTCCAGAGCAGGCATCCCTGGGTGTGAGTAGGGGGAAAGGCCCACTCAGATATCTGTGATGGGCTCGTTGGGGCCCTTTCATTCATCAAGCATTCAGGAATCCCCACTCCGTGAAGGCATTTTTATAGGAGCTGCATATGATCCCTACCCAGAACAGACAGCACCTCAGTGCTGCAGACTAGTTGGGGCTCAGACCATGAGAGGTATCATCCATAGGACATTTCATGTGATGCCCCCTGGCCTCCTCTAGATATGTGTATATTTTCTTCATCTATGATGAGGTCAGCAGAGCCCAGAAGAAGTGGAATATGTGAGTGATCTTCAGCTGATAAAGGAGGGCCTTCCCTCTCCACCAGGGTTGCGAGGTACTGTGAATTAGAGGGCCTGCTGGACCTTCACCCACACATCTGTTATTCCTGCTTTAGGGTAAATGTCTGAGAGTTTTTCTGGAAAATGGGAAGGTGTCCTGGGTCGATGTGGTTGGTGTGTGACCACTGTGGAATAGCATAGTGGGATGGAGGACAGCTTCAAACCCTAAGAGGGTCATTCTTCATCCCTGCCCCCTCCCAGCCCTATCTCTACCCCAAATCCAGGACCCTGAACTGAGGATTTAGGAACCATCACACAGCAGTCTGTTAGAACCTAGAAACTTGGTGATGAGAGGGTGCTCAGGAGACCCAGTGAGAGGCCAGGGACCACACAACCCACATCCTGTGGGAGATTAGTGTCAGTGGAAGAAGACCCACTCTTGGCACCTAGTAAATAAGGCAGCACCTGGGCAGAGGGGGTAACGTTTGAGGTATTGGGGGGTCCTGGGAAGGCCTGGCTAGAGACAGAGTACATTTATTCCATCCTTGGTTGGATCTTTACAGAGCAGTAGTATGTGCAGTGAGGGTAAATAAGAGGACAGACACCACCCCTCCCTGGGCACATGCAGTTGAATTCAAGTGGCAAGTGAGCAAAGAGATAGACTAAGGAGTGTGTTCAGCTCTCCTCAGAAGGACAGAAATGCTCAGACAATTGATGAAGTTTTCCCACTCATAATGCCTTTTTGCCAGCCTGCCATCTGTGACCAGGACTGTCCTTGGGAGGACTGACAACAGGTGGAGAAGAAGTAGGACCGGTCTCTGATAGGAGCTGGAAATCCAGGGGCCCAGGTACCCACAGGGCTTCCGTGGGATACTGGTTTGTATGGGTATCCTGTCATTTGAATTATCTGCCTACCTGCCTGTGCCCAGGGCCATCTTTTCCCTCTTGAGCACATGGCTGTAACAATACTCTGGGGATTTTTTTCCAGCCCCCAGAATTTCCCAGCCTATATATGCTGCTGGCATACATGGGGCTCAATATGCCAGACTTAGACCTGGAGTGATGTACCCAGCTTCTGCTCTCACACCTGCAACACCTTGATTCCACAAAGCCAGAGGCTAGGGGTGAGGAGGACTGGGGCTGACTGATGTGTTCCTGAGGAGGAGACAGGGTGGGTCACACTGAGTAAGCCTCCACAGATTGCTATTGGTCTGAGAGGAGTGAGTAGTCTGAGATCCCTGTCCCCATGGGCTTCAGTTGGGTAGAAATTCCAAGGATTGGGTTTGAATGCAGACCACATTGAGTGGTGGGAAAAGTTCCTTTTATTTATAAGGCAAAAGGAAGTCAATCATGCTGATGATACTTTCTCTTCTTGGATCTACAGCACCAGCGCTAGAGCAAGAACCTGATCCACCTCAGGAACCCATCCCAACACCCACTCTGGCACCCACTGCACTTTTGGAGTCTGAGCAGGCCCACCCGATCCTTACTGCTGTGGTTCAACTGTCAGGAAAAGCAGTGACATCACCCGGCTCTATTGGGGCCAGTGCAGGTGGTAGTCAGAGCTATAATTCATGCTCCCGTGATTGAAGAGCCAGTAGCCCCTTTGCATGAACTAGAGGTCCAGCGGGGTCCTGCCCCTGCTCCTGGAGTTCCTTAATGGCCTGAACCACCACCTGCCTCAGTGGAGCAACCAGCCTCATCCCCTGAACAGCAGCTGGTGCAGGCTGTAGCCCCAAACAATGCCTTTCCCTCCCCTGTAATTGCCTTCTTTGTAATATTTGTGTTTTGTATACACCTGTATAATGACTTAATAGATTTTGTTCATTAAATAAAGTAGAACTTGAGTTTACATAAAATTTTACTCAGATCCTTTTCAATGATATATCAATGTCTCATTAGGTAAATTCAGAGTTTGGCACAACCATTTATTTCTACATCATTTCCATCACAGAGACACCTGTGCTATTAATTACTCATTGCTCATTCCCTCACCCAGTCCCTGCAACCACTACTCTTCTCTCTGTCTCTGGTATGTACTTTACTTGTCTTGGATTTTCATGTGCCTGGAATCCTACAATATGTCCCTCTCTGTCTGTATGCAGAACATAAGTGTGATTCACATTTTTTAAAAATATATATACAAATAACATTTTATTACATAGGAATATTCCTGAAAGAAAAAAGACCATGGAATATCCCCAAATGAACTATTTTCATTATCTGTGATAGGGTTCCCTTTCATAAGGATGCCTTGAAAAGCAGAAACCACAAGAGAAAAGTGTGGGTCCATGAGACACCTTTCAATTCTTTCATTTTCCTGGATAGACTATGATTAAACTTTTCTAATGGGCATATTATAAAATATCAAAATCATATCTTAAATATTATCATTTATGTTAACAAGTTAGGTAATGAAGTAAATAGTTTTTAGGTTTTATCCAGATTATGTGTATGTAGTAAATAATGATTTAAATATGAAAAAAGAAGGCACATTCCTTCTACCAAAAAATAATCACTCATAATATATGGTTTCCGTCTTCTCTGCTTTTCCCACGAAGTGTATTGTGTGTTTGTGCACGTGCACACACGCATATGTGTGACAGAGTGGGGCAGGGAAGGTTCCAGGGCTGCACTCTTGTTTTACCTGATGTTGACACACTGGATGGGCACTGTCGCTGCTCTCCCCTTGGGCATTCACAGTGACAGCACTCAGCAGCCCCATCTGATGAACAACTAATCCATTTCCAATTATTTGACTCTCATAATGTAAGTGATAAGCATGTCTGTGCCATAAATCTCTGTTGCTTTAGGAATGATTCCTATAAACACCAATACTGGAACACACATTAACCACATTTTGGGGGTACTGGTTGCTGACTTTTCTATGCTCTCTTTATTAAGGAGAAGCATTGCTTTGGAAAGGAAGGTTCCCAGATTCTATAGATGAAACCTGAAATCATGAGGAGGACAAGCCAGCAGTGATGCTGTCAGGGTATTGGGAGTGACCAAAGAGCATGGAAGAGCCTGCCCAAAACCATCTGTCCTCTCCCACAAGTTTCCCTGCCTTGTGTCCTGGAACACACCTCACCCATGCCCTGTCTCGTGACACACTCCAGCCATTCCAGCCCCTCGTGCTCCTTAACTCAGATGCTAACTAGAGCATCCAGACCATGCCCCATGCCAGCAGAGGAGTGAAGGCCAGGCTACTCTTCACAGCTTGATCCCTGTCATTCCTGGCTGAACCCCATCGTCTCAGGGAGGAATCCCTAAAGGTAGCGCAAGTCAATGGGTTAGAGACAAGTGTTCATTCAGATGTAGTTTTAGTGGCAACAGCAAGAACCACTTGAACTTGTGTGAGCAAGACAGGCCTTTACAAAGCACACTGGCTGCTCATGGAAGCTTCAGGATGGACAGAGCTTCAACCAGGGGCTTTGACACTGGACATAGCTCATCCATACACCTCAGGATTATCTAGCTGTAACCCCCTGACCCTGCCAATACAAACCTTGGTATCCTTCAAGTTAAGCTTGTCTGAGAGAGGGGGCTGTGCTTCCTGCTGAGACTCCTTCCCTCCCACAAAGTCGGGTAAAGGGGAGTCTACTTGATCTGATGCTGTAATAGAGGCCATAACCAGTAATTCCTGTCTTCTCTGCCATAACATGGAGCTAACCAGGCACAGAAGGTACATCTTCAGAGAGTGGATATTTGGGGCTCTCCCTGCAGAAAGAGAGAGAAACACTGGTGAGTGGGACTCAGTGAGAAAGGAGAGCTCTGAGCACTAGGGGAAGGGCTGCCATGGGCCAGGTGCTGCCATATTGGTCAGTGGCACAGGCTTTGTGTTGGCTTTAGGGAGTGGCCAGGCTTCCTCCTACCAATGGGTCCATCAAGAACCAAAATGACATCCATAAAGTACTTTCTCCTCCAACCACAGAAAGGCAGTGGGACGCAGGCAGCCAAGGAGGCCTAAGATTCTTTATACCAGTGATTACACAGTGGTGGAAAATTGGGACAAGCTAATGGAATTGAGGGCAGCTAATTTCCCTGCTTTGGGGAGAGAGAGCCCCATCAAGAGGCATCCCCATATTTGTTCCAAAAGTAGGTGACAGTTCAGGGTGCTCCAGCCTGCCAGTCTCCACGCTGAGGATTGTCCATGTCCAGGACACCAGCTCCAGGTGACATCCTGTCCCAGGACTGGCCTGCATCTGATGGATAAGCCCCAGTGTTGTGGATTCCCATACTGGAGTAGATTAAGGCTTTCTGGAAGGACAACTGAGTCAGGGGAGACTGGATTGGCAGGCTGAAGGGATAGTGTAAGGCCGAGGCCCAGAGCCCATGACAGCAATGTGTTCCCTGTGGGCTAATTTTAGTAGGTAAAGCTAAAGATTACTAAGTATCATTTGAGAGCATCAATTACGTCAATGAATCCCCCTAAAAATTCTATGAGGAGGGTAGAAATGCTGTCTCTGTTTGACAAAGAAGGAAACCAAAGCTTTAAGGAACTGTCCCTTTCCATGCTCCACATTTACTTACAGGTAGGATTTGAACCCAGGGCTTGCCAGCATTGTGGGCCCAACCTCACAAGGAGGTTGCATCCAGATGCTTCAGAAGAGACTTCTCAACTCTGAGGTTACATGAGCCTTTGTTACCAGGGAGAAACCTCCTCCTGCCCAGACAAAGTTTGGCTGATACTGGGAGAGTCCTCAGTGTCAAGGCACAGCATCATAAGACAGCAGACCCAGGACAAGCCGCAGTCAGAGGTGGCACCACTGCCCCTTGAATTCAGTGAGGTCTCCAGGCCTGGGGGCTGGATGTGGAGCTTTCTGCACCTCTGAGTTCCAGGAGCAAGCTGTGTGGATGGAACACGAGTCCAATGGCAGAGAGAGAGCACTTCTAGCCCCTGCTCAGTCTCTTTGTAGCTGGGTGACCTCAGGCAGGGCTCTGAAGCTACAGACCCCAACCCTAAATTGGAAAATGTAATGGGTACTGCTAAGTGGGATGTAGAAAGAAATGACTCATATAGTTCCTGCCTGGCATCTGGGAGCACGTTTGGAGTCCAGAGGAAAGGCATTCATGACAGTGACCAATTTACCCATGTACCTGTTCTTCCATTTGTTGATTCTGGTATCATCCTTAAGAAACAGATGCCAAACCTAAGGTCAGGAGGATTTCTTCTTAGGCTTTCTTCTCTGAGGTTTATAGCTTTGGCTCTTAAAATTAGTTTTGTGACCCATTTGGGGTTCATTTTCTGACTGCTCTGAGGGGATGGTCCACGGACCTTCATTTCGTCATTTATAATTTTATGTATTTGTATGTGTAAGAAGGGATGCAGTTTAGTCACTGTAGTACCTTAGGTTGTCACTTGTAGGGACTTGTCAATAGATCCGCAAGAATCTGTAGAATAATATTTATTCTATCCTTGAAGAAATTCGGTGAGATTATGAAGGAAGCCCAAAAGGAGGTTAACTTGTATCTTCTGTGGGGGTGGAGCATTGTCATTGTTAAGGGCACACACACACACCCCTCTGGTGGCCACAGGTGACATTGCAGGAGTTCTCTGAACTGTCTGCAAAACAATCTAGTGGATCTTGGGCATCTTCTAGGATTCACAGAGAGAACAAAACAGTTCCATAAAATTCAACATCTTGGAGTTGTCTCATAGGAAATTTGTGGAAAATGGGCTTTTTCCCAAATGCACTATTTTGAGAAATAGTTTTTGCGTAGCTGAGTCAGGCCCTGGATTCCAGGATAGAAAGTAGGGAGAATGGTGGATGCTTCCCAGGAGGCAGAGGGTGTATGGTGGGATAGTGTGGGAAATAACTGATCCACACCACAGCTCTGTATATCAGGTTGAAAGAAAGCAATAAAAGAAAACAAGTCATATTTATGGATTCCTTTGCTTACACTAACCATAAAACATTTTAGACAACTTGAAAACTATCACTCAGCATATCTGTTTCCTCTTTTCCCAGTTAGAAGACATCAACTTATATTCCCAGCTTATTTTTCACTTATTAGGAGAAGATGGTGTCATATATTGAACTCTTAATGACTCTACAAAAATCCTTAGAGACCTAAGAGATGGATTAAGTCATAAACTTAAGGACACAGATTCTCTATCCAAAAATGAGTTTGATTTCTATACACGAATAACATGCTATCAAGGACAGGAATTAGGAAAATTATTTGTAATTGACAATCACTCAAAAAAGAATAAAATATGTAGGAATTATTTTCACCCAGAGGTGAATGACCTGCATACTGAAAATTAAATCATTAATGAAAGAATTTGAAGAAGACAGAATTAAGTCTGGAGACATCCCATGCTAATGGAGGACTAGAACATATGTAATGCATATACATATGCATTTATACATATGCATTACATATGTAATGCATATGTAATGTAATGCATTACTGTAATGTAATGTAATGTCCACAACTGCACAATCTATATATTCAGTGCAAACCTCATAAAGATCTAATGTCATTTTTAGAATTAAAATCAATAATCCTACAGAGTGAATAATACCACAAAAGGCCCGGAATAGCCAAAGCCATCTGGAGAAAAAACAAACCTGGAGGCATCATGCTTTCTGAATTCAAAGTGTATTACAAAGTTGTAGAAATGAACTTCGTATGGTATCAACCTCCAGACAGACACAGATCAATGGAACAGAGTAGAAAACCCAGGAAAAAAAAAAAAAAAAAAAAACCCACACATATGTAGTCAATTGATTTACAACAAAAGCTCCAAGAACATAAAATAGGGAAGCAACAGTCTCCACCATAAGTGGTTTTGGAAACACCGGGTAACATCAAGCAAATCAATGCAACTGAATGTCTCTCCCACCCGATCCACAACAATGAAGTCACAATGTGGCAAGGACTTCAACAAATCAGCTACGCCCATAAAATACATAGCTGGAAATTGGGCAGAATGTTATTAACACCCCTACCATTTTATAATAAGCTCCACGACCAAAATTTGAACTCCAGATTCTGAGATCTAGAGTCAGATGCTGTGCTGACTGAACCAGTCAAGAACCTATTAAAACTATATGGCACAGAGGTGTCAGAATAGATCTATTCATTCATCCCCTTAACACATTTTTTTGGAAGAATGTTTCTTGAGATCATTCTTGTCACTGAGTTTTGGATTTGATATCAAAAGCAAAGGCTACAAAGAAAAATAAACAACTGGTCCTGCATCAAACTAAAAGCCTTCTGTACAGCAAAGGAAATCTCCAGTCATCAACATATTGAAAAGACAACATAATGTAAAGGGGAAAAATTTGCAAACTATCTAACTGATAAATGTCTTATACCCAAAATATTGAAGAATTCATACAACTCAATAATACAAAAACAGATAGCAGTTACAAGATGAGCAGAATTCAGACCAGATATTTTTCCAAAGAAGACACACAGAGGACCAACAAATACACGAAGAGATGTTCACCACCACTTATCACCAGGGAAATGCAAATCAAAGCCCAAAATGATGTCACCTGTTACCTTTCATGTGTCAGAATGACTAGTATCCAGAAGATCAAACAATATTTTTGGCCAAAATGTGGAGGAAAGGGAACTGTGCTCTATTGGTGGGACTATAAATGGGTTCCATTGGTAGGACTGTAAATGGATGCAGCCACTATGGAAAACAGTGTCAAGTTTTCTCAAAAAATTCAACATAGGAGCACACAGCAGACACAATCAGAAGAGTGAGTGATTCTTGATCTCAGGGTCATGAGGTTGAGCCCCACATTGGGGGTAAAGAATACTTAAAAAAATGGATATAGAACAACCATATCATCCAACAATTCTCCTCTTATGTATTAGAATGAAGCCAAATCTTCTCTCTTCTACAGTGAAGATGTATAGGGGCACGTGCGTGGCTCAGTTGTTAAGCAAATTCCTTTGGCTCAGGTCATTATCCCAGGGTCCCAGGATTGAGCCACACATTGGGCTCCCTGATCAGTGGAGGGTCTGCTTCTCCCTATCCCACTCCCTCTGCTTGTGCTGTCTCTCTCTCTGTGTGCCCTTCTCTCTGTAAAATAAATAAATACAATCTAAATAAATAAATAAATAAATAAATAAATAAATACAATGAAGGCGTATAGTTTGATATGCTGTGCTGTGTCATTCCAGCACTGGGAGTCGCTGCTTCTTTGAAGTAGAGTATGAAGGGTCCTGGCCAGCAATCTAAGGTTTAAAACCTCAGGTCAACTGCCCTCCAGAGCTCTACTCAAATCCTGAGAGGTTACCTCTCCATCTATTCCCCCTTGTACACACAGCTCTGTCTCCCCCAATCTGTCAAGACCCAGTCCACCACCCCCTGAGACTTGACATAGCTTGTGTTTTGGCTTACCCAGTGCTTGCTGAGTCAGCACTAGCCCCAAATTTATGGCCTGTGCTGGAACCTACTAACTACTTAGCAGAATGCTCACATAAGCACAGTATACTTGCTGATCAGCCATTGCAGTCCCACTGTATCCAACGAGCCATCAGGTGTTCTGTGCACATTCCTTCCACTTTTGACCCTCAAACAGTCGAGACCCTCACCAGCAGGTGATAACAGGTTAAGTCACAAGCACATTATCACCAGAATCTTGCTGGCTTTAAGTCTTCTGCTACTCATGCAGATAGTTCAGTCCCAGCTGAGCAGTATCTGGAAGTGAGGATATTCTACTGAGTCTTCTGGTCTTGAAAACTTAGACCCTTATCTATCCTATGGTCTGATGTGCCTGGTGTCTTCCTTCTTCCCTCAGAAATCTTTTCTTCGTAAGGCCCAGCCCTCGGCTCTGAGTGCTGCATTCACCCATGGAATCCACCAGGTAACTCTCTTGATCCTCAGAGCCTCCCTGTTGATGACATGGGAACAAAAATCTGAAGTTTATGGATCTCTAGGAGTTTCCGGAGTGAATAAGTGACATTTATCAGTCCAGCTGTCTCAGATTTTGTTTTGTGGAAGGAAACGTTGACACTGACAGGTCAGGCAAAATCCATTCAAATGCAACATATTTCATATATATACATGATCAAAAAGGAAACGTTAACCCATAATTTGTCTCATTGTATATTTATATTTATCCAAAATGATGACTTAAGTTTGTTTCCTTCAAAAGGTCCACATAACACAGCAAGAGGCTAATTTAAGTGGTCAATTTGAAGAGAAACCTAAGGGGTGCTTTTCTTCTCCCATGCTGAGCATTTCTGCCGCCAAATTGCAACACATAGCCTATTCTTTCTACGTCTTTGGAAGAAAGTCATATGCCCATCTTAGTGCTCAATCCCTGAAGAACATATTCTCTCTCTCTCTCTCTCTCTCTCTCTCTCACTCTCTTTGATAGTGTCTTCTGGTAATCACATAGGAACCATGGCTGGCCCAAGAAAGGAGACAGATTATCCACAAGGGAAATGCATTTCCACTTTTGGAAACATTATCCGAGGTGAAATGTTAGATCCCAATAGGGGAAATTTGGAGTTAATTTTCCTCAACTCTTTCCACACCTAGGTATGGGATGTGACAGTCCTAGGGCCTGACTGCTATAGCAAGGAGCACTGTTCTAGAACTTCAGACTTTGAAGACAATGGGAGGATTAACTCTGAAACTGCCTGTAATCAAAAGAGTTTGGGACTGAGGGAAGGAGAAACAGTGAAATATCAGTGTGTGAAATAACCATTGGTTGCTAAAAGTACTTGAATGCTGAGCAAGGACTGGGCCTGATGTCTTGTACATGGCATGTGCCCCTCACAGGAGGCTCCAGAGCAAGTACTAAAGCCAGATTTGATACCAAACTCAGAGTATAAATTTACAGTCCCTTCCAGGCAGTGGAGATGTGAGAGAAAGTGTGGGGTCTTGGAAGCAAGGTGGCAAAACTTCAGTGCTCCTTTTCTCATATGCTTTCTATGTACCTATATAGTCTTCAAGTATCTGTTCCCTCACACAGCACACAAAGACGATGATGGTGCCTTTTTATTCTTTATGCCTGATCAAGTGCCATGAGAGAAATCTAAAGCTTGCTCAGAAATGAGGTATAATGTTGATGAAGTTATTACTGACTCATAACAGAGATTCTGAAGTATGGTTTTTGTTCTTTTACAACCCTGTGAACATGTTTTTCAGTTGTGATGACATTTCTCCCCAGGCTTATTGAGGTACCATTTAGTGTACAACAAACTCCTGAGGCCCAAGCAGAACAAGGCTTCCCTCAAGAGAAGGCACAGGGTCCAAGTGGATGCTCATTACTAACAATCTTTGTCTTGACCTCTGGGCATTACCTGTAGGACTGTCCTTTGGAGAAGTACAGTCATCATGAGTTAAAAATTTGCCATGCTTGCATTTTAGGAGCTTTCACAGTGATGACCCCTTTCCAATGCTTAAGTGGTTCTTTAGATAAATAAAAAAACAGAAGGAAAATAAATAGAAAAAGAGATAAATAGGTAGAAAATGAAAACTTCCAGTCTCTTTCTATGAAGCCAGCATTACCCTGGTCCTCATACCAGGCAAGGATCCCATCAAAAAGAAGAATTTCAGACCAATATCCCTGATGAATATGGACACCAAGATCTCAACAGGATCCTAGCTAATAGGATCCAACAGTACATTAAAAAGATTATCCTCTATGACCCGGTAGGAGTGATCTCTGGGAGGCAAGAGTGGTTCAATATTCACAAGTCAATCAATGTGATAGAACAAAACAATAAGAGAAGAGAGAACCACACGGTCCTCTCAATTGATGCAGAAAAAAGCATTTATAAAAATACAGCATCCTTTCCTGATTAAAATGCTTCAAAGTAAATGGATAGAGGGAACATTCCTCAACTTCATCAATCTATCAATGAAAAGTCCACAGTGAATATGATTCTCAATGGGAAAACTTAACAGCCTTCTCTTTGAAATCAGGAACATGAGAAGGATGCCTAGTTTTGGCACTGTTCTTCAACATATTACTAGAAGTCCTAGAAACAGCAATCAGACAACAAAAAGAAAAAATAATGTACTCAATTTGGGAAAGAAGAAGTCAAACTCTCTCTCTTCGCAGATGACATGATACTTTATATGGAAAACTCAAAATACTTCACCCCCAAACTTCTAGAACTCATATAAAAATTCAGTAATGTGGCAGGATACAGAATCATACATAATACATAATGCTTTCTTATACACTAACCATGGAAATATAGAAAGGGAAATTAGAGAATTGATTCCATTTACTATAGCACCAAGAATCACAAAATACCTTGGAAAAAAACTAACAAAAGAGGCACAGGGTCTGTATTTAAGGACCTAAAGAACACTCATGAAAGAAATTGAAAAAGACACAAAAAGATGTAAAAGCATCCCATGCTCATGGATCGGAAGAATAAACATTGTTAAAATGTCTTTACTGCACAGAGTAATGTATATTTCAATTCCATCCCAGTCAAAATTCCACCAGCATCTTCAAAGTGCTGGAACAAACAATCCTAAAATTTGCATGAATGGAAATGAACCAGAAAAGACCCCAAATTGCTAAGGAAATTTTCAAAAAGAAAAACAAAACTGGGGGCATTACGTTGCCCAATTTCAAGTTTTGTTACAAAGCTGTGATCACCAGGACAGCATGGTACTGGCCCAAAAACAGACACATAGACAAGTGGAAGAGAGGAGAGAGCCCATATATGGACCCCAAACTTTATGGTCAAATAATTCTCAACAAAGCTGGAAAAATATACAGTGGAAAAAAAGACAGTCTCTTCAATAAATGGTGCTCGGAAAATTGGACAGCTATATATAAAAGAATGAAGCTTGACCATCTTCTTACACCATACACAAATAAAAACTCGAAATGGATAAAAGACCTCAATGTGAGGCAGGAATCCATCAGAATCCTAGAGGAGAACATAGGCAGTGATCAGTTCGACATTGGCCACAGCAACTTCTTTCAAGATATGTCACCAAGGGCAAAGGAAACAAAAGCGAAAATGATCTTTTGGGACTTCATCAAGATCAAAAGCTTGTGCAAAGCAAACAGTCAACAAAACAAAGAGGCAACCACGGAATTTATAAAGATATTTGCAAATGACAGTACAGACAAAAGGCTGATATCCAGGATCTATAAAGAACTTCTCAAACTCAACACACAAAAAACAGATAACCATGTCAAAAAATGGGCAGAAGACATGAATAGACACTTCTCCAATGAAGACATACAAATGACTATCAGACACATGAAAAATTGTTTATCATCACTAGCCATCAGGGAGATTCAAATCAAAACCACACTGAGATAACACCACACACCAGTTAGAATGGCCAAAATTAACAAGACAGGAAACAACGTCTGTTGGAGAGGATGTGGAGACAGGGGAATCCTTTTACAGAGTTGGTGGTAATGCAAGTTGTTGCAGCCACCTTGGAAAACAGTGTGGAGATGTCTTAAGAAATTAAAAACAGAGCTTCCCTATGGCCCTGCAATTGTACTACTGGGTATTTACCCCAAAGATACAGATGTAGTGAACAGAAAGGCCATCTGTACACCAATGTTCATAGCAGCATGGCTACAGTCACCAAAATGTGGAAAGGGTGAAAAAGGCCTTCAACAGACAATAGATAAAGAAGATATGGTCCATATACACAGTGGAATATTTTGCAGCCATGTTAAGGGATGAATACCTAACTTTCCTATCAGTATAGAGGACTGGAGGAGATTATGCTGAGGGAAATAAGTCAATCATAGAGAGTCAATTATTATATGGTTTCACTTACTCCTGGTGCATAGGAAATTACATGGAGGACATTAGTAGAAGGAAAGGAAAAGTGAATTGGGGGAAATTGTAAGAGGAGATGAAGCATGAGTGACTGTGGCTCTGAGAAAAAAAGCTGAGGGTTTTCGAGGCACAGGGATGGGGAATAGGTAAGCCTGATGGTGGGTATTAAGGAGGGCATGTATTGCATGGAGCACTGAGTGTGGTGCATAAATAATTATATTTGGAACTCAGAAAAAAATTAAATTAAATTTAAAAAATAATCATTTATTTACTTATAAGAATCTTAATAAAATATGAAGAGTGAAAAAATACATTTTATTTAAAATGTAATAATGATGCTCTTTTACATCTTTATGAGATTTAAAGCAAAGCATCCATGACCTACATTCTCCTATTGATAAAAATTACCTCATTTATCACCTTTATAAAAATAAACTTCCTAGATTTCAACTATACTGAAAGTTACTTCAGATTTCATTCAGCAGAAAAGGGGTGTATTTACAAGGACAGTAGTAGAATATTTCTGAGAAGACTTTCCATTATAGCTTTTTTTCTAGTTGCCCTTTTACCACAGAGGATCTAGGAGACAAGACACTGAGAACCCAGAGTGATTTGAATTGGTTCTCAGATGTTAGTCAAAATGAAATATCAAATATCCTCTTTCAGAGCATAGGGAGGTCACTCACTTCATAAAACATAGCTGAATAATATAACTTTAAAATATTTTTAGGGGCATCTGAGTGGCTCAGTCATTAAGTGTCTGCCTTTGGCTCAGGTAATGATCCCAAGGTCCTGGGATCAAGCCCCACATCAGGCTCCCTGCTCAGTGGGAAGCCTGCTTCTCCCTCTCCCACTCCTGCTCATATTGGCTCTATGGAAATCTCTCTCTGTCAAATAAAATATTTATATATCTACATCTATATCTATATCTATATCTATATCTATATCTATATCTATATCTATATCTATATCTATATCTATATCTATATGTAGGTCGATATAGACATAGATGAATATATTTTTTTTTTAATTTTGTAACTTGACACTGTTCCAAAAAATTTTCAGGGACAAGTCATATTTAAAACAATGTCAAATAAAGCTTCCTTATGACCCTGCAATTGCACTACTGGGTATTTACTCCAAAGATATAGATGTAGTGAAAAGAAGGACCACACGTATCCCAATGTTCATAGCAGCAATGGCCACAGTCGCCAAACTGTGGAAAGAGCCAAGATGCCCTTCGATGGACGAATGGAAAAGGGAGATATTGTCCATATACACTACAGAGTATTATGCCTCCATCAGAAAGGATGAATATCCAACTTTTGTATCAACATGAATGGGACTGGAAGAGATTATACTAAGTCAAATAAGTCAAGCAGAGAGTCAATTATAATATGGTTTCATTTATTTGTGGAGCATAAGGAATAACACAGAGGACATGGGGAGATGGGGAGAAGGGATTTGGGGGAAAATGGAGGGAGAGACAAACCATGAGAGACTGTGGACTCTGAAAGCTATCTGAGGGTTTTGGAGGGGCAGGGGTGCAGCGTTAGGTGATAGAGGTGGTGGGTATTATGGAGGGCACACATTGCATGGAGGACGGGTGTGGTGCATATGCAATGAATTCTGGAACACTGAAAAGTAATTTTAAAAAATTTTTAAAGGAGATAGGAGACTCTATATGAGGACTGTGCCTGGGTAAAACCAGAGCAGGTGTCCCCATGGGTGAGCAGGGGTTCCAGGCACACTGAGATATCTGTAATGGGTTAGGTTGGGGCCCTTTCATTCAGGAAGCATTCATGAAGTCCCACACATCACAGGAGATCCTCTAGAAGCTGACTATGAACCCTGCACAGAGCAGAAACCACCCCAGGGCTCCAGACTAGTTATGGGGACAAACAGTGACACTGGGCCTGAAAAGAGGTAGCATCCACAGGAGATTTTATGCGATGAGCCCTGAATTCCACTAGATGTGGGTGTATTTTCTCCAGCTATTATGAGGTTGGCAGAGCCCAGGAGCTGCAGGATATGGGAGTGAGCTTTGGCTGATGCATGAGGTACTTCTGTCACCACCAGGGATTCTTGGACCCTCATCCACACGTCTGTAATTCCTCCTTAAGGGTGAAGGTCTGAGAGTCCCTTCTGGAGAAAGGAAGGGGCCTGGAGGAACTGTGGATGTGGGCATCTTTGCAAAGCAGAGGGGTTAGAGTACAGTTTTAGCCCCTAAGGGAGTCATTCCCCACCCAGCCCCCCCACCCAGTCCTGACTCAGCACCAATCCAGAGACCAAGAACAGAGGGTGTAGGAAACATCACATGTAGCAATCTGTTGGAACCCGTACACTGGGTGCCCAGAGGGTGCTCAGAAGACCCAGTGAGAGCTCAGGGACCAGACATTCCCCCACCATGTGGGAGAATAGTGTCAGTGGAAGGAGACCCACTCGTCGAAACTAGTGAAAGAGTCAGGACAGAGGCAGAGGAGGTAACTTTTGAGGTACTGGGAGGGTCCTGGAAAGGCCTAGCTAGAGAAAGAGACCCTTAGTTCCCTCCTTTGTTGGATCTTCACAGCACAGTGGCATGTGCAGCGAGGGTAATTAAGAGGCCAGACACCACCCCTCCCTGGGAACATGCAGTTGAATTCTGTGGCAAGTGGACAAGTAGACAGACTGAGGAGTGTGTCCAGTTCCATTAATAAGGACAGAAATGCTCACATGATTGATCAGGACTCACACTCATAGCACCTTTTTGCACCCTGTCATCTATGATGAGACCTGTCTCAGGCAGGACTGCCAGATCACAGGTGGACATAGACTAGGACTGGTCTCTGACAGGAGCTGGAAGCCCATGGACCCAGGTTCCCACTGGGGATCCCTGGTATATTGGTTTGGGAGGGAGCTCTATCTTCTGACTCCTCTTCCTAACCATCTCTTCCCAGGGCCATCTCTTCCAACTTGAACACATGGCTAGAACAATAGCCCAAGGATTTTGTCCAGCCCCCAGAATTTCCCAGCCTGAATATGCTGCTGGCACATTCAGCATGGGGCTCAATATGACAGGCTTAGATTTGGAGCACCATACCGAGGTTCTGCTCTCCCAGCTGCAATAGCTAGAGCCCACGGCGACAGAGTCTGTGAGTGAGAAGGGCTGGGTTGACTGATATGGTCCTGTGGAGGGGGCTGAGTGGGCCACACTGACAAAGCCTAGAGTACACTTGAGCTGAGAGGTGTGAGTAGTCTCAGATTCCTGTCCCCATGGTCTTTAGTCAGGGAGACCTCCCAGGTATTGCTTCCTGGACACAGAAGACATTGAGTGCTGGGAAAAGTTTCCTTTTTTAGAAGGGATGTGGGAAGTCAATCATGCTGATGATACTTTCTTTCAAGGAGCTACAGCACTGGGCCCAGAGAAAGATCCTCACCACAGGAACTCGCCCCAGCTCCCACTGTGGCGCCCGCTGTATCTTCGGACACAAAGCTGGCCCACCCCATCCCTGGTGCTGGAGCTCACCCCTCAGCAAGAGCAGTGACACCACCTCCCCTGTTGGGGTCAGTGCAGGTGGTAGTCAAGGCTCTAATTCACTCTGCTGAGATAGAAGAACTATCAGCCTCTTTACCTGACCCAAAGGTCTAGCACCATTCTGCCCCTGCTCCTTTTTGGTACCCAAGGGGCTCAAGTCAGCACTTGTCTAAGTGGAATAACCAGACTCAGCCTCCAAGCAGCAGCTCATGCTGGCTGGAACCCCAAGGATGGGGTTCCTTGCCCTCTTTGTAATTTTTGTGTTTTGTATACACTTGTAAAACAGCTGAAAATATTTTGTTCATTAAATAAATATTATTAGAGTTTACCTAAAAGTTTACTCTGTTCCTTTTCAATAGTATATTGAGGTGCTTTTAAGTACTTTAAAAGTGTTGCACAACTAATTACTTGTAGAACATTTCCATCACAGAGAAACTTGGGCTACTTTTCACTCACTGCTCAGTACCACACCCCAGTCCCTGCAACCTCTGTGCTTCTCTCTGTGTCTGGTACTATACCTCATCTGGGATTTTCATGTGACTTGAATCCTACAATATGGCCTTCTCTGTCTGGCTACAGAATATAAGAAAGATACATATTTTTTTTCATTGTTTTATAAAAGTAACATTTTATTACAAACGAATGTTCCTGTAAGAACTATCATCATGGGAAGCCCCAAAATAAGCGACTCTCATTATCTGGGGTAGTGTTCCCTTTCATAACAATATCTTAAATGGTGGAAACAGGGGGGAATTCGGGTGCATTAGACACCATTAAATTCTTTCATTATCCTGCATAGGCCATGTTTCAATTATTATAGAGGTCAATTTATAAAAAAATATTAAAATCACATCTTAAATCTTCCCAATTATTTCTAACAAGTCAGGTAATAGAGTAAATAGTTATTTAGTTTTAAGCCAGAAGGTGTTTATGTAGTAAAATAATGACTTAAATATTCTAAAAGAAGACAAGTTCCTTCTCCAAGAAATGATTGCCTGTAATGGATTTTGTCCCAATTCCAATGATTTTCCCTATGGTTTGTGTGTGAGTGAGTGAGTGTGTGTGTGTGTGTGTGTGTGTGTGTGTGTGTATGTGTGATGCTGTGGGGGGAAGGTAATGAGAATTTTCGGGCTGGGCTCTTCTTCTACCTGATGTCCCCACAGTGGACAAACACTGTCGCTGCTGTCCTCTTGTGCATTCTCAGTGACAGCACCCAAAGGTCCATAGTTGAACAACTGAGCCATTTATTTGACTCTCATAATTCAAATGATAAGTACGTCTGTGCCACAAATCTGTTTCTTTCTGTCTGATTCCTACAAGTTTCACCACTTGAACACTTTAATTCAGGGACATTCCCATTAGACTGATGGGATCAGAAGTGCTTGACAATGAAGGGAGTGACAAGGACCATGGTGGAATGACTCTGGGCTCCCGAAAGACCACGTGAAGGAGCTCAGTCTCCAATCTTAAGATCCACTCAGCACTGTCATGTGAGGAAATCTATGGCAAAATGCCACGTTAATTAGGAGTGTTATTTGTAATTCAGCATAAGGGAATATAACTAGAATGTGCAAACATCGTTATCAGGCTAGAACCTAGAGAAAATGACCAAAGAAGCACCTGGCTTCCTCAGTCAGTAGGACACGAGGTACTTGATCTCAGGGTCATGAGTCTGAGCTTCACATGGAACACAGAGCTGATGTAGAAAGCAAAAGAAAACAACAGGATTTACACATGACCCAAATCAACTGGGCTTGGACAATAGAGCTGGTCAGTGGTAGGCTGTATCCTCTCTTGTGTTCATTCAGCCACTGGGCCCTGAGCACTCAGGTGGTGCCAGTCCTTATCAGGCAAATAGTTCCTCCCTTTAGGAGCTCAGGGTTTAGAGAGGCAGATGCACAAACATGAACTTAAAAGGTGAATGAAAGGAGCATTTGTCCATGAGACAAGTGTAAGTGACTAACATGGGTCCTGAACTCCACCAGTGGAGAGATCTGACAGGCTATGCTGAGATGACATTGACAATTCCTGTGGCAGGAAAAGAAGAAGGCAGCCCTGCTGAAATCTGAGTGTATTTATCCTGGCAGAGGGTACCGTGGTTCAGAGAATCAGAAGCAGAATATGATGTTCCTGGAGTGGGGGTTAGAAAGGAGGTCAGGGTGCTAGGAAGGAGGATGCTGAAGGGGGGAGCAGAGGAAATGGAGGAAGGCCATGGCCTGGGGCAGGTGGACAGTACCAGTAACCTGCTCCTAGTGCTGTATGACCACATTATCCCACACTCAGTGGCTTAACCAACGAACACTATCTTACATTCTCTGAGGAGTCTTTAAGTACAGGAATCCAGGAGTGCTTACCTAGGGGTTCCTTCCAGAGCCCCACAGTACTTTGGGACTGTTGATAACATTAATTCATGACCTGCTTCACTAATAATCTGAGTTCCCATAGGAATGTTGGCAGGATTCAGTCCATCTCAAAAGGCCTGAGTTCTTCTGACTGTTGTTGGTCTGCCTTGCTAGGACCTGGGCCCATGTGTGTGCAATAAGGTTCAGCATAGGGGCTTGTACTCCAGGGTGAAGATATGAGAAACGGGTCAGAGGCCACACGGGGATGGGCAATGAGCTTTTAGAGCTAAATCTCAGATGGGGCTTTTGGCTCATGTGGCCATATTATGTGGAATGGTAGGAATCATTCAGTCCAAACCACACTCCAAGGGACAGGGTTACACAAAGATGATTAAACAGGATATGAGATTTCAGGGAAGTACTTGGAGGTGAAGGTGAAGACCGCTGCATGTTTAGTGACTTGCCCAGAATCACAGACTGTTAAGAAGGCTGAACCAGGCATGAACCCAGCTCTTTGTGAGTCTCCTCAACGTTGGGCCCTGGATGCACCCAGGACTCACTGCAGGGCTCTGGAAAAAGTTGTGTTGAAGACAGGACCTACAGACATGGAGATGGTTTCAGGGTAAGAGAGAGCATTGATATCATAGTCAGGAGACATTCCAGAATTCTTGTCTGAGGGGGAGCCCAGGTCATGGCAACCCACTGTGTGGACCCTATCCACATCACACCCGTTAGGAAGGATTTAATGGGTCTCAGCAAAGGATATGAAATATTTAATGGTAAAGGTGGATTCTGACCATCAAGCACGAAAGCTCTAATCCCTTCTTTAGGCTTTGCTTTGAAAATTAGAAAGCCTAAGGTCTTGGGAAAGTATGGGCCACCCCTCTTTAGATGGGGCTGGCACATTCTCGGACGCCAGAATATGAGCACTGATGAACAGATGTGTGCCCAAAGGAGCGACTCTGCATGCTCTCTCTCTCTCTCACTCTCGCTCTCTCTCCCCCTCTCTCTCTCACACACACATACATACACACTTACACAAACCATTAGGGACTGTAAGGTGGGATCTGATGAGTAGCAGACTCAGAGAAATTGAGAAGAGGAGGAAAACGCGCTTGAAGGTATTTCCTACATGTGACACCATTCCTCCAATATCACAGATATTATTCCACACATGCCTGTGGACATGTGGAGGAATTCCATGCTATAATCATCTGTACTGCACATACAAGATGCAGACCACCCTGGACAGGCATAATGGCTTATCCAGGTTCACAAACAGGTAAGAGTATATATTTGTGCCTGAAGCCAGGTGGGGCCCTGGCTGCACTCAGCCCATCCTTGGGGGCCTGTTGAGATGTGTGTGTTGGTGTCACTGTTTAGAGATGTGGCCTTGCATGCAGAAAGAAGATGGGCAGACAACATCCCTGAACACTGTTTGTGTAGGTTATAATCTAGGGTGGAATTGGGTAGGTAATCTGAGGCAGTTTAGTCACTTCCTTGACTGCAGATCCCAATAGAATTTGAAACACTGTAACCAGGCTCCCACATTCTAGTGTAGTCCACTACCAGAGTTACTTGGCTGGAGACATCTGATACAGAAAGATGTACTCTTGCTGTCTGCCAACACTATAGGGGTTCTGGCTTCCAGAATTCCCAGGGGAATGTCTTTTTCACAAACTGCAATCATTGCGGCCAACCTCACCCCTAATGCCTCAGGGCATATGGTAGGAGGTTTCATTGGGCCTGAAAAGCTAACCTCATGTTAAGATAAGGTCCTAGGGGCATGGCAGGTCAATCTGCTGCCTTTGTACCAGCTATGTGGGTGGCTGTCTGGAGGTAGGACTCAGGTTGAGGGACAGAATTGTATTAATATTCAGTGCTGGCTTTTGTAAATGGGAGTGGCTTGGGGTCTCTTGAAGCTGTCTCATAATCTGGGGGTTTCATGCAGCTGCATAGGGCATGTTTTCCTTCTGGAGGGCAGGCAGAGTCCTGTGGTGTGACTCCAGTGTTCCCTATCTGGACGGTTTGTGGACCAGGACTCTGAGGACAGAAGTATGAAATCCCAAACTAAGGCTAGGGTAAGGGCCTAGGCCATGACAGACCCAATCTACAGACGCTGAGGCAAGCTCCCTGGGATCTGAGTGTAAGGCAAGTAGGAGTGGGCCACTCAAGCTGGAGCATGTGTCCATGAGAACCATCAATTTTGGGGGTAGCCACATGGGTTCATGGAGTTTTCAAAGACTCTGGGTTTTTTGCACAGTTCCAAATAATTTGGTTTATTCTGGGGTATAGGTGGTGTCCTGTTTAATGGCTCAGGGGTCCCCCATATGGAGGGTAATGAGAGCAGGGACCGGGTATGGATTCCTGAAAACCAAACCTGGGGTTTGGGTTAGGGACTAGGGTCATGTCAGGTCTGATCTGCTGACTCTGGGGCCAGATACATGGATGGCTGGTTGGAGGCCACTGCTCGGGCTGAGGGACAGAATGTGTATTAGCATCCTGACCCAGGTTCCAAAATTGGGGTTGTCCTCTTTGGCTGTGCAGCATTATCATAATCTGGGGTGTTTGCAGCTTCCCAGAGCACCGTTTCTGCTGATGGGCAGGCAGAGTACTGTGCTGTCGTTCCAGAGGTCTCTATCTGGAGGGCTCATGGGCCAGGACTCTTGGGACAGAAGTCTAAAAACCCAAGCTAGTGTTAGGATTAGGGCCTAGGGCATGGCCAGGCAGATCTACATATGCTGAGGCAAGCTCCCTGGGATGTAAATTTAGGGTGCGTGCCAGGTGTTGGTTCAGGCTGAACTTTGTGTCCATGCATTCTGCCAAATATGGGAGAAGCCTCATGTGGCCATGGAGGTTACTACCACCCTGCTCATTTTGTGCAACTCCAATTAGCAAGATTTATTTTATGAGACAGGAAGAGTCCAGTTTTATGGCTCAGGTATCCACCATAAGGATGGATTCATGAACTATTTTCTGGGTTTGGATAACTGACAACCCAACCTAGGGTTAGGATTAGGGCCTAGGGGCATGGCAGCTCCCATCTGCTGGCTCTGGGGCCAGCTGTCCCAGTTGCTGATTGGAGAATGGGACTCAGGTTGTCAGACTGCAAATTAGTGTCCACAGTGTGGTACAAAATTGGGGTGGCATCAGGGCCCATGCACGTTTCTGTGATCATGGGGTTTTGTGCAGCTCCATAGGGCACAGTTTTCTTTTGGGGGGCAGGCTGCAGCATATTTTGTGGTTCCTGAGTTCTCTATCTGGAGTACTTGTGGGCCAGGACTCTTGGGATAGAAGTCTGAAAATCCAAGATAGGATTAGGGTAAAGGATTTGAGCCAAGGTTCTGGATAAGAATTCCTGAAAACCCAATCTAAGGTTGGGATTAGCGCCTAGGGCATGGCATGCCTGATCAGCTGTTTCTCGGGGGAGCTACATTGGGGCCTGAGTTGTAAATGCAGCTCAGGCTGAGCTTCACAAATTGGCTTGTGTCCAGTGAGTCCTCCGAAATTCTGGGTGGCCTGGGCCATGCAGAAGTCTCTCACCCTGAGAATTTTACAGAGCTCCAAACCACAGGAATTCCTTTAGGAGGGCAGGAGAAGTCCTGTTTTCTGCTTCAGGGATCTCCCATATGGAGGGATTTAAAGTAGACCACTGGGAACAGATATCTGAAAACACAGCTAGGGTTAGAATTAGGGACTGGGGCAGGGTAGGTCTGATCTGCTGGCTCTTGGGATAACTACGTGGGTGGCAGAGTGGAGGTCCTGTCTCAGGATGAGTGACGGAATGTGCATTAGCGTCCAGGGAGGGCTTCTTAAATGGGGGTGGCTTCAGAGGCCATACATGTTTCTCCTAATCTGGGGGGCTTTGTACAGTGCCATAAGGCACAGCTTCCTTCTGGAGGGCAGGGATAGTCCTGTGGTATGGCTCCTGAGTCCCAAGTCTGGAAGGTTTGTGAGCCAAGACTCTGGGGAAAGAAGTCTGAACACCCAAGCTAGGGATTAGGAAACCTCCTAGGGCATGGCAGGACCAATCTGCTGATGCTGAGTTGAGCTCCTCAGGATCTGAGCTTAGGGCAAATATGAGTTATTCGCTCAAACTAAAATTTGTGACCACTAGGGCTACCATAAGTTGAGATGGCCTCCTGTGGACATGGAGGTTTCTCCTGCATTGGGGGTCTGCGCAATGCTGAAGAGCAAGGTTTCATTCTGGGAGACTGGTGGAGTCTTCTTGTATGGCTCTAGGGTACCCCATTTGGAGGGATTCATGAGCAGGGCTCTGGGGATGGATGACTAAAAATGCAACATAGGGTTAGAGATAGGGTATAGGGGCATATCCAGTCAATCTGCCAACTCTGGCTTCCGGACAAGGACTTTGAGGACATAAGTCTGAAAACCCAATCTAGGTCTAGGGTTTGGGCCTATGGCATGACAGGCCCAGTGTACAGACACTGAGGCGAGTCCCCAAGAATCAAAGTTAAGGCGAGGGTCAGGAGGTCGCTAAGGCTGGAGTTTGTGTCCATGCCATCCACCGAATGTGGGGTGGCCTCATGCGGACTTAGAGGTTTCTCCCGCTCTGGGATTGGTGTGCTGTTCCAAACAGTTCGGCCTATTCTGGGGATAGGTGTTGTCCAGTTTTATTGTTCAGGGGTCCCCACATGGAGGAATTTGAGAGCAGAGTTCCACGTATGGATGCCTGAAATCCCAAGCTACAATAAGGGTTAGGTCCTAGGGGCATGTCAGTCCTTATATACTGGCTCTGGGGTGAGCTACCCATTGGACATTTTTGAAAGTGGGGCTCAGGCTAAGGGTCACAATGGGTGTTTGTGCCCAGGACAGTCTACAAAAGTGGGCGTGGCCTCAGGGCCAATGCAGGTTTCTTCCAAATCTGAGGGTTTTACATAGCTACAAAAAGCACAGTTTCCTTCTGGGGGACAGGAGGAGTTCTTTTTGTCACTCAGGGGTCCCCCGTATGGAGGGATTCAAGAGGAGGGTGCTGGTTGTCGATGCCTGAAAACCCATCCTAGGGTTAGGAATAGGGCCTAGAAGCATGACAGGTCTGGTATGCTGGCTCTGGGGCCATCTGTCCCGGTGGCTGATTAGTGTACGGGACACAGATTGTGTCAGAATTCATAAGGATGTCCCTGGTAGTGTACAAAACTGGTGTGGCATCACGGGCCGTGCATGTTTCCCCTGATCTAGGGGTTTTGTGCAACTCCATAAGCCATGGTTTCCTTCTGGAGAGCATGGAGAGCTCTGTCGTGTGGCCCTGGGGTCCCCAATCTGGAGTCCTTGCACTCCAGGACATAAGGAATGAAATTCTAAAATCAAAGCTTGGTGTGTGGTTAGGGTCTAGGCATGAATCCACGATCTGCAGATTCTGAGGCAAGCTCCCCAGACTCTGAAGTTAGAGCAAATGTCAGGCATTCTCTCAGACCAGACTAGAGCTTGGGTCCACTAGGGCTGTCAAATGTGTGGGTGACCTCCTGCGGCCATGGAGTTTTCTCCTGCTCTGGGGGTTTTGAACAGTGTCAAAGAGCATGGTTTCATTCTCAGAGAGAGGTGGAGTCCTGTTGTATGGCTAGGGGATCCCCATATGGAAGGATTTGAGAGGAGGGCTCTCAAATGGGTATGGATGCCTAAAAACCCAACCTAGGGTTAGCATTAGGCACTAGGGGCATGGCAGGCCAATATGCCACTCGGGGCCAGCTACATGGGTTACTGACTGGAGGTCAGGGCTAAGGCTGAGGGACAGAATGTGTTTTAGGATCCAGGGTCGGGTTCCATCAAAGGTTGTGGTCTTTTAGACATGGAGGTTTCTCTAAGTCTGGGGCTTTTGTGCAGTTCCATTGAGCATGGCATCCTTCTGGAGGTAGGCAGAGTCCCATGGTATGGCTCTGGAATTCTCTATCTGGAGGGCTTGTGAGCCAGGATTCTAGGGATGGAAATCTGAAGAGCCATACTAGGGTTATGGATAGGGCCTAGGGCATGGCAGGCCCCAACTACAGACACTGAGGCGAACTCCCATGGATTACAGGTTAAGACAAATATCAGGAGGTCACTCAGGCTGGAGTTTGTGTCCATGCGATCCACAAAATGGAGGTGTGGCCTCATGGGACCATGGAGTTTTGTCCTGCTCTGCGCTTTTTGCGCTGTTACAAAGAGTTTCCTCTATTCTGGGGGATGGGTTGTGTCCTGTTTTATACCCCAGGGGTCCCTCATATGGAGGGATTTGAGAGCAGGGTTGTGGGTATGGAGGCCTGAAAACCCAACCTACGATAAGGATTAGGTCCTAGTGGCATGGCAGTCCTCATATCCTGGCTCTGGGGTGAGCTACACATGGGGCTGTGTTGAAAATGGGACTCAGGTGCAGGATAACAATGGGTATTTGTGTCCAGGGTGGCCTGGAAAGTGGGCGTGTCCTCAGGACCTATACAGTTTTCTTCCAACTCTGATGGTTTTACATAGCTCAAAAAGGCAAAGTTTACTTTTGGGGGGCAGTAGAAGTTCTGTTTTGTGGCTAGGGGTCCCCCGTATGGAGGGATTCGAGTAGAGGGCTCTGGTTATGGATGCCTGAAATGCCAACCTAGAGTTAGGATTAGGGCCTATGGGCATGGCAGGTCTGAGCTACTGGCTCGGGGGCCAGCTATCCCTGTGGCTTATTGGAGGACGGGACTCAGGTTGTGTCAGACTGCATATATTATCTAGGGTGGAGTATGAAAGTGGGGTGGCATCACGGGCCGTGCATGTTTCCCCTGATCTAGGGGTTTTACGCAGCTCCATAACACACAGTTTCCTTCTGGAGGGCATGGAGAGTCCTGTGGGGTGGCTCCAGAGTCCCAAGGCGGGAGGGATTGCATTCCAGGACTCAAGGAATGGGACTCTGAAAACCAAAGTTCAGTGTATGGTTAGGGTGTAGGGCATGGATCACCGATCTGCAGATTCTAAGGCAGCTCCCCAGATTCTGAAGTTAGGGTGAGTCCCAGGCATTCAGTCAAACCTTACAAGATTTTGCATCCTCCTGGGCTGCCAAATATGTGGATGACCTCCTGGATTTGGAATTTTCTCCTGCTGGGATTTTTATTTTATTTTATTTTATTTTATTTTATTTTATTTTATTTTTAAATCTATAAACATATATTTTTATCCCCAGGGGTACAGGTCTGTGAATCGCCAGGTTTACACACTTCACAGCACTCACCATAGCACATACCCTCCCCAATATCCATAACCCCACCCCCCTCTCAACCCCCTCCCCCCATCAACCCTCAGTTTGTTTTGTGAGATTAAGAGTCACTTATGGTTTGTCTCCCTCCCAATCCCATCTTGTCCTGCTGGGATTTTTGCACAGCTACCAAAAGTATGGTTTCACTGTGGAGGAGACATGGAGTCCTGTTGCATGGCTCTTGGGTCCCCAAGAAGCCATGGAAGTATTTGAGAGCAGGGCTCTGGGTGTGGATGCCTGAAAACCCAATGTAGGGTTAGCATTATGGACTAGGGGCATGGAAGGTCTGATGTGTTGACTCTGGGGCCAGGTATGTGGGTGGCTGATTGGATGTTGGGGTTCAGGCTGAGGAACAAAATGTGTATTAGTGTCCTGGGTTAGGTTCTGTAAATCAGGAAGGCCTTGTTGGCCATGCAGGTTTCTCCTAAAGTGGGGGTTTTGTACACCTCCAAATAGTATGGTTTCATCCTGGTTGGAGAGGGGGAGACCTGTTGTATGAATTAGGGGTGCCTATATGGAGGTATTTGAGAGCACGATTTTGGGAATGGATTCCTAAAAACCCAGCCAAGGTTTAGTACTAGGGACTAGGGGCTTGGGGGGTCTGATCTGCCGATACTGCGGCCATCTACGTGGGTGGCTGACTGGAGGTCGGTCTGAGGGACAGAATGTGTATTAGTGTCCAAAAATCGTAGAAGCCTCATTTGATGTGCAGGTTTCTCCTAATCTGGGGTTTGTGTGCAGCTCCAGTGAGCACAGTTTCCTTCTGGAGAGTAGGCAGAGACCCAAAGTGTGGCTCCAGAGTACTCTATCTGGAGGGTCTGTGGGCCAGGCCTCTTGGGATCGAAGTCTTACAACCAAAGCTAGGGTTAGGGTTAGGTCATAGGACATTGCAGGACCAATCTACAGACGCTGATACGAGCTCCTGGGGATCTGAGGTGAAGGCGAGTGTCAGGAGGTCTCTCAGCCCTGAGCCTGAGCTTGTGTCCATGCCATCTGCCTAATGTGCGGGTGGCCTCATGGGGCTACGGTGTTTTGCCCCACTCTAGGTTTTTTGCTCAGTTCCAAATACTTAGGTCTATTCTGCAGGATAGGTGGTGTCCAGTTTTATGGCTTAGGGGTCCCCCATATAGAGGGATTTGAGAGTAGGGTTCCAGGTATGGATGCTTGAGAATCCATAACTACTATAAGGGTTAGGTCCTAATGGTATGTTAGTCCTTATATCCTGGCTCTGGGGTGAGAAACTCATAGTGCTGTGTTGAAAATGGGGCTCAGGCTAAGGATCACAATGCGTGTTTGCATCCAGGGCGGCCTGCACAAGTGGGCGTGGCCTCAAGGTCTACTCAGGTTTCTTCCAACTCTGGGGGTTTTACATAGCTCAAAAAGGCAAGGTTTCCTTCTGGGGGGGCAGGAGCAGTTCTGTTTTGTGGCTCATGTGTCCCCCGTGTGGAGTGATTCGAGTGGAGGGCTCCAGGTACAGATGCCTGAAATCCAAACCAAGGGTATGGATTAAGGCCTAAGGACATGGCAGATACGATCTGCTGGCTCTATGCCAGCTGTCCCAGTACCTAATTGGAACACAACTCAGGTTGTGTCAGACTGCATATTAGTGTCCAGGGTAGAGGACGAAAGTGGGGTGGCATCGGGGCTCTGCAGGTTACGTGCAGCTCCATAGGGCAAGGTTTCCTTCTGGAAGGCAGGGAGAGTCCTGCGATTGGCTCCGGATTCCATAATCTGGAGAGCTTGCATTCCAGATCTCAAGGGATGGGATTCTGAAAACCCAAATTTCCTTTATGCTTAGGGTGTAGGGCATGGATCCCTGATCTGCAGAAGCTGAGGCAAGCTCTCCAGATTCTGAAATTAGGCTGAATGTCAGGCATTTGCTAGAATTTGTGTCCACTAGGGCTGCCAAAAGAGTTTGTGGCCACCTGGGGCCATGGAGTTTTCTCCTGCTCTGGGGGATTTGTGCAGCCTCAAAACGTAAGATTTCATTCTAGGGGAGATGTGGAGTCCTGTTATATGGAACATATGTCCCCATATGGAGGGATTAGAGAGCAGGACTCTGGGTATGGTTGCCTGAAAACCCAACCTAGGGTTAGCATTAGGGACTAGGGGCATGGCAGGTCCAATCTGCTGCCTCTGGGGCCAGCTATGTGGGTGGCTGACTGGGGGTTGGGGCTCAGGCTGAGAACAGAATTATTAGGATCCAGGGTTGTGTTCCGTAAATGGGGGTGCCCTCATTTGTCACGCTGGTTTCTCCAAATCTGTGGGTTTTGTGCAGCTCCAATGAGCACAATTTCCTTCTGTAGTTTATGCAGAGTCGATGGTGTGGTTCTAGAGTCCTCTATCTGTAATGCTTGTGGGCCAGGGCTCTCAGGATGGAAGACTGAAAACCGAAACTAGGGTCAGGGTTAGGGCCTAGGTCATGGCAGGCCCAATCTACAGACGCTGGACGAGCTCCTGGGGATCTGAAGTTAAGGTGAGTGTCAGGAGGTCCCTCAGGCTGGAGTTTGTGTCCATGCAATACACTGAATGTAGGGGTGGCCTCAAGGGGCCATGGAGTTTGCTCCCGCTCTGGAGTTTTTGTGCTGTTCCAAATAATTTGGCCAATTCTGGTGGATAGGTGGTGTCCTGTTTTATGGCTCATGGGTCCCCCCTACGGAGTGATTTGAAAGCAGGTTTCTGTATATGGATGCCTGAAGAGCCAACCTATGTTTAGGGTTAGGTCCAAGTGGCATGGCGGACCTTATATCCTGGCTCTAAGAAGAGCTACCCATGGGGCTGTGTTGAAAATGGGGCTCAGGCTAAGGGTCACAATGGGTGCTTGTGTCCTGGCGGGATGTAAAATTGGGTGTGGCCTCAGGGGCAAGACAGCTTTCTTCCACCCCTGAGGGTTATACATAGCTGAAAAAGCAGGTATTCCTTCTGGGGGCAAGGGGAAGTCCTTTTCTGTTTCTCAGGGGTCCCTGTTTGGTGGGATTCTAGAGCAGGGCTCTGGATACGGATGTCTGATACCCCAACCAAGGGCTAGGATTAGACTCTAGGTCATGGCAGGTCTGATCTGCTGGCTCTGGGGCCATCTAACCCTGTTACTAATTGGAGGACAGGATTCAGATTGTGGCTTACTGTATTTTAGTGTCCAGGTTGGAGAACCAAAGTGGGGTGGCATCAGAGGCCATGCAAGTTTGCCCTAATCGAGGGGTTTTGTTCAGCTCCATAGGGAACAATTTCCCTATGGAGGGCAGGAAGAGTCCTGTTGGCTGGCTCTGGAGTCCCCAGTCTGGATTCATTGTACTCCTGGATTCAAGGGATGGCTTTCTGAAAGCCCAAACTCAGTTTATATTTAGGGTATAGGACATGGATCCCCGATCTGCAGATGCTGAGGTGAGCCCTCCAGATTCAGAAGTTAGGGTGAGTGTCGGGCTTTTGCTCACACAAGACTAGAATTTGTGTCCACTAAGGTGGCAGAATGTGTGGGTGTCCTCCTGGGGCCATGGAGGTATCTCCTGCTGGGGGTTTTGTGCAGCTCCAAATAGTATGATTTCATTCTCAGTGAGAGGTGGGGTCCTGTTGTATGGTTCAGGTGTCCCCCTTGTGGAGGGATTCAAGTGGAGGGCTCTGTGTTTGGATGCCTGAAACACCAATCTAGGGTTAGGATTTGGGCCATGGGGCATAACAATTCTGATCTGCTGGCTCCGGTGCCAGCCTTCCTAGTGGCTGATTGGAGGACAGTACTCAGGTTGCGTCAGACATGGGTATTAGTGTCCAGGGTGGAGAACGAAAGTGGGTGGCATTGGGGGCCTTGCACGTTTGCCCTGATATAGACAGCTCTATAGGGCATGGTTTACTTTTGGAGAGCAGGCAGACTCCTGTGGGCTTGCTCTGGAGTTCCAACCTGGAGGTCTTTCATTCCAGGATGGAATGGATGGAATTTGGAAAACCCAAGTTCAGTTTATGGTTAGCGTGTAGTGCATGGGTCATCTATCTGCATATCCTGAGTCAAGCTCTCCTGTTTCTGATGGTAGGGCAAATGTCAGGCATTCGCTCAAACCAGACTAGAATTTGTTTCCACTAGAGCTGCAGAATGTGTGGGTGTCCTCTCGGGGCCATGGAGGTATCTCCTGCTGGGGGTTTTGCACAGCTCCAAATAGTATGATTTCATTCTCGGTAAGAGGTGGAGTCCTATTGTATTGCTCAGGGGTCACCATATGGAGAGATCGAGAGCAAGGCTCTGGGTATGGATGCCTAAAAACCCAATCTAAGGTTAGCATTAAGGACAAGGGGCATGGCAGAATGATCTGCTGATTCTGGTGCAAGCTACATAGGTGGCTGATTGGAGGACAGGGCTCACGCTGTGGGAAAGAATGTGCACTAGGGTCCAGTGTCCTGTTTGTAAATGGGTGTGACCTCGGTAGTTGTGCCTGTTTCTCCAAATTTGGGGATTTTGTGCAGCTCCAATGAGCATGGTTTCCTTCTGAAGAGTAGGCAGAGTCCCATGCTGTGGTTCTTGAGTTCTCTCTCTGGAGTGCTTGTGGGCCAGGGCTCTTGGAACAGAAGTCTGAACCCCAAAGCTCGGGTTAGGGTTAGGGCTTAGGGCAGGGCAGGCCGAATCTTCAGATGCTAGGCGAGCTCCCGGGGATCTCAGGTTAAGGCGAGTGTCAGGGGTCACTCCGGTTGGACTTTTTGTCCATGTGATCTGCCAAGTGTGTGGGTGGCCTCATGGGGCCATGGAGTTGCTACTTCTCTGGGGTATTTACACAGTTCCAAATAGTTTGGTGTATTCTGGGCGATATGTGCTGTCCTGTTTTATGGATCAGTGGTTCCCTGTATGGAGGCACTTGAGAGTAGCACTCTGGGAAGAGATGACTGAAAACCCAATCTACATTTAGGGTTAGGAACAAGAGGCATGGCCAGCCTTATATCCTGGATCTGGGATGAGCAACACATATGGCTCTGTTGAAAATGTGTCTCAGGCTAAGGTCATAATGGGTGATTGTGTTCAGAGCGACTGACAAGAGTGACCATGGCCTCAGGTCAACAGTGGTTTCTTCCAATATTGAGGCTTTACATAGATGCAAAAGAAAGGTTTCCTTCTGGCAACAGGAATATTTCTGTTTTGTAGTTGAGGGGTCCACTCTGTGGAGGTATTCAAGGAGAGAGCTCTGGGTTAGAATTCAAGCCTATGGGCATGGCAGGTCCTATCTTTTGGCTTTGGGGCCAGCTCTCCCAGTGGCCGATTGGAGGACGGGACTCAGGTTGTTTCAGACTGTGTATTAGTGTCCAGCATGGAGAATGAAAGTGGGTGGCATCATGGGGCATACACCTTTGCCCTGATCTATGGGTTTTGTTGGGCTCCATAGGGCATGATTTCTTATGCAGAGCAGGGCAAGTCCTGTGGAGTAGCTCCAGAGACTCCAATCTGGAGGGATTGCATTCCAGGACTCAAGGAATGGAAATCTGAAAACCTAAGTTCAGTGTACAGTTAGTTAGGGTGTAGGGCAGGGGTCCCCGATGTGCAGATTCTGAGGTGAGCTCCCCAGAATATTAAGTTAGGATGAATATCAGGCATTCGCTCAAACCAGACTAGAATTTGTGTCCACTAGGGCTGCTGAATGTGTGTGTGGCCTCCTGGGGCCATGGAGGTTTCTCCTGCTCTGTGGGATTTGCAGAGCTCCAAATAGTATGATTTCATTCTGGGGGAGATGTGGAGTCCTGTTGTATGGCACAGATGTCCCCATATGGAGGGATTCAAGAGCAGGACTCTGTGTATGGATGCTAGAAAACCCATCATGGGGTTAGGATTAGCGAATAGGGGCACGGTAGGTCCAATCTGCAGACTCTGGGGCCAGATACATAGTGGCTGACTGGATGTCGCTGCTCAGGTGGAGAGACAGAGTGTGTTTAGTGTCCAGGGTTGGGTTCCATCAGTGGATGTGGCCTCATTGGCCATGCATGTTTCTCCTAATCTTGGGGTTCTGTGAATCCCCATTGAGAACGGTTTCCTTCTGTAGGTTAGGCAGAGTCCCATGGTGTGGTTCCTCAGTTCTCTGACTGGAGAGCTTGTGGTCCAGAGCCTTTGGGACAGAAGACTGAAAACTTATGCCAAGGTTAGAGATAGGGCCTAGGTTATGGCAGGCCCAATCTACAGATGCTGAGGCGAAATCCCGGGCATGTGAGGTTAAGGTGACAGTCAGGAGGTCACTCACGCTGGAGTTTGTGTCCATTCGATCCACCGAATGTGTGGGTGTTCTCATGGGCCATGGAGTTTTCTAGGGCCATGGCCCAGACCTCCTGTCAGCCTCTAAGATAGCTAGCAACATATCCAGCAGATAGGACATGCCATGGCCTTAGGCCATCATCTCTTCCCAAACTGGGTTTGCAGGCATCTGTCCCCAGATCGTATCTCAAATCCCTGAATATGGGGTAACCTGATGCACAAAACAGTACTCCTCCTTCCCCATGAGAGGAAACCTTGCCTTTGGGGTGAGGGTAAAACTCTCACATTCGGAGAAACCGGCATGGCTCATGAGGCCACACCCACTCTTGAGGGTGGCCTTGGGCACAAACACACATTGAGATCCTCAGGCTGAGCCATGTTTTCATATAAGGCCCAACAGAAGCTGGACTAGGAATCCGCAATTCAGGATTGCCATGCCCCTGGGGCCAAATCCTAACCAAAGGGGAGTTTTCCCAGGAGCCCATAACCAGAGCCCTGCTCTGGATCTCTCTTTTTGGGGGATCCCTGAGGCAAAAAACAGGACTCCTCTCTTCCGAAGCATGATACCAAACAGTTGGGTGCCCGGAAAATCCCCACAGAAGGAGAATCTTCCATGGCCTCATGAGGCCACACCTACATTCCGCAGCCATCCTAGTCACAAAATCCAGAGCCAAAAGCCAGAGCTACTTCCTCACACTTGCCCTAATTTCAGATTCCGAGGAGCTCCCCTCAGGGTCTGCAGATGAGGCATGCCATACCCTCAGCCCTAACCCTAAACTGAGTTTGTGTTTTTAGACTTCTGTCCCCAGAGCCCACACAACCTCCAGGCTTATGCCTCCAGAGCCATACCTCAGGACTGAGCCTCCCCTCCCAAAGGAAACTGTGCCCTTTACAGTTGGCAAATCCCTACATATGAGGAGAAACCTTCAAGGCCCTCGAGGTGACCCCAATTTTGTAAGGTGACCTGGAAATAATGCGCACTCTGACACATCCTGAGCACCTATATCCAGTCAGACACCCAGGTAGATGACCTAGAGACAGGAGATTGAAACTAACTGTCTCTAGTACCTAATCTAAACCCTATCATTGGTTTTCAGGCCCCCAGAGACCTGGTCTGAATACCAACATATCAGGGTCCCTGAGGCACAAAACAGAACACCTCCTGTCCCAGACGGGAAGCTTGCTATATGAAGCTGTGTCAAAGACTCAGGGGAGGAGAATAATACATGGTCCCTGAGCCAGAGCCAAAATCCAAGGTGTCCCTGGACACACACCTGCATTGTGACCCATCAGCATGAGACTCCATTTCAACTCAGCCCCCTCAGTAGTTTGCCCCAGAACCAGCGGATCGAACCTGCCATGTTCCTAGTCTGCAATGGTAACATGGGGTGGGATTTCCAGACATCCATGCGTAGAGCTGTGTTATTGAATCATTCCATATGGGGGACACTGCAGCCATTAAACAGGACTCCCCCTGTCTTTCAGAAGGAAAGCTTGCTGTTTGGAGGAGCTCACAACACCCTGAGTGGGAATACCTCCATGGGCTCATGCGGCCACCCCTCCCTTAGGATGCCATCATGGACACAAACTCCAGCCTTAACAAACGTATGACACTAGCACTTACCTCAGATGCTGGAGATCTTGATTCAGCCTCTGCAAATTGTGCCTCCCATACCCTAGGCCCTAATCCTAACCCTATTTTGTGTTTTCAGCCTTCTGTCCTGAGAGTCCTGCTGTACAAGCCCTCCAGATTGGGAATTCTGGAGTCACAACACAGCACACTGACTGCCATTCAGAAGGCAAAAGTGGCCTCTGGCACTGCACAAAAAACCCAAAAGAGGATCAACCTGCACGGCCCACAACGGCAAAGAAATTTCATAGGCCATTGGTGTACTAATGATCTGTCTGGCACAGCTAAGCCCTGATCTCCTGACAGCCACCCATGTAGCTGGCCACCTATCCAACAGGTTGTACCTGCCATGCCCCTAGGCCATCATCTCTACCCAACCTCGTTTTATAGGCCTGTGTCCCCAGAGGCCTGGGCTCAAATCCCTGCACATCGGGAAACATGATCCACAAATTAGAAGTCCTCCTGCCCTGCAGCAGGAAACCTTGTTATTGAGATGTGTGTAAAACCCTCAGAGTAGGAGAAAACTGCATGGCCCATGATGCCCCAGCCACTGTTGAAGGCCACTCTGGGCACAATCTCCCATTGTGACCCTCAGCCTGAGCCACGTTTTCAACTAAGCCCCATCAGTATCTTGACCTAGAGCCAGCATATGAGGCCTGGCATGACCCTAGGCCCAAATTCTAACCCAGGGTTGGGTTTCGAGGCACCCATACACAGAGCCCTGCTCTCAAATCCCTCTTTTTTAAATTTTATTTATTTGATAGTGAAATCGCAAGTAGTCAGAGAGGCAGGCAGAGAGAGAGGAGGAAGCAGGCTCCATGCTGAGCAGAGAGCCTGATGTGGGGCTTGATCCCAGGACCCTGAGATCTTGACCTGAGCTGAAGGCAGAGGTTTAAGTCACTGAGCCACCCTCTCGAATCCCTCTTTATGGGGACCCCTGAATTTGAAAACAAGATCCCCCCCCCCAATGACAGCATGCTATTTGGAACTGTGCAAAGTTGGAGAATCTTCCATGGCCTCCTTCCATGGAAGTTTCCCTATCTAGGGTTTAGACACAGCCCCAAACAGCAAGGTTTCCTTCTGGGGGAGGTGTTGTGTTCTGTGGTTCAAGGATCCCCCAAATGCTTGAGCTCGAGACAAGGCCCCTAGGAACAGATGCCTGAAAACCTAAGCTAGTGTATAGGGCATGTCAGGGTTCAATCTTCTGTCTCTGGGGCCATCTACCAGGGTGTCTGACTGGAGGTAGTTGTTCAGGTTGTGTCAGACTGTGCACTTTTGTCCAGAGCATCCTATGAAATCGGGGTGGCCTCAGGGGCCTTCTAGGTTTCTCCTCACCTGAGGTTTCTTGAAGCTCTAAAGGGCCCAACTTCCTTTTGGAGGGCAGGCCCAGTCCTGTGGTGTGACTATGGCTGGAGGGTTTGTGGTGCAGGACTCTGGGGACAGAAATCTGAAAAAAACAGCTAGGGTTAGGATAATGGCTGAGGGTATGTCAGGACCGATCTGCAGACCCTGAGTCGAGCTTCTCAGGATCTGACATTCGGGCGAGTGTGAGGCAGAAACTCAGGCTTTGCCTCTGGTTTTTGTGTATGAGAAGGGCGTGGAATGTAGAGGGGACCTTATGGGGCCATGGAAGATTCTTCCTCATTGAGGGTTTTTCACAGCTCCAAATAGCATTCAGTCATTGTGGGGGAAAGGAGAAATTCTGTTTTCTGATTCAGGGGTCCCCATGAGAATTTCCCATGGGAATTGTGAGCTGTTCCGAAAAGAAAAGTTTCCCACTACGGGAGAGGGGGAGTCCTGTTTGATGGCTCAAGGGTCCCAAATATGGAAAGATTCGATAGCAGGGCTCTACCTATGGATGCCTGGAAACCACACCTCGTGTTCCCATTGGCGCCTCGGAACAAAGTAGTTTCAATATGCTGGCTCTGGGGTGATACCTTGCAATGTGGTAGTGGCTCAGGGGCCATGCAGGATTCTTTCACACTGAGACTTTTACACAGCTTCAAATAGCAAGGTACACTTCTGGGGTCAGGAGGTATTCTGTTGTGTGCCTGAGGGACCCCCCCATATGTTGGTATGTGAGACTAGGTCTCTTGGGATAGATGCCAGAAAACATAAGTTAGGGCTCAGATTAGGGCCTAGGAACATGTCACATTCAATCTCATGTCTCTTGGGCCATCTACCTGTGAGTCTGACTGGATGTATGTGTTCAGAGTTTTTCAGACAGTGCATTTTTTTCCTGAGTGGCCTACGAAATTGGAGTGGCCTTGGTGTCCTTGCAGGTTTCTTCTAATCTGGAGGCTTTCGCAAGTGTAAGGGCACAATTTCCTTTGCAAGGGAAGCACAGTCTTGTAGTGTGGCTCTGGAGGCCCCGTTTTGGAGATTTGTTGGGGACCGATCTGGGATAGAAGTCTGAAAACACAAATTCAGGTTAGGGTTCGGGCTGAGGGTATGGTAGACACGATTGGCAGACCCAAAGGGCAGCTCCTCGGGATCTTAAATTAGGGCGAGTGTGAGGTGCTAGCTCAGGCCATTGTCTCTGGATTTTGTGTCTAGGATGGCCACGGAATATAGGGGTGGCATTGTGGGATTGTGGAAGATTCTCCTTCCCTGGGGATTTTCCATGGCTCCCAATAGTTTCAAGTCATTCTGGGGGAAGGGAGGAGTCTTGTTTTCTCTCTCAGGGGTCCCCCAATAGAAGGATTCCAGAGCAGGGCTCTGGATACCAGCACCTGGAAAACACACCTTAGATTAGGATTTGGGCCTAGGGGTGTGGCAAGCCCGATATGCAGGCTCTTGGTCCAGCTACTGAGAGGCCTCATTTGAAAACAGAGCTCAGGCTGAGGGTTACAATGTGTGTTTGTGCCCAAGCTGGCCCTCCAGTGCAGCGTGGCCTCATGGGCCATGCAGGTATTCGCTGCCCTGAGGGTTTTACAACCATCCCAACTGCAAGGTTTCCTGCCATGGGAAGGAAGAGTTCTGTTTTGTGCATTAGATTCCCCCATATGCAGGGATTTGAGCTAAGGTCTGGGGAGAGATAGTTAAAAACCCAGGTTGGGTAGAGATGATGGCCTAGGGCCATGGCAGTTCCGATCTACTGGATAGGCTGCCAGGTGTCTGGGTGACTGATGTGAGGTCTGGGCTCAGGCTGTCTCAGAGTGAGAATTGGTGCACAAGGCGGCCTATGAAATTGGGGTGTCATCAAAGTCCATGTAGGTTGATCCTCATTTGGGGATTTTGGGCAGCCCCATAGGGCACTTTTTTTTTTTTTTTTTTTTCTGGTGGGCAAGCAGAGTGCTGTGTTGTGGCTCCAGAAATTCCAAACGGGAAGGCAGGTGGACCAGGAGTGTGATGACAAAAGTCTGAAAACACAAGCTTGGGTTAGGTTTAGGGCCTAGGGCATGGTAGGCCCAATCTGCAGGGGCTGAATCAAGATCTACATCATCTGAAGTAAGGGCAAGTGTCAGATGTTCGCTCAGGCTAGAGTTTGTGTCCATGATGGCTTGTGGAGAGGTGGCCTCATGAGGCGATGGAGGTTTTCAAACTCTGGGGGTTGTGAGCTGCTCCAAACAGCAAGTTATTCTTCAGAACACAGGGACTTTGATGGCTCATGGGAGTACACCATATGGAAGGATTTGAGCAGAGCTCTACCTATGGATGCCTGGAAACCCCACCTCGTGTTATCATTGATGCCTAGGAACATGGGAGTTTCGATCTGCTGGCTCTGGGATGAGCTACCCAGGGGGCTGAGTTGAAATGGAGTCTCATGATCACAATGCTGGTTTCTGTCCAGGGAGACCTTGGAATGTGGCCGTGGTTGAGGTGCCATGCAGGATTCTCCTGCCCTGAGTATTTACATGGCTCCAAATAGCAAGGTTCCCTTCTGGGGACAGGAGGTGTTCTGTTTTGTGCCTCAGGGGACCCCACATATGTTGGTAATGAGAACAGGCCTGTGGCGACAGAAGCCTTAACAACTACACTAGGGATCAGATTAGGGCCTAAGGGCATATCAGGGCCAATCTTCTGTCTCCTGGGCAATTGACCTGGGTGTCTGACTGGATATCAGTGCACAGGGTTTGTCAGGCTGTGCATTTTTGTCCACAGTGCCCTACAAAATAGGGGTGGCCTCGGGTTCCTTCCAGTTTTCTCCTAATCTGCAGGATTTTGGCAACTGTAATGGGAAGAGTTTCGCTCAGGAGGGCAGGCACACTCCTGTGGTGTGGCTACAGTACTGGCCTCAGCCTGGGGGGTGTGTGGACCAGGGCTTTTGGGACAAAAGTATAAAAACACAAACACAGGTTGGGTTTAGGGCCGAGGTTATGGCAGGCCCAATCTACAGACCCTGAGGGGAGCACCTCATGATCTGAAATTAGGGCTAATGTCAGGCAGTAGCTCAGGCTTTTGTTTCTGGATTGTGTCTAGGCTGGCCACGGATGTAGGGTTGGCCTCATGGGGCTATGGAAGATTCTCCCTCTCTGGTGATGTTGCCGGATCCCAATAGTTTGGTGTCATTCTGG
This sequence comes from Lutra lutra, assembly GCF_902655055.1. Classification (NCBI taxonomy): domain Eukaryota; kingdom Metazoa; phylum Chordata; class Mammalia; order Carnivora; family Mustelidae; genus Lutra; species Lutra lutra. The sequence continues at coordinate 228,012 of NW_025923833.1, read as the reverse complement.
GGGAAAGGAGGAGTCCTTTTTTTTTTTTTTTTTTTTTTTTTTTGTCTCAATGGTCCTGCAAAAAGAAAGATTCCATAGCTGGTCTCTGGGTATAGGCTACTAGAAAACTCCATCGTGTGTTAGGTTTTGGGCCTAGGAACATGGCATGTATGATATGCACGCTCTAAGTCCAAGTACCTAGGGGTTTATTTGACAACGTGGCTCAAGATGGTCACAATAAGTGTTTGTGCCCAATGCAGTCCTCCAGAGTGGGAGTGGCCTCTTGGGCCAAGCAGGTTTCTCTTACCATGAGGGTTTGACACTCATATTAGAGTTAGGGCTGAGGTTATGGAGGTGCAATCTTCAGACCCTGAGGGGAGCTCCCCAGGAGCTCCCTTGGAAGATTCTCTGTTTCTGGGGATTCTGCCAGGCTCTCCATAATTTGGTGTCATTCTAGGGGAAGGGAAGAGTCACGTTTTCTGTCTCAGGGGTCTCACCATTAAAGGGATTGCAGAGACGGACTCTGGATACAGGTGCCTAGAAAATATCACTGTGTGTTAGGATTTGGGCCTAGGGGCAAGGCAGGCCCAATATGCGGGCTCTTAGTTCAGCTCATGAGTGTGCCTTACTGAAAATAGGCTCAGGCTGAGGGTCACAATGCGTGTATGTGCCCAGGGAAGCCCTCATGAGTGGACTTGTCCTTATTGGCCATGCTGGTTTCTCTTACTCAGAGGGTTATACACCCAACCCAACAGTAACTTTTCATGCCATGGGGAAGAAGGAGTACTCTTTTGTGCATCAGATTTCCCTATATGCAGGGATTTGAGATAAGGTCAGAATACAGAAGCCTGAAAAGCTAGGTTGGGTAGAGATGATGGCATAGTGCCATGGGAGGTCCCATCTGCTGGATAAGTGACCAGATGTCTGGGTTGCTGATGGGAGGTCTGGGTTCAGGTTGTGTCAGACAGAGCATTAGTGCACAGGGCGGCCTATGAAATGAGGGCCGTGCAGGTGGATCCTAATTTCGGGATTTTGGGCGGCCCCATAGGGCACTTATTTCTTGTGTGCAGGGATAGTGCTGCGTTGTGGCTCCATAATTACCAATCTGGAGGGCTTGTGGGCCAAGAGTGTGAGGACAGAAGTCTGAAAACATAATCTCAGGTTCGATTTAGGGCCTAGGGTAGGACAGGCCCAATCTGTAGTGGCTGAATCGAGATCTCCAACATCTGAAGTCAGGGCAAGTGTGAGACGCTCGCTCAGGCTGGAGTTTGTATCCATCATGGCCACCAAATGGAAGGGTGGCCTCATGAGGCCATGGAGGTTTTCCCACGCTAAGGGTTGTGAGTTGTCCCAAACAGCAGTGTTTCCTTCTGCGGGACAGGGGAAGTATTGTTTGATGGCTCCAGGGTCCCCCATATGGAAATATTCGAGAGCAGAGTTCTACGTATTGATGCCGGGAAACCCCACCTTACATTACCATGCAGCCTAGGAACATGGCATGTTTGATCTGCTGGCTCTGGGGTCAACTACACTGGGGGCTGACTTGAAGTAGAGTCTCATGCTGATCGGTCTCAGTGCAGGTTTGTGTTCTGGGAGACCTTGGAATGTAGCAGTGGCTCAGGTGCCATGCAGGATTCCCCTACCCTGAAGGTTTGACACAGCTGCAAATAGCAAGGTTTCCTGCTGGGGACAGGAGGTGTTCAGTTTGTGGCTCGGGGACCTCACCTATGTTGGCATTGAAGAACAAGCATCTGGAGAACGATACCTGAAATCCTATGCTGGGGTTAAGATTAGGGCCTAAGGGCATATCAGGTTCAATATTCTCTCTCTAGGGACCATTTACCTGGGTGTCTGACTGGAGGTAGGTGCTCAGGGTGTGTCAGACAATGCATTTTTTTTCCAGAGTGGCCAACAAATTTGGCGTGGCTTCGGGGGCCTTGCAGATTTCTCCTAATCTAGATGGTTTTGGCAACTGTGATGGGCACAGTATCCTTCAGGTGGGCAGCCACAGTCCTGAATAGTGGCTTCAGAAGCTCCATCCTGGAGGGCGTGTGGCCAGGGTGTTGGGCACAAAAATCTGAAAACACAAACTCAGTTTAGGTTTAAGGCTGAGGTTATGGCAGGCCCGATCTGCAGACCCTGAGGGGAGCTCCTTGGGATCTGAAATTAGGGTGCATGTGAAGTGGTAGCTGTTGTACCTGAGTTTTTGCATCTAGGAGATCACCAAGGAGCCAAGCACTGATGCAATCACATGAGGGCTTATTCGACAAGCTTAAGCTTGGGTCCAAGTATACCTGGCACAGTGGAGTAGGGACTTGGACATCGAGGTAACATGCTTAAGCTTGGGCCCAAGTGTACCCAACAACGTAGCGGAGTAGGGATTTGTACCCGGAGCTTAACAAAGGCAGGAGTATTTATGGGTTCCTCTTACTAAAGCAGGGTGGGGCTTCCTAAAGTAGGGTGGGGGTCCTTAGAACTAAAGTAGGGTGGGGCTTCCTAAAATAGGGTGGGGGTCCTTAGAACTAAAGTAGGGTAGGACTTCCTGGAACTAAAGTAAAGTAAGGAAAGTTCAGCCCTTGGGCACAGGGGACTGAGATGGTTGTACTTATGCTAAGGCTAAACCTGAGGTGGGATGGCCTTGATTTTTCTCGGCCTCCACAGTAGCTCAGGCTTTTGTCTCTGGATTGTGTGTCTAGGATGGCCGTAGAATGCTGGGGTGGCCTTATGTGTCCATGGAGTATTCTCCTTCTCTGGGGTTTCTGCCAGGCTCGCAATAATTGGTGTCATTCTGGGGGAATTGAAGAGTTCTGTTTTTTTCTGTCTCTGGGGTCCCCCTAAAACAGGGATTCCAGAGATGGGATCTGGGTACAGAAGCCTAGAAAACCACACCGTGTGTTATTATTTGGGCCTAGGGGCATGGAGGCCCAATATGTGGGCTCCTGGTCCAGCTACCAAGGGGGCTTATTTGAAAACGGGCTCAGAATAGGGGTCAAAATGCATCTTTGTGCCCAGGGTGGCCCTCATGTGTGGGCGTGGCCACATGCTCCATGCAGGTTTCTCCCACTCTGAGGGTTTGACACCCATCCCAAGAGCAAGGTTTCCTGCCATGGGGAAGGAGGAGTTATATTTTATGCATCCAGTTCCCCCATATGCAGGGATTTGAGCAAAGGTCTGGGGACAGATGCCTGAATAACCAGGTTGGGAAGAGATGACAGCCCAGGACCATGGCAGGTCCCATCTGCTAGATATAGGTTCAGATAATTGGGTGACTGCCGGAAGGTCTGGACTCAGGGTGTCACACAGAGCATTAGTACACAGGGCGGCCTATGAAATTGGGGTGCCATAAAGAGACATGCAGGTTGATTATCGTTTGGGTTTTCTGGGTAGCCCCATAGGGCACTTTTTTCTTCTGGTACACAGGCAGACTGCTGTGTTGTGGCTCCAGAAGTCCCAATCTGGAGGGCTTGTGGGCCAGGAGTGGGAGGATGGAAGTCTGAAAATACAGGTTAGGGTTTGGTTCAGGGCTGAGTGCATGGCAATCCCCATTGGCAGTGGCTGATTCGAGATCCACAGCATCTGACATAAGGGCGAGTGTCAGGCGATGCCTCAGGCTGCAGTTTGTGTCCATGATGGCTGTATAATGGAGCGGTGGTCTCATGAGGCCATGGAGGTTTTCCCACGCTGGGGCTTGTGAGCTGCTTCAAACACCTAGGTTTCCTACTGCGGGACAGGGGAGTTCTGTTTGAGGGCTCCAGGGTCCCCCATAAGGAAAGATTTGATAGCAGGGCTCTAAGCATGGATACCTGGGAAGCCTACCTTGCATTACATTACAGCCTAGGAACATGGCAGGATCAAACCTGTGGATCTGAGTGCAACTACCCAGGGGCTGAGTTGAAATGGAGTCTCATAATCATGGGTCACAATGTAGGTTTGTATCCAGGGAGACCTTGGAATGTGTTGGTGGCTCAGGAGCCATACAGGATTCTCCTACCCTGAGGGTTTGACACAGGTCCCAAGAGCAAGGTTTCCTTCGGGGGACATGAGGTGTTCTGTTGTGTGGCTCAAGAACCACATGTTGGACCATATGATGGTATTCGAGAAGAGGCCTCTGGGGAGATGCCTGAAAACCTATGCTAGGGTATAGATTATGCCCTAGGGGCATGTAAGTTTCAATCTTCTGTCTCTAGGTCCATTTACCTGGGTGTCTACCGGGAAGTAGTTGCTCAGGGTGTGTCAGAGTACGCATTTTTGTTCACAGAGACCTACGAAATTGGGGTGGCTTCACGGCCTTGCAGGTTTCTCCTAATAAGGAGCGTTTGGGCAACTGTGAATGGCAGAGTTTCCTTCCGGAGGGCAGGCACAGTTCTGCGGTGTGGCTCTGGAGGCCCATCCTGGAGGGTGTGTTGGCCAGGGCTTGGGGGACAGAAGTCTGAAAACACAAACTTGGGTTAGGATTAGTGCCGAGTTTATGGCAGGCCTAATCTTCAGACCCTGAGGGGAGCTCCTTGGGATCTGAAATTCGGAGGAATGTGAGGCCATAGCTCAGGCTTTTGCTTCTGGTTTTTGTGTCTAGAATGGGCACAGAATATAGGGGTGGTCTCATGGGGCCATGGAAGATTCTCTCTCTCAGGATTTTGCCCGACTCCCAAAGGTTTGATGTCCTTCTGGGGGAAGGGAGGAGTCATGTATTCTCTGTAAAGGTCCACCTCAAAAAAGGCATTTCAGAGCAAGTATGGGTGCCTGGATAAGCCCTACTTGGGTTAGAATTTTGGCATAGGGGCTTGGCAAGCCCTATATGCAGGCTCATGATCCAGCTACCAAGGGGCCTTATTTGAGAACAGAGCTCAGACTGAGGGACACAGTGTGTGTTGGTGCCCATGGTGGCCCTATAGAGTTGGTGTGGCCTCATGGGACCTGCATGTTTTCCCTACTCTGAGGGTTTGACACCCATCCCAACAACAAGGTTTCCTGCCATGGGGAAAAGGAGTTCTGTTTTGTGCATCATGTTCCCCCATATAGAGGAATTTGAGATAAGTTCTGGGGACAGATGCCTGAACAATGAGCTTGAGTAGAGATGATGGCCAACAGACGTGGCAGGTCTCATCTGCTGGATATGTGCCCAGAGTGTGGGTGGCTGATGGGAGGTCTGGACTCAGTGCCGCCTGTGAAATTGGGGTGCCTCCAAGATCCGTGCTGGTAGATCCTCATTTGGGATTTTTGGGCAGCCCCATAGGGCACTTCTTCTTTCTGGTGGGCAGGCAGAGTGCTGCATTGTGGCTCAAGAGTTCCCAATCTGGAGGGCTTGTGGGTCAGTAATGTGAGGTTGGAATTCTGAAAACACAAGCTAGGGTTAGTTTTAGGGTCGAGGGCACGGCAGGCCAAATCTGCAAAGTCTGAATCGAGATCTCCAGCATGTGAAGTAAGGGAGTTCAGTCAGACATTCACCCAGGCTAGAGTTTATGTCCATGATGGCTGCCACATGGAGGGGTGGCCTCCTGAGGCCATGGAGGTTTTCCCCACTCTTGGGGTTGTGAGGTGCTTCAAACACCAAGGTTTCCTTCTGCGGGACAGGGAGTGTCCTGTTTCCAGGCCCAAGTTTCCCCCATACCGAAAGATTTGAGAGCAGGCTTTATGTATAGATGCCTGGAAACTCCACCTCGTGATCCCATTGGCACCTAGGAACAAAACAGTTTCGATCGCTGCCTCTGGAGCAAGGTACCCAGGTGGCTGATTTGAAATGGAGTCACAATGAGTGATTATATCCAGGGACACCTTGGTATGTGGCGGTGGCTCATGGGACATGCAGGATTCTCCTAACCTGAGGGTTTGACACAGCCCCGAATAGCAAGGTTTCCTTCTGGGGACAGAAGATGTTCTTTTTTGGGCTGCTGGGACCACCTATATGTTGGTATTTGAGACCAGTCCTCTGGGCACAGATGCCTGAAATCCTAAGCAAGGGTGCAGATTACTGCCTAGGGGTATGTCATGTTCAATCTTCTGTATCTGGGGAAATCTACCTGGGTGTCTGACTGGAGGTCTGTGCATAGTATGTGTCAGACTACACAGTTTTATCAAGAGCGGCCTATGAAATTGGGGTGGCTCGGGAGCCTTGCAGTTTTCTCCTAATCTGGATGTTTTTGCAACTGTAAAGGGCATAATTTCCTTCAGAAGGTAGGCACAGTCCTGAGATGAGGCCCAAGAGGCCTGGAGGGTGTGTTGGCAAGGGCTCTAGAGACAGAAGTGTGAAAACACAAATTCAAGTTAGGATTTAAGCTGAGGGATATCAGTCCTGATCTGTAGTCCCTGAGGGGAGTTTCTCAGGATCTGAAATTAGTGCGAGTGTGAGGTGAGAGCTCAGGCTTTTGTCTCTGGATTTTGTTTCTAGGATGGCCACAGAATGTAGGGATGGCATCTTGGGGTCATGGAAGATTCTCCCTCTCTGGGGAATTTTGTCTGGCTCCCAAGTATTTGCTGTCACTCTGTGGGTTGGATGGAGTCCTGTTTTCTTTCACAGGGGTCCCCCCCAAAAGAGGGATTCCAGAGCAGGACTCTCTGTACGGGAGCCTGGAAAACCCCAATTTGGGTTAGGATTTGGGCCTAGGGGTTTGGCACACTCGATATGCGAGCTCTTGGTCCATCTACCAAGGGCCCTTACTTGACAATGGGGATCAGGCTGAGGGCCACAATGCGAGTTTGTGCACAAGGTGGCCCCCAGACATCATGTGGCCTCATAGGCCATGCAGGTTTCTGCCACTCTGAGTGTTTGAAACCCATCCCAACAGCAAGGTTCACTGCCATTGGGAAGGAGGAGTTCTGTTTTGTGCATCATGTTCCCACATATGCAGGTGTTTGAGATAAGTTCTGAGGACTGATGACTAAAAACCCTGGATGGGTGTATATGAAGGCCTAGGGCCATGGCAGGTCCGATCTGCTGGATACCCAGCTAGCTGTCTGGGTGGATGATGGGAGGTCTGGGCTCAGGCTGTGTCAGACACAGCATTAGTGCAGAGGGTGGCATATGAAATTGAGGTGCCACTGTGGGCTGTTCAGGTTTATCCTCATTTGGGGTTTGGGAAGCCCCATAGGGCAATTTTTCCTTCTTGTGGGCAAGCAGAGTGCTGCATTGTGGCTCCAGAATTCCCAGTCTGGAGGGCTTGTGGGCTAGGAGTGTAAGGACGGAAGTCTGAAAACACAAGCAAGGGTTAAGTTTATGGCCTAGGGCATGGCAGGCTGAATCTGCAGAGGCTGAATTGAGATTTCCAGAATTTGAAGTAAGGGAGAGTGTCAGACGTTTGCTCAGGCTAGTGTTTGTGTCCATGGTGACTGCATATTGGAGGGGTGGCCTCATGAGGTCATGGGCAGAACCCTGCTGTACCTTCAGGTCAGGTGAATGACCTGATAGTTCTTCCATCTCAGGAGAGTGAATTAGAACCCTGACTACCACCTGCACTGGGCCCAACAGGGCAAGTGGCACCACTGCTCTTGCTGAGGGGTGAGCTCCTGCACCAGGGAATGGGCCAGCTTTATATCCGATGATACAGCAGGCACCACAGTGGAAGTTGGGCGAGTTCCTGAGGTGGTTCAGGACCTTTTTCTGGGCCTAGTGCTGTAGATCCTTGAAAAGAAAATATCATCAGCATGATTGACTTCCCATATCCCTTCAAAATAAAAGAAACTTTTCCTAGCACTCAATGTCTTCTGTGTCCAAGAACCAATACCTGGGAGATCTCCCTGACTAAAGACCATGGGGACAGGGATCTGAGACTACTCACTCCCCTCAGGTCAAGTGTACTCTAGGCTTGGTTAGTGTGGCCCTCTCAGCCCCCTCCACAGGCCCACATCAGTCAACCCAGCCCTTCTCACTCACAGACTCTGTCGCTGTGGGCACAAGCTGTTGCCAGAGTGAGAGCAGAATCTGGGCATGGTGCTCCAAATCTGAGCCTGGCATATTAAGCCCCAGGTATGTCAGCAGCATATTCAGGCTAGGAAATTCTGGGGGCTGGACAAAATCCTCGGGCTATTGTTCTAGCCATGTGTTCAAGATGGAAGAGACGGCCCTGGGAAGAGATGGTTAGGCAGAGGAGTCAGAAGATAGAGCTCCCTCCCAAACCAATATACCAGGGATCCCCAGTGGGAACCTGGGTCCCTGGGATTCCAGCTCCTGTCAGAGACCAGTCCTCATCTAATGTTTTTACCATTGTACGTTACAGACTTCTTTTCCCGGGCTGCTTTCAGGATCTTCTCTTTGTCACTAAGACTTGTAAATTTTACTATTAGGTGACGGGGTGTGGACCTATTCTTATTGATTTTGAGGGTGGTTCTCTGAACCTCCTGAATTTTGATGCTTGTTCCCTTTGCCTTATTGGGGAAATTCTCTCCAATAATTCTCTCCAATATACCTTCTGCTCCCCTCTCTGTTTCCTCTTCTTCTGGCATCCCAATTATTCTAATGTTGTTTCATCTTATGGTGTCACTTATCTCTCGAATTCTCCCCCTCGTGGTCCAGTAGCTGTTTATCCCTCTTTTGCTCAGCTTCATTATTCTCTGTCATTTGGTCTTCTATATCGCTAATTCTTTCTTCTGCCTCATTTATCCTAGCAGTCAAGCCTCCATTTTTGTTTGCACCCCACTAATACCTTTTTTGATTTCAACTTGGTTAGATTTTAGTTCTTTTATTTCTCCAGAAAGGGCTTTTATATCTCCTGAGAGGGTTTCTCTAATATCTTCCATGCCTTTTTCGAGCCCGGCTAGAACCTTGTGAATCGTCATTCTGAACTCTTGATCTGACATATTACCAATGTCTGTATTGATTAGGTCCCTAGCCCTTGGTACTGCCTCTTGTTCTTTTTTTGTGGTGAATTTTCCGCCTTGTCATTTTGTCCAGATAAGATTATATGAAGGAGCAAGTAAAAAGGGTGGCAACAACCCCACGAAAATATGTTTTAACCAAATCAGAAGAGATCCCAAATTGTGAGGGCGGAGAAAGGGGATAAAAAGAGGTTCAGAAAGAAAAAAAAAAAAAAAGAAGAAACAATAAAAAAAAGAAAACCAATAGAGAAAAAATATAAAAAGAATATATATATATATATATCTTTATCTAATATATATAGATATATCTATAGATATCTATAGATATCTATAGATAGATATAGATATAGATATAGATATATCTATCTATAGGTATCTATAGATATCTATAGATATATAGATATATTTTATCTAATATATATATATATATATATTAGATAAACTAGTTAAAAAACGTTAAAAAAGAAAAGGGTAAATGTTTAAAAAATTTAGCAGAAGAAGAGAAAAAAGAATTGAAAAAGAAAAAAAATAAAATTAACTGCAAGGCTAAAGAATCATGGGGAGAAAGTCAGGGTTCCGGGCTTTGCTTTCTCCTCCTCTGGAATTCCGCTGCTCTCCTTGGTATTGAAACTGCACTCCTTGATATGTGAACTTAGTCCTGGCTGGGTTTCTTGTTGATCTTCTGGGGGAGGGCCCTGTTGTAGTGATTCTCAAGTGTCTTTGCCCCAGGAAGAGTTGCAGTGCCCTTATTCGGGGCTGGTCTGATTAATCCGCTCGGGATTGCTTTCGGGAGCTTTTTTTCCTGAGCGCTTTCCATAGAGTTCCAGAGGACGGGAATGAAGATGGCAGCCTCTGGGTATCCAGCCGAGGAGCCGAGCTGCCGGGGCCCCACTCCTCAGTGCGCCCTCAGAGAACAGTGCCCAATTACTCCTGTCACCCTGGCCTCTGGCCACTCTCCGAGCTGACCGAGGCTGCGACCGGTTCAAGGTAACCCGAGCTGTGAGCTCACTCCTTGGCTCTGTCTCTGTAGCCCACTTCCCTGTTCTAATACCTGTAAGCTCTGCGACACTCAGACACCCCCGATCCTTCTGTGACCCTGCAGGACCTGAGGCCACGCTGACTCTGCGTGGGCTTCACCCCGGTTAAGCCTCTGGAGTGATGTCCCTCAGCAGAACAGAGTTTTAAAAGTCCTGATGTTGTGCTCCATTGCTCCGCTGCTTGCCGGGAGCCGGCCCCTCCCCCCGCGGTCTATCTTCCCTTCGCTTTGCATTCACTTCTCTGCCAGTCCTACCTTTCAGAAAGTGGTTGATTTTCTGTTTCTAGAATTGCTGTTCTTCTTCTCTTCGATCTCCCATTGGATTTGTAGGTGTTTGCAATCTTTAGATAAGCTATCTAGCTGATATCCCACTACCTGAAGTAGTCTCAGCCTGCTACTTCTCTGCCATCTTGACTCCTCCCCTCAAGGCATTTCTTGTTCTATGTTTGGTCATCCCTCTTCTAGGCATCATGGGAAAAATATAGCCTGAGTTCTTGCATAATGACTTGAATGCCAAGACTTTTATTCTGTATAAATCAGGTTTTCTAGATATAAATCCATGGTTCACAGTGTCTTCCCTTCAGTGTCGTTCAATATATTACTCCATTTTCTTGTGCTACAAAATGCAGCATTCAGAAATGTGGATGACATTCTCATTTCTTTTCCTTTATATGGCATCTGCTCCTTTTTCCCTAGATGCCCAAGGATTTCCTTTTTCTTTACTTTTTAATTAAATTTTGCATTTCAATTTTATTTTTTTTTCTCTCAATGATTTTACTAAACCTGCCATTTGTCATTCTGAGTCAATGCTCAGGGTACTCTGATAATAAACAGTTTGAAAGGACTTATTTTTTTTAAAAGATTTTATTTATTTATTTGACAGAGAGAGAGATCACAAGCAGGCAGAGAGGCAGGCAGAGAGAGAGGAGGAAGCAGGCTCCCTGCTGAGCAGAGAGCCCGATGTGGGGCTCGATCCCAGGACCCTGAGATCATGACCTGAGCCGAAGGCAGCGGCTTAACCCACTGAGCCACCCAGGCGCCCTGAAAGGACTTATTTTGTTTCCAAAAAATTCGGTATTATGACTTTTAATGTTTTTGTGTCTTTGCTTTGGTTTTCCAGAGGCATTCCAAATATTCATTTCCTGTCCATAACTTCACATTTTGATATTTTCTCTCAAATCTTGTAGTCTCTTTCTTAGTTTCTTTTTTAGCATTTTTCTATTCTCACCTCCCATTCTCATACAGCACTGTCTGCTGCCTTGGTTTACCACTTTACATTTCACTGAGGAAGTGATGTTTCGATACGCTGCTGCTTCTTCCCTGAGGCTTGCATTTTCATCACTGAGTTTTTCTAACTCTAATTTATGGTGTCATTCAATATCTTGTTTCATTTCCCTGATGCCTTTTGCTTTATTTTGGAAAAAAAAAAGCACATGAAAGTATATGAAGTTTGTCAGGAATTAATGCCTTCATTTTCTTCAGTGGAGCTATTCTGAAGATGCTCCCCTTTCCTCTTACAGCCCTCTGCCTGGGAGTCCATAGCACTATTTTTCTGTCACTAAACTTGCTTTCTTGGATTTGTAGAAAGCAGCACGTATTAAGCAGACCTCTAGCCTCACAGAGCTCTCTCTCTCCTATTGTTGCTCTGAAATGCTCAGATCCGTGGTGGCTTGGTTGTGGAAATTTTCTAGCTGTATCCCCCTACCCCTCATTCATTGGGGTCTGCTCCTTCGCTACTTCTACTGCCACTGTCCCTCACCATTTTGGTTCTGTTCTTTAATATAGTGAGCAGCCTATATAACTTAGAAGGGACTACTGCCTTCATCTTCCCCAAATCTATAGCCACTGTTTTACATTGTTATCTATTTTTAGATTCATTTAACATTAAAGTGATTGTTTATTTATATATATATATATATATATATATATATATATATATATATATATATATATATATACTTATTTATTTATTTATTTATTTATATTATATATATTATATTATATATATATAATATTATATAATATTATATTATATTATTTATTTATTATTATATATATTTAAATTATTTCATTTTAGAATTTCTTCTAGGCTTATTTTTAATAATAATTTATTCTTATACATATTAATTTTTATTTTTTTAATTTATTCTAGTCGTGGATTTTCTTTGCTTTTTTATATTTAAGTTTTTTTTAATTTTGGAGTTGTCAATTACATTTCATTTATTTTACTTTAAAAGGTCGAGTAGATCAACTGATTTAGTTAATACAATATTCTCTCCTAGGTTTTTCAAAAAAAAAAAAAAAAAAAAAAAAAAGAGGGGGGAATATCCCAGGACAAAGAAGCTTATGCTCTTAGGCAATCTTCCCTGTATCCTGAGTCAGGAGGTAGATGCTCCATGATATGGGGAAAGGTGGTGGTAGATTCGAGTCATCTTAGCTTTCCAAATTGACCATTAGATACTTTGCATTTCAGGCCAGGGGAAAGACATGTGGGGTTTTAGTATTTCCAGTGCACCATCCGAGGGAGAGTCTCCTCCAGAGTAGGGCCTCAGTGGTAGAAAGAATCCAATCTCTTGGCCACACTGCCAGGACCTTCCCTTGACAACAGGCAGCTGGGATCAAGGATGAGAAAGACAGTCATCCTGCCTCGCCCAAGAGCATGCTGTAACCCTTGAACTGGGAGACAAAGTGCCCTATGTCCTAGGCTGCAGCCATCTGGAGTGGACTTTGTTTCATATTGAGCTGAGGATGGGGAAAGGAGGAAGAAGGTTGTGGTTCAAGTGTCACAGACTCCTACCATTCTTACTAACTAGGTTTCCTTGAATACATTTTCCTATATGTACTTAGGACCATTTGTGGACCCTCTCATTTTTAAAAGTCATCTTCACCACTTTCATTGGACAGTTGGTCAAGAGACCCATGATGGAAATCATAGTCCTAGCTGGTAGTTTTGAGATCGTTAATTTTTCAGTAAATGAAATTGAATAAAATTCCAATGAGTAGAGATATTTAAAAACTAACAGACACAAGAAATGATTAGAGGTCTATGAAAAGTTTGGCATTTACAAAGTCTGAAACCTTTGTGCATTTCTGCTTTCTCTTATATCTTCTGCTTCTTATTTCATAAGTTTTGTTTCCTTTCATGTTTTTTTTTAACCATATGCTGGTTTTTATTCTTGGCAAATAATATACAGTAATACAGTAATATCCTTATACCAAGAATGACTGTATGCTCCTTTAAAGCAGCTCAGCATTTGTGTCTGCTATGATGCTGGAGCCCTATCAGTCACAGACCACCTCAAACTACATTCATAGCTTGATGTTGGTTGACAGATCACTAGCTAGTGAGACTGCAAGGGCACATCAGCCTATTCTTTGCTGTCTCCTTTCCAGTCCTTCCCTGCAGGCTCCTGAATTTGAGGAGAACAGTGTGACTTATCTTGTCAGGATCCTTAGGGTCCCAGAGTAATACGTGAAGAATTCCCCATAAATTTTTTGTGATGGTTAATTTTGTATATTGACTTGGTTTATCTCATATCCATATATTTTGTCCAGCATTATTCCCAGGTATTTCTGTGAGAGAGTGTTTTTTTTTTCCTATATGATTAATACTTGAAACAATGGACTTGGAGTAAAAATAACACTTTCCATAATGTAGGTGGGCCTCATCTCATCAGTCAAACGCCTAACTAGAACAAAAGACTAACTGGCCCAGAGGAAGAAGGTTATTATCCCAGCAGACCACTCCAAGCTTAAACTGCAATATTTTCTCTTCCTAGGTCTCCAGCCTAAGAACATTTGGACTTTGTGTTAAAATACCTGTGGGATTTTAACTTATGGAGGTGACTATGTGATGACACAAAGACGCAAATGGCACTGAGGTATTTTTGTTATTTGCATTTCCCCAGAAGAGGGAGCATGCCACTTCACACAGGTGATGAAACACTAATCTGGTCCAGAAACAGAAGTGGGAGGGAGGTGAAAGCATAGCCCAGAGCCTTTACAGGGCTTTCCATGGACAAAGCAAGGCAGAGCAGGGGAAACAGTTTGAATAATGTCAGCATCTTTATGTATTAGGGTGGTCTTAATTGTCTAACTCCTACCTTTGCTGTGATTTAGAATGAGAGAACTATTGGCTTTAGTTTGTGAGAGTGAGATAAAGGAAATGTTGAAGGTAGGGCCTTGGGATTGGTTGGTTTGGATATAAAAAATATGTAACCAGCTGATTATGATCTCCAGGAATAGAACAGCTTCTCCTGGGTTCCTTACCTTCTCCTTATCTCCAGAAAGATGTCTCATCACCATAAAAAAAAAAAAAAAAAGAAAGAAAACGAAAAACATGATAACTATAGCTTTGAATTTCAATATTAGCTCCTCCAGGGTCTGAGCCTGCCAGCACAACCTGCAGATTTTGGATTGCTACTTTCCATATTCATGAGCCAATTACTTAAAATAAAACTAACACACACACTCTCTCTCTCTCTCCCTCCCTCCCTCCCTATAGATATATAGATATAGGCATAAATATAGATGCTATATATTTACTTCTTTTAGACATCAAATTCGTTCTAAGGAGAACTCTGACTAATACAACTACCCTCCTGTGGACTTTGCCGATGTCTGTTGAAGGCCAGAAATATCCTGGCAGCAAAAACAACTTTAGGAATCATATATTCTTTTTAAATTTTTTAAATTTATTTTCAGCATAACAGTATTCATTGTTTTTACACCATACCCAGTGCTCCATGCAATCCGTGCCCTCTCCAATACCCACCACATGCTTCTGCCAACCCTTCAAAACCCTCAGATTGTTCTTCAGAGTCCATAGCCTCTCATGGTTCAGCTCCCCTTCCAATTTCCCTCAACTCCCTTCTCCTCTCTAACGCCTCTTGTCCTCCATGCTATTTGTTATGCTCCACAAATAAGTGAAACCTTATGATAATTGACTCTCTCTGCTTGACTTATTTCACTCAGCATAATCTCTTCCAGTACCATCCATGTTGATACAAAAGTTGGGTATTCATCCTTTTGATGGAGGCATAATACTCCATAGTGTATATGGACTACATCTTCCTTATCCATTCGTCCGTTGAAGGGCATCTTGGTTCTTTCCACAGTTTGGCGACCGTGGCCATTGCTGCTATAAACATTGGGGTACAGATGGTCCTTCTTTTCAATACATCTGTATCTTTGGGGTAAATACCCAGTAGTGCAATTGCAGGTTCATACGGAAGCTCTATTTTTAATTTCTTAAGGAATCTCCACACTGTTCTCCAAAGTGGCTGCACCAAATTGCATTCCCACCAACAGTGGAAGAGGGTTCCCCTTTCTCCACATCCCCTCTAACACATGTTGTTTCCTGTCTTGCTAATTTTGGCCGTTCTAACTGGTGTAAGGTGGTATCTCAATGTGGTATTAATTTGAATCTCCCTGATGGCTAGTGATGATGAACATTTTTTCATGACTCTGATAGCCATTTGTATGTCTTCATTGGAGAAGTGTCTGTTAATATCTTCTGCCCATTTTTTGATATGATTGTCTGTTTTGTGTGTGTTGCATTTGAGGAGTTCTTTATAGATCCTGGATATCAACATTTGTCTGTACTGTCATTTGCAAATATCTTCTCCCATTCCGTGGGTTGCCTCTTTGTTTTGTTGACTATTTCCTTTGCTGTGCAGAAGCTTTTGATTTTGATGAAGTCCCAAAAGTTCATTTTCACTTTTATTTCCTTTACCTTTGGAGACATATCTTGAAAGAAGTTGCTGTGGCTGATATCAAAGTGGTTACTGCCTATGTTCTCCTCTAGGATTCTGAAGGATTCCTGTCTCATGCTGAGTTTTTTTTTTTTTTAATCCATTTTGAGTTTATTTTTGTGTACGGAGTAAGAGAATGGTTGAGTTTCATTCTTCTACATATAGCTGTCCAGTTTTACCAGCACCATTTATTGAAGAGACTGTCTTTTTTCTACTGTATATTTTTTTCCTGTTTTGTCAAAGATTATTTGACCATAGAGTTGAGGGTCCATATCTGGGCTCTCTACTCTGTTCCACTGGTCTGTGTGTCTGTTTTAGTGCCAGTACCATGCTGTCTTGGTGATCACAGCAATGTAGTAAAGCTTGAAATCAGGTAACGTGATGCCCCCAGTTGTATTGTTGTTTTTCAACATTTCCTTAGCGATTCAGTGTCTCTTCTGCTTCAAAGGGAATCAGATATTCTGATTTTATTTCAAGTGCAGGTTTTCTCAGCATTTGGCCTTCTACATCTCTGCTCTCTTTCTTCCTCTGCAATACCTTTATGTAGACTTTTTTTTAAAGTTTTTGGTTTATTTTATTGTTGTTTGTTTGTTTTGTCTTGTGTGTGATTATTGAAATTCTGGTTACTGAAAGTACAGTGTAATATTAGTTTCAGGTGTTCAGTAGATTCAACACTTCAATACAACACCCTATGGTCATCAAACAAATGCCATCTTTAAACCATCATCTATTGAACTCATTACCCACCTCTCCTCTGGTACCATTCTATGATGGTTTGCTTCTTCTCTATAATTTTGTTGGCTCTCTATAATTGAGAGTTGGCTTTTAGGTTTGCCCTTCTATACAATTTTTATTTATTTGTTTATTTGTTTGTTTATTTTTCTTAATCTCTATGCTTAGTATGTTTCTCAAACTCACAACCTCAAGATAAAAAGTTGTATACTCCACTAACTGAGCCAGCCAGGTTCCCCATGGAGATTATTTTAATGAATGCTTTTAATTTCTTTTCTTTAATGCATCAGAGTGGAATCTAGTAATTTCGACCCACCCGCCCATAGAAGATACAACCTCTTTGTTCCTAAAAACAGTCTCCACTCATCCCACCCCTTCTGTGGTGTGGAGGTCAGAGATAGAAAGGCCTGACAGTTATCTATGCTCTCTGGCTGGGTGAGTTCAGCCTGTGGGGAGCCCCAGCTGAAGATCTGAGGAAGGGATTAGAGTGGCCCCTTTTATTTCCATGAAAACCCTATTTGTGGGGTTTCCTCAGTCATTTGTGTCCCTCAGCTGCTAATCTGTACTTCTCATTTTCCTTCCTCTGTCCATGAGGATTAGCGGGGTTGGGGGAGGTTGGGACAGTGAGGAAGGGTGTGAAAAGGGCATGAAAGGCATGACAAAAGCTCTGCTGCTGCTTATGCCAGGCTCCTGCACCAGCTTCCACTTCTCCGTATCCCCCAACCATATTTCTCTAATTAGTTCTTTGGTAAAGAAATTGCACAAATGGTTCTACCATAAGTTTGCCAGCTCCAAAGTCAATACTCCTATTATGTCCACAGAAAGTACCAATTGCACACCTCTTTGATCTGTTTTTATCCTATTATTTACTCTATCTATGTGCAATCTAATTCAACCATTCGATTTTTCATATGTAATATTTTGACTTGGTTCTTTCCTGTAGTTTACTTGGGCCTTATTGCTACTGATATTTTCCTATATCCAGAAGGATATATTTATTCTGTTTATTAATTTTCTACAGTCTGTCTACTCCAATAATTCTATTTCAAATGATATTTAACGTTCATTCTGTTGGATTTCTTATGTGGTCATCGTACATCACAGGTGTACAGTAATTCTTGCATGTGTGCTCATATTCTGCATGGGTTAGCAGCTACTCTGTCACTGGTACTGTGCACTGGAGAAGGACAGAAGTCCTGATGAATTCATAGGGAAGTGAGTGTGAGCCCAGAGTAGATGGACTCAGGCACCACAAAGCCAGTCTTAACTTCTCCTTACTGCCACCTGCCACGCATCTCCTATGGCAAGTGACTCAATTTTAAAGGTCTTAGAATGAATTACAGAGGAAAGACCAAGTCTCTTCAAGTAGTACTTGCCCTGCAAGAGGGGGTTGAATGGAGGCACAGGGGGCACATTCTCAAGATGGTTTTTTGGACCTACACACTAGATCACATGGCCACCTTGCAACATACTGGTACCTGAAAAATATTAGGCAGCATTTATCACAGAGAGCAGAGTAGTTGAAAAGACTTCTTCAAGCCCATCCTCTTGCCGCCCTACCCTCTTCCCCCAACTACAGGCCACTTCAGGATTGCCTTTAATTCCACCAGGTTTCCTCAATGACTCTACATTTTCTTCTAACCTCCTTTGCTCACCCACCATTTCTCTGGGAATGTGAGCCAGCAGCCCATGGGGAGCTCCTGATGGCAGGCCTGGTGAAAACCACTTCAGTGGCACTCTCAGCCGGTCCCCCAGATGCAGACTCACAGACCCTATAGACCTGCTCTGCACCCTGACATCAGTTTTGTTACTTAGGATTTTCCTTTGCCACTGACCAGGGCTACATTTGAGACAGTCAGCCCAAACCTCTCATTATACTTCTCACAGGCAGCCAGAGAAAGGGAAACACACAGGTCCTTGAGGTGCCTGAGAATGGCCTGCATTAGAGGGAAGACTTCTGAGCTCCTTGAGGGTTGGAATTTGTGTTCTACTGTTTACTACCCACATGACTTCAGACAAGTTAATTGACCATGCTAAGCCTCAGGTTCATATCTGTAAAAAGACATCAGGACTGGATAATAATACAGAGCATTGAAGCTTGCTGTGGGCAACAGGGTACCAGGCTGAGGTGGAGCTGTGCTCTGGCAGATCTGCAGAGTGGATGGGAATTGAATTTTTTCTATGAGTCAGGGGGTTCCAACACCTCATGGAAGAACAAGTAGTCACACCACTCCATGCTTCACACAGAAACACACCTATTGACAGACAAAACAGAAGTCTCTATTTGAGAGAAATCCAACACAGAGTTGAGGAATGTGGCTCTTCCAGGGGCAGCATTTGGCTAGTGCTCCAAAACTGAACTAAGTGCTGACTCCTACCTCAGGGCTCAGCAACCCAGGCGTGGATCCCCATAACTGTGTCTACTTGCAGGGACGGATTTTTTTTTTTTTTTTTTTGGCTCACTTTCAGATACTGCTGAGCTTGGAAAAAAGTATCCACATGAGTAGCAGAGGCCTTACCCCGGTAAGATGTTACTGATCACGTGCATGTGACTTAACCTCTTCTCACCGGCTGGTGAGAGTCTAGTCTGAGGGACAAGCATGGAAGGAATTTGCACAGAATACCTGATGGCACATTGAATTAGTGGGTCTGCAATGGTCAGGGGATGCTCCCTGATCAGCAAGTATTCAGTTTATTGGCCTGTGGTTGTGAGACCCTGTTGAGCTTTCTGCTAAGTAGTTAATAAGTTTTTGTGACCCAGGTATGTTTGTAGGGGGCAGCTCAGGATATGGCTTTGGGCTCAGTGCAGACCCAGCAAGTCCAGGGTCAACCAAACCACAAGTTATGTCAGATTCCCGGGGGTGGTAGGCTGGGCCTTGAGATACTGGGGAAAGACAGAGCTGTGGGTACAAGGGGAATAGACTGAGGACTAAATTCTGAAGGTTTGAGTAAAGCTCTTGAGGGAAGCTGACCTGAGAATTTATACCTTAACCTGTGGCCAGGGCCCTTCACAATACACTTCAAAGAAGCAGAGACTCTCAGTGCTGGAATGAAATAGCAGGGCACATCAAACTATACACCTTCATTTAAGAGAGAAGACTTGGGTTCCTTCTAATACATAAGAGGGGGAATATTGGATGATATGGTCATTCTTTATTTTTTTTAAGATTTTATTTATTTATTTAAGAGAGAGACAGGGAGAGGGAGCATCAGAGGGGAGAATGTCAGAGGGAGAAGCACACTCCCCATGGAGCTGGGAGCCCAATGCAGGACTCGATCCTGGAACTCTGGGGTCATGACCTGAGCTGAAGGCACTTGCTTAATCAACTGAGCCATCCAGGTGCCCATGACATGGTCATTCTATTTCTATTTTTTTTTTTTTCAATGTATTTTCTACCCCCAACGTGGGGCTCAACCTCACGAACCTGAGATGAAGGTCACTATTCTAACTGAGCCAGGCAGTTGCCCCTATGTGGATTTTTCTTTTTTTTTTGCAAAAACTTGATACCATTTTCCACAGTGGCTGCACCCATTTACAGTCCCACCAACAGAGCACAGTTCCCTTTCCTCCACATTTTGGCCAACGCTTGTTATTTCTGGTCTTCTGGATATTAACCATTCTGACAAGTGTCAGGTGACATCACTTTGGGCTTTGATTTGCATTTCCCTGGTGATGAGTGGTGGTAAACATATCTTCTTGTATTTGTTGCCTCTCTGTGTGTTTTCTTTGAAAAAATATTCTGAACTCTGCTGATTTTGTAACTGCTATTTGTTTTTGAGTTATTGAGTTGTAGGAGTTCTTTAATATTTTGGATATGAAACCGTTAACAGTTAGGTAGTTTGCTAAACCTTTATCAGTTAGGTAGTTTGCTAGTTTCCTCTTCAGTATGTTTTATTTTTGATGTGTTGATGATTGGACATTTCCTTTGCTGTGCAGAAGGCTTTTAGTTTGATGTGGTCCTAGCTGTTTAATTCTTATTATACCCCTTGCTTCTGATATCAAATTCAAAATATCAGAGTCAAGAATGATCTTGGGTGCCTGGGTGGCTCAGGTGGTTAAGAAACTTCCTTGAGCTCATGTTATGATACTGGAGTCCCAGGATCAAGTTCCCTATTGGGCTCCCTGCTCAGTGGGGAGTCTGCTTCTTGTTCTTACCCTCTACCCTCTCATCCTCTCTTTCTTTTGCCTTCTCTCTCTCAAATAAATAAATAAAATCTTAAAAAAAAAAGAGAATGATTTCAAGAAACATTCTTCCAAAAAAATTGGGTTAAGGGAGTTAAATGAATAGATCTATTCTGACACCTCTGTGCTCCATAGTTTTAAAAGGTTCTTGACTGGATCAGTTAGCAAAGCATCTATCTCTTGATCTCAGAATCTTGAGTTAAAATTTTGGTCATGGAGATTATTTAAAAAAATGTTGTTGTGTTAATAGCATTCTGTCCGGTTTTCATCTAGATATTTTATGGGTGTAGCTGTTTTGTTGAAATCTTTGTTGCATGTTGACTCTCTTGTTGTGGATGGGGTTGGATAGACATTCAGTTGCATTGCTTTACTTGAGGTTGTCCAGAGCCTTGTGTCCAAAGCCACTTATTGTGGAGACTGTTGCTTCCATATTTTATATTCTTGGAGTTTTTGTTGGAAATTAATTGACATATATGTCAGTTTCTTCCTGGTCTTTGTACTGTGTTCCATTCATCTGTTTGTCTGTATATCAACAGTATACCATTTTGATTTCTACAGCTTTGTAATACACGTTGAATTCAGAAAGCATGACACCTCCAGTTTTCTTCTTTCTCCAGATGGCTTTGGCTATTCAAGGCCTTCCATGGTATTATTCACTTTGTATGATTGCTGTTCTTATTTCTGGAAATGCCATTAAATGTTGATGGGGTTTGAACTGAGTGTTGAGATTGCTTTTTGCAGTATGTACTTTTGGATTACATATATTCTTGGGATCCTTTAATATGGGATGTCTAAAGACTTCATTCTGTCTTCTTAAAATTCTTTAATGATTTATGGTTTTCAATATATAGGTCTTTCCATTGTTGATGAAAATACTTTGTAAGTATTTTATTCTTTTTAAGTGATTATCAATTAAAAATTACTTTCTTACTTTTGCTCAGTGATAACTTGTTATTCATGTATAGACATAAAACTCATTTTTGTATATTGAATCTGTGTCTTTAAGCTTGACTTAAATATCTGTTAGTGCTACAAGGATTTTTGTAGAATCATTTTGGGTTCCATATATCATATCATGTTCTCCTAATAAGTAAAAAATTAACTGGGAATATAGGTTGATGTCATCTAACTTGGAAAAAAGAATACAGGTATGCTGAGTTATTGTTTACAAATTGTCTTAAATATTTTGTGTTTAATGTAAGCAAAGGAATCCATAAGTGTGGCCTGTTTCTATTTACTGTTTTCTTTCATCCAGATATACAGAACTGTGGCTTAGACCAGTTATTCCCAGACACTTTCCCACCCTACAAGCTGTGCCTCTTGGGAGGCACCCACCATTCTCCCTACTTCCTGTCTTTTGACCCAGGGCCTGATTCAGCTGCTCAGAAAATACTTCTCAAAATAGTGCGCTTGATTTATTCTTCTCCTACCCCCTTAAGCCCCCTTGTTGCTTCTCCACTTCTCATATCAGGGAAATCATATGATAGTTGACTTTCTCCGATTGACTTATTTCGCTAAGCATGATACCCTCTAGTTCCATCCACGTCATTGCAAATGGCAAGATTTCATTTCTTTTGATGGCTGCATAGTATCCCATTGTTTATATATACCACATCTTCTTTATCCATTCATCTGTTGATGGGATTGGGAGGGAGACAAACCATAAGTGACTCTTAATCTCACAAAACAAACTGAGAGTTGCGGGGGGGGGGGAGGGGGATGGGAGAGGGGTGTGGGGTTATGGACATTGGAGAAGGTATGTGCTATGGTGAGTGCTCTGAAGTGTGTAAACCTGGTGATTCACAGACCTGTACCCCTGGGGATAAAATATATATTATATATTTATAAAAAATAAATAAAATTAATAAAATTAAAAAATAATAGTGTGCTTGAGAAGAAGTCTATTTTTTCATAGACTTCCTAGAGGACATTCCCCAAAACACTGAATTTTACAGAATTGTTTTTGATCTCTCTGGGATCCTTGAAGATGTTGAATGTGGCTTGTTTGGCAGATGGGTCAGGGAGCCCTGTGGTACTCCTGCAATGTCTCCTGTGGCCACCAGAGGTGGGTGTATGCTCTTAATAGAAGACATGTCTCCACCTCTGCAGAAGGTAGAAGTTAGCCTCATTTGGGACTTCCCTCACAATGTTAGAGAACTGCTTCAAGGACTATTTACTGTAAAAATTATTTGGGATCTACTGACAATTCCCTGCAAGTGACAACCGAAGGTACTGGAGTGACTAAACTGTGTCCCTTCATGCACATGCAGATACATAAAATTATAAATGACTGAATGAAAGTGGACCCTCCCCTCACATGAGACATAAAATGAACGCCAAATGAGTCACAGACCTAAATGTAAGAGCTAAAACTATGAACCTCAGAGAAAAGCCTGAGAAGAAATATTCCTGACCTTGATTAAGCATCAGTTTCTTGAAGATGATGCCAGAATCAACAAGTGGAAGAAATGATACATGGATAAATCTGTCACCAACACCACTGCCTTTCCTCTGGGCCCCCCACATGCTCCCAGGCACCAGGTAGGAACTGTAGGAGTCATTTATTTCTACATCTTACTCAGCTGTACCCATTACTATGTCTAATTTAGGGATGCGGTCTGTAGCTTCAAACCCTGCCTGGGGTCACCCAGCTTCAAAGAGGCTGAGTAGGGGCTAGAACAGCTCTCTCTCTCTCTGCCACTGGACTCTGTGCTCCATTCACACGGTCCCAACATGGAACTCAGAGTTGTGTAAAGCTCCACATACAAACACCCAGGCCTGGAAACATCACTGAACTCAGGGAGCAGTGGTACCAGAGTGGTACCACTCTGGAGCTTGGCTTGGGTCTGTTGTCTGACAATGGCAGGTCTTGGCACTGAAGACTCTCCCAATTCCATCCAGCCTTTGTCTGTGCAGGATGAGGTTTCTCCCTGGGTACCAGGCACAAAGGTTCGTGTAAACTCAGAGTCAAGAAGTCCCTTCTGAAACATCTGGGATGCAGCCTTCCTGTCATGTGGAGCCAACAAGGGTAGGCAAGTCCTGGGTTCAAATCCTGCCTCTGCCTCAATGTGGAGTATGGAGAGGGACAGTTTCATAAAGCCTTGGTTTCCATATTCGTCAAACAGAGATAGCATTTCTACCTTCCTCATGGAATTGTTATAGAGATTGACTGACATGATTCATGTTCTCAAAGGACACTCAGTCATCCCTAGTTCTATCTGCTTAGATTGCCCAGTGTGAGCCCACTGCTGCCATGGGCTCTGGGCCTCTACCTTACTCTGTCCATTTTGCCTGGCAAGCCTGACTCAATTGTCTTTCCAGAAAACCTTCATACCCTCCAGTATGAGTGACCTGTCCCTCAGCTGGGATCCCAGAACACTGGTCCTCATCCATCAGACCCAGGCCATCCCTGGTTAAGGATATCACCCAGAGCTTGTGTCCTGGACATGAAGAATACTCAGTGTGGAGTCTGTCAGTCTGGAGGTTCCTAAATTGTCATCTGTTTTTGGAACAAATGCTGGGGTGCCTTGTGACGGGTCTCTTTCCCTCCAAAGCAGGCAAATGAGCTGCCCTCACTTCCATCACGACTGTCTCCTATCTCACCCTATCATATAATCATTGATACATAGCATCATAGGCTTCCTTGTTTGCCAGGATACCAGAACCTTTTGATGGTCAGAGTTCAAAGTATTTTCTGGAGGTTAATTTGGATTTTGATGGACCTGTTGGTGGGATGAAGCCTGATCACTCCCTACAAACCTACACAGAGCCTATGCCCTGGACCAATAGGGCAGTGCCCCAGCCCATGACAGCCCTTCCCCTAGTGCTCAGAGCTCTCCTTTCTCACTGAGTCCCCATTCACTGGTGTTTCTCTCTCTTCCTACAGGGAGAGTCCCAGCTGTCCTCTCTCTGAAGATGTACCTTTTGGGCCTTGTTAGCTCCATCTTGTGGCAGAGAAGACAGGGATTACTACCATGGTTTCTCCAGCAGCTTCAGATTATGTGGATGCCCCTTACCCAACATTGTGGGAAGAGGGGGATGTCCCCCTTGTCTCACATGGTGTCTAAAGCTGGAAGCACAGTTTCCTCTCTCACACAAACTGAATTTGAGGGATACCAAGGTTGCGGCAGGCAGGTGTATGGGGCCATGGCTAGGGGAGCCTGAGGGCTGTGGACAAACTATATCCAGTGCGAAAACCCTTGGTAGCTCCTCTCTCCATCCTCCAGCTTCCATGAGCAGCAATGTTCTTTGTAAGGGCCTCTCTTGTTCACACATTTTCATGTGGCTTGCTGTTGCCACTAAAACTACATTTGGATGAACACAAGTCTGTAACTCACAGACCTTTGTTGTCCTTAGAGTTTCTTCCCTGAGAGGATGTGGTCCAGCCAGGAAATACAGGGAGGAACCTGATAGGAGTGGCCAGTCTGCACTCCTCTGCTGGCCTGGAGCAGGGCATGGTTGCTCAGGTTAGAATCTGAGATATAGAGAACAAGGGGCTGGAGTCCTGGAGCGCATCACCAGACAGGGTCTGGGTGGTGTGTATTCCAGGATATGGGGCAGGGATGGTTGTGGGGGATGACAAATGAGGGGGGTGTGGGAAAGCTCTTCCCTGCTCTATGGTCACTCCCACTACCGATGGACTCACTGCTGGCTTTTCCTCCTTATGATTTCAGGTCTCATCTATAGACTCCAGATTCCTCCTTTCCCAAGGAAGGCTGCCACTGGATAAAGAGAGCATAGATAGAGGACCCTGCAGCATGTCCTCTAAAAATGTGGTTAACCTGTGTTCCAGAAATGGTGCTTATAGGAATAAGACATAAAGAACAGAGATTTGTTACACAGATGCACTTATTACTTTAATGATGTGAGTCAAACAATTGGAGAAGGCTCAGTTCAACAGATGGTGCTTTGAGGGCTGTCACTGAGAATGTCCAAGGGAACAGCAGTGACTGCGCCTATCCACTGTAGGGACATCAGGTAGAACAAGAGCCCTACCCTAAAACTCTCTCTGCCTCCCATAACATCTTTGGACACACACATGCATGCAAGCAAGCACACACTTAATCCAGAGGGAAAAGCATCGAAACAGGACACCATACATTATGGGTGATTATTTCATGGAAGAAGGAATGTGTCTTCATTTTTTCGTATTTAAGTCATTATTTTACTACATAAATATAGTCTGCCTAAACCTAAAGAACTATTTAATTTATTTCCTGACTTGTTAGTAAAAAATGGAAAGATGTAAGATGTAATGTTTATATTTTTATAATATGCCCACTAAAATAGTTTAAACGTGGCCTATGTAGGAAAATGAAATAATTTAAAGGTGCCTTATGGACACAGACATTTCCCCAGTTTCTGCTTTTCAAGGTATCCTTATGAAAGGGAACACAATTCCAGAAAATGAAAGTAGTTCATTTTGGGGCTTCCCATGATCATTGCTGTTTCAGAACCAGTCAGTGTAATAAAATGCATTTTAAAAAAAATTGAAAAAAAAAAAAAAAAGTTTTGTATCTTTCCTATGTTCTGTAACCAGACAGAGAAGGCCATAATGTAGGATACCAGGCACATGAAAATCCCAGATAAAGTAAAGTACCGAAGACAGAGAGAAAAGCAGCAGTTGCCGGGACTGGGGTGAGGAAATGAGCATTGAGTGATACATAGCCCAGGTTTCTCTGTGATGGAAATATTCCTCAAGTAAATGGTTGTGCAATACTCTTAAAGTGCTTAATGGCACCTCCATATTCACTGAAAAGGATCAGAGTAAAATTTTATGTAAACTCAAATTCTACTTTATTTAATGAACAAAATCCATTAAGCCATTATACAAGTGTATACAAAACACAAGAATTACAAAGAGAGCAATGACAGAGGAAGGGAAACCATCCTTGGGGTTCCAGCCAGAAAGAGCTGCTGCTTTGGGGCTGAGGGTGGTTGTTCCACTGAGACAGGTGCTGGCTCAAGCCCTTCTTGACCTCAATAGCAAAGGCTAGACCCTGCTGGACCTCCAGGTCAGGAAAAAAAGCTGGTGGCTCTTCCATCTCAGAAGAGTGAATTAGAGCCCTGACTACCTGCACTGGTCCTTAACGTGTGAGCTCCAGCACCAGGGAGGGTTAGGGCCACCTTTGTCTCCAAAGATACAGCAAATGCCAGAGTGTGAGTTGGGGCGAGTTCCTGATGTAGGATGTTGCTCTGGGCCTGGTGCTGTAACTCCATGAAAAAAAGGATCATCAGCATGATTGAATTCCCACGTACCTTCTTTTTTTAAAATATTTTATTTATTTTTTCGACAGAGGGAGATCACAAGTAGGCAGAGAGGCAGGCAGAGAGAGAGGAGGAGGAAGCAGGCTCCCCGCCAAGGAGAGAGCCCTATGTGGGGCTTGATCCCCGGACCCTGGGATCATGACCTGAGCTGAAGGCAGAGGCTTTAACCCTCAGAGCCACCCAGGGGACCCCCCTCGTCCCTTCTAAATAAAGGAAACTTTCCCTACCACTCAATGTTGCCAGCATCCAAGAACCAATCCCTGTGAAGACTCCATGACTGAAGACCACCGGGACCGGGATCTGAGACTATTTACCACTCTCCACCCGACTGCAGTCTATGGAGGCTTGCTTAGTGTGGCCCACACTGCCCCCTCCTCAGGCGACATCAGTCAACACCAGTCCTTCCCACGCACAGATTCTGGCTCCCTGGGCTCAAGGTTTTGCAACAGTGTGAGCAGAAGCTGGGCACGGTGCTCCAGGTCTGAGCCTGACATACTGAGCCCCATGTATGCCAGCAGCATATTCAGGCTGGGAAATTCTGGGGGCTGTAAAAAATATTCAGAATATTATTCTACCCATGTGTTCAAGATGGAGACGTTGGCCCTGGAGATAGAAAGTTAGGAAGAGGAATCAGAGGACAGGGCACCCTCCCAAATGAATATCCTAGGGAACCCTGTGGGAAACTGGGTCATTGGGCATCCGGCTTCCATCAGAGTCCAGTCCTATTCCTTGTCCACATGTGATCTGCCAATCCTGCCTGAGACAGGCCTGGTTCCAGACAAGAAGCTGGCAATATCCTCAATGAGTGGGAGATTTTGAGGATGGTGGGACCATTTCTGTCCTTCATGGCAGATCTGGACACACACCTCAGTCTGTCTCCTTGTGCACTTGCCACTTTAATTCAACTGCATATGCCCAGGGAGGGGTGGTGTCTGGCCTCTTAATTACCCTGATTGCACACACCACTTCTCTCTGAAGATCCAACCAAGGAGGGAGCAAAGTGATTCTGTCTCTAGCCAGGCCTTCCCAGGACCCTCCCTATACTTCAAAAGTTACCTCCTGCGCCCATGTGCTTCCTTATTCAGTAGGTGCCATGAGTGGGTCTCCTTCCACTGACACTAATCTCCCACAGGGTTTGGAATATCTGTTCCCTATCATCTCACTGGGTCTCCTGAGCACCCTCTGTGCACCCAGTGACCAGATTCCATATTGCTGAGTGTGCTGTTTCCACAGACTCTCTTTTGGTCCCAGGATTGGGATAGAGACACAGGTAGGAGGGCGCAGTGATGGGGAATGACTGTCTTAGGGGCTAAAGCTGTCCTCCCTTCCCCTCTGCTCTCCCACAGTACCCAAACCCACAGCTCCCCTGGGCCCCTTCCTTTCTCCAGAAGAAACTCTCAGACCTTCACCCTTAAGGAGGAATCACAGAAGTGTGTGATGAGGATCCAAGAGTCCATCCAAATCACAGTCCCC
The DNA here is from genome assembly GCF_902655055.1 of Lutra lutra. Lineage (NCBI taxonomy): Eukaryota > Metazoa > Chordata > Mammalia > Carnivora > Mustelidae > Lutra > Lutra lutra. The sequence goes on along the minus strand of NW_025923833.1, from coordinate 199,781 downwards.
TTGCTGCTCTGGTGGAGAGGGAAGGCCCTCCAACATCAGTCAAATCTCACTCATGTTTCACAGCTCCTGGGCTATGCCAACGTCATCACAGCTGGAGGAAAAGCACTCATATCTAGAGGAGGCAAGGGGGCATCACATGAAGTGTCCTGTGGATGCTACCTCTCATTGTGTTCAGTATCACTGTCTGACTCCTGACTACTCTGGAGACCTCGGCTATTGTCTGCTCTGCGTAGGGATCACAGTCAAGTCCTAGAGAAGCGCCTGCACCCGTGGGCTTCCTGAATACTTGTTGAATGAAAGGGCCCCAACCAGCCCATCACATGTATCTGAGTGGGCCTGGGAACACCTCTGAACCCCGGAGATCTCAGCTTTCACCCAGACACAGACCCCAAATGGAGTCTTGGATCTCTCTTTCAAATGGCAAAACAGCCCAACTCAAGATCAGCGTGTTAGTGAGGGATGAGGCAGAGACTTCATCATGGCATGCAGGACAATAATAAATGAGTACAACCACAGGCTTTCTAGCAGACCTTTGCACAGACCCAAGCACCCAGGTGCACTTTCCTTTTGAGACTTCATGAGTCCCTAACATAACTCTGTCCCAGTCAGAGGAGCAAACTGAGGCTCAGGAAGTTTGGGGACATTTCCAAGGCTCACAGCAAGTGGTGGCCAAATCCAACTGGGCCGTTAGGGACAGGGTGCTCACCTTGCAAACAGGAAGTCCAACACCTACTGGTTAGTGGCAATGGCTCGATATGTGCCCAGGAACATGTAGGCATAGCTGAGGTATCTTCCTATGAAATTAGGCACCAGATGTTGTATTTGCTTCTTTAGCAGGTTGGCCCGGTTTGTCCATAGCACACAGGTCTCACTCCTCTTCATCAGTGATCCATATTTCACCTGATGTGAAACAGAGGAGACATGAGTCAGTTCTGTATCCACCAGGAGTGTTAGGGTTTGGAGCACAGATCGAAACCCCAAGATGCCAGTGGCTTATGGCACGAGGTGGGACAAGAGGTCCCACAGTCATAAAAACAATCAGGTGACTGAGTGGTTCCTTGGCTTAATCCTAGGAGTCATGGTTTTGGCTCAGATCATCATCTCAATTTCTTGAGATGGAGCTCCTTGTAGGGCTGCATACTTAGGGCAGAATTGGCTTGAGGATACTGTCTCCCCCTCTGCTTCTCCCCACTCTCCCCCTGCCTCCCTCAAATAATTAAATCAACCAATCAATTAACAAATCTTTAAGGAAAAAGGAAAAACTTTCTTTGTAGACATACAAAGAAGTGAAGTCAGTTAAGTCTGACCTTGATAGTGTCTCAGGTCAGATTTGGATCTGAGTATTGATTGCAACCCCCTGAATGAATGGCATCAATCCTATGGTTTCTGATAACAGATTCCATTCTTGATATGAGAACACAGAGACATTTTCTTAGGTGAGACAGCTCAGGATATTATAGCATGTAGGATGTTTAGTGTAGCACTATGATTTAGCAACAAAAGAGAATCACATCAAAGTCCTGCATCATTGAAGGGCTCATTGGCTGTGACAAGTGACTGGCCTTCTTGAATGTTGTGCAGAAGAATGAAGTCCCTGATCCTGACCCTGGAGGGGCTTCAGGGTTGTATTTCCTCAAGACTAAAAGGCAGAGCAAGAGACATTGGCAACATGTCCCTTTGGTAAAAGTCTCCCAACTCACCATGATGATGTGCAAGACTTGCAGAACTTGGGGAGGACTTTCAGGTCAGTGGGGATACCTGGGAGCACAAGGATCCTCAATAAATGGCATGAGACATTGTTTAAAGTCTCTCTTCTGATATTATTACAAATATGTGGACAATGACTCTACATCTGGCCAAGGTAGGGACAGGGCAATGAGGGCAGGTTTAAAAAGGAGATGGTGATGCAGATTCATGTGGGTTCAGAACTGTAGCAGGAAGCCCACTGCAGTACTAGGCTGGCTTCTGGGACATGGGTCGCTTTCTGCTCCACTGGGACCCTGGGGGATGGATGTCCCCAGCACCTGCACTCACTCGAGCCAGCGTTGGACTCTTGGCATTTGGGGGCACCTTTTGTCCCTCAAGGAAGTAAAGCAGAGGATCTCAACATTCAGCTCTTGCCTGATCTCCTGTGTGGAGCTCTGTAAATACAGTGCCCTGCAATCAGGCAGGAGGCATCAGAGCCCTACCTGGATGCCTTTGCTGGTCCTTAGACCCAGGGCACTCCATTCCAGACACACCACACCCCAGTACGCATACAGCTCCACCAAGGAGAGAAATGTGACACAGCTTCAGGGCCTTGGATGAGCTCTGAGAGAGGTAAGATGCACCTCAGGAATCCTTTCCACCCTGCCCACCATGACAATGGTGTGAACATAAAGGGATCACCAGGGTATTAATACCTTGCAAACTCCTCCATCCCAGTGGCAGGAACCCCACATATCCCTCTTTGCCAGAAACTCCAGAGGAGAGGACGAGGCTGCCCTGGAATGGCTCAGAGGTGTGGTTTGGCCTGGCATAAGTTGTTCTGTATTACCTTATTGAACCTCCTGCTAAATGCGCTGAAGCTTTGTCCATGAGGTTTGAGTCAATATCTGCACCATGTGAGAAAGTCATTCCCCTGGGTTTTCTGGGAGCCAGACTCCTGGGAAGTAGGCAAATAGCAGTAGAACACCTTTGATTATTGGATGTCTCTAGCCAAGTAACCATGGTGCTAGACTACACTAGAATGTGGAAGCCTGTGTGCAGGGGTTTCAAATTATTTTGGGGTCTGCAGTCAAGGCAGTAACTTCACTGCTTGAGATCACCTACCCAAGTCCACTCCTGGACTGACTCCTACACAATCAGTGCTCAGGGTTGCCATCTGCTCATCCCCATTCTGCATGCAAGACCATATCTGTACACAGTGACACCAAAACACCCCTCTCCGCAGGCCCCTAAGGAAGGTCTGGAAGCAGCCAGGGCCCCAGCTTGTAAACACACATGTCTTCAGGAACAGCTCTCCAGTCCTACCTGTTTGTGTCTCTGGATAAGACATTATCCCTGTCAGGGGGGGAAGAGTCAAGATGGTGGAGAAGTAGCAGGCTGAGAATACTTCAGGTAGCGGGAGATCAGCTAGATAGTTTATCTAAAGATTGCAAACACCTACAAATCCAATGGGAGATTGAAGAGAAGAAGAACAGCTATTCTAGAAACAGAAATCAACCACTTTCTGAAAGGTAGGACTGGCGGAGAAATGAATCCAAAGCAACGGGAAGATAGACCGCGGGGGGAGGGGCCGGCTCCCGGCAGTGGAGGAGCAACAGCACAAAATCAGGACTTTTAAAAGTCTGTTCCACTGAGGGACATCACTCCAGAGGCTTAGCCGGGGTGAAGCCCACGCAGGGTCAGCGTGGCCTCAGGTCTCGCAGGGTCGCAGAAGGATCGGGAGTGTCTGAGTATCGCAGAACTGGGCCAGAGACTGGGAGGCCACCATCTTTATTCCCGTCCTCCGGAACTCTACAGAAAGCGTTCAGGGAACAAAAGCTCCCAAAAGCAAAACTGATCGGATTACTCACCCAAGCCCCTAGTAAGGGCGGTACAACACTGACTGGGGCAAAGACACTTGAGAATCACTACAACAGGCCCCTCCCTCAGAAGATCAACAAGAAACCCAGGCAGGACGAACTTCACTTAACAAGGAGTGCATTTATAATACCAAGGAGAGCAGCGGAATTCCAGAGGAGGAGAAAATAAAGCACGGAAGTCCTGGCTTTCTCACCATGATTCTTTAGCCTTGCAGTTAATTTAATATTTTTCTTTTTAAATTTTTTTCTCTCCTTCTGCTAACTTTTTTTTTAAATTTTACCCTTTTCTTTTTTAACGATTTTTAACTAGTTTATCTAATATATATATATATATTTTTTTTTTCCTTTTTATATTTTTTCTTTATTGGTTTTCTTTTCTTAATTGTTTCTTCTTCTTTTTTTTTTTCTTTCTGAACCTCTTTTTATCCCCTTTCACCCCCCTCACAATTTGGGATCTCTTCTGATTTGGCTAAAGCATATTTTCCTGGGGTTGTTGCCACCCTTTGAGTACTTTAATTGCTCCTGCATATACTCTTATCTGGACAAAATGACAAGGCGGAAAATTTGACCACAAAAAAGAACAAGAGGAAGAAGCAAAGGCTAGGGAACTAATCAATACAGACATTGGTAATATGTCAGATCAAGAGTTCAGAATGACGATTCAAGAGGTTCTAGCCAAGCGCGAAAAAGGCATTGAAGATATTAGAGAAACCCTCTCGGGAGATATAAAAGCCCTTTCTGGAGAAATAAAAGAACTAAAATCTAACAAAGTTGAAATAAAAAAAAAAGCTATTAATGAGGTGCAATAAAAAATGGAGGCTCTGACTGCTAGGATAAATGAGGCAGAAGAAAGAATTAGTGATATAGAAGACCAAATGACAGAGAATAATGAAGCTGAGCGAAAGAGGGACAAACAGCTACTCGACCACAAGGGAAGAATTCAAGAGATAAGTGACACCAGAAGATGAAACAACATTAGAATAATTGGGATTCCAGAAGAAGAAGAAAGAGAGAGGGGAGCAGAAGGTATATTGGAGGGAATTATTGTAGACAATTTCCCAAATATGGCAAAGGGAACAAGCATCAAAATCCAGGAGGTTCAGAGAACCTCCCTCAAAATCAATAAGAATAGGTCCACACCCCGTCACCTAATAGTAAAATTGACAAGTCTTAGTGACAAAGAGAAGATCCTGAAAGCAGCCCGGGAAAAGAAGTCTGTAACGTACAATGGTAAAAACATTAGATAGGCAGCAGACTTATCCACAGAGACCTGGCAGGCCAGAAAGAGCTGGCATGATATATTCAGAGTACTAAATGAGAAAAACATGCAGCCAAGAATACTATATCCAGCTAGGCTATCATTGAAAATAGAAGGAGAGATTAAAAGCTTCCAGGACAAACAAAAACTGAAAGAATTTGCAAACACCAAACCAGCTCTACAGGAAATATTGAAAGGGGTCCTCTAAGCAAAGAGGGACCCTGAATGTAGTAGATCAGAAAGAAACAGAGACAATATACAATAACAGTCACCTGACAGGCAATACAATGGCACTAAATTCATATCTCTCAAATAATTACCTGAGTGTTAATGGGCTAAATGCCCCAATCAAAAGACACAGGGTATCAGAATGGATAAAGAAAAACAAAACCCATCTATATATTGCCTACAAGAAACTCATCTTAAACCCGAAGACACCTCCAGATTTAAAGTGAGGGGGTGGAAAAGAATTTACCATGCTAATGGACATCAGAAGAAAGCAGGAGTGGCAATCCTTATAGCAGATCAATTAGATTTTAAGCCAAAGACTATAATAAGAGATGAGGAAGGACACTATATCATACTCAAAGGATCTGTCCAACAAGAAGATCTAACAATTTTAAATATCTATGCCCCTAACGTGGGAGCAGCCAACTATATAAACCAATTAATAACAAAATCAAAGAAACACATCAACAATAATACAATAATAGGAGGGGACTTTTACACTCCCCTCACTGAAATGGACAGATCATCCAAGCAAAAGATCAACAAGGAAATCAAGGCCTTAAATGATACACTGGACCAGATGGACATCACAGATATATTCAGAACATTTCATCCCAAAGCAACAGAATACACATTCTTCTCTAGTGCACATGGAACATTCTCCAGAATAGATCACATTCTTGGTCCTAAATCAAGTCTCAACCGGTATCAAAAGATTGGGATCATTCCCTGCATATTTTCAGACCACAATGCTCTAAAGCTAGAAGTCAATAACAAGAGGAAATTTGGAAAGAACCCAAATACATGGAGACTAAACAGCATCCTTCTAAAAAATGAATGGGTCAACCAGGAAATTAAAGAAGAATTGAAAAAATTCATGGAAACAAATGATAATGAAAACACAACGGTTCAGAATCTGTGGGACACAACAAAGGCAGTCCTGAGAGGAAAATATATAGCGGTACAAGCCTTTCTCAAGAAACAAAAAGGTCTCAGGTACACAACCTAACACTATACCTAAAGGAGCTGGAGAAAGAACAAGAAAGAAACCCTAAACCCAGCAGGAGAAGAGAAATCATAAAGATCAGAACAGAAATCGATGAAATAGAAACCAAAAAACAATAGAACAAATAAACGAAACTAGGATATGGTTCTTTGAAAGAATTAAAAAGATTGATAACCCCCTGGCCAGACTTATCAAAAAGAAAAGAGAAAGGACCCAAATAAATAAAATCATGAATGAAAGAGGAGATATCACCACTAACACCAAAGAAATACAGACAATTATAAGAAGATACTATGAGCAACTCTACGCCAACAAATTTGACAATCTGGAAGAAATGGATGCATTCCTAGAGACATATAAACTACCACAACTGAACCAGGAAGAAATAGAAAGCCTGAACAGACCCATAACCTGTAAGGAGATTGAAACAGTCATCAAAAAACTTCAGACAAACAAAAGCCTAGGGCCAGATGGCTACCCGGTGGAATTCTACCAAACATTTAAAGAAAAACTAATTCTTATTCTCCTGAAACTGTTCCAAAAAATATAAATGGAAGGAAAACTTCCAAACTCATTTTATGAGGCCAGCATCACCTTGATCGCAAAACCAGACAAGGATCCCATCAAAAAAGAGAACTACAGACCAATATCCTTGATGAACACAGATGCAAAAATTCTCGCCAAAATACTAGCTAATAGGATTCAACAGTACATTAAAAGGATTATTCACCACGACCAAGTGGGATTTATTCCAGGGCTGCAAGGTTGGTTCAACATCCACAAATCAATCAATGTGATACAACACATTAATAAAAGAAAGAACAAGAACCATATGATACTCTCCATAGATGCTGAAAAAGCATTTGACAAGGCACAGCATCCCTCCCTGATCAAAACTCTTCAAAGTGTAGGGATAGAGGGCACATACCTCAATATTATCAAAGCCATCTATGAAATACCCAACACAAATATCATTGTCAATGGAGAAAACCTGAAAGCTTTTCCACTAAGGTCAGGAACACGGCAGGGATGTCCGTTATCACCACTGCTATTCAACATAGTACTAGAAGTCCTAGCCTCAGCAATCAGACAACAAAAAGAAATTAAAGGCATCCAAATTGACAAAGAAGTCAAACTATCACTCTTCGCAGATAATATGATACTATATGTGGAAAACCCAAAAGACTCCTCTCCAAAACTGCTAGAACTTGTACAGGAATTCGGTAAATGTCAGGATGTAAAATCAATGCAGCGAAATCAGTTGCATTTCTCTACACCAACGACAAGACAAAAGAAAGAGAATTTAAGGAGTCAATCCCATTTACAATTGCACCCAAAACTATAAGATACATAGGAATAAACCTAACCAAAGAGATTAAGAATCTATACACAGAAAACTATAGTACTCATGAAAGAAATTGAGGAAGACACAAAGAAATGGAAAAATGTTCCATGTTCCTGGATTGGAAGAATAAATATTGTGAAAATGTCTATGCTACCTAAAGCAATCTACACATTTAATGCAATTCCTATCAAAGTACCATCCATTTTTTTCAAAGAAATGGAACAAATAATCCTAAAATTTATATGGAACCAGAAAAGACCTCGAATAGCCAAAGCAATATTGGAAAAGAAAGCCAAAGTTGGTGCCATCACAATTCCGGACTTCGGACTTCAAGCTCTATTACAAAGCTGTCGTCATCAAGACAGCATGGTACTGGCACAAAAACAGACACATAGATCAATGGAACAGAATAGAGAGCCCAGAAATAGACCCTCAACTCTATGGTCAACTCATCTTCGACAAAGCAGTAAAGAATGTCCAATGGAAAAAGGACAGCCTCTTCAATAAATGGTGTTGGGAAAATTGGACAACCACATGCAGAAAAATGAAATTGGATCATTTCCTTAGACCACACCGAAAATAGACTCAAAATGGATGAAGGACCTCAATGTGAGAAAGGAATCCTTCAAAATCCTTGAGGAGATCACAGGCAGCAACCTCTTCCACCTCAGCCACAGCAACATCTTCCTAGGAACAGCACCAAAGGCAAGGGAAGCAAGGGCAAAAATGAACTATTGGGATTTTATCAAGATCCAAAGCTTTTGCACAGCAAAGGAAACAGTGAACAAAACCAAAAGACAACGGACAGAATGGGAGAAGATAAGTGCAAATGACATATCAGATAAAGGGCTAGTGTCCAAAATCTAGAAAGAACTTAGCAAACTCAACAGCCAAAGAACAACTAATCCAATCAAGAAATGGGCAGAACATGAACAGACATTTCTGCAAAGAAGACATCCAGATGGCCAACAGACACATCAAAAAGTGCTCCACATCATTCGGCATCAGGGAAATACAAATCAAAACCACAATGAGATATCACCTCACACCAGTCAGAATGGCTAAAATGAACAAGTCAGGAAATGACAGATGCTGGCAAGGATGTGGAGAAAGGGGAACCCTCCTACACTGTTGGTGGGAATTCAAGCTGGTGCAATCACTCTGGAAAACAGCATGGAGTTCCTCAAAATGTTGAAAATAGAATTACCCTATGACCCAGCAATTGCACTGCTGGGTATTTACCCTAAAGACATCAAACCTAGTGATCCGAAGGGGCACGTGCACCCAATTTTTTATAGCATTAATGTCTACAATAGCCAAACTATGGAAAGAACCTATATGTCCATCCACAGACGAATGGATAAAGAAGAAGTGGTAAATATACACAATGGAATACTATGCAGCCATCAAAAGAAATGAAATCTTGACATTTGCGATGACATGGATGGAACTTGAGGGTATTATGCTTAGCGAAATAAGTCAACCGGAGAAAGACAACTGTCATATGATCTCCCTGATATGAGGGAGAGGAGATGCAACATGGGGGATTAAGGGGGTAGAAGAAGAGTAAATAAAACAAGTTGGGATTGGGAGGGAGACAAGCCATAAGTGATTCTTAATCTCAAAAATCAAACTGAGGGTTGATGGGGCCAGGGGAGGTGGGGGGTGGGGTTATGGATATTGGGGAGGGTATGAGCTCTGGTGAGTGCTGTGAAGTGTGTAAACCTGGCGATTCACAGACCTGTACCCCTGGGGATAAAAATATATTATATGTTTATAAAATATAAAATAAAATAAATATAATAATAAATAAATAAATAAATAAATAAATAAATAAATAAATAAATAAATAAATTTAAAATTAAAAGATATTATCCCTGTCAGGTGTGGTCTGCATCTTGTTTGTATAATACAGATGACTCTAGCATGGACTTCATCCAGATGTCCATAGGCATTTGTGAGATAATATCTGTGATAATGGAGGAATGGTGTCATGTAAGAAATAGCTCCAACCATATTTTCTTCCTCTTCTTATCTTCTCTGGGTCTGCTATTGGTCAGATCTCACTCTACAGTTCCTACTGTGTGTATACATGAACATGCACACTCTTTCATGTATGGACACATGTGTTCATCAGTGCTCAAATTCTGGAGTCCCAGAAGATGGCAGTCTCACCTACAGAGAGGTGGATAATAGCTTCCCAAGATCATATGTTTTCTAATTTTAAAAGCAGAAGGGATTGGAGCCTTGGCTTCTGAGGTTCAGAATTCACCCTTACCTCTAGAGACTGCATACCCTGTACTGAGAGCCAGTAACTTCTTTCCATTGGGTGTGATGTGGATAGGGTTCCACTCAGTGTGTTGCCATGAGCTGGGCTGCCCCTCAGCCAAGAACTTGACGGAATGCCTCCTTTCTAGGATATCAAGGCTCACACTCACCCTTATACCATCTCGATGTCTGTAGCCACTTATTTCAACACAAATTTTCCCAGAGCCCTCTGGTGAACGGCAACATGCATCCAGGGTCCCTATTTTGAGGACACTCAAAGAGCTGGGTTCATGCCTGTTTCAGCCTTCTAACTATTCTGGGCAATGCCAGAGGCATTGAGGTCTTCACCTTCTCCTCTCATTGGTTTCCTGAAATCCTATATCCTGTTTCTACATCTTTGTGTAACCCTGTACCCTGGAGTGTGGTCTGGACTTAGTGATTCCTACCATTCCACAGAACATATCAACATGACCCACAAACCCCTTCTGAGATTTAGTTATTAAAACTCATTACCCAGTCCCATGATGACTCTGACACCTATTCTCTCTCAGATCTTCATTCGGGAGTAAAAGCCCTTATGTTGAACCATGATCCAGACATGTGCACGTTACATCCCAATGAGATGTGATGTACAACAGACAGAAGAACTCAGGCCTTTGAGACGGACTGAATCCTGCCAATAACCCTAAGTGAGCTCCGGTTCTCAGTGAATTAGGTCGTGCCTTGGTGTTTTCAACAGCCCCAAAATACTGAGAAGCTCTGGCAGGAGCCTCTAGCTGGGCACTCATGGATTCCTAATCCTCTAAAACTGCAAAATTGTTTGTTGGGTAAGCCACTAAGTGTGGGGTCATGTGTTTACACAGAACTAGGAGCGGGGTACTGATACTGTTCACCTGCCCCAGGTCTTGGCCCTCCTCCCCTTCCTCCCTCCTCCTCTCTTTAGCTTCTGCCAATCCCCCGGGCCTTATTTCTAACTCCACTTCAGGAATGTCATATTGTTTTCAATCCTCTTATTATATTTTATTTTTTCTTTCTTCTTTTCTTTTCTGGACACAATAATGAGATGGAGAAATTCACCTGAAATTAACAAACTTCACTATGGATATAATTCAAATATCTGAAGTAGAATTTAAAACATTGATTCAAAATATACTAGACAGGCTAAAAAGCATAGAAGACATTAGAGAATCCCTCACTGTAGACATAAAAGAACACAAATTTAGGTGGACCAAATTAAAAATGCTATCACAGAGATTCAGTCCCAGATGAACACTATGCATCTGTGCATAGTGAAGGACTGTGCATGAGGCAGAAGAGGAAGTCAGTGATATAGAAGATAAAGTAAATGAAAATAAGGAAGCTAAAAAATAGAAAAATAAAACTATTGGATCACCAAAGGAGATTTTGAGAACTCATTGATTGATTGAGAACTCATCACTTCCATAAAGTGAAATAATATCCAGATAATAGAGGTACCAGAAAATGACAAGAGGGACAGAAGGGGAAAAGGTTTATTTCAACAAATTGGAGCTGGGGAATTTCCCACCCAGCAGAAGGAAACATGTACTCAATTCCAGGAGGTACAGAGAACTCCTCTCAAAATCAATAAAAATATGTCAACATCTTGACATATCAGAGTCAAGCTTTCAAAGTGCAGTGATAAAGAGAAAATCCTGAAAGCAGCTCAGGACAAGAGAAACTTAACCACTAATGGTAGATACATAAGGGTGGCAGCACACCTGTCCACCGACATCGGGAAGGCCAGAAAGGAATGCATGATATATTCAATGTGCTAAATGGGTAAATGGTGAAGCCAAGAATATGTAGTCCAGGGAGCCTGTCATTCAGAGTAGCAGGAGAGATAGAGCTTTCCAGAGCAAACAAAACTTAAGGATTGTGAATGCTAAACCATTCCTGAAAGAAATATTTTTTGGGATCCTCTGAGTGTTGAGAGAGCCCAAAACTAAAAAAAAAACAAAAATCCAGAAAGGAACAGAGACAATCTACAGAAACAGCAACTTTACAGGTAATAAAATGGCACTGAATTCATACCTTTCAATACCACGCTGAGTGCAAATGGACTCAATGTACCGATCAAAAGATATAGTGTATAAACATGGACTAAAAGAAAAACAAGAACCATCAATATCCTGCTAACATGAGACTCACTGCAGAGGCAAGGACATGTTGAGATTCAAATTGAAGGCATTGAGAATCATTTATTATGCTAATGGGCATGTAAGGAATGCTGGAGGATCCATCCCTCTACATTAGACACACTAGATTTTAAACTGAAGGCTATTATAAGTGATGAAGAAGGACACTATAACATAATAAAAAGGATGTACCCAATGAAAAGTTCTGATGATTGTAAACATGTATGCCCCTAACTTGGGAGCCCCCAAATATACAAACCAATGAATTTCAAAATTAAAGAAACTCCTTGATAAGAATACAATAATACAAGAGGACTTTAAGAACACACTCACAGCAATGGACAGATCATCTACACAGAAGATCAACAAGGAAACATGGACTTTGAATGACAGACTGGACCAGATGGACTTCACAGAGATATGCAAAGCATTGCCTCTGAAAACATCAGAAAAAACAAACTTTGGGAGGTTACGTGGAACATTTTCCAGAAGAGATCACATTCTAGCTGAGAAATAAGGTCTCACAAGTACCAAAATATTGACATTATAACATGAATGTTTTTAGACCGTGGTACTATGAACCTCGAAGTTAATTACAAGAGAGAATGTGGAAGGACCACAACTATGTGGAGGATAAAGAACATCCTACTATAGAATGAATGGAGAATCAGGAAATTAAACAAGAATTTCAAAATACATGGAAGCAAATGAAAATGAATGTAGGGCAACTCCAAGTCTTTGGGATGCAGCAAAGGCGGTCCCAAGTGGGAAGTAATGACAACAAAAGCCTTTCATAAGAAACAAATTATATTCTCGAATACACAACCTAACCTTAAACATAAAGTATCTGAAGAAAGAACAGCGAATAAAGCCTACACCCAGCAGGTGAAGAGAAATAATAATGATTAGAGTGCAAATAAATGATACAGAATTTTTTTTAAAAAGTAGAACAGATCAATGAAACTAAGAGCTGGTTTTATGAAAGAATGAATAAGATGGATGGAAACCTAGGCAGACTTCTCAAATATAAAAGAGAAAGACCCAAATAAATAAAATCCTGAATAAAAAAGGAGAGCTTATCTACCGACATGGAACAAACAAGAAAATATTATGTGCAATTAAATGCCAAGAAATTAGGCAATCTGTAGGAAGTTGATGCCTTTTTAGAAGTCTATAAACTACCAAAACTGAAACAGGAAGAAACAGAAAACCAAAACAGACCCCCAGTCAGCAAAGAAATGGAATCAAAAACATCCCAACAAACGAGTCTTGGCCCTGATGGATTCCCAGGGGAATTCTAGCAAATATTTAAAGAAGAATTAATACCTATCCTTCTGAAACTTTTCCTAAATATAGAAATGGAAGGAAAATTTCCAAACTCATTCAAGAAGGGCAACATTATCTTGATCCCTAAACCAGACATTGACCCCACCATAAAGGAGAATTTCAGACCAATATCCCTGAAAAACATGGATAGAAACCTGTTCCCCCAAAAATATTTTATAGGATCCAACAGTACATTCAAAGGATTATTCACCACAGCCAAAGGGGATTTTTCCTGGGATGGAGGGGTGGTTCCACATCTGTAAATCAACCAATGTGATACAACATAAGAACCATATGGAGGGAGGAGTCAAGATGGTGGAGAAGTAGCAGGCTGAGACTACTTCGGGTAGCAGGAGATCAGCTAAATAGCTTATCTAAAGATTGCAAACACCTACAGATCCAATGGGAGATTGAAGAGAAGAAGAACAGCAATTCTAGAAACAGAAAATCAACCACTATCTGAAAGGTAGGACTGGCGGAGAAGTGAATGCAAAGTGAAGGGAAGATAGACCGTGGGGGGAGGGGCCGGCTCCCGGCTCCCGGTGGAACAACGGAGCACAAAATCGGGACTTTTAAAAGTCTGTTCCGCTGAGGGACATCGCTCCAGAGGCTTAACTGGGGTGAAGCGCAGGCGGGGTCAGAGCGGCCTCAGGTCCCGCAGGGTCGCAGAAGGATCGGGGGTGTCTGAGTGTCGCAGAGCTTACCGGTATTAGAACAGGGAAGCCGGCTACAGAGACAGGGTGAGGAGTGACTCTCAGCTCGGGGTTGCCTTGAACCGGTCGCAGGCTCGGTCAGCTCAGAGCACGGCCGAGGCCAGGGTGATGGGAGTCATTGGGCGCTGTTCTCTGAGGGCGCACTGAGGAGTGGGGCCCCGGGCTCTCGGCTCCTCCAGGCCGGAGACCAGGAGGCCGCCATCTTCATTCCCGTCCTCCAGAACTCTACAGAAAGCGCTCAGGGAAAAAAAGCTCCCAAAAGCAAACCCAGCAAACCCGAGCAGATTACTCAGCCTGGCCCCGGGTTAGGGCGGTGCAACTCCGCCTGGGGCAAAGACGATTGAGAATCACTACAACAGGCCCCTCTCCCAGAAGATCAACGGGAAACCCAGCCAGGACCAAGTTCACCTAACCAGGAGTGCTGTTTCAATACCAAGGAGAGCAGCAGAATTCCAGAGGAGAAGAAAGCAAAGCACAGAACTCATGGCTTTCTCCCCATGATTTTTTAGACTTGAAGTAATTTAATTTTTTTTTCTGTTTCAACTTTTTTTTCTTTTTCTCTTCTTCTGCTAAATTTTTTAACTTTTACCACTTTCTTTCTTAACGTTTTTTAAATAGTTTATCTAATAAATATATATATATATCTATAGATATATATATATATTTATCTAATATATATATATATATATTCCTCTTTTTATATTTTTTCTTTATCGGCTTTCTTTTTTTAATAGTTTCTTTTTCTTTTCTTTCTAAACCCCTTTTTATCCCCTTTCTCCCCCCTCACAATTTGGGATCTCTTCTGATTTGGCTAAAGCATATTTTCCTGAGGTTGTTGCCACCCTTTTAGTATTTTACTTGCTCCTTCATAAACTCTTATCTGGACAAAATGACAAGGCAGAAAAATTCACAACAAAAAAAAAAGAACAAGAGGCAGTACCAAAGGCTAGGGACCTAATCAATACAGACATTGATAATATGTCAGATATAGAGTTCAGAATGACGATTCTCAAGGTTCTAGCTGGGCTTGAAAAAGGTATGGAAGATATTAAAGCAACCCTCTCAGGAGATATAAAAGCCCTTTCTGGAGAAATAAAAGAACTAAAATCTAACCAAGTTGAAATAAAAAAAGGTATTAATGAGGTGCAAAGAAAAATGGAGGCTCTGACTGCTAAGATAAATGAGGCAGAAGAAAGAATTAGCGATATAGAAGACCAAATGACAGAGAATAATGAGGCTAAGCAAAAGAGGGACAAACAGCTACTGGACCATGAGGGGAGAATTCGAGAAATAAGTGACACCATAAGACGAAACAACATTAGAATAATTGGGATGCCAGAGGAAGAGGAAACAGAGAGGGGAGCAGAAGGTATATTGGAGAGAATTATTGGAGAGAATTTCCCCAATAAGGCGAAGGGAACAAGCATCAAAATTCAGGAGGTTCAGAGAACCACCCTCAAAATCAATAAGAATAGGTCCACACCCCATCACCTAATAGTAAAATTTACAAGTCTTAGTGAGAAAGAGAAGATCCTGAAAGCAGCCTGGGAAAAGAAGTCTGTAACGTACAATGGTAAAAATATTAGATAGGCAGCAGACTTATCCACAGAGACCTGGCAGGCCAGAAAGAGCTGGCATGATATATTCAGAGTACTAAACGAGAAAAACATGCAGCCAAGAATACTATATCCAGCTAGGCTATCATTGAAAATAGAAGGAGAGATTAAAAGCTTCCAGGACAAACAAAAACTGAAAGAATTTGCAAACACCAAACCAGCTCTACAGGAAATATTGAAAGGGGTCCTCTAAGCAAAGAGAGACCCTAAAAGTAGTAGATCAGAAAGAAACAGAGATAATATACAATAACATTCACCTTACAGGCAATACAATGGCACTAAATTCATATCTCTCAGTAGTTACCCTGAATGTTAATGGGTTAATGCCCCAATCAAAAGACACAGGGTATCAGAATGGATAAAAAAACAAACCCATCTATATGTTGCCTACAAGAAACTCATCTTCAGATTTAAAGTGAGGGGGTGGAAAAGAAATTACCATGCTAATGGACATCAGAAGAAAGCAGGAGTGGCAATCCTTATAGCAGATCAATTAGATTTTAAGCCAAAGACTATAATAAGAGATGAGGAAGGACACTATATCATACTCAAAGGATCTGTCCAACAAGAAGATCTAACAATTTTAAATATCTATGCCCCTAACGTGGGAGCAGCCAACTCTATAAACCAATTAATAACAAAATCAAAGAAATACATCAACAATAATACAATAATAGGAGGGGACTTTTACACTCCCCTCACTGAAATGGATAGATCATCCAAGCAAAAGATCAACAAGTAAATCAAGGCCTTAAATGACACACTGGACCAGATGGACATCACAGATATATTCAGAACATTTCATCCCAAAGCAACAGAATACACATTTTTCTCTAGTGCACATGGAACATTCTCCAGAATAGATCACATTCTTGGTCCTAAATCAAGTCTCAACCGGTATCAAAAGATTGGGATCATTCCCTGCATATTTTCACACCACAATGCTCTAAAGCTAGAACTCAATAACGAGAGGAAATTTGTAAAGAAACCAAATACATGGAGACTAAACAGCATCCTTCTAAGGAATGAATGGGTCAACCAGGAAATTAAAGAAGAATTGAAAAAATTTATGGAAACAAATGATAATGAAAACACAACAGTTCAGAATCTGTGGGACACAACAAAGGCAGTCCTGAGAGGAAAATATATAGCCTTACAAGCCTTTCTCAAGAAACAAGAAAGGTCTCAGGTACACAACCTAACCCTACACCTAAAGGAGCTGGAGAAAGAACAAGAAAGAAACCCTAAACCCAGCAGGAGAAGAGAAATCATAAAGATCAGAGCAGAAATCAATGAAATAGAATCCAAAAAAAAAAAAAAAAAAAAAAACAATAGAACAAATCAACGAAACTAGGAGCTGGTTCTTTGAAAGAATTAATAAGATTGATAAACCCCTGGCCAGACTTATCAAAAAGAAAAGAGAGAGGACCCAAATAAATAAAATCATAAATGAAAGAGGAGAGTTCACAACGAACAGCCAAGAAATACAGACAATTATAAGAACATACTATGAGCAACTCTACGCCAACAAATATGACAATCTGGAAGAAATGGATGCATTCCTAGAGACATATAAGGTACCACAACTGAACCAGGAAGAAAATGAAAGCCTGAACAGACCCATAACCTGTAAGGAGATTGAAACAGTCATCAAAAATCTCCAAACAATCAAAAGCCCAGGGCAGATGGCTTCCCGGGGGAATTCTACCAAACATTTAAAGAAGAACTAATTCCTATTCTCCTGAAAGTATTCCAAATATAGTGTCTATATTTATATAGACATATATATATATATATATATATATATATATATATATATATATATTGTCTATATATAGAAACTATTCCAAAATATAGAAATAGAAGGAATACTTCCAAACTCATTTTATGAGGCCAGCATCACCTTGATCCCAAAACCAGACAAGGATCCCATCAAAAAAGAGAACTATAGACCAACATCCTTGATGAACACAGATGCAAAATTTCTCGCCAAAATACTAGCCAATAGGATTCAACAGTACATTAAAAGGATTATTCACCACGACCAAGTGGGATTTATTCCAGGGCTGCAAGCTTGGTTCAACATCCGCAAATCAATCAATGTGATACAACACATTAATAAAAGAAAGAACAAGAACCATATGATACTCTCCATAGATTCTGAAAAAGCATTTGACAAAGTACAGCATCCCTCCCTGATCAAAACTCTTCAGAGTGTAGGGATAGAGGGCACATACCTCAATACTATCAAAGCCATCTATGACAAACCCACTGCAAATATCATTCTCCATGGAGAAAAACTGAAAGATTTTCCGCTAAGGTCAGGAACACGGCAGGGATGTCCGTTATCACCACTGCTATTCAACATAGTACTAGAAGTCCTAGCCTCAGCAATCAGACAACAAAAGGAAATTAAAGGCATCCAAATTGGCAAAGAAGAAGTCAAACTATCACTCTTTGCATATGATATGATACTATATGTGGACAACCCAAAAGACTCCACTCCAAAACTGCTAGAACTTGTACAGGAATTCAGTAAAGTGTCAGGATATAAAATCAATGCACAGAAATCAGTTGCATTTCTCTACACCAACAACAAGACAGACGAAAGAGAAATTAAGGAGTCCATCCCATTTACAATTGCACCCAAAACTATAAGATACCTAGGAATAAACCTAACCAAAGAGACTAAGAATCTATACTCAGAAAACTATAAAGTACTCATGAAAGAAATTGAGGAAGACACAAAGAAATGGAAAAATGTTCCATGCTCCCGGATTGGAAGAATAAATATTGTGAAAATGTCTATGCTACCTAAAGCAATCTACACACTTAATGCAATTCCTATCAAAGTACCATCCATTTTTTTCAAAGAAATGGAACAAATAATCCTAAAATTTATATGGAACCAGAAAAGACCTCGAATAGCCAAAGGAATATTGAAAAAGAAAGCCAAAGTTGGTGGCATCACAATTCCGGACTTCAAGCTCTATTACAAAGCTGTCATCATCAAGACATCATGGTACTGGCACAAAAACAGACACATAGATCAATGGAACAGAATAGAGAGCCCAGAAATAGACCCTCAAATCTATGGTCAACTCATCTTCGACAAAGCAGGAAAGAATGTCCAATGGAAAAAAGACAGCCTCTTCAATAAATGGTGTTGGGAAAATTGGACAACCACATGCAGAAAAATGAAATTGGATCATTTCCTTACACCACACACGAAAATAGACTCAAAATGGATGAAGGATCTCAATGTGAGAAAGGAATCCATCAAAATCCTTCAGGAGAACACAGGCAGCAACCGCTTCGACCTCAGCCGCAGCAACATCTTCCTAGGAACAGCACCAAAGGCAAGGGAAGCAAGGGCAAAAATGAACTTTTGGGATTTTATCAAGATCCAAAGCTTTTGCACAGCAAAGGAAACAGTGAACAAAACCAAAAGACAACGGACAGAATGGGAGAAGATAAGTGCAAATGACATATCAGATAAAGGGCTAGTGTCCAAAATCTAGAAAGAACTTAGCAAACTCAACAGCCAAAGAACAACTAATCCAATCAAGAAATGGGCAGAACATGAACAGACATTTCTGCAAAGAAGACATCCAGATGGCCAACAGACACATCAAAAAGTGCTCCACATCATTCGGCATCAGGGAAATACAAATCAAAACCACAATGAGATATCACCTCACACCAGTCAGAATGGCTAAAATGAACAAGTCAGGAAATGACAGATGCTGGCGAGGATGTGGAGAAAGGGGAACCCTCCTACACTGTTGGTGGGAATGCAAGCTGGTGCAACCACTCTGGAAAACAGCATGGAGGTTCCTCAAAATGTTGAAAATAGAACTACCCTATGACCCAGCAATTGCACTGCTGGGTATTTACCCTAAAGATACAAACGTAGTGATCCGAAGGGGCACGTGCACCCAAATTTTTATAGCAGCAATGTCTACAATAGCCAAACTATGGAAAGAACCTAGATGTCCATCCACAGACGAATGGATAAAGAAGATGTGGTATATATACACAATGGAATTCTCTGCAGCCATCAAAAGAAATGAAATCTTGCCATTTGCAACGACGTGGATGGAACTAGAGGGTATCATGCTTAGCGAAATAAGTCAATCGGAGAAAGACAACTGTCATATGATCTCCTTGATATGAGGGAGAGGAGATGCAACATGGGGGGTTGAGGGGGTAGGAGAAGAATAAATGAAACAAGATGGGGTTGGGAGGGAGAGAAAACATATGTGACTCTTAATCTCACAAAACAAACTGAGGGTTGATGGGGGGAGGGGGTTGGGAGAGGGGGGGTGGGGTTATGTACATTGGGGTGGGTATGTGCTATGGTGAGTGCTGTGAAGTGTGTAAACCTGGCGATTCGCAGAATTGTACCCCTGGGGATAAAAATATATGTTTATAAAATAAAAAAATAAAAATAAAAATAAATAAATAAATAAAAATATTTGCAAAAAAAAAAAAAAACCTCCCAATATACAAGAGGCCAGGACTTGACAAATTCCCTTGGTTGTGCCAGAAATCCTTCACTGCAGTAACTTCCAGAGGACATATGGTCTTGTCCACTGAGGAAAATCCAAACAGAAGTTCTCCCCTGCACTCAGCGGTCTCTGCAATTCACAACTCTTACACATAGAGGCCCCCAAATGACCAGTACTGACCCATAGGTAAGGATAGCTCTATGCCCCTAATCAGCAGGAAGAATATACAGAAAGGGACCATCCTCCTTCAACAACCTTAATGACTGAAGGGTCTAAACTGTTCAGGGGCACACGAGGAGGGAGGACAAGGCTAGCTGAGGACAAAGCAGGAGCTGGCACACCATACCACCCCCAAGCATGTGATATGGGTGACATTCCTCATGCACTCTGGCTGCCCTAAAGCCAAGGAAAGGAAAAAAAAAAAAAAAAAAACAGATCCTCCACAGATGGAGATCAAAACATTGCCAGATCTGAGTCTCCCTCAGTTTACAAATGTGCTAGTGATTGCCAAGGAAGAGCATTGCTTGTCAATAGGGTAGCTAACTTCCAGAGACCCATAAATCTGTTTCCTGAAGCCCTAAAGTCTCCCTCCCCTCCATGACACTGAGGGAGGCTGAGGCCAAAGGAAATGTCAATAAGACAGTGTTTCTTTTCAAACTTGCAGTCCCTTGAGAAGGACCTGTGAGAGGAGGAAGGCAACATTCCCCCAGGAAGCTCCCAACCATCTATTAATTCCTTCCTAGAAGGAAAAACCACCTTCAATTGACAAGAGTAAAGCCTCCTGTATCCTGGGTGTCCTCTGTCCTCCTGCAACGTTCTTGCAAAACCTCCCGTTTGCCTGACCACCCCCAATGCCTTCCCAGAAAGTCAGCCTCCATTCACGACCCCAGCAAGCACCCCTTTCTACCTATGGGTCATATCCCTGTGCTTTAATAAAAATCACCTTCTGCCAGCAAAGCCATCTCAAGACTTCCTTCTTGACTATCGACCTTGAACTCGAATGTCTTTCCTACAGCAGTCCTGTCCCTTGTAGGGCTCCTGTGGAAACAACCCTGCAAAATGGGCCCATTTCTTTCAACTCTTCCGACTCCATCCACCTAACCCACTACACATTCTGTGTCCTCTGAGGACGAGACACTTCTGTGATTCTTGCACTGAAATCCTCACATGGCACCTCTTTCAGTCCTTGACGTGGTTGAATTTGCCCATCCTAAACTCCCCAGCATCCCATCCTCACTATCTTTTTCTCACATGTTTATCTGGTCCATAGTTTCTCATCACCAATACCCTATAATATGCTTCTCTCCTGATTAGAGAACTCCATTTCTTTCCTTTGTCATCAAGCTCAAATCTTAACTCTCAGATGTTTGTCTCACAACTTTCAAAAATTTTCTTTCCCCTAATGCCTCTCTACTAGTTTCTATTCTCCCTTTTTTCAGCCTACCCTCCCTCCTTCCTTCCTTCCCTGCATTACCTTTTTGTTCTTTATATTCCTTCCTCCCTCCCCCTCTTTCTGTCTTTTGTTCTGTTATCTTAGTCAACATAGAGTACTTCAGTAGTTTTTGATTTAGTGTTCCATGACTCATTGTTTGCTTATAGACCCAGGAGCTCATGGCAATACGTTCCCTGTTAAAAAGGATGGAGTGAAACCCACACAGGTGCATCTCAAAGGTCTGCTTCTCTGCAAATCAATGGGAAGCTTCATGGTAATGAAACCTGGCCTTCCACACTACAACTGGACATGGGGTACACTAAGCATTCCCAGAATCTCCTGTCTTCCAAGACACTGAGGAAATGGGTTTTCCTACCAAATATTTGAATAGTTTCATTTCTTGGTTGAAATGGGCCTCAAATCAAGCCATAAACATGTAGAAAGATCTATATGAATTCTGGAAAGGAACACTGCATTCAAACAGAAGTGGCTGCACAGTTTTACACAGATGCTATACCTGAAGGAGGAGGCTGGAATTACTACAAGTCAGGAAGGGAGGAACATGAGGGAGCAATCCTTCCACAGCCTCTCCTGTTCTGGCCAATCGCCGAGGGTTCACACTGCACAGGAACCTGGCCAATGCTGGGGCACAGGAGGGAGATTTCTCACATCCTTCAACTCATTCCATGTTTGTTGTGTCCTGGGAAGACAAACCTTGTATTTACTGACAATGCTGAAGAGCCTTCAGCCATGTTTCCCTGGTGCAAGTGACATCAGAGCTTGTTCATCCTGGATCGCACCACACACATCTCCCCAGTGTGGGAGAGCCTTTAGTCAGGGCTCTAACCTCGGGATACACAAGAGAACTCACCCTTCCGAGAAAAGTAGATATGACACGCATGGGGGGAAGAATTCCGGGGCAGTGCTCACCTCTGTACCCAGCAAGACCACCGGAGAGGCACCTTGGGTATGGAACGAAGGTGGGAGACCCTTCATTCAGAGAGCTCGCTCTTATTCACACACAGGACCTCACACGGGCTAGAAGCCATGTGGTGGGATTGTTGCACAAGCGCTTGCAGCAACATGCATCCCTTCGAGGCCATGGGCATGTTCCCACAGACAGAGACTGGTTGAATGCCATCTTCAGGGGAAAGCATTTAGTCCTGCCACACCCTTATCCAGCATCCGAGGAGCCACACCGGCGGGAACTCCGACAAATGCGGTCAACGTGGAAGAGCTGTTAGATACAGCTCTCACATTTGGAGACACCAGACATCTCAGAGCAGAGAAACCTGTGACTGTCATCACTGGGGTCCCGCCTGTATCCAGAGCGCCCACCTTTCTCATCACCACAGAGATCACACAGTACAAACCCTGTGTCTCTGATCACTGAGGCAGAGCCTTCTGCCAGAAGTGGGCCCTTTCCCAACACCAGAGAACTCACATGGGTAGAACCACTAGCGCTGTATCCTGGTGGGAGAGGCTTCAATTAGGGCTCAGGCCTGAGCTTCCATTACCGTCTCAGAGTGTGCATCATCCCTCACACGGGAACGAAGGTGCAGGCATCTCCTGGGACCCCCTGTATCATCGCTGCTGCTGAATGCCGATGAAATACATGTGGGAATCCCATTCCCCACGGAACCAACATGTGAAGGACCTGGGAGGATTCGCACACAAGAAAATCCTCCTGGTATGAGGAAAGGAATGGGCTCAGATATCCCTTCTTCCTTAGCCAGCAATGACACCCTAACACCAAGGAATCACTGATCCCAACGCAATGGGGGGAAATTCTTTCCCAGACACTCACATCAGAAAATCACTGGGCAAATACCTCCCAAGGAATTTCCTAGGGTGACATTGAGATACAAACTCAGACACTGCAAACACCTACAACTGGGTCCCATTCTGAGGAATGTGGTATGTGCTCTTCCAGTAACCAATAGCTATAAATCTACTCTGATCCATCAGTAATTGCATAAAGGCTAGGATCACCCAACAGGTGGGGTCTCACAACCGTGCACACTGTGCCAAGTAAGAACAGGGGATTTTTCCTTTACGAACTCTCACAACTGACATGGGTACTGTCTCTTGGTAGGAAGTTGGATCACAGGAAGTAACACTGCCTGGGATCCATGAGAACATCGATTGGAGGGTTAATTCAGAATCTCAGAACACAAGGTGATCTATGTATGTTCATGAAAACATTAACCTATCCATGTATGTAGATCTCAAGGATGAATGGCCAAAAGATTCAACAAACACATTGTCTGTGATCTACCTCTCATGTGTCCTTAATTCTACTAATATTGTCCTCACAAATTTCAAAGGATTTACAAAGTAATTACATGCTTAAAAATATTTCTATTTACTTCACTTATTTGAGAGTGACAGAGCTAGAGAGGGAGCAAGAACAGATGGGGTCAGGCAGCGAGGAAGAGGGAGAAGGGTGCCCATTACAGGGCTTGATCCCCCAGTATCCAGGGATCCTGACCTTAGCCAAGGGGAGATGCTTACCCAACTGTGCCACCCAGGGGCTGACAAATTAACTTCATCTTATACAAAGGTGCTCTTCTGGAAGACCTGTTGGGACCAGGGCAGGAAAACCTCTACAGTTCAGCATCAGGCAGTGAGGGCTTCCTCCCCATCTATGAGAACGTGGGAGCCAAGCGGTTTTCTCCACCACCAAGAACAGCTACATATCTCTGGGCCTGAGAGGGTGTATGACCACTGCAGACGTGGAAATACTCCCTGATTTGGAAGATTTTAGAACAGGAGGGTGTTTGTATGCTCCCTTCCATAAGACAAAGCATGTCCAGGAATGCCTGCATGGTTCTTTCAGTTAAGGGACCAACTTTTGGTTTTGGTTATAATGTCATTGTTATGGGATTGAGCCCTGTGTCAGGCTATGCAAGGCATGTGGAGCCTGCTTAAGGGTTTTTCTCATCCTTTGCAACTCCCACTCCCGCCCCCTGCCAAAAAAAAAAAAAAAAAAAAAGGAGAGGGAGGGAGAAAGAGAGAGAGAGAGAACTTGTGTGGAATCCACTAAGATATCCATTTGTAAAGATGCCCGGGATTCTTTGCTCTGGATGAATGGCCCAATAAAGCAAGTGTGGGCAGAAGGTCGATCGTAGAGAGAATTTCTGTTCATAATGTCAGCCTGCAATAACTCAGGATTCTGCTACCAGAGGCAACCTGGAGTTCAGAAGATTTGTGTCAGGCAGGGACTTGCAGAACCTTCTACATATGTGCCACTAAATAATTTTCCCCAAGCAGCAAACTCTAGATACTCTATTTAAGGGTACATCTCTAATTTAATTGACAAGAAGAGGGTACCTTTCCCTCCAGAAGAAAGAAGCCGGCAACAAAGATACCCAAGTAAAGGCCTGAACCTCAACCAAGGTGGGAGGTTCAGAACCAAGAGAAACTTACCACTGCGATGCACATCCACCAGGGAGATGACAGGAGTCACACTCCTGTATGTGCTGCACTTCCATCTGCACTGAAGAGACAGAGGCCAGATGCTTTGGATGCTGCCCATGAGACAACGTCCCCTGAGCCTCGAAGCACCACGTGTAAAAACCAGGAGAGCATTTAGTTGAGGTCTCAGGACCCCCACTTGGGGAGACACAGAGTCACCCATGATGGAAAGTAGGCCCCTCCCTCCCAGCAGGGAGTGCAAGCTCAAGGAGGCCAAAACCACAGGGCCCTGCCATGTGTGAAAGGCTTTGCTGCTGGAAGGCGTTCCCATAATGCATGTTTGGCGATTTGGCTGCCAGGAGTTCCATGAGGCTGAAATGGGCCTCTGGTCTTTCCTTGGTAAGACATGCCTCTCATCGACCCTGGAACTCAACAGGAAAACAACAACAACAACAACAACAACTACTACCTTCCACTTCCACAACACCCTTCAACTTCAGGGGCGTGGCTACAGCAGACTTCACACTGTGCACATTTTGCCCTGATAAACATCACCCCTCCAATAAAACACAGAGCATTGAGCCAGGCTACGGCACCCTAGTGACCTGGCAGGCTGCTGTGGCTGCCTGGGCCTGCCTGCCTCCCTCCCTCCCTCGCTCCAGTCCTTTCCTATGAACATCTGCCTGGGCCCTGTGACTCTGGCTCTGCCCCAGGAGCCCCAGGCCCTGGGTGCAGGATGGCAAAAAGCAGTTGAGTGGCCATAGATCCAGCTGGCCGGCCCTGTGCTCCCCTCAACCCAACCACCGTGGTGACCAGCATGGGCCCAGGTGCCAGAATGGACTGCAGCCCCCGCCTTCCTGCTCAAACACAGATGGGGCCTCGGAATCAAGGCACATCAGTTCCAAATAACCTGCCCCTTAGCCCCACCCCACTGGCCTGGATAACCCCTGGGGACAGAAGCCCCAGACGCCAACACAACCTCCACTCCAGGCAGTGCATTTCACTCATACTCACGTTTTGCAAAGGCTGTCTGATGGTTCCAGGAAAATCTGGCTAAGTTATGGCGTGTGTGCTGTTGTGATGTTTGGAACCTTTAACCTCCCCAGACGTTGAAAGGACACCTGACCCATTTTGGAGGGCTTGCCCAGCGACCACGCCCACTTCTCCTGGCAGCCTGAGACTCTGCCTGCATAGGGAATTCCCATGATTGCTGGCCAGAGGCATGACACACTAACTGCCCCAGCTGACCTGAGCAGGAGCCCCCACAAGTGAGGGGAGAAGGGACAGAGCCCTTGGCTCAGAGACGAGCCCACATGGTCCTTGATGAGACATGACATCCCTCTGGGAGCCGCCAAAGAAGGGGCAGCTATGACAACAAATTCAGGGGCTTCATTTTATCACAAAGGGCTATAAACAATGAGCCCCGGGACTTTCTCAAACCTAAGAAGGGGCTGTGACCAGCAGGTCTGCTTGATGTGGATACCAGGTTGCTGCGGGCCCACCTGGCACCATGGGCCACTGAGCACAGACTTCTCGGCAGAGGCCAAGGCCCGCCAATGCCTAGATTTCCCAGGAGGCAGGGCCTCTCTGTGGCAGCAGGTCTTGGGAAGCAGGAGGATGCCTCCAGGTGTGAAATAATCCCTCAGTTCTGAGGGCAAGACTGAAAGCATTTCTCTGTCCTTTGGGTTGGCCCAGCTCTCCACAGATCCCCTCGTTCCCAGCAGTGACGTGGAACCTACAGTCTCCCCTTCCCAGGGTGCCCCAGAACTATGCTTTTCAACAGGGACATGCTGCTAAGCCCCTGAGAGAGGCAGGCCAGGACTCCCAAAGGGCAGGGTCACCTGGAGCATATTTGTCTCATTCACAAACACCTCCAGGGCACACCAGATGGGCACACGCCAATGCTCTTGGAGGCCGTCAGGATGACCCCAAAGTCCCGATATTTCTTCACACCTACAGGTGGAAAGAGACTGGGATCAGGGGTTCCAGAACCACCTCCCACTCGTGGAAATGCACTAAGCTTCTGTGTGGAAAGCCCTGGTCATCCCCAGAGGGTCTGTGTGGAGCGGCATCCTCCTCCTTCCCTGACCAGGGACTTTTATCCCCCCAGCACAACAGCAGACCCACCCAGCCCCTCTGTGCTCAGGGTCAAGGGGACAGCAGGATCTTTTCCAGAGGAAGAGCAGAGGCACCAGAACATAACGTCATGGGTCTTGCCATTCCTCCAGAACCTCTCTGTGAGAACAGATTTGGAAAGACCCCAGCATCAGAGCAAGAATTGCACTGTTTGGACTCTTGAGTATTTTAAATTTGTCATTTTCCAGTGGCTTCTACCTTGCGTTTCTCCTTGCAGTACTAATGAAAATGTCAAAATAAGTGTTCCTCCAAGAATACAAGTCAACCATCAGGTCTACCCAGGAAGGAGACTCTAAGTACATCTAGATTGGACGTCCTCAAGTCTTCTTCATAGTGAGATGTAGTCTGAAGGCTCAAGTAGCTTGAATGACCCAGGAACTAGGAAACTGTCACCATCCAGGGGCAGAAGGGACCCAAAGCAGGTTGCCAGCTACCCAGACAGTGAAAAGGGATGGTAGTAAATCACACTTGGATCATTGCTGTTTTCCTGTTAGAAAGATGGCAGAAAAGAGATGGACGAGAATTCTCAAGGAAGATTCATAGCAATGGAAGCTTTGCTAAGAGATCCACTCTGAAACTAGTGTGGAGGATAATCAGGAAGGAAACCCTAGGCACATCTCCTGTTTCAAGTGTCCGAGCACCATGAACTTTTCACTTCCAGCCCATGCACCTGCTCAGTGGCAGATCCACCACCACCTGGTACACATCCATCTTTTCCAGACTGAAAGAGAGACAACACAACACCTGTTAACTGCCATTACTCTTCGTCATCCTTGCAAAACATGTGCCTGTGCTGTTCCCTCATAAACCTGTACTCACTGCTCAAAGTTGGGAGCACACCTGATTTCTCTCTACTCTGTGTCTCCCAGACGACCGTCCCTAATTCCCCAAACAGAAGTGTCCCATTTTTTTTCTTTTCTTTCCCAGCACCCACCCTCCTTGTACCAATGCAAAGGGACATGGTAGGCTATTTATACATCATCAGGTTATGGCAAACATCAGAGGAAATATTCAAATGCCAAAGTCCACCTCCCTGTCACATACGGCGCAACAAATCGAGCAGGAAACGTGAGGGTAAGAGGATGGTGAAAAGAAATTAAGAGACAAAGAGATGGGGACAGGAGAAGCACTGAGGATGATATCCAACAGTACCGATTTTATTCCACATCTTATAATCAATTATAAGGCAGACCATAATAGGAGGAGTAATACATCAATATCTAGTCAGATCACCACAAGTTTCTATAACAAGTTTACATTAACTACAAGCAAACCTCGTGATGCCAGGTAGTCTCAGCTAAAGTCATTAACAAGACAATCAACCAGGGAGCAGTTTATGGGAGGTACAGGAAACACAAGGACCAACTAAGAACTCATGACCCTGACCACATTGTTCCCTTCTGTAGGGAGAGCATGTGGGAAGTCACGTATGTGAGCGCACAACACATAGAACAGACCCTTTCTCAGTGTTATTCAACTTTCCCGTCCTTAACCCCTTGTCAAGGTGTCTGGACTTTAAAGGAGACACAAGTTAGGGCCTGGTTTGATCCACAACTACAACCATGCCATAGCCTCCAACATCTCCCCCTTCTTTTTTAAATAAAGCAAGCATATGAATTTGTGCCTGAGCCTGCAGTCATTGTTGTCCTGTACGAAACAAGGAAACTTCCCATCCTACAATCAATATAGTCAAGACAATGAATATAATGGTAAAAATCCAAAAGGAATATTTCATTGTATTTGCGGGATTAAACCCGTGCAACCCATCCAAAATCTGAGATACTATAGTAGCAGGATTTTTTACATCTAGTTGTGAATGACCTATATTAGCAATTTCCTTTTTCAACTCTGCAAGATCTAAACTTACATTACTATGAAACCATATTCCCTGCAAATGATGTTTAACAGCATCCCAAGAATAATTCAAGGCTTTCAAGGGAGTGACAAAAATATGTTGAAATCCTCTATGACATACTAAAGACATTTGAATTCTTAACACCGATAATTGCCCCCCCCCCAAAAAAAAAATTCTACTTCTTCTTGCAATCCTTCCAACCGGCTTAAAATATTTTGGTCTATATGCTCCTGAGTAGCCAAGGCATGAGAGATATTTTGGGCTAGAGAATTCACATATGCGGCAGTTTGTACAGATTGCAAAAGAGCTATACTAGAAATAGTAGTTGTAGCAATTAGAGAGATTAATACAGTTATCCCAATGATAAGTAACCCTATGAAGCACTTAACTCTTTTCACCTGAGTTTTTAGTTCTAATGCTAGCTGATACCCAAATTGGCATACCAGGGATCCTCCACTTCCACCAGGAGAAGTCCATATGGAGGTTGCTTTACTAAAAATATCATAATGGGGCGTCCTTTTAGAACAGAAGAAGAAATGGGTATACAATTAGTTAATACACATTCATTACACTCTATTTGATACGTGAGGTATTCTCCTTTTGGCCCCTTAAACACCGAAGGTGAAATTGTACTGGGGCCCACAACTAATAAAAAGGGGCGGGGAACACAAGCTTTCATGGAAAATTCCTCACAAGCAGTTCCATCCAGAGTGTTGTCTCCTACTCTGAGTGTGGTGGGGCCCAAGGCAGCTACCAGCATCCACAGTTCAGGATGAATCATTTCTTCTGTAGCAAAGAGTCCCGCTGGAAGTGTTGTGTTATGAAAGTATAGACGACCTTTTTGAGAGTCTCTGGAAAGATGAACAAAGAGTCTTTCAATTTGAACTCCAGACGCCTTAGACCAGTCAGTAATAGTGAATCCAGGAACCCCTGGCGGATACATAATCTGCGGCACCTCCTGTACACATTCCTTCCAAATGGGGCCTGGAACAGAGAAATTAAGACTCCCGGGACAAGGTAAATACCCCTGGCGCCGCATACCTAATCCACTAAAGGTAGGGTTTTCCTCTCCAACAATTTCATAAATATGCCATTCCTTCATTCTCCTAACAATGGCCCCGTTATGAGGAATTACTTTGAGAGAGAACACTATATGGGGAACTTGTTCAATCATTATGCAGCCATTCATTAAAAAATTCCAGACCAATTCATAAACTGTTCGGCATGCTCTATTCCCTCCGTAGCAATACCTTCAAAATGTTCTGGGATATTAGTATGATTTGGGGCATGGGATCATCCCAAGTAATTGGGTGCACCGATGGAGGGTCAGGCAAGTAAGCCCAGTAATGAGTGACTTGAACCTTAGGCATATTAACTAAAGCCAATAAAGCATATAAGACAGCCAGAATGGCCTCATTGGGCCCGGGCTGGTTGACCAAGTTCATGGCTTGAATTATATGATTTCTCACCTGTCCCACTCGAAAGAGGGGTAAATGTCTCCTTCGTCTTCATCTTCTCTGACTCCTTTAATCCAGAGCCATCGTTGCTATTATCTGGCATAGCGGCAAGAAGTCGGCACTATCTTTCTGGGAGCCATTGGGGGGTGTCCTCATCCTGTGGGAAAATACAAACAAACCCTCGCCCTTTTCGAAGCACTGGGTCTGGAACTTTCCATACTCTGGTCAAAGGATCTTTCCACTGGGAGTATGGAAGTGGAGAAAAATCAGGATGCCAGAAGCGCTCAGCCACTGTCCGACCGATATCATCCACATTTAAAAAATTTAGAACATATAGGGTTTAAGTTAAATGCATATGTGGGGAATATTTTACTTTTCCCTATAGTATCTCCCCCTCTTTTAATTTTTTAAGATAGGACTTAAGAGTACTATTTGCGCGTTCAACAATGGCTTGACCCTGAGAATTATATGGGATGTCTGTAGAGTGTTCTATGTTGAAAATGGCACAAATGGTTTGAAAAGCTTAAGATGTATAGGCAGTCCCCTTATCCATCTTTATTGCTTTTGGGGTGCCCAGAGTGGCAAATGATGAAAGCAAATGATTTTGAACATCAATAAAGGATTCCCCAGAGTGTGCCATAGCATGTAAAAATCCAGAAAAGGTATCAATAGAAACATGGAGATACTTAAGTCTTCCAAAAGGGGGAAAAATAGTTGCATCCCTTTGCCACAAATGATTAGGCAATAAGCCTCGAGGATTCACAGCATAAGTTGGTTGGGGATGATGAATAGGGCAAGTGGAGCAGCTCTGAACTATTTGTCAAGCTTCTTCTCTAGTTACCCAAAATTGTTTACGTAAAGCTGCTGCATTTTGATGAAAACGAGCAGGACTTTGACTGGCTTGCTCAAACTTAGTGGTTAACACCAATTGTATGTGAGTCAATGCATCTGCAATAGCATTGCCCTCAGTTAAAGGTCCAGGTAAGTTAGTATGTGCTCAAATATGCATGATGTAAATAGGATTAGCTCTTTTTTGAAGCAAACATTGAATACTTGTAAAAAGACGAAAAAGTTCCTCATCATTAGTAAGAATATAAGCAGTTGGTAACAACAGAATGGCATGTGCCACGTAATGATTATCACTGTATAAGTTACATGGTTCAGAAAATTTCTCCAGGGCTAAATGTACTGCTTTTAATTCAGTTCTCTCTACAGACTTAGTGGCATAAAGTGCTCAAAAAGACTCATGACCCGAATGAGAAGATTTATAAATGCCAATATGTCCTCTTTTATCAGCATCTACAAAAACATTAATAGCAGAAGCAAGTGGACTTGTCTGAATAGAATCATTTATTACAATAGAAATGGTAAAAAAGAAATGCAATAAATTATTGCCGGTAAATGATATCGAAGTTGTCCTGGGTAATTAGAAAGAGCTATCTGCCAATCAAGGTTAAATTTGAATAATGTCTGCACATGATCAAGAGTTAACGTTGGTAAAATTTAAAAATCAGGTTCTTGGGCGCCTGGGTGGCTCAGTGGGTTGGGCCACTGCCTTTGGCTCAGGTCATGATCTCGGGGTCCTGGAATCGGGTCCTGCATCGGGCTCTCTGCTTGGCAGGGAGTCTGCTTCCCTCTCTCTCTCTCTCTCTGCCTGCCTCTCTTCTACTTGTGATCTCTGTCTGTTAAATAAACAAATAAAATTAAAAAAAAATCAGGTTCTTTACCTGTGATATGAACAATTCGCTGGCGACCCCTAGTGATCTGTTACCTTAACAATTCTATTTGCCCAGTAATAATATGTAATTGATGTAGTGCTAAATGGATCCATTCCAGGGGTCCTTGAATTTGCCATATCACTGCCAAGGGTAATTTTGATGGCATTAACAATATTAGGTATATAGGTGTGGTAGGATCATATTGACAAAGTTGCGCTTGTGACAATTTATCATTGACTAATTGCAATGCTGTCTTAGCGCTTTCAGTTAAAATTCGAGGAGAGGAAGGAGAATCGTCTCCCTTTAGGATATCGAGTAAAGGTTTCACATCATCAGCTGTTAAATGTAGAAAGGGCTTCATCCAATTAGTAACTCCTAATAATTTTTGAAAATCACTTAACATACATAAAGATTGCATTCTCAAAGAGATTTTTTGAGGATGAATTCTCTTATTCTCAATGATATAACCCAAATATTCAAACGGTTCCATTTTTTGTACCTATTCAGGAGCTATAATTGATTATATTGTTATAATTATAATTATATTATTATATTGTTGTAGTTGATTAATTAAAAAGAAAAAAGCACTTTGTAAAATGTCTTCTGTTTCAGCTGCCAATAAAATATCATCCATATAATGTATGCAATAAACCATTGGTTTGAATTGTACTCAAAACGGCACAATTGCAGGAGACACAATCTCTTGACACAAGGTGGGGCTATTAGCCATACCTTGGGGCAAAACTTGCCACTAATATCACTTAGCAGGCTCCTTATGATTAGTACTAGGAATAGTAAAAGCAAACTGTTCACAATCCTGAGGGGCTAGAGGAATAGTAAAAAAGCAATCTTTTAAATCTAATATTATCAATTTATACTGAAGAGGAATAGCTGATGGTGTAGGTAAACCAGGCTGGAGGCCCCCCATAGTTTCATGGTAGCATTTATGACTCTCAGATCCTGTAATAACCTCCAGTTTCCTGATTTTTTCTTTATCACAAATATAGGAGTATTCCAAGGGCTACAGGACTCCTTTAAATGACCCAAAAGCAGCTGCTCTTCTGTCAGGGTAGCCACTGCTGCCAGCTTGTCTGAAGGCAAGGGCCACTGAAACACCCGTACAGGGTCATTAGATTTCCACTCCATAGGCAGTGCATGGGGGGAGTTCAGTGGCCCTGAAGAAAACCCAACCCCGCTTCTGAAGGTTGTGATTGTAAATGAAGCAGATGGGGTTTTCCCTGTAAATCTTCTCTTAAGCTCTTACCTGAAATATATCCCATTTTTTCCATACAGGCCATTGCGACTGAATGCTGCTTAGATCTAGGGTTAGGAGCTGTTGTCAAAGAAACACCCATATTTGTTAAGACATCATGTCCCCATAAATTAGGATCAATTTGTAGCACAAATGGTTGGAATACTCCTTGATGACCCTCAGCAATGGACCAATTTAAAAAATTAGCACTTAACTTAGGAGCACTGACTTGTCCTACACCTATAAGAAGTATCTGAATCTACAAGGGGCCAGTTTTTAGGCCAGTGCCAGGAGGCAACTACCTGAACATCTGCTTCAGTGTCCACCAATCCTGAAAAGGCTCGACCCTGAACAAATAAGGTAAAATAAGGTTTGTCTGCAGAAATTAAATGAGCCCAAAAAACATCAGTACAGCCAAAGCCTCCGGTTCCTTGCTTGCCCTTTACCACTGGATTATTGATTTCCAGCCTGGCATAATACTTTATTGTGCAATGGGAATCCGAGGTTGCAGTGAGAGCACTCCTTCTCTTAAAGTGGCCATAATTTTAATTTCTCCTGTATAATCCACATCTATCACCCCAGGATGGACAGATAGTCCTTTCATTGTCCAACTAGACTTTCCTAATTATAAACCCCAAGTCCCCTTAGGTAATGGTCCCCAGATTCCAGTTGTAATAGCCTAGGGAGGTTCCCCAGTTTCCATGTAAACAGGTGTATCCAGGGCCAAGTCTAATCCTGCACTGGAGGGGGTACCTTGATATAATTTGTCAATGCCTGGGAGGTCAGCAGTATTGGACCTGACTGGGGTGACTGAGGAATCATTGCTGCTGTTGTTTGTTGGGGCTACAGAGAGCCCCGATTCCAGTTTCCCTGAATAGGGTTCCCAAATTCGTCCCTTTGGGAACGACAGTCTTTTGTCCAATGAAATCCTCGGTGACAACGAGGATATAAGGAACTGGGAGCAGACATTCTCCCAATATTAAAGGAGGAAGAAGTTCCTGAAGAAATTACTCTCAATGTGTGCATTGAGCCTTAAAATGCCCAGGTTGTCCACATTGAAAACAAAGATGTTTTTGTAATTGCCCCTTTGTAATCATAAGTCTTTGCATTTCTGTTGGAGAAATACCCTTCAATGCAGCTGCTAAAGTTACCCCTTGGATATAGAGTGATCTGATCTCCACACTTAAGCGAATATAATCCTCTAAAGTACCTGTTTTCTTCCATGGGCAGATAGCAGCTTGACAGGCAGAATTAGCATTCCCAAAGGCCAAGTATTTGACAATAACAGTTCCAGCTTCTCCATCTACCACAATTCTACCAACAGCCTTTAAGAGCCGGGCTACAAAATCCTGATAGGGTTCATCTGGGCCCAGCCACTTCATGCCTTTAAGGCACATTGTGAAATGTGTTGATAGGCAATTTCGGAATAATCAATTCGTGTTTGTACCTCAGCAATAAGCCCAATCTCCTGTTAACATTTTGTAGGATATAGGAATATTAGTTCTCCTGTTATATATAGCCATTTCATTAGCCCGTTCAAAGAATTCTGTTTTCCATAAAAGGTAATCTCCCCCTGAGAGACATGCCTGTGCTATGACTTTCCAATCTCCAGGGCACAAGGCTTCTAGACCTACGCTATGCAATAGAGACAAAGTTTATGGTGCAGTAGGCCCATGTTGTGAAGTGGCCACTTTAATTTCTTTTAGCATTTTAAAATTTACAGTATTATAAGCCCTTCTGCCATCAGGCAGTTGTGTCACAGGGTAAGTGGAAAAGGGGGAAGTATCCTCTCCCGCCTGTTGGGCTTGATAAAGTGACCACTGTAGCAGCGTAATTTTTACCTGTTCAGCTCCTTCAGGAAGTTGCTTTGGATAAATAATTGAGTGTGGACTCACAGGAAACACACTTTTAGGCATAGGCTCCCCATCTCTGTAGGGCACGCCAGATTGAGGATGCTGCATTACTGGAAATCCTACACTGGAGTCCTTAGGGGTAGAAATCTTAAGGGATTCAGTCTGAGTTCGTATATGTGTCATAAAGGTTGTTTGAACCCCAATAGACTCAAAATTTTTTTCCAAAGTGGGGATACTCTGGCTGACAAAGAGAATGGCTGGGGTCTACAGGGGCAGAGGCAAGAAATACTTCTTTATCATCACTCAGAGGCACTCCATCTCCAGGAGTATCAAAAGGATCGGAATGAGAATCAGTGAGGCCAGCAACTAACTCAGAAGAAATACCTGCACCGAGATGTTCATACTCATTCTCCAATTCATCTATGGCCAAATTACAAAGAGAATCATGAGAAGCTATAGAGGTTAATTCTATAGAATGTTGTGGATCTAAAGTCTCTCGAATATTTTCCCAAACTTTCATGGTTCCTTCAGGGCAAGCACATGGTCCTCTAATTTTCAACTGATTTTTCATCTCTTGCCCTACTTTCTGCCAAATTTGTAAATTTACAATTCCTCCTTTAGGGAACCAAGGGCAAAGATCAAACACCACACCAAAAAATTGCTGTAAGGCCTTGAGTGCTTAGACCCCTTCTGCTTTAAAAGGGCCTGCAATGCCATAACAAAAAGATCCTCCTGTTCCATAGAATGAGACTGTCCCATATTACTTTACTCTTGCTGTTGCCCATCAACCTGGACTCCTCTTACCGAAATCTTGATAACCACTCACCTGTACTTGCCCGCTCCCTTGAACATGCTCACGGTCCCTGTTCAGGCACCACTTGTTATGGCCGGCGGGACAAATTGACCAGGAAACGTGAGGGTAAGATGATGGTGAAAAGGAATTAAGAGACAAAGAGATGGGGGCAGGAGGAGCACTGAGGATGATGTCCAACACTACCAATTTTATTCCACATCTTATTTATAAGGCAGACCACAATAGGAGGAATAATACATCAGTATCTAATCAGATCACCGCAAGTTTCTATAACCCGTTTACATTAACTACAAGCAAACCTTGTGATGCCAGGTAGTCTTGGCTAAAGCCATTAGCAAGACAATCAACCAGGGAATGGGTTATGGGAGGTATAGGAACGACAAGGACCAACTAAGAACTCATGACTCTGACCACATTGTTCCCTTCTGTAGGGAGAGCATGTGGGAAGTCACGTAGGCGAGCGCATGACACATAGCACAGACCCTTTCTCAGTGTTACTCAACTTTCCCATCCTTAACCCCTTGTCTTGGTGTCCGGACTTTAGAGGAGACACAAGTCAGGGCCTGGTTTGATCCACGACTACAACCATGCCATAGCCTCCATCACCTCAACTTAAATTCAGATTCCTGAAATCAATGGGTTTCCAATTCAGTCTTTTTTGAAAATTTCTTTCCAAAGAACCAGCCCCGGCTGTTGGAAATAAAATGTCTGTTTTGGGGGTGCCTGGGTGGCACAGTGGCCTAAAGCCTCTGCCTTCGGCTCAGGTCATGATCCCAGGGTCTTGGGATCGAGCCCCACATTGGGCTCTCTGCTCCGCAGAGACCCTGCTTCCTCCCCTCTCTCTGCCTGCCTCTGCTTCCTTGTGATTTCTGTCAAATAAATAAGTAAAATCTTTAAAAAAAAAATGTCTATTTTGAGAGAACGTCAGAAATCCATCCATTTTCCTCCATCGTAGTCTCTAAGATACTCTAAATAGCCAGACTTGTCTTCAAACCACCACCACCAAGGAAACCCTCGCCAAGTCGTGAACTTAATTAATTAATTAATTAATTCTTAGGCGACATTTGCCAAAAGGACAGAGATTACTGAATATTACTCAAATCTTAATGACTTAAAAGTACATATTTTCGTAACATCATTAAGAAAGGTTTCCAAAACTGTGCCAGAAAAATGATCTTTTTAGAAATCAATTGGGTGAAAGGGTACAATTGTGTTACCTGAAGCAGCATGACCATTGTATTGTCGTGTGTAAATACATGCTGTTACTAGTTTGGTTTTGTTCCCCCTCCCACCGTATTACGTTGCCGATCTCATAAAATACCTTCATTTACGTATCATTTTTATCAACTTGTTTATGTTGTAACGATTTTACTCTCTTCTTTGGCAGAGAGAGAGAGTTCCCAAGCAGGCAGAGCAGACAGGCCGAGGCAGAGGGAGAAGCAGGCGCTCCTTCCCTGAGCAGGGAGCTCGACACGGCCTGGATCCCAGGGCTTGGGCCTGGACCTGAGGCGAAGGCAACTGCTTAAGCGACTGAGAAACCCAGGTGACCCAGGTAGAAACTATCGTAAAAAAATCACGTTGTCTTTGCTGCCTGTAAGTGCCTACATCCCCCGGGTTGTTGCCAAGAAGGAGTTCTCAGTGGTCACTTTCCAAGAGACCACACGGCGGTGGCCAGGCCCGCAGGGACGTACAATGGATGTGGGCCCCTGCATGCCAAGCTCCCGGGAGTGCACGCACA
This sequence comes from Lutra lutra, assembly GCF_902655055.1. Lineage (NCBI taxonomy): Eukaryota > Metazoa > Chordata > Mammalia > Carnivora > Mustelidae > Lutra > Lutra lutra. The sequence goes on along the minus strand of NW_025923833.1, from coordinate 162,116 downwards.
AGGGGTGAAACCAGCAGAGAGGTTTGGGGTCCAAACACTCCAGAGTGCACAGACTGACCTCGGCAGCCAAGAGGGTCCTACCCAGCTGTCACCCGCCTCATCCTCTGTGCCCGTGCAGGGACACCACATGTGCATGCCATGTATGCAGGCCCCGGAGGTGCCATCCAGTGCTGGAGATGACCCGCTGTCCACAAAGGGCCACTCTCCCTGCAGACCGGAAGTGGAGGATGGAGGGCAGGCAAGAGGGAGGTCAGTGCACTAAGGGCCTTGGAAATCGCACACGCACGCAGAATCCAGGGTTTTCAAAGGGTATCTCTCTGTCCCCTGCAGAAAGGGCACCTTGCGATCCACATGAATGCAGCTCACGGAAAAATGACAGACATAGGTTTGTATCCTTAGCTCGTGGCTCAGGCAGTCCGCCCCACAGACAATATTAGGAACTGTCACCCTTGGCTCCAAGGGGCTCCGGGAAGGCACGCAGGGCCTTCCTGGGGAGGGGAGCCCCGCGGGAAGCCCTTTCCATGTTTTCCTCTTTTTACATTATTTACCTGTTTTCTATCTTTGCAGCGTGACGGGATTCACTGTTCTTGCACCGCACCCAGGGCTCCATGCAATCCGTGCCCTCCTTAATACCCACCACCTGGCTCCCCCAACCTCCCACCCCGCGCCCCTTCAAAACCCTCAGGTTGTTTTTCAGAGTCCATAGTCTCTCAGGATTCACCTCCGCTTCCAATTTCCCTCAACTCCCCTCTCCTCTCCATCTCCCCATGTCCTCCATGTAATTTGTTATACTCCACAAAGAAGTGAGACCCTATGATAATTGACTCTCTCGGCCTGACTGACTTCACTCAGCATCATCTCTTCCAGGCCCGTCCCTGTTGCTCCACAAGCTGGGTATTCATCCTTTCGGATGGAGGCATCATACTGCAGAGCGTATATGGACCACATCTTCCTTATCCATTTGTCTGCTGAAGGGCATCCCGGCTCTTTCTGCAGTTTGGCGACCGTGGCCTTCCTTTGCCACCCCTCCCCAACCCACTTCCCTCCATCACCCCACAGGGTGCAGGAAGGCCTTCACCCTGAGAGTTCTGTCATGAGCCATCGCCACGGTGACCTGATGACACGCATCCAACCTTCCGTTCCAACTGTCACTCTGTGAGCTGAACCCCCGGCCGTTCGGTGAACAGGAGTAAAGCTCCCCACAATGGGAAATCTCTGCTGCTGTTGTACAGGTATGTGCCTATCGATGTTCTCAATTCTCTTCTCTCAAGCTGGCTGCCTCCCTTTTACAGAGACAGGCTTCTTCTCTTTGGCTTTTCCTTTCCACCCTCTGATTTCTCCTCCCGGTTCGATGCCTGTATTTGTTGGTTTGTCTGGCTTATTTCATGGGCATTTCTTGGGGAAGCTGCCTTCCTTAGATCGCTTCGACGTTCAGAAAACCGTACTCTTTCTGAATACCCATGTCGCACACAGTCCTACGGGGACAACACACAGCTCACACGCCACACTGTTGTCCCTGGATCAGGAGAATCTTGGTGCGACCCAGCCAACACATTTGAGGGGAACCAAGTGCCGGTCACCTCTTCCCGATGGAGACGACAACATCGGAGAGGAACGGTCAGCGGTCGAAAGGCAGCTGTCTTGAGAAGGAGAGACGCTGGAAGATAGCGGGGTGGTCTCATGGGTTGATGTGGAGGGTTTCACGGGCCGTCTGCTTGATGCCTGGGAGTGCACGGGAACGGGCTGTGCCACCGGGTGGGTGGACCGAACACACGGCAGCTGCACAGTGGCCCATCTGCTGGTCTCAAAGATACTGCCGGGCTGGGTTCTCAAGGCCCGGCCTAGGGAGGGAGACAGGAGACTGTCGCTTAAACCGACAGTCTCCACAGGGGATCAAGAGACCTGAGAGTAGACAGGGGATGCTGGCGAAGAATGAGAGAGTAGGGAGGGACTCACTCCAGCCAGGGTAGCCTCGCTTCCATCCGGGCTCCTCAGGCCATTCAGCATCATCCATCTCCATCCTGAAACCAACCACCCCCAGCCCACATGGCCACCTCCATGTCCGTTCGTACCATCAACTGCTCCTCGGGATTGGCCAGCTCAAGTCAAGCGACTCCTCGCCGGGGTCAAAGTGTGACCTCTGGGAGCGGAAGGCAAGCGAGTTCTCGGCGGGGTCCTATGTGACCTCGGGGAGTTTGAATCAGCTTGGGAGCCAAGCAGAACCCAAGGAGCCGTGGGGTGCATGCAACTGGCACTCAGGACGGCCTTGGGCGACCGTGCTGACCTTGCAGAGAGGTGAGGGAACGTGGCCCGTGCCACACGTTCCCGGTCCTTCACTAGGGCCCCATGGGGCAGAAACCACCACATAGTTGATGTCAGGGCCCCAAACACAGAGAGGAGGGAGGACTGAGTCTGGTCTCGTGGCACTCGCTCTCCCCTACAGAAACACTGGCACAGAGGGATTTGAGACTGTGAGGGCAGCTCCTGGTTCAGGGCTTCAGGACCTTTTCTCAGGGGCCGTGGGTTGGTGTCAGGGGCTGGGGAATCTCCAGCCACAGGGAAACGACGACATTCCTGTCCCAGATCCATCCCTCATCAGGGTGGCAACTCTGGACGGTCCCTTCACCGCCCTACATTTCAGGGCCCTCCACTGTCCAAGGGGGCTTCCAGCCCGTTGCCACTCCCATGGGCGCTGCTGGCGGGGGGGGGGGGGCAGGAGAAAGGCACTCGGATTCTCTGTTGGCTGTCAAGCATCGTTCTCATGGGAAGGATAACGAGGGGGCTTCCATCCTCCCGTGCGGTGGAGCCATCCCAAGTGCCATGTCGGACTTCACACACAGCCAGCCGGCTAGTCGAGTCCGGAGGCGGTCCGTTCCTCAACACCTGCCGAGCGGCTGGGAAGCATCCCGTCCTCCCCTAGGTCCCAGGCGCTCCTTGGACTCAATCACCTGGGACACCGTGACGGCCCACTAACATCTAGGCCGCAGGGCAGGGAAACGGGGCACAGAGGGTTCTGGGGAACACTCTCGGGTAGGTGTGGCTGCTCAATGGGACGTGAACCCAGGCTATCAGGTGTGCACACAGCACTCTGCTGTGTTTCTGTCATGTCTCTGTTCAATACAAACAATTGCCCACAGAACCTGTGGGTGTGGAAGGGGGCGGAATTCAGAGCATAGCACACAGGGACCTCTTCCTAAGTCCCATCTGGAGAGAGGAATGCCTGCTGGGCAGCTGGTTAGTAGGGGCAGGAGGCGGTTGGACTAGAAGTAAAGAATGTCGCATCCCCCTATGGTCTTCTGACAACAAGATGCCAACACTGCTCTCTATTTCTATGCGTCTCCCAGCAATCTGTGTGGAGCTTCCCCCTGAGGATGTGGAGCCGCCAACAATCACGCCTGTCTCTCCACGACCACAAAAGAAGAAAGTGTGGTTCTCCCTCCACGATTAGGTCTACCTGATTAGGGACACCGAGCAAGGTTCCTTGGAGATTGACTCATTACGTTGATTGGAGACACATTCTTTTGTTCAGTAGCACAGACATAACCAAAACTTTTAAAACTGCTGAGACACATTTTCCTCTGATTTCACTGGTAGCCATTTCCCTCTGTGCCGTCCGTCCCCATTAAGTCCACAAGTCACGATGAAGTTCTCATTCAAACTGGATCCAAGGGGCACAGGAAAAAAGTGTCTACTAGCTGAAGGGATGGATCTTAGGTCTTTCTGGAACACACAGGTCCCTATAGGTCTCTCCAGGAAACAAGGTTCTTAGATATGTAGGAAGGAAGAGACTATGTTTTCCACCAGTAATGCTGAAAGAAAAATGGAACAGAATATGACAGGAGGTTAGACGGTCTCCCCCTTCCACTTCTGCCCATTAGCCACATCTTACATGGGTGTGCTACATACCTTCAAGGGAACAAAACAACCTCACAACATTTGGGTATCTCAAGTACCCAGTACATTGCATGTGTTTACCATTCTACAAATTGAGCCAATGCATTCAGTGACGTCTTCTCATTCTGGAAACAGACAGAAATCTGTGCACTAATGTCTCACACAGCTGGGTTCCCAATATCCACAGACAGGCACAGCCCCCAAATCCATCATGGGAGGAAAGGACACATTAAATGGGATCCATACACATCATGGTGTGCAATTCAGGCATAAGAAGAAACAAAGGTTTCCAATATTTTAGGAAATAGATGGACCCTGGAAACCTAACACACAATTTGAAAGCAAGCACACAAGGAAAGAGGTACATTACACGATCCCAGGCTTTGAGGACACTAGAGTAGGGGCATTCGTAGATACAGAAAGTGGAAAGGATGGTGCAGGGAGGAAAGGGGGAGGGCCAGTCATGTCCTCACGGGTACAGATTTTCCATGAGATAGGATGGCAACGTTTTCCCCATAGATGGCAATGCTGTCTACAAAGCATCAGGGATATGAGCAGTGTCACTGAATGTACACGTACTAACGAATACAACCATCCACAGTACTTAGATTCCATCACTGAAAAACTCACTACTCCAAGGCAATAGAGGACTGATAGGGTCACAGCAGAGGTGCAGGGAAGACAGCTGAACAGACCCTATGACCAGGTAAGTAGTGACAAGCTGGCTTGGCTTCACAGTGAGCAGGAGGGCTCAGGGGACTGCGCCCTGAAACTCAGTGTGCCTTGAGTGTTTCCCAGATGGACGCTGATGAGTTCCCACTGATGACATCCCCTCTGTTTGAAAGTCAAGGCCCTGTTTCCCTTTTCCATCCTGCTCCCCTCCTCTGTTTCTATGTACACCAAGGACATGGGCCCAGCAGCACATCAGGCCTTGCTTGGTCACTCTTCACATCCATTCACTCTGGTCCCCCATCAACATCCAGCAGACTTAACTCCCCTAGTCATTCCAGAGCTGTGCAGCCAATGTCCTGACAGCTCCTCTCTGTTCTCCTAAACCCTGTGGAGGGCCAGTCCAAGGGCCTTCCTAGGGGTTAGACAGAGGAAGACACCCCAACTCTCCTTAAGGTAAGCTCACCTCTCTTTTTCAGAGACAGTAATGGTGCTTCCTTGATTTTTTCCATCAATGGAGTTTGATGAAAACTGGCACTCCAAGGGGAAGGGGGCAGCAGTCTCCCCTCGCGGAGGAATGCTGGATCCGACCTCTTATGCACAGTGGACCCAAAAAGGGTGATGACACAGGACAGCCTCAGTTACAAACTCGATGGAATCAAACACCTTCTTCAGCAGGATAGGTTTCTCCTTGAAAAAGAACGTTCTGTCTGTTGATTAGAATGGACTTCGGAGATCTGCCATGAACAGCTCCAGCATCGTTCAAACTGTCCTCTTCAACTCAGGTGGGGAGACGTGGACTCAACCATGGGACCTCATCCAATTAACTGCCTGAAGTCATCCCCAAACAAAAGAGCTGGCCCAACAGCGGACAGGATACTGGGATCCTCACTGTGTTTCCTTTTCCCCTGTCGCAGGTAGACGCTGGGAGGAATGACAGCTGTACATATTTAACAACATCGGTCTCTGGGAGGAAATCTAGACGAAAAAGCAGGCTTCCCCCTGATTCTGGGTTCCAACAAGGAATGGGGGTTGGGGGATACTGACTGAGACTGTCCAGTGAGGCACGGTGACTATGTTGAACAGGGCCTGGACAAAGTCGAACATAGGGAAGGGGTGATTTGTGTGCACGTGGGATTAAGGCCCTGTGTGCATGGTGGTGTGAGTGCGTGTCTGTGTGTGTCTGTGTGTGTGTCTGTGCATGTTGTGTTCATGTGTTATGCTTGTGAACACGAATGTGTGCCTTTCTCAGGATATATTTCTCACATTTCCATCACAATCAAAGTGTCACCCGTCCAATACACTCTCATCACTCTGGCACACTTTACATACTCCTTCCTCTGCTCACCACAACTATACCTGGAGGACGTTTCCCTTTGCTTTCCTGAGAGGGGCATGGTGCGGATATGAATGATCCAAACCCTGGACCTCCTACTTGGAAAGCCAATATTTGAGCTCAGATTTCAATCTGAAAGTTGCTCTGGCCTATGCACCTGTGTTAGTCCCTCAGACAGGGGTCATGATGTACCATAGGTGCTAGCTAGCAAAGGGCCACCAGCATCTGTGCACACAGCCCAAAACCTAGATTTTATGATGGTCCCCGACAGGATGCAACATGACACAGTGACTTCCAAGGTCACAGAAACCAGGGCAATGATAGAAGCCCATGTTAAAGATTATAGTCTAGTCCCTGGAGTCAAGTGCACAGAGAAAAGCCACATCCTCGTACTCAAGCCCACATTGCTGGAAAGGGTGTGGACCCGTGGAGGACAGAACAGGGCAACATCAGTCATAGCTGGTCTCAGTATGTACACACGACCAATGGCAGAAAAGCATCATGGAGGGAATTTACTGTACTTGATAAGATTTGTGTAAGCCCCAGGAAGGTTCAAATTCTCTAAGCACACACTCACACACCACTGGCAAATAGGAAATCAAGGTCAAGCTTGGTTGGAAGCTTTGGATCAACACCCCTGGGGCAAATCTCCTGCAAAGCTGGCCTACAGCGTGTCAGCACAGACTCCAAGACTCTTCTGTGTAAGGAATTTCCCACTGGTCAGAACACCTGGAAGTGTTCAGACAGCCACTGCCTTCATGGGAAACACACACACACACACGGAATAGCTCAAGAATAGTGGAAGGAATCTATCAAACTCATCGATGGAGCAGGCTGTTTACATAAGCTACGGTGTCAGTATTCTCAAGTGTTTTACATGGGATTTTCTGAAGACAAATAATGCGTGAAGCAAACTACTAGGCTTCTTTTCTGAGGGTTGAATTCAGCCCAGCAAGCAAGGCTGCTTTTTATGCCGTGCAAAATCTTACAGAGACGTGATGCATATAGTCACAACATATTGGGATCTTTTGCCCAGAACTAATTTCCAAAGAAGAAGCATGGGAAACCTTAGTGGCACATGATTCAGGAGAGGTTATGGGACTTGGTCCTCACACAGAAGCCAGGTTAGAGTTCACATGTATTAGACTATTTGGCTTTGATCAGGCTCACTTTAGCTAGAAAGACAAAAATCTGCTTCGCGTTTCCTCCCTGCTCCTCTCCCATCCCTTCCTCTCTGCACCAAGGAGAAGGCCTGGCAGCAGTGCAACCAGTACCTCCTACGCACCCATATGCACACACTAGCCTCCTGTCCTCATGAATCCAAACTCCCTGCCTACTTCCTGAGCAGCCAAACCAGTGTCCTCACAGTGGCTCTGTATCCTCCTAGCTTCCCACAAGGGCCTGATGGAAGAGCTACCCATTTTGAGGGTATAGGAAGAAACTCCAACTCTCCCTCAGGTAAACTCATTTTTTCTCAACATTTTATTTATTTGAAAGACAGAAAGACAGAGAAGGAAAGAGAGAGAGAGAGAGCACACGAGAGTGCAAGCAGGGGAGTTAGCAGAGGGTGAGGAAGAAGCAGGCTTCCCTTTTGAGCAGGGTGCCCAATGTGGAGATCCATCCCAGGACCCTAGGTTCAGGTCCTGGGCTGAAGGGAGAAGCTTCAATGTCTGAGCCCCTCGGTCACCTCGGTAAAGTCATTTTGTGCTTCTGAGGCACAAACAGTGTTTGAATTCTCTTTCATGAACATCTGAGCATGTACATGCCATGCAAGAGAGGAGAGACAATTTCCTTGGTGCTGAGAGCCTACAGTGAGTTTACACCATTAGTGGACACCATACTTAGACAGGCTCTGAGAAAAATCACCACTATTCCTTAGGCAATGGATGGCCATGAGCATTTTCCAGGAGGTCATTCTGTCTATGGAAAATGGCTTTGTAATGAGTTGCTGAAAAAAATGAACTTGGGAGTTATGACATTCCAAGGCAGAGCATTTTCTGGAGCTCATTTTCTCCATCGCTGGATCATAAATGCAATGGCTGCATCCCATCTAGCTTGCTTACGACACCCAGAGCATAGAGATGTGTGCACATGGTGTGCACAGGTTGCTGGGATCCTCACTGGCTTTCCCTTTCTCCAACTGCAGGAGCAGCAACCGGATATGTCCTATATATGTGAGTTCCCATCACTCACTTTAGGGGACATATCTAGCTGAAGAGCAAGGTAGGGCTTTCTCTCCTCCTTTGGTCTGGAGAGCTTCCCCAATTCTGACTACCCGCTGGGAACGGAGGCTGGGGTGAACTGAACAAATGGCGTGTCCTGTAGAAAACCAGACCCTGTATTATAGTCCCTGCAATCCAGTAGGTCATTCAGGTGGTGTGCCTGGTGCATCTGAGGGTTGGGGCTTGTTCTTGTGTGGGTCGATGTGACGGGACTGGGCATGAGGGTGTGTTGACTGGGTGCCTTTCATCAGAAGACATCTCCCACTTAATGAAGTTCAGTGCACGGGTCAAAGTATGAAAGCCAAACCTCCTTCATCCCCACTGTGCACACCCCCCTAGGACAACACATTCCATGCTAACCACAGTTCTACTGGGAGGGTTGCTTAGGATTCCCTTTCCTCAGACAGGGATGGGGAGAAAGGAAGGGGCCAACATCTGTCCTAGCTGGGGACATTTCTCAGACATGGTCAAAACACAAAAGAATCAGAAGCTATTTTAGTCTACCAAAACATCATCACCAAGCTTACAAAAACGCTCACATCTTGAATGCAGAGGGAAGGCTCACTGGCAAATGGCAACTTCCAGGAAAGTTTCATCATTAGCTTAAGGCCCGATCAAACTTCCTGAAAATCTGCTACATGGCCAGATTAGAGAGTGCCCTTCTCTTGCCTGGCCTCCGCTCTCTCATGAACTTGCCAGTTCCTGATTGGGGGGTGTGGGTCCTGGGAAAATGGGTCTCGCTGACTCGAAGGACACACCCACATGCCACAGGAAAGGAAGACTGGGAAGAATTAGCACTTTGTGGATAGGGACTCTGTTGGAATGCACAGATGTCAGTGTGTAGAAATCCTGTGTCTTTGGTTTTCCTGACCATGCATGACTCAGGAACAAATGTAAACCTCTAGGGTACTTGTGCTTGCATTGAATGCAACCCTGCCACACAGTGTTCTTCTGAAGAAATACAATCTCCTAGAAGAGGTGAGAGATAGGTAGGAGCAGCAAAGAAACAGTCTTAAAAATGATCACGACACAGTTGCTGGTTGGAGGAACTTGCCTGTCAGTACAACGGAGTGTGCATATTAGTGTTTACCCTTTTTCGGGTTGAAGAGGTCACACTGTTTCAATTCCCTGTAGCTAAAGTTCAGAGTCAATGTTTCTCTCTCCATTCCTGCTCCTTGCCCTGACATCTGTTGATGCAGCAGCAACTTTCTCAGTCCATACCCATGTAACCCAATGTCACCATACACTCCCATGCATGGCTTCCCCAAGCTAAACTCCCTGAGCTATTCCTGCCGAGCCCCACCAGTGGACTGACAATTCTGTGTATCTCTCCCTAGCTTTGCTGGATGGAGAGGCGGGTGAAAGTTCCACAGGGATGACAGAGGAAGACGCCCCACTTTTCACCAGGGTGGTACGTTAGCCATTCTTTTTGGGAGACACAAAAGTCTTCTGGCTTTTTTAATCAAGGTCACATACAAAAATCTCAGCATGCACAATTGACAGGGTAGGGAGAAGCTTGAGTGAGAATCTTTTACCAAATGCTACCTAATCCCAAAGGTAGTGCAGGGGGATGGGGACAACCACGGCAGGATCTGGTTACTTACCATCTGGAGGGCAGGATCTGGTTACCTACCATCTGGAGGGCAGGGAGCTTTGGTACAGGTAGCAGCTATTCCTCCTTGCCACCTATTTTGTCCAGTGGGACCTGGAACGTGGGACCTGTAGGAAGACTGGGTGCATTTGGGTAGGACTCATTTTGCTCTCTTCATATATTGGGGCTCACGGGCCTCTAGCACACTTCCTCATCTGGTTTTCTCCCATCTCCCAGGGAAGAAAAGAGCCATGCAAATAGGACAAACCCTGATTTGATGTTCATACTGTTTTCCTTTCTGAAATCAAAGGTGTCCCTGCTGGGAGGGGACGGCAGTAAGTATTCTGGACTCTGGAGTCACTCACTTGTTTGCAACAACCTGGAAAAGGGGAATGGTGGGACTTCCTCGCAGGCTCCCTGGAAACTATTCCTCTGCTCTTAGGTGGTGCAGGTTTGGGTGCAGGGAGTAGGTGTGCCTTGGAGATGGACTATTTCACAGCTACTCCAGGCCCTGTAGCTCCAACAGGAGGCAGAGTTTCTATTCATGTCTCTGCTCCACTCCATGACCTTTCATCCTCCATCCAGGAAGAGCCAACTGCTGCTCAGTCCAGACTGATTAGCTCCCCACCTCCACACACTTGTCTGCACGTACACGCCAAGTAAAGCTCCCTGAGCGATTCCCTAAGAGCCCTGCCGGGGTCCCGACACTCTGTGTGTATCTACATAGATCCCCTGGCAAGCCCCTGTGATGGCCTTGATGTGGACAGCACAGAGGGAGAGGCCCCATTTTTCACCAAGGTGGTAAGTTAGCCTTTCTTCATGTGAGGTACAGTATCCATTGTTTCTCTTATTCTCGAAATCAGATCCAAACACCTCAACACATACAATATCCGTGGTATGGAGATTATTGATGGAGCATATGTTAGCCATGGAGACCCCATTCCAAAGACCCTGCAGGAAACAGCAGGTTCAGTTAATGTCCACAGGGAAGTGAGCTTTTTCACGGGTGCTACTGACACCGCCTTGCCACCCAATGGACCCAGGGCATGCAACCTCTAGGTGGATTCCATATCACTGCCCATGACCATGCCCATCACCAAGAGAACAAAAGAGCTGTGCACACAGGACAAGGCATGATTTGATGTTCATCATATTTTCTTTTCTGAAATCGCAGGTGGCCCTGCTGGAAAGGGAGAGTGGTAAGTATGCTGTGCTCTAGAGTCACTCATTGGTTTGGAGCAACCTGGACAATGGGCAAGATGGGGCTTCCATGCAGGCTCCATCTTGAGAACCACAGAGAATCCAGATCCTGTTGCAACGAGACTAAGGGCCATGTTCCGGACCGAGACCCGAGGCCTCGTGATCCTGCCCCCAGAAGCTACCGTGCTGTTCTTCAGTGCTGTAGGATTGCGTGCTGGGCAGGAGGTGTGTTTACATGGGAATCCATGTGCTGTGGTTCTCAGGGTGGGTGTGTCTGACAGGTGGGTGAATGGTATGTTCTCAAACGTGTCTGGTCCCCTCAACATGGCGATTAACAGTGTCCACGTTCTCAGGGAAGTTTCCATCTACGTCATGTCATGAACGTCAATTCATGTGAAAATTCATCACCTACAATTGAAATAGGTGTTCTTTCCTTGCAAATACACATAAATTCCCCTAGAAAACAAATCCCGTAGCTAACTAGGAAGGGCTAGAATGTGCCCCAAAGACACAAGTGTGTCTTTTCCAATCCCTGTTACTGAATCAGTGTCCATGGGTCTCTCCCATCAGGGTAGGTCTCGGGCACGAATGGTCACAGTAACCCCTCTTGACACTACACTCACAGACATGTCTCTGCATCAGAGGCCCCACGATGCGTCTTTCCAACCTCATCGGAAGCATTGAGTGCTGGGACACACTCCTCCCTTCTGTAGGTGGCTTCCAGGGCAGCTTCGCGCAACAACTGTTCAGGGGGGATCTGACAAAGGAGCAGTGGCCAGGAACAGATGGGGCCAATTCACTCCATGTTTCTCCGTGGAGATCTAACATTTCCCTCCAGATACTGTGTCTAAGAATGCAATTGGCCTACTCCCAGGGGAAATTACACACCCTCCACTGGTCCTAGCTGGGGTTCTCAGAGGTGGGCCCAAAAGGTGTCCTATCAAAGGGGGAATGAGTTTGTCTTCAGGGACTGTGAATCACTGGGGGGATCTGGGCCCCCTCCATGCAGGAATGAAGGGTGCTCTATGCATTGCAAGGTGGCGAAAGAGTACCTCAAACCTCAACAGGTGTGACAGGACAATCACCACACATTTCGCTCGCCATCTGTCCTTGCAAGAGGGGCTTGTTTTATTTGGAAGGTTTGGGGCAATAGACAAGTCAAGGTAGTTCAGTGCGTAGGAATGGAAACAAAGTGAAATCAGGGTTTCAGGGTTCTTTGGTAGCAAACAAGACCTTCTCTTGTGAGAAACATGTATTTGAACAGAATCTGATTTTCTGCCATCTCTTTTCCTCACTCGCATCTGCGGGATCCATGGGAGTACATTTCGCTGCTCTCTGAGGACACTCAAGAGGCTGTTCCTTGGTAGTTGCACCATTCTGCATTCCACTAATTGCATACAAAGTCTCAAATTTTCCGCATCCTTCCGACATCGGTTTTGGGATTGAATTTCTGGTTTGGGACCTCGCTATTCTAGCAGACAATGCCACAGCTCAGTCTCTTTTGGATTCACATTGCCCTCATGATGCCTTATGTTGAGCATCTTTTCATATGTCTGTTTGGCCAGTCATTTGTTCCCTTTGCAGAACAGTCTATTCAAGTCTTTTTCTTGATTCTTTCATTTGGTGAAATCCCGTTCTTTCTTTGTTTTTGTTTTGTTTGTTGTTTTTCTGTTTTGTCCGTGAACACACCTTTTCTGAAATAAGGACTGCAAATGGCGCCTCCAATCTGTGGGCTACCTTTTCATTCTGTTCACTGTTTTAGAAGAGGATGCTTTTTCTAGGCGGTCCTCTTGTCAAGCATCGTGATGACAACATGTGTGCATTTGGGCATTTCTATTTCGCTCCCACGTGCCCCTGCCTATTTAAATGTCAGCACCATCCTGTTGGCTCAGGGGAGTGATCCAAGGTATTGGAAGTTCAGCTTCTAGAGAACCACCACCTACTTCTTCATATTCAGAAAAGTTTTGACTCCTTGTATTCTCTGTGGTTCCATTGTCTATTCTAGCTGTTTCTCTGTTTCAAGAACATAACATTATGCTTTTGGTCAGTGCTGCACTGAAGCTGTTCCCCATTTATTCTAGGAACTGGGGGTTCACCTTAATCTCTTAGGGTACAAAGGCCTCCAACAGTGCCTGGTGGGTGTGCATGAGCCCAGGAATGTCTTACGTATCAACGGCCCTGTCAAGCCAGCCACTAAGGCTGGAGAAATACTTAGGAGAGTAGGGCTTGTCTCTCACTCCTGGATGGTTTCTAATGCTGAGTTAACCAGGAAAGAGTCTGTCTAGTGTCCATTTTACATAGTCATTTATTATCTCAATGAACTATAGGGAAATCATTAAGGAAAAGAAAACGTCCAGTTCCTCATTCCCACTAGCCACATGTCAAGAGTCCCATAATCACTGGAGTTTTAGATGGTTGCATTGGGAGGGGAGAGCGGTCATGGGCATGTAGAACTGGCACTGAGGTGACTGCTGTAGCACCCTGGTCTTATTAGAAGGGATGAAACTCCAAACCCTGTCTCCTCAAAGGTCTCTCGTTCCACCAGCCCCATGAACATTTAACAGCAGAGCAAAACAGTCAGGCAGATATTGCATGGCCCATAGGCATCTCAACAGAACTGGGATGAATGGTTGAGGCAGTCTCTCTCATAACAGCATTGCTCCTTTTTCAGTTCCTACAGATTTGCGTGTAGAGAGCATTGAAGACTCCAGCAGTGAGGACGAAGTCTCTTCAGGTAGGGAATGGCACAGAGGAAGGGAAAAGTGGGACAGGTCTCCTGGGAACAGGGGACTGTGCCTGCCGGTCTGGAGAAAGAAGGTGGATAAAAAAAAACACCAAAGAAAGGGATGCATTAGCAACAGGTATGATTTGATCATTTCATAGTTTCTCAATGAAAAGAACAGATATTGTGTCCATGGGTCTTTGGGGTAGGCTGGGTTTGTCATCACCACTCGACTCCTTGCGTGGTTAGTTTAAGGATCTTTCACATCAAACCTGCTCTCGCCTCCCTTTCCCGCTGCCACATGCCAAAGCTTGGTCTCTTTGCTCAAGGCCTCTCAGGAATGCTGCACAAGAGATTCTGGGTCTTTCTTGGCATGGTCCCAGACCTGGTCATGGTCATGACTTGGCAGCACCAACCACCCTCTCCTGTGCAAAAGGACCAGGACACTACATTCCATTGGGAGCCAGGACATGGAAGACAGGTAAACTCTCTCCCTCGTAAGGTCCACTACAAAACCTTCTTGGTTCTGTTGAAGCTGCTGTACCTTCAGGGGGACTCTCAGAGCTGGAGAAGTTAAAGCAAACTTCCTCTGGGTTCACTACACAGGCTCCCATGTCCCTTAGCTTCTGTCGGCCTTTACACCCCAGCCGAGTCTGACCTGTGGATGTGTTCCCAAGAGAAGAACGTCCCAATTCAGCTGCCCTGGAGATCCCCTGTCAGGGGCCAGGGTCCTCCAAGCCTGTGTGAAGGGGCTTCTGGACATGGTTCACACACTTGCTGTCCCCAGGTCCACTCTACCTCTCACCAGCTGTCATCTAGGCATATCACAGAGCTTCTTGGGAGCAGGGCCAGGGGGTCATGGCTCCTCTGAAACCCAACTCTCTGGCATACACCCCTGGCCAAGCTCCCCACTCCTCAGCCAGCCCAAACTGCAAATGTTCCTCAGGCCTGCCCAGGTCCCTACACACACCCCTGCCCTGTCAATTCCCTGCCAGCCTCAGCAGGAGCTCTGGCAGGAATCCTGAGATTCAGTGACCACACTGGTGGACATTTTCCAGGGCTACCCTGAACAGCTGAGGGAACCTGCTCCCATCTCGATTCAACCTCTGTAACACTTATGGAAACAGAGGGTGCTGTATTAGCTTGAAACATGTCCCTGGGAAGATCATCTCAGTCACTGGGCAGACATGGCTATGGGGAGGTGGTGGGCAATCTCTCCCTGCACTTCTCCAGCAATCCCAGACCCAGGACAGCTGCTCCCAGTACAGAAAGATGGGGGTTGATTCCGTGGAACCAGGATATCTCTACTCTTTCATTTGTTGCCCCCTCTTGGACAACATTGTGAGTGGTGGACCTTGGCAGGAGGAAGGACATGGAGCATCACTAGGGGAGAAGGAGGAGGAAGGGGAGCAGGGAGGGAGAGGAACAAGGATCAGGAAGGGAAAGTCCTGCAAATGCAGTCTTAGGAACAGTGATGGCCTCCAGGAGGGAAAGGATCATACAGACAGGGTTCTGGGTCTTGGAGAGAATCAGAGGTTGGAAGAGCACGTGGGCAACCAGAGACTCACCTGCACCCTGTGGAGATCAAGCAACCAAGGCCAGGGAGGACTCAGATCTGAGGCCCCATCCAACTGAGGGAAGAGGTCATCATCCCCAGAGTAGCAGGCCAGAGGACGTCAGCTCCACTAACTCCCCTTTGTCCTCTCTCACGGCCACCCCAGCATCCTTGCTGCTCTCTGACCTGGAGGAGGATTCCACGGAAGACAACAATTCCGATGGAAGGAGTCACATTGTGCCTGTAATTCATTTCCACCTCCGTCTCTTGGGCTTCCTCTCTCATCTGTCCATAAGCACCTCTTCCCAGCTCTTCTTTCCCTGCTTTGATTATGCCCAGCCTGGAGGCCCTAATCTCTGGAGGGCACTCAGGCTTTGCATCTGAACTGCTGCATGATAATCCCTGGGTATGCCTCCTCAGCCCTTTCCTACCATCACCCTGACCCCTCACCACTGAGTCTGGGAAGCAGCCGTGGATAGCAAAGCAGGCAGTAGGCCTGGGAGGTGGCAGGGCACAGCTCACCCTGCTGGAGGGGCCTCAGGAAGGGAGGTTGAGCCTGGGTGTCCCCACTTGGTTCTCTGCTCCCTGGGAGTCTGTTCTCATGCCCTGTTCTGCTCTTGCTTTCAGCTCTCAAGAAGCTTCCCTTCGGTGGACTTGAAAGTAACAACAAGGGAAGCAGAAGACAAGAAGGACTTGGGAACGGGGTGAGTTAGGCAGGAAAAGGGGCAGTCAAACATGGATACATGTTCTCCCTCGTTGCCCTGACTTTGTTATGGGCACCTTGGGAAACCACACAAAACCTGGGGTGCTGCCCTATCCTCTGACCACAAAGAGGAGAGGAGAGGAAGCTCACAGTCCCTGCAGGCACTAGGAAGCCTGAGAACATCCCTCGTGGAACCTCCACCTGATCCGTGCAACTCCCTGTGGTGGTTTGGCGCTGTCGTCCAGGAGCTGCTGATCTTGGAGGGAGGGCACTGGCTGCCTGGAGGGACTGTATCCCAGGCAGCCCATGCACTGTGCTCCTCTGGAAAAGGGCCCCACGCCCCATTGACCCCTCACTCTGCACAACCCAAGCCTTTCCCTCCCACCCTGCAAAAATCAGCAGAACTGCTTGTTCCTGAACAACACTAGTCGGGAAGAGACAGTGGTGGGGTGGCCCCGTCCCCCACTTCAGGCACCTGAGAAATGAGCAAATAAGACAGGCCCCCAGGCTCTTAGCATCAGGACAGCTCACCCCTCCCAGTGCTGCATATTTGTTGGCATGGAGTAGGCACCATTCTCCAGCTGATTCATGTACACTGGCCACTCTTGTAGGACCTGACCAACACCTCCAGTCCCCCAAGCTTCCAAGATGCTTTGAGGGAGGTAGCAGGTCCCCTCATGACACCATTTCTCTATGTGAGTTTTATATTCTAGAGACTCTCCTCAATCCCTCAATCCGCAGGGAAGACCCATCATGGAAAGGCCACCCTGCCTGCTTCCACCTTGCCCACCAACTGCCCACAGCGTGGGGCCCATGCAAACTCACTTCCCATGGGACTCTAGAGCATGCATTCTCTGTCACGCCACCTGCAACACTCGTGTGGACAAGGGCTCCCCCCACAGAGAAGGGCATGTCGAGGGCTCCCAGAGAGGCTAGGGAAGGGACAGTCCAGCAGGAGGAGGACCTGACAGTAATGGGGAAGACGGTCATGGAAGGGGCCTGAGTGACCCTGGGAGTGTAGCCTTCATTCAGCCCCAGGGGGCCCATGGGAAACTTCCCTTTCTTCATGTCACACATGGGTCCTGCAGGGAAACCTCTACCTCAACACCTCAGAAGAAACATCTCACAACCCCCCACAGGCCTTTGGTAAGATATGCCCCAGGCCACATGCCACTCGCTATCTCATACCACTCCACCTGCTGTCTCAACAGCTGCACCACAGGACAGTCTGCCCACAACCCCAAGGCACCAAAGTCACGAGAGGTGCTCAGACAATGGGAGCCAGGAGGGCCATGGGGCCCCTCTTGTGGCTTCAATTTGGGCCCAGAGGAAGACTCGGCATGAAAACACAAGGAAACACGCCTTCATGAATGGCTCTCTTGCACCTGACCTCCGCAGGCCAAACAAAGAGAACACTTCTGTGCAACCCACCAGAAGAAGGCACTGGAACCACAAGGCCGAGACAACAGGACCCTCTGAGTCGGCCACAACACCCAGAGTTTGCTGCCCAAGCCCTGCTGATGACTGACACTTGGAGCATGAGGCAACGATCTGGGCCTACAATAGTTCATTGTCTGGTGAGACTGGGCACCCCTGGGACTGGGGGACACAGCAGCCTTTCGGTCTTACTCCTGTCTGCTTCAAGGGCTGCTCCTCCTCCCGATGTCCCTCCAGTCCCCAGAAACCATGGAGAGCATGACAGATGAAGGAAGAAGCAGGACAGCCAGTGCCCCTTGACCACCCTGGAATCTACTTGAGGGACAGCAGCTACTCCAGCAGTATTCCCCCAGGGTGCCACTCCTGAACCACCCCTGTCGCTTACATGCACCTGACTGTGACCAATGCTGGGCTCAACACTGGCAGTGTTCCCACAAAACGGGCCCTGCTCAGTCCATGTGTTTTGCAGCAGCTACAGGTGTAGGGAGGAGAGTCTATCCCTAATCTGAGCTTGAATTCTGGAGCACCCAGAAACCATGGCAGAAGAACTAGGGCCCCAATCACCACACTGCACCTTGGGGAAAACATGGGCCTCAAGGATGGCAATGCCAGACACCTAGGGCTTACAGAAATGGGATCCAACATTCCTTTGGTGGGAATGCTAGTTGGTGCAGCCAATTTGGAGAACAGTGTGGATATTGCTTAAGAAATTAAAAATAGAGGACAATATGGCGGAGAAGTAGCAGGCTAAGACTACTTCAGGTAGCGGGAGATCAGCTAGATAGCTTATCTAAATATTGCAAACACATACAAATCCAACGGGAGATCGAAAAGAAGAACAGCAATTCTAGAAACAGAAAATCAACCACTTTCTGAAAGGTAGGACTGGCGGAGAAGTGAATCCAAAGCGACAGAAAGATAGACCGCGGGGGGAGGGGCCGGCTCCCGGCAAGCGGCGGAGCAATGGAGCACAAAATCAGTACTTTTAAAAGTCTGTACCACTGAGGGACATCGCTCCATGGGCTTAACCAGGGTGAAGCCCACGCAGGGTCAGCGTGGCCTCAGGTCCCGCAGGGTCACAGAAGGATTGGGGTGTCTGAGAGCTCACGGGATTAGAACGGGGAAGCCAGCTACAGAGACAGAGCCGAGGAGTAAGCTCTAATCTCGGGGTTACCTTGAACCGGTCGCAGCCTCGGTCAGCTCAGAGCGCGACCAGAGGCCAGGGTGACAGGAGTATTTGGGCGCTGTTCTCTGAGGGCGCACTGAGGAGTGGGGCCCCGGGCTCTCACATCCTCCAGGCCGGAAACCAGGAAGCCACCATCTTCATTCCCGCCCTCCGGAACTCTACGGAAAGGGCTCAAGGAATAAAAGCTCCCAAAAGAACCCAAACGGATTACTCAGACCTGCCCAGATAAGGGCGGTGCAACTCCGCCTGGGGCAAAGACACTTGAGAATCACTACAACAGGCCCCTCCCCCAGAAGATCAACAAGAAACCCAGCGAGGACCAAGTTCACCTACCAAGGAGTGTAGTTTCAATACCAAGGAGAGCAGTGGAATTCCAGAGGAGGAGAAATCAAAGCCCTGAACTCATGGCTTTCTCCCCATGATTCTTTAGCCTTGCAGTTAATCTAATTTTTTTTTTCAATTTTTTTTCTTCTTCTGCTAAATTTTTTTAACTTTTACCCTTTTATTTTTTAACATTTTTAACTAGTTTATCTAATATATATATATATATATATATATATATATATATATATATTTATTTATTTCGTTTTTATATTTTTTCTTTATTGGTTTTCTTTTATAATTGTTTCTTTTCTTTTTATTTTTTTCTTTCTGAACATCTTTTTATCCCCTTTCTCCCCCCCATCACGATTTGGGATCTCTTCTGATTTGGCTAAAGCATATTTTCCTGGATTTGTTGCCACACTTTTAGTATTTTACTTTCTCCTTCATATACCTTTATCTGGACAAAATAACAAGGCAGAAAAATTCACCAAAAAAAAAAGAACAAGAGGCAGTACCAAAGGCTAGGGACCTAATCAATACAGACATTGGTAATATGTCAGATCAAGAATTCAGAATGACGATTCTCAAGGTTCTAGCCAGGCTCGAAAAAGGCATGGAAGGTATTAGAGAAACCCTCGCAGGAGATATAAAAGCCCTTTCTGGAGAAATAAAAGAGATAAATTCTAACCAAGTTGAAATAAAAAAAAGCTATTAATGAGGTGCATACAAAAATGGAGGCTCTGACTGCTAGGATAAATGAGGCAGAAGGAAGAATTAGCGATATAGAAGACCAAATGACAGAGAATAAAGAAGCTGAGCAAAAGAGGGACAAACAGCTACTGGACCATGAGGGGAGAATTCGAGAGATAAGTAACACCATAAGACGAAACAACATTAGAATAATTGGGATTCCAGAAGAAGAGGAAACAGAGAGGGGAGCAGAAGGTATATTGGAGAGAATTATTGGAGAGAATTTCCCCAATAAGGCAAAGGGAACAAGCATCAAAATCCAGGAAGTTCAGAGAACACCCCTAAAAATCAGTAAGAATAGGTCCACACCCCGTTACGTAATAGTAAAATTTACAAGTCTTAGTGACAAAGAGAAGATCCTGAAAGCAGCCCGGGTAAAAACATTAGATTGGCAGCAGACTTATCCACAGAGACCTGGCAGGCCAGAAAGAGCTGGCATGATATATTCAGAGTACTAAATGAGAAAAACATGCAGCCAAGAATACTATACCCAGCTAGGCTATCATTGAAAATAGAAGGAGAGATTAAAAGCTTCCAGGACAAACAAAAACTGAAAGAATTTGCAAACACCAACCAGCTCTACAGGAAATATTGAAAGGGGTCCTCTAAGCAAAGAGAGACCCTGAAAGTAGTAGATCAGAAGGAAACAGAGACAATATACAATAACAGTCACCTTACAGGCAATACAAAGGCACTAAATTCATATCTCTCAATAGTTACCCTGAATGTTAATGGGCTAAATGCCCCAATCAAAAGACACAGGGTATCAGAATGGATAAAAAGACAAAACCCATCTATATGTTGCCTACAAGAAACTCATTTGAGACCCCAAGACACCTCCAGATTTAAAGTGAGGGGGTGGAAAAGCATATACCATGCTAATGGACATCAGAAGAAAGCAGGAGTGGCAATCCTTATATCAGATCAATTAGATTTTAAGCCAAAGACTATAATAAGAGATGAGGAAGGACACTATATCATACTCAAATAAACTATCCAACAAGAAGTTCTAACAATTTTAAATATCTATGCCCCTAACGTGGGAGCAGCCAACTATATAAGCCAATTAATAACAAAATCAAAGAAACATATCGACAAAAATACAATAATAGTAGGGGACTTTAACATTCCCCTCACTGAAATGGACAGATCATCCAAGCAAAAGATCAACAAGGAAATCAAGGCCTTAAATGACACACTGGACCAGATGGACATCACAGATATATTCAGAACTTTTCATCCCAAAGCAACAGAATACACATTCTTCTCTAGTGCACAAGGAACACTCTCCAGAATAGATCACATTCTTAGTCCTAAACCAGGTCTCAACCGGTATCAAAAGATTGGAATCATTCCTAGCATATTTTCAGACCACAATGCTCTGAAACTAGAACTCAATCACAAGAGGAAATTTGGAAAAAACCCAAATACATGGAGACTAAACAGCATCCTTCTAAAGAATGAATGGGTCAACCAGGCAATTAAAGAAGATGTGAAAAAATTCATGGAAACAAATGATAATGAAAACACAATGGTTCAAAATCTGTGTGACACAACAAAGGCAGTCGTGAGGGAAAATATATAGCGGTACAAGCCTTTCTCAAGAAACAAGAAAGGTCTCCGGTACACAACCTACCCTACACCTAAAGGAGCTGGAGAAAGAACAAGAAAGAAACCCTAAACCCAGCAGGAGAAGAGAAATCATAAAGATCAGAGCAGAAATCAATGAAATAGAAAACAAAACAAAACAAAAAAAAACCAATAGAACAAATCAAAGAAACTAGGAGCTGTTTCTTTGAAAGAATTAATAAGATCGATAAACCCCTGGCCAGACTTATCAAAAAGAAAAGAAAGAGGACCCAAATAAATAAAATCATAAATGAAAGAGGAAAGATCACTACTAACATTAAAGAAATACAGACAATTATAAGAACATACTATGAGCAACTCTACGCCAACAAATTTGACAATCTGGAAGAAATGGATGCATTCCTAGAGACATATAAACTACCACAACTGAACCAAGAGGAAATAGAAAGCCTGAACAGACCCATAACCAGTAAGGAGATTGAAACAGTCATCAAAAATCTCCAAACAAACAAAAGCCCAGGGCCAGATGGCTTCCCGGGGGAATTCTACCAAACATTTAAAGAAGAACTAATTCTTACTCTCCTGAAACTGTTCCAAAAAAAAAGAAATGGAAGGAAAACTTCCAAACTCATTTTATGAGGCCAGCATCACCTTGATCGCAAAACCAGACTAGGATTCCATCAAAAAAGAGAACTACAGACCAACATCCTTGATGAACACAGATGCAAAAATTCTCGCCAAAATACTAGCCAATAGTATTCAACTGTACATTAAAAGGATTATTCACCACGACCAAGTGGGATTTATTCCAGGGCTGCAAGGTTGGTTCAACATCCACAAATCAATCAATGTGATACAACACATTAATAAAAGGAAGAACAAGAACCATATGATACTCTCCATAGATGCTGAGAAAGCATTTGACAAAGTGCAGCTTCCCTTCCTGATCAAAACTCTTCAAAGTGTAGGGATAGAGGGCACACACCTCAATATTATCAAAGCCATCTATGAAAAACCCACCGCAAATATCATTCTACATGGAGGAAAACTGAAAGATTTTCCACTAAGGTCAGGAACACGGCAGGGATGTCCGTTATCATGACTGCTATTCAACATAGTACTAGAAGTCCTAGCTTCAGCAATCAGACAACAAAAGGAAATTAAAGGCATCCATATCAGCAAAGAAGAAGTCAAACTATCACTCTTCGCAGATGATATATACTATATGTGGAAAACCTAAAAGACTCCACTCCAAAACGGCTAGAACTTGTACAGGAATTCAGTATAGTGTCAGGATATAAAATCAATGCACAGAAATCAGTTGCATTTCTCTACACCAAAAACAAGACAGAAGAAAGAGAAATTAAGGAGTAAATCCCACTTACAATTGCACCCAAAACTATAAGATACCTAGGAATAAACCGAACCAAAGAGACTAAGAATCTATACTCAGAAAACTATAAAGTACTCATGAAAGAAATTGAGGAAGACACAAAGAAATGGAAAAATGTTCCATGCTCCTGGATTGGAAGAATAAATATTGTGAAAATGTCTATGTTACCTAAAGCAATCTACACATTTAATGCAATTCCTATCAAAGTACCACCCATTTTTTTTCAAAGAAATGGAACAAATAATCCTCAAATTTATATGGAACCAGAAAAGACCTCGAATAGCCAAAGCCATATTGGAAAAGAAAGCCAAAGTTGGTGCCATCACAATTCCGGACTTCAAGCTCTATTACAAAGCTGTCATCACCAAGACAGCATGGTACTGGAACAAAAACAGACGCATAGATCAATGGAACAGAATAGAGAAACCAGAAATAGACCCTCAACTCTATGGCCAACTAATCTTTGACAAAGCAGGAAAGAATGTCCAATGGAAAAAAGAGAGCCTCTTCAATAAATGGTGTTGGGAAAATTGGACAGCCACATGCAGAAAAATGAAATTGGATCATTTCCTTACACCACACATGAAAATAGACTCAAAGTGGATGAAGGATCTCAATGTGAGAAAGGAATCTATCAAAATCCTCAAGGAGAACACAGGCAGCAACCTCTTCGACCTCAGCCGCAGCAACATCTTCCTAGGAACATGGCCAAAAACAAGGGAAGCAAGGGCAAAAATGAACTTTTGGGATTTTATCAAGATCCAAATATTTTGCACAGCAAAGGAAACAGTTAACAAAACGAAAAGACAACGGACAGAATGGGAGAAGATATTTGCAAATGATATATCAGATAAAGGGCTAGTGTCCAAAATCTAGAAAGACCTTAGCAAACTCAACACCCAAAGAACAAATAATCCAATCAAGAAATGGGCAGAGGACATGAACAGACATTTCTGCAAAGAAGACATCCAGATGGCCAACAGACACATGAAAAAGTGCTCCATATCACTCGGCATCAGGGAAATACAAATCAAAACCACAATGAGATATCATCTCACACCAGTCAGAATGGCTAAAATTAACAAGTCAGGAAATGACAGATGCTGGCAAGGATGCGGAGAAAGGGGAACCCTCCTACACTGTTGGTGGGAATGCAAGCTGGTGCAACCACTCTGGAAAACAGCATGGAGGTTCCTCAAAATGTTGAAAATAGAACTACCCTATGACCCAGCAATTGCACTGCTGGGTATTTACCCTAAAGATACAAACGTAGTGATCCGAAGGGGC
The DNA here is from genome assembly GCF_902655055.1 of Lutra lutra. Taxonomy (NCBI): domain Eukaryota; kingdom Metazoa; phylum Chordata; class Mammalia; order Carnivora; family Mustelidae; genus Lutra; species Lutra lutra. Next base: position 138,257 of record NW_025923833.1, on the reverse strand, counting down.
ACGTGCACCCGAATGTTTATAGCAGCAATGTCTACAATAGCCAAACTATGGAAAGAACCTAGATGTCCATCCACAGACGAATGGATAAGGAAGAAGTGGTATATATACACAATGGAATTCTCTGCAGCCATCAAAAGAAATGAAATCTTGCCATTTGCGACGACGTGGATGGAACTAGAGGGTATCATGCTTAGCGAAATAAGTCAATCGGAGAAAGACAAGTATCATATGATCTCCCTGATATGAGGGAGAGGAGATGCAATTTGGGGTTTAAGGGGGTAGGAGAAGAGTAAATGAAACAAGATGGAATTGGGAGGGAGACAAACCATAAGTGACTCTTAATCTCACAATGCATACTGAGGGTTGATGGGGGGAGGGGGGTTGGGAGGTGGGGTGGTATTATGGACATTGGGGAGGGTATGTGCTATGGTGAGTGCTGTGAAGTGTGTAAACCTGGCGATTCACAGACCTGTACCCTTGGGGATAAAAATATATTATATGTTTATAAAAAATAAAAAAGAAAAAAAGAAATTAAAAATAGAGCTTCCCCATGACCCTACAATTGCACTACAGGGTATTTACCCCAAAGATATAGATATAGTGAAAAGAACGGTCATCTGTACCCTAATGTTCATAGCAGCAATGGCCAACATTCCTTAGGAAGCATGTTCAAGCATTGCATGTTTTGCTCTACCTTAATCCTCCAAGTTCAAAGGACTCAGGAAGCATTTCTTCTCCCAAGGCAACCCTAATCTATCTCCCTATGTTCAAGAAGATTCTCTTCTCCTTGTAACAGGGCATCATTGGAAATATGGGTGATTTGACCAAGGCTTGGATGGAACTGTCCTATGGAGAGAGCTGGGCAGAGACTCAGATGGGACCAAAGGGCTATAAGGAACTAAGGCTGACTTTTGGAAAACCTGCAGCCATCAAGCCCTTTGAGAATGTTGACCTGACCCCAGGCTTCCAGACAGCCCCACTGCCTCACCAGGAACATAAATAATGTCACTCTCTGGCAGGTGTAGGAACCTCGGATATATCGGGCACCTCAGGAAGAGGAATGTGCCCAAATCCACAGGTATTTCAGGCATGTCTGATGGCAAGCCCTTCCCTTGGCTTCTGGTGTAGAGAGAATAATTAGAGATTCCTCAAAAAACTCCCAGTGATTCAGATTCTACACGATCACCATGATTGATCACTAGGCTTGCTAAGCTTAAGTTGATAATTGCACCAGGTGGGTTAAAGTGGCACTTGCTTTCCAAGGACGTGAGCCCTGAGCTGGCTGTCTCTGGAAGGAGCATTCTTTGGAAGAGGAAAAGTAGGCTTCAAAAACCCACCTTTGTGGACGTTCAAGTCTAACTCTGGTGGCCTTTCCATATGTGTTGTTTACCTAAGCTAGACAACTTGAGGTCATCTTCAGAAACATTTCCACATTAGCTCATGGACAGGCAATCCCCTTGCTTCTTATTCTGTGGGGATACCAGGACCCCATGGTTTCAGGTCTAATTCAACAAATGGAACATGCAAATGATTCCCCCGCGACTGTGGAACTCAAGAAGCACCCTGACCAATTGGATGGGGCCAGGATGAGGAACTCATTCCCTCAAAGCCAGAGAACATATGCCATTCCACAGAGTTCTATGGGGACTTATTGAGACAATGAAAGACCCAGCTGTCCCTGTAACTGGAGTGGAGGGTGCACTTGGGAAGGCCCTTATCTGCCGGACAAGTTTTCTCCCACTTACCAGCGACTCCTACTAACGAGCATATTCAGGTGGGACCTCAAAATAAAAAAGGCTTCTTGGAATGGTTTCTTCCCTCCCAGTCCTACTGATCCAAGAAGCCATCCCATTCAGGTACAATGGCAAACAAAGGCTTTAGCTAAGCATCCAACTGCCCTCCCAGAAAAAGGAACCTCCTGATTCATACAGGGATGGCCCCTGACTCCAAGGAATTGGCATCAGCTCCAGAGCATCACAGAGAATAAAGGCCACTAAACAATGATAAGAGGCTGATTTATCAAGTACCAGCATACATTTCGAGATATGCCTGAACTAACACCGGAAACCAGCCCAACTTTAAACCCAGTGACCCTTAGGCCTGGACCCGACCACTCTATGCCCATGGCTCATAACCCTTGAAAGGTTCTTACGTCGACCAGACTTAAGATGTCCCTATGAAAATGCAGACATGTGCTTTAGCAATGGCAATAGTTTCATGGAAAGGGGGTAAGAAAAACCAGGTTTGCTGTCATCAGCCAAACTCAGACTGCTGAGGCCAAAGCCTGTCAGCAAACATGTCTGCCCCCAAAGCAGAGATCCTAGTGCCCACCTGTTGGTTTTAATTGGCAAAAATCTTACAAGTATTTATCCTGACTCCAACAGGCCTTCCTCATCCTCTATACCCATGAAGCAATTACAGGAAAGGCTCTTATTCCAAGCCATAACCCGCCAACCCAACATGGGCCTGAAATAATTGCACGTTCCAAGAATAGCCCTCCAAACCCGAGGAGCCTTGAAAGCCTGACTGCAGTTCAAAGATACTCAGGATTAGATAAGGGCCCCTAGCTGGGACCCAATGGCCATGAAGCTCTAACCTGTGCCCATGGCTTCCCCAAGTTCCAGAGGCCACTAAACACTTGGGGAGGGCCTAGATGCCTGGGCGCATTATGAAAACCATCACTGACCCAGCCAACCTTCCCCATTTCAAGCAATGGTGCACGTGTGCTCCGTTTCATGGACATGACCATCTAGCATCCATCTTTGTCCCTCTTTGGGACTGGAAGATGTCGTGTGGCATGGGGAAGTCCTTACAGAGTACACAGTTAAGGCCCTACCTGTCAGCCCAAACAGAATTTCTCAATGAAATAAGGGAATGATCCCAATTCATGAAGCAGTTCTACAAAACACAAAGACTTTAGATGTTGTAACTGCTGCACAAGGTGGAGCTTGTGCCAATCTAAAGACAGAATGATGTGGGTACATTCCCCACTATCACAAAGAGATTTCTGGGTTCCTAACAGATACCACTGCTCAAATCCACACTTCCAAGGATCCCTCTCTTTAAGGATTTGCTCAACTCTTGGCCTGGGGGAGGGTTCTAACCCACTGTCAAAGGACACTTCATGGGGATTTTCCTTCTCTTTCTTCTTCTAACCCTGTTGTGTTGTTCCCCACCCATCCCCCCTGTCTCTGCAGGTGGTGCCAGGAACCCTTCACTGCAGTAAATTCCAGAGGACAGATAGTTTTTTCCACTCAACAAGATCCAGTCACAAATTCTCCCCTGCACTCAGCGGAGTCTTCATTTCACAACTCTGACAGAGAGAGTTCCCCAAACTGACCAGGAATGACCCACAGGTAGGGACAGCTATATGCCCCTATTCAGCAGGAAGAAGTTACAGATTAGACCATCCTCCTTCAACAACCTTAATGACAGAAGGGTCTAAACTGTTCAGGGGCACATGAGGTGAGAGGAGAAAGCCAGCTGAGCACCAAGCAGGAGCTGGCACGCAACACAGCCCCCACCCCCAACATGTGATATGAGTGAATTCCTCAGGTGCTCTCACTGCCCTCAAATAAGGAAAGGAAAAAACAGATTCTCCACAAATAGAGGTCAAAACCCTGCAAGACCAGAGTCTCCCTCAGTTTATAAAAGTCCTCCTGATTCTTAAGGAAGAGGCTTTCTTAAGAAGAGGCTAGCTACCATCCAGAGACCTGTAACTCCGTTTCCTAAAGCACTAACATCCCCCTCCCTTCCATCATACTGAGGGAGGCTGAGGCAGAAGTAAATGTCAATACAATGGAATTTCTATTCAAACCTGCAGTCCCTTGAGAAGGACTTGTGAGAGGAGGAAAGTAACATTCCTCCATGAAGCTCTCAACTATCTTTCTATTAATGCCTTCCTAGAAGGAAAAACCACCTTCATTTGACAAGAGCAAAGCCTCCTGTATCCTGTGCGTCCTCTGTCCTACTGCAATGTTCTTGAAAAACCTCCCTTTTGCCTGACCACCCCCAACCCCATCCTAGATAGAGTCAGCCTCCCGTCATGACCCCAGCATAGCACAGAAATCTGAATAGTTTTATTTCTGGGCTGAAATGTGCCTCAAGTCAAACCATCGCCTGAGTGTCTGTAAAAGTCACTGACTTGAACACGACTCACCGATATAGTCTTTGAAACTCAAACATCTAAAATTTAATCAGCAGTTGACATGGGTGTGAGGCTACCATGTAGAAAGATCTATCTGAATTCCAGAAAGTAACACGGCACCTGACTACAAGTAGCATGCAGAGGTTGATGCAGAGACAATTCCTGAAGGAAGGAGCTGGAATTCGTATGTTGAGTCAGGAAGGGAGGAACATGAGTGAGCAATCCTTCCACAGCCCCTCTTGTTATGGCCATTGGCAGACGGTCACCCTACACAGGAACCTGGCCAATGCTGGGGCACAGGAGGGAGATTTCTCACGTACCTCACCTCATTCCATGTGTGTTATGTCATGGGAAGGGAAACCTTGTATTTACAGACAATGTGGAAGAACCTTCAGCCACGTGTCACCAGTGCAAATAACATCAGAACTCGTTCATCCTGTATTGCACCACACACATCTCCCCAGTGTGGAAGAGCCTTTGGTCAGGGCTCTAACCTCGGGAGACATGAGAGAACTCACCTTTCTAAGGAAAGTAGACATAATACGCATGGGGGAAACAATTCTAGGGCAGGGCTCACCTCTGCACACAGCAAACCCGGGCACCTTAGGGATGTAACAAGGGTGGGAGACCCTTCATTCAGAGAGCTCTGTTCTTATTCTTCCTCATGACCTCACATGGGTTAGAAGCCATGTAGTGGCATTGCTGTACCAGAGCTTGCAGCAACATGCATCCCTTCAAGGCCATGGGCACATTGCCACAGACAGAAACTGGTTGAATCCATCTTCAAGGGAAAGCATTGAGTACAGCCACACCCTTAGCCAGCATCTGAGGATCCACACAATTGGGAACCCCGACAAATGTGGTCAACGTGGAAGAGCTATTAGATACAGCTCTCACATTTGGAGACACCAGACAACTCAGACCAGGGAAACCTGTGTCTGTCATTACTGGGATCCCGCCTGTACCCAGAGTGCCCACCTTTCTCACCACCACAGAAATCACAGAGTACAAACCTTGTGTCTCCAATCACTGAGGCAGAGCCTTCTGCCAGATGTGGTCCCTTTCCCAACACTAGAGAACTCACATGGGGAGAACCACTAGGGCTGTATCTTGGTGGAAGAAGCTTCAACTGGGGCTCTGGCGTAAGCTCCTGCTACCATCTCAGAGAGCAGGTCATCCCTCATACCGGAGCAGAGATGCAGGGACATCCTGGGACATCCTGCATCATCGCTGCTGCTGAATGCTGATGAAATCCATGTGGGAATCCCATTCCTCATGGAGCCAACAAGTGAAGGACCTGGGAGGATTCGCACAGAAGAAAATCCTCCCGGAGTGATGAGGAAAGGAATGTTCTCAGGTATCCCTTCTTCCTTAGCAATGACACCCTCACACTGAGGAAACACTGATCCCAATGCAAAAAGGGGGAATTCTTCCCTGGACACTCACATCAGAAAATCACTGGGCAAATACCTCCCAAGGAATTTCTTAGGGTAAAATTGAGATACAAACTCAGACACTGACAATTTTTCACTGCAAACACATACAGCTGTGTCACATTCTGAGGGATGCTGAATGCAGTATTTCAGTAATCAATAGCTAGAAATAAAGCAAATCTGCTCCCATCCATCAGTACTTGCATAAATGCCAGTATCACTGAAAAGGAGTGGTCTCACAACCATGCACACTGTGCCAATTAAGATCGGGGGACTTTTCCTTTACTAGCTCTCACAACTGACACTGGTACTGTCTCTTGGTAGGAAGTTTGACCCATATATACACTGCCTGGGATCCATGAGAACATCAACTGAAGGGTTAACTTAGAATCTTAGAACAAAATTGATTGACGTATGTTCACGAAAACATTAATCTATCAATGTATGTAGATCACAAGGATGAATAGCAACAAGACTCAACAAACACATGGTTTGTGATCTACCTCTCATGTGGCCTTAATTCTACTAATATTGTCCTCATAAATTGGAAAAGATTTATAGATTAATTACATGCTTAGAAATATTTCTATTTTCTTTACTTATTTGAGAGTGAGAGAGCTAGAGAGGGAGCAAAAGCAGTCTGGGTTGGGCAGCAGAGAAGAGGGAGAGGAAGGAGGCTTCACATTGAGAAGGGTGCCCAATACAGGGCCTGATCCTCCAGGATCCAGGGATCCTGACCTCAGCCAAAGGCAGATGCTTAACCAACTGTGCCACCCAAGAAATTGCAAATTAATTTCATCTTTTACAATGGCACTGTTTTTGAAGAAGTATGTGTATCAGGACAGGAATTAAACTGTACTGTTCAGATTCAGGCAGTGAGGGCTTCCTCCCCCTCTATGAGAATTTTGTAGCCAACTGATTTTCTCCACCACCAAGAATAGCTCCTTATCTCTTGGCCTGAGAAGGTGTAAGACCACTGCCGATGGAAACAGTCCCCGATTTAGAAGATTTAGAACAGGAGGGGATACGTATGCTCCCTTCCATAAACACAAAGCACATCCAGGAATTCCTGTATGGTTCTTTTATTTAAGGGACAAACTCATTATTTTGGCTAAGGTCCTGATATCAGTGTTGTCAGATAGAGCCCCTGACATGTGACATGCTCTGCACCGCAGGTGGAGCCTGAGTAAAGTTCTCTTTCTCTCTCCATACCACCCCTTCCAAACTTAGCTACCAGAAGTTCCACGATGTCTATGCCAGACTAAAGGAGGAGCGTGTAGGACAAGAGGTGACCCAGACGTCAATCACCAACTAGTGACAAGAGACTAAATAAACTTCCTGCTACTCCCAGAACCAAACAGAAGACTTGCAGAAACCCTATTACATCTGCATTTCACATGACCATCTTAGCAATGCTTACTTCTCCTAGAATCTTCATATTAGAAATATGTTCTCATTCATCTACCCTGAATCTTCAGTGATATGGAATTCCTACAGGAGATGTGCAAACGTTCTACCTCCTCATGTCTTCTCTACTCTATGTGAGTGACCTTCTTACTGACCCTCTTGATTTTGGCTGAGATGATGATCCCAGGGTTGTGAGATCGAGCACTGTGTCATGCTCTGCAAATGCTCTCTCTCTCACACCTCCCCCTAAAAAAAAAAAAAAAAAAAAAAAAAAAAAAAGCACTTCCACTCAGAGATCCATTTGTAACGAAGCCCGATATTCTTTACTCTAGTTTACTGGCCCTAAAAAGAATGTATTGACAGAAAACACTATTTTGGAGAGAATGTCTATTTATAAGATAACCCTGCAATAACTCAGGATTCTGCTAACAGAAGCAACCTGTAGTTCAGATGTTTTGTTTGGAGCAGGGACTTGCAGAACCTTCTCCATATGTGCCACTAAGTAATTTTCCCCAGGCAACAAACTCTAGATATTCTGGCTAAGGGTACACCTTCAATTTAATCGAAAAGAAGAGGGTATCTTTCCCTCTGGAAGAAAGACAGAAGCCAGCAAACAAGGCACCCAATTCAAGCCTTGAACCTCAACCCAGCGGAAGGTTCAGAACCAGGACAACTTACTGCTGTGATGCACATCCACCAGGGAGACGACAGGGGTTACACTCCTGTACGTGTTGCACTTGAATCTGCACGGAAGAGACAGAGGCCAGATGGATTGGATGCATTGGATGTTGCCAAGGAGGCCAAGTCACCTGAGCCTTGAAGCACCACCTGTAAAAACATTATTTAGCTGAGGTCTCAGGACCCATACTCTGGAAGACACAATGTCATACAAAACTGAAAGCATGCTCCTCCCTTCTAGCACAGAGCACAAGCTCAAAGAGGACAAAACCACAGGAACCCGAAATTCGTGAAAGAATTAGCATTGCTGCTGGCAGACCTTCAAATAATACATGCATGGTAAATTGGCTACCGGGAGTTCCATGATATCTATGCCAGTCCCAAGCAGGAGGATGTGGGCCAGGAGATGGCCAGATGTCAATCACCATTTGCAACTAGTGACGAGAGTCTAAGTAAAGTTCCTGCTGCTCCGAGAACCTGAACAGATCTGCAGAAACCCTATTTCAACTGCATTTTGCATGACCGTCCTAGGGTTGCTTACTTCTCCTTGACTCTTCTTTCACCTTTGACAAGCATTCTCATTAATCTATCTTGTAACTTCAATAACACAGAACTCCCATAGGATATGTGCATATACTCTACCTTCTCAATGTCTTCTACTATACTTGAGTGACTCTGTTAGTCTTTCTTTCTTTTTTCACAACTCTATTTGGCTGAAATGAGCCTCTGGTCTTTCCTTTCTAAGACATGCCTCTCATGGACCCTGGAACTCAAAAAAAGAAATAAAAAAAACAACAACTAATCACGACCCAAAATGAATATAACCTATACCTTGGAGATTGAAGATTGTTTCACTCCTAACCGGCGACTATGCTACTGACCCAAAGGGCAAGCCCTCCAACAACCAGCTTCTAGAGGATTCTTGGACAATTTGGGGTATAGTTCTGATAGGATTTTCCCAATAAGAAAACACTGCCAGCCTCCAAACTTGATTGCAAACTAAATAGATTCAGAGCTTCACGGGATCCATTTTGAGGCACAGAAATGCCTGGCGGTGGTGGCAGCAGATGCCAGTCCACATGGCTGATGGATTTCAGTTCAACGGATTTGGGATGGTTTCTTAGATGCAATAAGGCAGCAGGAAGCACACTTGATTTCTTAGCATCTATTCTAACTAAGCCTGGCAGGCATAGTGAAGGACAGTTCCATACAGATTTTGAAACCCTGCTGTGCTGGAACTTCTCATGAGGAATCTCTAGAGTGAACTTTCAGTAGTGTGTCCAAGCCAAAGCCAAGTGCGATACTCCCATCAGACTTGACTGAAATATCTGTCAATTGGGGTTGATTCCTCTTCTTGAGGTCCCCCAAACATCCTGAGGTTCCTATACCTGCCAACAAGTAACTTTCCCTACTCATCTGGCAAGGCTCCTGGACATTGTGTCATCAAGGTGTGAAGCCGCTATTGCCAAGGGGCTCCACAAAGCCACCCTTAATTCCTGAAAATTATCTGGTCATTATCTGAGTCTATACACATTACTCTCAAATTGGACATTTTACTCAATCCCTTGGGAAAATAACCAATGTTTCCAGCGGTGTCCTGTTACAAGAAAAAGGCACTTGTGAACTTACGCCAATAATCCTAAGTACCTTGGAAGAAAGAATTCTCCCTGAGCATTTCTGAATGATGGAGGGTTCAGGAAGGGAGAGAAGTTAAATGCTCCCATTTGCTCACACAGAAATTTATCATCACATTTCTGTAGATCATGGATACTTTCAGATACAGTTTCCCTCAATCTGGAAGAAGAAACTTTAAAGAACCAGCAATGTTTCAAACAAGAGTCACAAAGGTAGACTCATCTTCCTCAACTCACTCAGGCCCCCTCCCTTTATTAAATCTTGTTTGGCTTGAATGCAGCTTTTCCATGAGTTCTGCAAATCTGTCCCCAGTTGAGTTTGAGGATTTTCATGATCGGACACTAAGGCCCCATGAGACACATCACCATGTAAAGTCACAGGCATTTAGTGGTAGGGTAGGGATGAAAGGCCTGTGGACACACGCTTAATGAGATATATTTTTTACCAAACATTGAAGGCAAGACATCAGCATGGAAGCAGAGAGGCCACAAGACCTTCATCCCAGTCCCTAGGGCATGGCGTGTCCATGAGTTTCCATATCTCCAAGCCAAACACACTCATGTCTTCTGAGCTAAAGCTTCTGCTTCTAGAATTTTCTCCCAAGGAGAAAACCAGAGGGGTTGCAAAGGATTTGCAACAGTGTACATAGAGACTTCCTGGATGATGGTGAAACCCTGCAGCCCACCACCTTGCCCAAGGCCCACAAAACAGTTCAGTGCCCACTTTGCATCCATCATGATCAGGCAGGTCTTGCCCTTTCTCCCCCGGTTGCACAGCACACTCTCTCCTGGTATCCACCAGGCCACTCAGCCTCTGTGTTCCATGTCCTCGATGGATCTCTTTTGATGATGGTAACCTGCATAGGAGTGGAAGGAGCAAATATACTCCTTCCCACCCTTTCTCCCTCCTTGCACCCATCCAAGGTTTGTGCAGGGGGAGCAGAGCTGCAGGGACATGCAGATGGGGTTCTTCTTCTTTGGCGCTTCCAAGAATCCCCTTGTACAGAGCCTGAGCCTTAGGGCTTAGCAGGATATTTTGGTCTCTAACCTCACCTCCCACTCCAGCCACGGGGCAGCAGGCCACCCGCCAGCCTCCTCAGCAAGAACTGCTGCACCCTAGCTAGCTTCCCTCCATCCAACGCCCAAGTGCTGTCCTAGGCATTCAAAAGGAGACTGGATTAGGAGACACACACTTTGTACCCAGGTGCCTGACTCTGCTCCACACCACACCTTCTACTTCAGGGTTGTGGTGATGGCAGACTTCCCGCTGTGTGCTTTTTGCCCTGAGACATGCCAACCCTCCAATGTGTCACAGAGTACAGAGCCCAGGTTCAGCCCCCCTGTGATCTGGCTGTCTGATGTGGCTGCCTGGGCCTGCCCACCTCCGTCCCTGCCTCCAGTCCTTTCCTATGAGCATCTGCCTGGGCCCTTCAACTCTGGCTCTGCTCCAGTGCTCCCGGCCCTGGTTGCAGGCCGTCAACAGGCAGTTGAGGAGCCATAGACTCTGGCTTCCTGGACCTGTGTTCCCCTCAACCCAACCTTCATGACCAATGTGGACCCAAGTGCCAGATAGGACTGCAGCCCCCGCCTTCCTGATCAACCTCAGGGGGCACTTCAGAAGCAAGGCACGTTAGACCCAAATACCTGCTCCCAGCCCCCTCCCCACCAGCCAAATAAACCCTAGGGATAGATGTACAGGGAAGCCAACACAATCTACACATCAGACATTGCATATCACTCAGCCTCTCATGGTATGCAGGTGAATCAGAGGATTCAGCACAACAGCACAAACAACACTTGAGCAGTGAGCAAATGTGTTTCTCCCAGGGCAGAAACATTTCAAGTAGGCCTGTTTGTCAGCCTACCTGTACTCCAGTAAGAGCCCTGCTCTGACATTGATGAGCAAGCCACAGACCAAGAGTACCTCTGCAGGGAAATGGGCCCAAATGTATCCTGGATCCTTTCATTTTATTGTTTTGATTTTGCTCCAAAGTCCAGGGAGATAACTCTGGGGCCTGGATGGGGCTCTCCATTCAAGAGCGCAGGAGGTTAATGAGCCATATGTTCCCCTCAACACCACTCCTGTGTTAGGCCAGGTCAAGCTACTACCTGTGTGCTACCCTGTGACCTCAGCAGGACCAAAGCACAGCCTGCTCCGTGGATGTGGCGAGAACAGGGATGCAGTCTCTGAGCCACACAATCTGAAGCCAGATCTCTAAGGGAACTATGCATGTGGACTGGTTTTAGCACAGAAACTGGCAGGCACCACGCTGCCCTGAAAGCCACCCAGGCTCCTGGCAGTATCAGAGTGCGGGTTTAGTGCATGCTCTGCATTCCAGATTGCCCATGCTCTGTCCTGACTCAGACCTAAGCTGGAACCCCTGTGGTCCCTCCAAGGTCAGGTGGCATAAAAAGGGCCTAGAGTGGTTGGGGTGGCCCTGGGAAGGGAACCCACTGAGGCAGATCCCAGAATGAGGCTGGAGGACATATCAGGGGCTCACTGATATGGGAACCCACAGCAGATTGTTGTGGGAACAGGGAGCCCAGAGTCTGTGGAGGATGTTCACATCACTGCCTCAACAGCTGTGTCCCTGGTGAATGACTGAATCTGTCTGTGCCCCACATCTTCTAGAGAAATGGGCCTCACAGCACTTTGTCCCCCAGGATTTGGTGAGGAGAAATCAAGACATGAACAATAAGCACCTCACCAGTGCTTGGAACAGAAGCAGCATCTATGAAGACACATCTCCCTAGCATTGCTTGGTAGAAAACATGTTTTGGAACCCCTGGCTCAGCTGGTCATGTCATTTTGAACATCAGAGAAAAAGCACCTCGCTTCAGGGAGCCTCCCTCCAACATGGTGCCTCAGAGCCACCCTGATCCAGTTGCACAACCTCCTTCCCAGGGACATTCCTGCCAGTCTGGTAAATATCAGGCAAGTAGACACACTATCCTGCAAGCTCTGCCCCAGGAAGCTGTGGACCCAGCAAGTTTATGGCTCCCAGTTGGGCCCAGCTGTCCTCCCCATGTCACCAGGACAGTGGACTTGGGCCTCTGGTCTTACCTCGCTTCTCAGTGGTGACGATGGTGGCCTCTAGGGGCTCCCCCAGCCCTGCCTCATCTTGGTCATCAGTCTGAAGATGTACGCTGACTCTGGGGCCAGCTCACTGGCTGTGAATTGCCTCACCACGGCACCCATCTCCACTGTGAAGAACATGCTGGAGTTGCTGTTGGCCAGGCAGTAGATGATCTGATACCCTGTGGGTGGGACAGGAGGGCCATGCATTAGTCTCATCACCCCCTCAGACCCCACATTCCCACCACCCAGCCACCACCACTCTGCCGTGTTTCTGCCATGTCCTTCCTCCTCTGCCAGCATCTGAGAGGAATGGCACAGCTGCAGTGGCAGATGGAGCCTCTGAGTGCTTGGCCCCCATGACTCTCATTCCCCTTCATCCAACCCACCACCAAGATGTGGAAACAGTTTCATTTTTAGTGATTCAATACTTACATAAAACACCAGTACTCATCATATCAGCAATTTAAAACCTCCCAAAACACCAATTTCCAGAAACAGATGCATTTTGTGGTAAATTCTAACATTCAGGGAAAGATTCATAGCAGTCGTTTGCCCACTTCTATAAAAACCAGAAGAGAAAGCTTCTAAACTCATTTGCTGAGGCCAACATAACCTAATGCAAAAATAAACGAGGACCCCCCATGAAAAGGGTCTTACTGTCCAATATACCTGATGACCATAAATGCAAAAATGTTCAACAAAATACTAGCAACTCAAGTTCACCAATATGCTGAGAAAATCATATACTATGATCAAGTGGGATCTTGGAGGAATGCAATGATGTTTTACAGGTGCACATTGATCAAAGTGATACAGCACATTAAGAAAATAAAGAATAAAAATGATGTGATCATCTGAGATGCAGGGAAGCATTTGAGATACTTTAATATCCGTTTGCAATAAAAATTCTCAACAGTGTGTGTAGACCAGGAACATACCTCGACACCGAAAAGGCCATATATGGGGTGCCTGGGTGGCTCAGTGGGTTAAAGCCTCTGCCTTAAGCTCAGGTCATTATCCCAGGTTCCTGGGATCGAGCCCCGAATCAGGCTCTCTGCTCAGCAGGGAGCCTGCTTCCTCCTCTCTCTGGCTCTCTGCCTACTTGTGTTTTCTCTCTCTCTCTCTGTCAAATAAATAGATAAAATCTTTTTTTTAAAAAAGGCCATATAGGACAACTACACAGATTACGTCACATCCGATAGTGAAAAGTTTTAGCTGTTTCTATTTCCTCTAAGATCGCCGAAGTTAGGAACATTACCAATCTTTCCTTGCCACCTTTGCTGAACACAATATTGAAAATCCAAGGCAGAATAATTATGCAAGAAGATAATCAGAAGGCATCAAAACTAGAAAGAAAGAAGGAAAGTGGTCACTACTTGCAGATGATATAGAATATAAGGAAAACCTCAAAGAAGCCAGTGAAAAATTGTTCAAACTATGACTAAATTCAGTAAAGAGGCAGGATACAATATCACTACCCCCAAATCTGCTGTGTTTCTACATGTTAATAATGAATCATCAGAAAATAAACTAGGAAGATCATCCGACCTGAAGTTGCATGAAAAAGAATAAAATACCCAGGAATATACTTCACCAAGAGGTAAAATTTTGTATGATGAAAACGACAAGATGGTAAGGAAAGAAACTGAAGGCAACAGACATAAACCGAGAGACACCGCATATTCATGGGTGAGAAAAATTAATAATGGTAAAATGTCCATACTTCCCTAAACCATCTACAATTTCATTGCAATTCCTGTTAAAATTCTAAGGACATTTTTCACAGAAAGAAAAGAAAGAGTCTAAAAATTTGTATGATGCCACAAAATACTCTGAATACCAGAGCAATCTAGAGAAAGAAGAACCAAACTAAAGGCATTGTGCTTGCTCATTTCAGACTAATGACAAAGCTAGAGTAATCAAAACAATCTAGCATTGTCATAACAACAGAAACACACATCACCAGAATACAGGAGACAGCCCAGAAGTAAGCACACACCTCTATGGTCCGGGAGCCAAGAATAAACAAGGGGGAAAAACAGTCTCTTTCATCAGTGGTGCTGGGAACACTAGAGAGCCACATGCAAAAGAACAAAACTGCACCATTATCTTACACCATACACAAAAATTAACTCAAAATGGGTCAAACAATTGAATATAAGTCCTGGAACCATAAAACCTATAGCAGAAAACAGAGGGTTTGGAAAGGTCTTTGACAAAAGGTCTTGGTAGTGGTGCTTTTAAGCAGATACCAAAGTAAAAACAAACAAATAAGCAAAGTGTGGGCCTACATCAAACTATAAAACACCCAAACAACAAAGGAAACCATCAACAAAATAAAACAGGTAACCTAAGGTAAAACAATTGTAAATTATATATCCAGTAAGGGGTTAATATTCAAAATATAAAGGAATCGAGCAACTCAACAACAAAACAAAACAAAACACACAAAAGCACCAAAAACAACAAAAACCCCACAAGTTATCTAGTGTATCAGGAGAAGTTCCAAATAGACATTTTCCTAAAGAAGACATAGAGATGGTCTACATGAACATGAAAAGATGCTCATCATTAATGATCAGGGAAATGCAAATTAAACCAGAATGAGGCACTACTTCACACCTGTCAGAAGGGCCATTATCAAAAACAGAAGAAATAGCAAGTTTTGGTAAATATGTGGAGTAGAGGAAAACTCTAGTGCACCATTACGGGGAGTATAAATGGATGCGGCCACCATTTAAAAGAGTACAGAAGTTCCTCAAAAAAATGAGAAATAGAGCAACCAAAGGAGCCAGCAATTCCCTTTCTGAGTATTTATCTGAAGGGAATGAAAACACTAATTCACAAAGGTGTATTCACCCCTGTGTACACTACAGGATTATTTACAACAGTGAAAATAAAGAAACAACCTAAATGCCATCACTGGATGTATGAATAAAGAAATTGTGGTTGATAAACACAGTGGAATCCTACTCAGCCATAATAAAGGATGAAATCTTTTGATTTATGACTTGGTGGCCCTTGAAGGCATTATGCTAAGTGAAACAGGCCAGACAGAAAGACAAATACTAGAAATCACTTACATGTAGAACTTTAAGACAAACAAAACAAAAACAAAAATGTGAGCTCATAGAACAGATGGGGTCTGGCAGAAGTTTGGGGTTGATGAGAGACTATGGACTCTGAAAAACGATCTGAGAATTTTGTTAAGGGGTGGGGGGTAGGAGGTTGGGGGCACCAGGTGGTGGGTATTGTAGAGGGCACGGATTGCATGGAGCACTGGGTGTGGTGCAAAAATAATGAATACTGTTATGCTGAAAAAATAAAAAAATAAAAAAAAAAGAAGTTTGGGGTTGGAGGTGGGAGAAATAGGTGAAGGGGTCAAAAGGAAAAAAAGAAAACAACCCAAATATACCATTTTTTTCCAATTAAGTAATCTGTACCCCCAACATGACTCAAACTCATAACCTGGAGATCAAGAGTCACACTCCACCGACCACGCTAGCCAGGGTCCTGGAATTGTACCATCTTCCAAAACTCAATGTGTGGAGAAAGGGGAAACTAATTTAATCAATTGTATTTGGAGGGCTAGGTATTTTTTGGTAAATGTACAAATGAAAGAACACATTCTTCAGGGTCACACACTCAGGACTGTATCTAGTTTCAATATTTATCATGACACTGAGAAAGTAACTTGCATTTTTAATTTAATTATTTATTTGAGAGACAGAGAAGGGGGGACATAAGCAGGGGGAGGGATAGAGGGAGATGGAGAAGAAGACTCCCCACTGAGCAGGGAGTCTGAACTGGGGTTTGATCCCAGGAACCTGGGATTATGTCCTGAGCCCAAGGCAGAAACTTCAACAACTGAACCACCCCGGTGCCCCTACTTAATCTCTTTTCTGCCTGTTTACCCACCTCTGAGGATATTATGAATATTTGCTTTCAGAACAGCTTCTATTTTTAATTTAATAATAGTTTTTAGATTTGAATGAAATAGAGGTCACTTAGAATAATACCTATGAGAGTAAGTCCTCAAAAATGTTTTAAAAAATCTTATTCTGGAGGTACCTGGGTGGCAGGGTCAGTTAAGCAGCTGACTCTTGATTTGGGCTCAAATCAAGATCCCAACTCCTGGGAGAGAGCCCCACACCAGGCTCCACACTCAGCGGATATGCTGCTGGAGGATTCCCTCTCTTCCTCTGACACTCTCCTCTCTAGCATATGCTTGTGTTTGCAATCTCTTTCTGTCTCTACGATAAATAAATATGTCTTAAAAAATCTAATCTTGAACATTTGGTGGTTGCATAATAATTTTCATTATTGGGCAGTATCTCCTAGTTTACAAAGCACTTTTATACATACTTTATTATTGGAGTCAGGGTATGGTCCTGGGAGAAGAATTTATTGTGTTTATTTATATAGGAAAATAAAGAAAACCAGATTTAGAGCAGGGCTGTGCTTTGCTCATGACTGGAGCTAACAGATGATATTCTGATTTTCAGTCCAATGGAGGATGAAAAGAAAAAATCCAAAACTGTAACAAGAGCCAATGAAGGGCACTACAAACTGATAATGGAATCAATGCAGTAAGACGATGCAATATTTATAAATATTTACCCACCCAGCAGTGGAGCAACTAAATATGTAGAGCATATATGAACAGACTGAAGAGAAGCAATCAGCACTAATAACATAGGGAATTCTAATACCTCACACTTCTCTCAATGATACACCATCCAGACAGAAGATCACAAAGGAAACATCAGCCTCAGACAACCCATTACTTAGAAGGACTTAACAGAAACATACAGAGCACTCCATACAAAAGCAGCACATGGAATACACTCCTTTCAAGTGCACCTAGAACACTCTCCACCATAGGTCATATGTATAGCCACAAGACAAGTCAGTAAACTCCAGAAGCCTAGGATTTTCCCAAATGATGAATGAAACCAAATCAACCATCTTTTCCAAGCACAGTGGTATAGAACTAGATTCAATTACAAGAAGAAAACTGGAAATTCAAAAACACAGAGAATAAACAACATGGTACTGAACAACCAATTGAATTCATGGGCAAATCAACATAGGAACACAGAAATACTTTGAGGCAAATGAAAAAATAATACAATCAAACAAAAGTTATAGAGTGCAGTAAAACGGGTTCTAAAATGGGGCACCCGAAAAGTCAGTGGAGCGCTGTGACTCTTGATCTTGCGTTTTTGAGTTTCAACCCCACGCTGGGCATAGAGCTCACTTTAATTTTTTGAAGATGTCATTTATTCATTTGACACAGAGGGAGAGAGAGAGACTGAGCAAAGTGGAAGGAGCAGCAGGCAGTAGAAGAGGGAAAAAGTGGTTCCCTGTGCTGACCAGAGAGCTGATGCAGTGCTCAATTCCAGGACCCTAAATTCATGACCTGAGCCAAAGTCCAATGCCTAACAGAATGAGCCACACAGGCACCCCTTAGAGCTAACTTTAAAAAAAAAAAAAGTGGTTCTAAGAAGGAAGTTTATAGTGATACAGGCCTAACTCAAGAAACATGAAACATCTCAAATAAAAAACCTAACTTTATACCTGAAGGAGACAGAAAAAGAACAAATTGAAGTCCAAAGTTAATAGAACAAAGGAAGGAACACATCAGAACTGAAATAAGTGAAATACAGACTAAAAAGACAACAGAAAGATAAAAAAAAAATAATAATAAAACAACAAGAACAACAGATCAACAAAAGCTGGCTCTTTGGAAAGAACCAAGCTGACAGAGTCTCAGCCAGAATCAAGCTAACAAAAAAGAAAGAGGACTCAGCATCAGATATGAAAGAGATGTTCCCTGATACCATAGATATGCAATGGCTCATAAGAAAGTCCTGTGAACATTTAAACCCCAAAAGCTGGATAATCCAAAAGAAAAGGATACATTCCCAGAAACATACAACCTGCCAAGAATGAATCCTGAAGAAACAGAAATTCTGAAAAGACCAGTGACCAGTAGGGAGATTAAATAAGAAATCAAAAACTTCCAACAAGCAAAAGTCCAGGACCCCATGGTTTCACTGGTGAATTCTACGGATCTTCCACAGAAAAAAAAATGAATACCAATCCTTTTCAAAAGTCCAGAAAAACAAGGGGAAGGTATGCTCCCCACCTCATTTTATGAGGACAGCATGGCCCTTATCGAAACCTCCGAAGGTGCCCCCAAGAAAATGACAGACTAGTATCTGTAATGAACATACACATAAAAATCGTCATAAAAATCAAACTGATGTGCCACATTCACAAAACGAAGGATCAGCATCATAGGACCATCTCAACAGATGCAGAAAAAGCATTTGATAGCGCTGCTACCAAATCACTGCCCCCCCACCTGTGCTTCTGCCACGTGGCTGGTCCCTACACCCCATACCACGGCCACCCCACTGTGCCATCCCCCCACTGCCACCCTGCTGCACCCCACACACCCGCCGCTGTCCCTTCCACCACCCATTGCTGACATGCTGCTGCCACCAGCGCTGCCACCCTCCACCCTGCTACTCCACAGCAGTGCCCCTTTGTCCCACAATTGCTAACCCTTGCCATAGCTGCCCTGCTGCCCTGCGTGTTGCAACTGATGCCCTGCTCTGTCACCCCCAGTGCCCCTACCACTCCCTTGTGCACCCCCAGGACTCTGCCACCCTGCTGTGCCACTTTCCATTGCTTCTCCGGGCCTGGTGCCTGTGTTTCCAACAGCAGCACTACTGCTACCGTGGTCACGCTGCTGCTCCTGCCCATCTCCACCACCCGGCCCTGCCCCCAAGCCATGGCTTGCCATTGCCAGGCAGCTGCTGCCCCGCTGGTCCCTCCCAAACACATCCGGGCCAATCCCTCCCCTCTTCGCCTCCAAGTCTGCTGCCATCCAACTGCACTTCCTTAAGTCACTGCCTTCCTCAAGTCACTGCTGTCTCACTGCCCCCCACTGCCATTTCTTCACTGCATACTGTAACCCTTGCTGCCGCAGCTGTGCAGAGCCCCTGCCCTGCCCACACAGCTATTAACCTGATGCTCTTGCCCTGCTGTCCCACCAAACAACCCCGAAATGCTACCGCCTGTCGTCCCCCCATCCCTACTTCAGTGCCTCCAGATTCCCTCCCCATTGACCTGCTGCTGCCACCCCACTGATCCCAGCCTTCTCCCAATGCTGCTACTTCCTGGGTACCCCTGCCTCGTGACCCTGCCATCTGCAGCACACCCCTCTTACTGTCCACCTAACCTCCGCTGCTGTAGCTAAGCTTCTGCCCTGTGCCCCAGGCCACTGCTGACCTTCACTGTCCAGTCCCCACTGACATGCATTAAGGCCCTACCCCGCCCTTCATGCCCATCCTGTGCAGTTGCTGTGCCACTGACTCCCAGTTGGTTCCGTCCCCCCTTCCCCCGCCACGACCCGCCTGCCACCCCACATGCACCTGTGCAGCCACGCTGTCCCACCCCGCCCACCACCATGATCATTACTGTCCTGCTACCCCACCGCATTGCTGCTACCATCCCTCTGTGCTCTCCCCCCACCTCTACCCTGCCGGGTGCCCCACACCCACACTACCAATGCCCTGGCCTCACTAACATTGCCCCCTTACCGCCACCCTGATTCTGATCTGATGCCGCCCTATGCCCCACTCTTGCCCTATGTCCTGCTGCTGCCCTGTGTCCCGTTGCTGCTGGCCTTTGTAGCCCAGCCCTATGCAGCCCTGCCCTGGTGACTTGCATGCCTGCCCCACCTGCCACGCTGCCCCGTGCTGTTCCAGCCCCCCTCCCTGCAACTACCACCCAGTGCTACCCCTTCCCCCCACTCTGGAGCCTTCCTGATTCCCTACCCCTGTTGCCACGCTGCTGCCACCCCACGAGTCGTACTCCACCTTCCCCACACTGGTACCACCAGGCTGCACCCACAACATGAGTTGCTCCCACCGCACTGCACCCCCGTCCACAGTGTCCCCACTTACAACCACCATTGCCTCTCCACTGCTACCCTTGGTCCCCGCTGCTTCTGCTATCAGTGGTGCCGCCCTGTAGACATGCACCAAGCCCAGCAAATCCAGGCCCTTGCTTCGCTGCCTGACCCACCACGCCATGATATTGACATCCCGCTTATACCCAGCTAGCCCTGCCCAGGCCCAAGCGACACTACTGCCTAGCTACTCACTTCCCCCTACCCTGATGCCTCCTGGCTGCCAAGCGTGTAGCTGCCCAGCACGTCCAACACACCCCGCAGTGCTACCAGCTTGCTGCCCCCAAAAAATGCACCCCTGCCACCCTGCTGTGCCCCCCCAGCCCCCCTTCCTGCTGCGCCACCTCTGTCCTGTGCCCACGTCCTCTGCTGTGCTTCACTGCCCCACCTTGTTGGCATGCACTATGAGCAGGCCCAGTAAGCCAGCCAAGCTGTCACTGTGCTTCTGCCTCAGGGCTGGTCCCACACTCCCTACGCTGCCCTGCCACCTATATTCCACCCCCCCACAGGTGCCACATGACTGCCCCACTCGGGTGTCACGCAGCTTCCCCTTACCACAAGAAGCTCCCCCTCCCTGTACCAGTGCTGCCTGGTGACACCCCCACTCCCTCCCCCGCTGGCCCCGCCCCCTGAGTTTTCTAACCTCTCTGCCACCTCCTCACGCCCATGGAGCTTGGCAGCCTTGCCTGCCACACCATGACACTGACACCCCACTGATGCCAGGCTGGTCCCTCCCCTCCAACCGCTGCAACTGAGTAGCTGCTTCCCCATCCCCCTGTTCCGTTGCCTCGCTGCGGCCACATTCATTACTGCTTTGCACCCCCTTCCCCCGTCCCCCTCACGCTGCCACCATCTTGCTGCCCCCCCACATGTACCCTTTCCACCCTGCTGTACCCCCCCACACACAACCCCCTTTACCACTGCTGCCGCTGCTCCACTGTTTCCCTGTGTCCCAGCCTCTACTGTGCTTTGGTGCCCCGCCCCCTTGATGTGCACAAAGAGCCCGCCCACCACGCCTGCCCCACTGATGATGCCCCGCCCCCATGACCTTCACAATGGGCCTGCCCATCACCCTTCACATGCACGACTGGCCCACCCACCAACACACTCCTAACTGTTGCTGCCCCACCCCCTTGACGTGCTCGATGGGCCCGCCCACCACACCCACCATGCTGCTGTTGCCCCGCCCCTTGACGTGAACCATGGGCCCGCCCACCACGCCATCCTAACTTTTGCTGCACTGCTGCCTGGGGCTGCTCCCACCCTCTCACCCCCTCTGCTGCTGCCTAGATTCCACCCATCCTCCACAGGTGCCACACAGCTCACACTCCTCCCAGTGCCACTACTGCCTGCTCCCATCCGTTCCTCTGATGACCCCTGTTCCCTCCCCTGCGATCCCATCCCCCTTCCTCAGTGTAATCTCATGTCTGCCAAATCCTCAGGCCCTTCACCCACCCACCGTGCAATGACGTTGACGCCCCACTGACGCCAGGCTGGTGCCGCCTCCCACCACACGCCACGACTGCCTAACGGCTTTCCCCTCCCCCTGCTCCATTGCCTCCCTGCTGCCTGGTGCATTACCACGCTACTTCCACCCTGAATATCTGCCCCCCTCACAGCACAGCTCACATTGCTACCGCCACATGCACCCCTGCCACCCTGCTGTGCCCCTCACACTGCCTGCCTTACCTCAGCTGCCGCTGCTCTGCGGCTGCCTTGTGCCCTGGCCTCTGCAGTGCTTCGGCACCCCGCCCCCTTGACGTGCACAATGGGCCCGCCCACCACGCTTGCCCAACTGTTGCTACCACGCCTCCATGACAAGCACAATGGGCCCGCCCAACACGCCCTATTAACCATTGCTTCCCTGCCCCCGTGACTTGCACTCTGGGCCTGCCCACCACGTCCGCCCGGCTACTACTGCTGCAGAGCCGCTGCCCCCGGGCTGTTCCCACCCTCACTCCGGGTTGCTGCTGCCTAGATTCCACCCAGCCCCCACAGTCGCTGCCGGATGCATTCTAAAACTGTCAGAAAGATAAAAACTAACCTCAATGTGTTTCAAATTCATATGATCTGGGCAAATAGACTTGGCTTTAGTTATCAGAACTAAAAATAAAACTGCCATGTGCCTTGGTTTAACAAAATAAGTAGATGTGATCTCTATTCAAAATGTTAAAAAAATACCTTGAAAGAATGACAAGTTGTTCTGTTTCCTAATTTTTTTTTTTTATTTGACACATAGAGATCACAGGTAGGCAGCAAGGCAGGCAGAGAGAGAGAGGAGGAAGCGGGCTCCCTGCCGAGCAGAGAGCCCGATGCGGGGCTCAATACCAGGACCCTGGAATCATGACCTGAGCTGAAGACAGAGGCTTTAACCCACTGAGCCACCCAGGCGCCCCTGTTTCCTAATTTTTTTAAATTTTATTTTAATTAATTTTTTTAAATTTTAAAATTTTATTTTAATTCCAGCTACTCAACACACCATGTTATTTTAGTTCCATGTGCACAGTATAGTGATTCAACACTTCCATCCATCACCTGTGCACATCAGGACGAGCACAACCTGCAATCCTTGTATCCTACTTCACTGATGCCACGCCATGTCTCTCACAATTTTTATTGGTAATCTCAGTGAATCTGTTAGGAACAAGTTACATTGAATAGATATAAATAAAATTAGAAATATTAGATAAAGTTCTTCTGTCAAAGAAGCTAAATTAATTTAGTAAATCCTTTGGGATGTTCCAGGTCAAAGAGACTTAAGAGGGCTAATACTCCAAAGAAAATTAAAAAAAAAAAAAAAACAAAAAACAAAAAACACAAAATTCTTCATTCTCTTCAGGAAGAAAAACCAAATTCTGATTTTTTAAAAGATTTTATTTATTTGACAGAGAGAGATCACAAGTAGGCAGAGAGGGAGAGAGAGAGAGAGATGGAGGAGGAAGCAGGCTCCCCATCCAGCAGGGAGCCTCATGCGGGACTCAATCCCAGGACTCTGAGATCACAACCCAAGCTGAAGGTAGAGGCTTAACCCACTGAGTCACCAGGCAGCACAAATTCTGATGTTTTACCAGCTTACTTTTGATTGGAAAATTCTTCATTCCAATCTTAGACTGTCCTGGCCACTCATATCATTCCTTTCCAAACATTCTTTTTTAGAAGGCTTTACAAATTTTTCTTTTACATTCAGATTTTCGTCCTGAGTTTACCCTCTTTAGGTAACCAGCTTTGCTGTAAAACAAAATTCCTTTCTTTTTTCGCCTGGGGGGAGGGGAGAGAAAAGATTTCCATTTCTCATTCCTTTACTTATGAAAAACACACATCTTACCTTCTTTAATTCTGAGTTGTTTTCTTTTCTTATTATTTTCAGTAGCTTTCATTACATTACTTAGAATTCTTAACTCTTGGAAACTTTTATTTTTAAAGAAAGCAGTTGTGAACTGTGAACAAGTATTCTTTAGGTTGGGAAATTTATGAATGCATTTCATAATTTGCTGAAATATGTGCTTCTTCATTAAAAAATCTTTCAGGAAAGCACAGAATGCATTTAAACAAGCCCAGTTTCTTTGCAATAAGGTAACCAAAAGGAGATAAACTCATGTTCATTTACTAATAACTTAGTATTATCTTACTAGTAATGATCTAGATATTTAATGAAAGTAATTTCATTTAACCATTGACCTAACTCACCAAAACATTAAAGTTTTAGTTTACCATAAAGATTTGGAAGATTAAGACTTTATCTAAAATTTCTAATTTTATTTACATCTATTCAATGTAACTTGTTCCTAACAGTTTCACTGAGATTACCCATAAAAACTGTGTGAGACATGGGGTGGGATCAGTGAAGTAGGAGATGAGGATTGCAGGTTGTGCTTGTCCTGATGTGCACAGGTGATGGATGGAAGTGTGGAATCACTATACTGTGCACATGGAACTAATATAACATGCTGTGTTCAGTAGCTGAAATTGAAATACAATTTTAAAATATAAAATAAAAATTAATTAAAATAAAAATTAAAAAAAAAGAAACATAAAAGCTTGTTATTCTTCCAAGCTATTTTTTAACATTTTGAATAGAGATCACATCTACTTATTTTATTTAACCAAGGCACATGACAGTTTTATTTTTAGTGCTGATAACTAAGGCAAGTCTATTTGCCCAGATCATATGAATTTGAAACACATTCAGGTTAATTTTTATCTTTCTGACAGTTTTAGAATGCCCAATTCTTACAAGTACTTATATCCAATCCAAGGAGATAGGGAACTCTACAAATTAATTTGGGCAATATCCGTCCAGTGAGAAAAATATCTCACATGGACAACATACATTTGTAGACACAAAGACCACTGCATGGAGCCTAGAGTCACTAACATGTATGGAGAAAACGTTAAGATATGTATGTGTCCCTGGAATATTAAGGAGACTATGCTAGAATTTAGGCACAGGAGCCCTTTAGCAGTTTGTATTTTATATTTATGTATTATTAGCAGTTTCTACTTTCAAAAGGCATCTTTTTTTTTTTTTTTGCCCCTCAGTCTCTGGCATCTGTAGGTTGGTTTTACATTTCAAAGATATGATAAGATGTATAATTTAAGGAGAAAAAAGCCAATCTTTTATAAGCCCCCTTTGATAAGCAGGAGAAGTTGCGAGATTGGGAAAAGGAATAGGGGAACTTTGAATTGCTGAAAGAGCTGCATTTACAGTTCTGTTCAGATTTGTGAGGACAGTTGCTCTTAATTACTCACAGACTTGTATTTACATGAAATGACATCCTATGTTGATCCAACCTATCCAGCATAAGAGTTTCAACTTGCTTCCTTCCCTATGGGTGCATAATTTGAATTTTAACGATTTTTGGCAGTATGGAATGACCCCACTTGGGTATAAGATGGGTTCACAAAGGGGGTGCAAAGATACTCTCTCCCAAGATCCAGAGTCACTCACAGTGAGAGCCAAAGGAAGGAACCAACCAGCCGCAGGTCCCCAGCAGGCAGAAAGCTAAGAACAAGTATGCAAGATGCCACCAGCAAGAAGGCAATAGCCTATCTCTGTGAGAGAAGGGATCCATAGGAATTGGTCTGGACTTAGAAGGAAGAGACAATGTGAAATTTTATTATCCTCTCTGGATCAAGCACTGCAGACAGAGAGATCTGGAAGGAGCTAATTCTGCTAAGGGTTTGTAACCATCCCTCTACAGTGCCAGTTTTTGCAGGACCCCTTCTGCAGGACCTGGAATTTGCTAGGATTTCCACTTGGCTGTTTGAGGTTATAGTATTATACCTATATAGTAGCTTCCCAGACATCATCCAGTTTCATCAGCTCTGGGAGGAGCTCATTTGGGGGCCCTCTCATGAAGGTAGATACTGGGTTGTGTCGAAGGCCATGACTGTGGCAGACATCTGTTTATGGCTGTGTAGTCTGCAGAGTGGAAAAACAATTCAGACTAGAATGAGTGCTCAAAGGAGCAAAAATGGGAACATGAGGAGTTATATCAGTCTTCAATAGTTTTTTTCTGTTTTAGGTACTTCTCCAAACTTTAATTTTTCATTAAACTTTTACAATGAATGTTTGAATATCTTAGGAATTTTGAAACATTTTATAGACTTCTCTTGCTAATTAATAAAGGTGCCTTAGTCTGCTTAATTGGAGAATGCTTGCTTCTATACGCATTTCTTAAGTGCTGTTATCTAATTGGAAATTTCTCCATTTTGGACATTGTATTTCTAGGTTCTAATTGTCCTGAGGGCTGGCAGCAGTATGAAAACTAGCCACTAATGGAATTAACATCCCTTTCTGCCCAGCTATATATCAACAAATAAGTTGTAGTTCACACTTCTGTCAGGACTTATTTTTGGATCTCCAACCTGACAGTTACCAAAGCAGGTCCTTAGGACACAAAACAAGCTTAGTAGGATCGTGCCATTTTTGATAGATATCTGTAATATTTGGGACAACAGTTGTTAGTTGTACAATAATCAGGTGTACTAGAAGATGGTGAGTTACATTACATTAAAAATTACATTACATTAAAAAGATTATCCGCCATGACCAGGTGGGGTTTATCCATGGGGTGCAGGGGTGGTTCAGCACTTGCAAATGACTGTGATACAACGAGTCAATAAGAGAAGAGAGAAAAAACACATGGTCCTCTCAATTGATGCAGAAATAGCATTTGACAAAGTACAGCATCCGTTTCTGATTAAAACCATTCAGAGTATAGGGATAGAGGGAACATTCCTAAACTTCATCAAATCTATCTATGAAAAACCCACAGCAAATATCATTCTCAATGGGGAAAAGCTGGCAGCCTTCCCTGTGAGATCAGGAACACGAAAAGGATGCTCACTCTCACCACTATTGTTCAACATAGTGTTAAAAGTCCTAGCAACAGCAATCAGACAACAAAGAGAAATTAAAAAAATATTCAAATTGGCAATGAATAAGTCACTCTTTCTTCACAGATGACATGATACTTTATATGGAAAACTCAAAAGACTCCACCTGCAAACTAGTAGAACTTATACAGCAATTCAGCAATGTGCAGGATACAAAACCAATGTAAAGAAATTGGTTGGTTTCCTATACATTAACAATGAAAATTTAGAAAGGGAAATTGGAGAATCAATTACATTTACTATGGCACCAAAAACCATAAGGTACCTAGGGATAAACCTAACCAAAGAGGTAGAGGATGTGCACTGGAAGATCTCCCTGATGAAATCTCCCTGATGGCTAATAAAAATGAGCAGATTTTTTCTCGTGTTTGTTAGCATTTGTATGTCCGCTTTGCAGAAGTGTCTATTAATGTCTTCTGCCCATTTTTTTTTAAATGCGATTATCTGTTTTTTGAGTTTTGAGGTTGAGGTGTTCTTTATAAATCTTTGATATCAGCCCCTTTTCTGTCGTGTCATTTGCAAATATATTTTCCCATTCTGTAGGTTGACTCTTTGTTTTGTTGACTGTTCCCTTTGCTGTGCAGAATCTTTTGATCTCAATGAAGTCTGAAAATTTCATTTTCGCTTTTATTTCCTTTGCCTTTGGAGACATGTCTTGACATAAGTTGCTCTGACCCATGTCGAAGTGGTTATTATCTATGTTCTCCTCTAGGATTCTGACGAATTCCTGCCACACATTGAGTCCTTTTACCCATTTTCAGTTTATCTTTGTGTATGGTGTGATAGCATGGTCGAGTATCTTCTTCTACACATAGCACTCCAATTTTCTCAGCAGCATTTATTGAAGAGGCTGTCCTTTTCCCACTGGATATTTTTTCCTGTTTTGTCAAAGATTATTTGACCATAGAGCTGTGGGTCCATTTCTGGACTCTCTACTCTGTTCCACTGGTCGGTATGTCTGTTTTTTTGTCAGTACCATGCTGTCTTGATGATCACAGTTTTGTAGTAAAGCTTGAAATCAGGTAACGTGATACCCCCAGGTTTGTTTTTCTTTTTCAACATTTCCTTAGCAGTATGGTGTCTCTTCTGGCTCCCTACAAATTTTAGGATTGCTTATTCCAGCACTTTGAAAAATGCTGGTGGAATTTTGATCAGGATGATATTGGAAGTATAGATTGCTCTAGGCAGTATAGGCATTCTAACAATGTTTATTCTTCTGATCCGTGAGCATAGAATGCTTTTCCATCTTTTTGTGTCTTCCTAAGTTTCTTTCATGAGTGTTCTGTAGTTCCTCGAGTACAGATCCTTTACCTCTTTGGCTAGGTTTATTCCAAGGTATCTTATGGGTTTTGGTGCTATAGTAAATGGAATTGATTCTCTAATTTCCCCTTCTATATTTTCATTGTTAGTGTATAAGAAACCAAATGATTCCTTTACGTTGATTTTTTTAAAGATTTTATTCATTTATTTGACAGAGGGTGATCACAAGTAGGCAGAAAAGCAGGCAGAGAGAGAGGAGGAAGCAGGCTTCCTGCTGAGCAGAGAGCCCATTGCGGGACTCGATCCCAGGACCCTGGGATGATCACCTGAGCTGAAGGCAGAGGCTTTAACCCACTGAACCACCCAGGCACCCCTGTACATTGGTTTTGTATCCTGAACATTGCTGATTTGCTTTATGAGTTCTAATAGTCTCGGTTTTCCATATAAAGTATCATGTCATCTGCAAAAAGAGAGAGTTTTGACTTATTCTTTGCCAATTTGAATACATTTTATTTCTCTTTGTTGTCTGATTGCTGTTGCTAGGACCTTTAATACTATGTAGAACAATAGTGGTGAGAGTGGGGATCATTTCATGTTCCTGATCTCAAAGGGAAGGCTGTCAACTTTTCCCCATTGAGAATGATATTTGTTGTGGGTTTTTCATAGATAGATTTGATGAAGTTTAGGAATGTTCCCTCTATCCCTATACTTTGAATAGTTTTAATCAGTAATGGATGCTGTATTTTGTCAAATGCTATTTCTGCATCAATTGAGAGGACCGGGTGGTTTTCCTCTCTTCTCTTATTGATTAGTTCTATCACAATGATTGATTTGCAGATGTCAAACCACCCCTGCATCCCATGATTAAATCCCACCTGTTCGTGCTGCATATTTCTCTCAATGTACTGTCAGATCCTACTAATTGGGATCTTGTTGAGAATCTTGGCATCTATAGTCATCAGGGGTATTGGTCTGAAATTCTTCTCTTTGTTGGGATCTTTGCCTGGTTTGGGGATCAGGGTATTTCTGGCTTCATAAAAAGCAGTCTCCCTGGACAAACATTGCTTGCAGTTTTAGTAGCACCGTGGTGCAGAGACAAGCCAGAGCTCCTAGGACCCCTGAGATAGTGGCTGGGGCCATGCTCTGCCAGTGGAAGTTGGCAGAGGGGGAGTCTATGTGCTCTGGGCCACCTAGAGGGGAATAGACTGAGGCCTCTCTCTGAGGTGGAAGTCTGGGTGCAGCTTGCTTTCCTCTAAACTTTCAAAGAACTGTCTTTCTTCTTGATAGCCATTATATTTGGAGAAGCAATCTAGTTGTTCCCATACGGAGATAAAAGACTAAATTTAATGAGTCTGGTTGGGGTCTCACCTCAGTCAGCCCCTCCAGGAAATAAACCTGAACAGAGGGAAGCCCAGCTCAGGCAGCTCCTGGTTCTGATAAATGCTGCATGACTATCCCTTCTCATAGTATAAACATTTCAGCTCCATCAGATGAGTGTTTCCTGCTCTCAAAGACACCCACTGAGATGTTAGAGGAAAGAACCATACATTCTTCAGGCCAATGCCAGCAAAGGAAAGTGGACGCTTTAAATAATTAGCGACATAATTCAAGTTCCCCCAAAAGATATTCAAGGAACAGCATGGCAGGGATACTCTCTACCATGGTTGCTGTTCTTAGACTGCATTGCTTGGAGAATTTTTGACACAACTGTGAGTGGGCAGGAAATAGACTACAATTTAATCTCTGAAGGACACCAGTTCAGGAAAATAATTAGCTTTGTGTATTTAGCCTCCACTTAACACTACTGGAAGATGTTTATTCTCCACAGTAAGATCAGGCTGTATTCTATTTCTTCATATCCCATTTGGTCCATCAGCAGCACTACCACCATTCAGGGAGGGAGGCGGGATGGAAATCTAGGTCTCAGATGGCTTTGAAGTTACCATAAACCAATTATCACACATCTACCCAGACATTAAAGAATGGAGTTTTAAAATGAGCAGGAATTTAGGATATTTTCAGTATTTCTTGGTCATTTATTAAAATCCAAGCATGGCATCAAATTTAACCCTAAAAGTTAGCCTGTAAATTTGCCTTGAACCAACAATGTAAATGCTTCCACTAGAGTACCACTCTGTTTCCACTGATGTATTGTTTCTAAATCCCACTAGACTGGAGAAAATGTCTCATTCACATTTGTATTCTCAGAAATTGGCACAGCAATCCAGGATAATGCAGGTTCTCTGGAACGTTTACAGGATGAATGCTGGCATAAAACTTTCCGGACCTACTGTGCAATGCTTTCTGTAATCTTGCCAAAGTCTCTTTTCTGGAGAAATCATTCTGCTTCTGAAATTTCTAAGAAACAATTCGGAATGAGTTCTCCCCATTTTAATATTTGTGTTTTATATGCATGGTCAATGAGCTTCTTTTAAAACAAAATGGAAAATATTCTTTTTTTTTTTTAAACTAAGCCTTGGATATCCATAGAGATTGAGGCTATGAATGCCTCAGTAATCAGTGTTTTGCAGATGTCTGCTTTTAATTGTTTTTAATAGGCCCCACAGCTCAGATGTGTGAGCTGTGTGAAGCTCAGCCTTTGTATAAATCTGGGAACCGACTGTTTGCCACCAACCAAGGTGTTGCATGATGGCGTCAGTGCAGAGGTTAGTGTTCCCCTAAGCACCTCACCAACAGACCGATAATGCACAAATAACTTCCATTACCAAGATTCTCTCAGGCCTCAGGTGTTTTGTTTTTGTTTTTGTTTTTTTAATGTAAAATATGTAGCAAAGGGAAGGTTCACAGTTGTGAGCCATTTTCTCAAGCCATGAAGCCACCATCATGAAGAAATTGATCATATCATCGCTACCACATCCTTCATTGATACCAGGCTTTGCAAGCATGAGCTGCTTTTGTTTTGAACACTTGCTCTACCAAATAACACAAGCAAAATCACCCTGCAGTAAAATAAACTCACATTATAGTGGCTTCAAACAACATAGCCGCTATGATTCCCTGCATTCTTCTCATTAAGGACCTGAGCCTGCACAGTGGCCAGCCTTTGCAGAATTGCTGCTACCTGTGGCAGTGGGGGGAGAGTCTTCAATTTCCCCTAGGAATGAACATGACACTGCCATTCACATTTTATTGGCCAAAGTAAAGAACAAGAGGATTGCCATTTTCACTTGTTCCTAGAAAACAAAATTTTGGGAATACTTTAATAAACAGCACTAATGTATGTCACAATTACAGCTGATAAATAAAAATTTATCTTAAAAAGATTTCATTCTGGGCGCCTGGGTGGCTCAGTGGGTTAAGCCGCTGCCTTCGGCTCAGGTCATGATCTCAGGGTCCTGGGATCGAGTCCCGCGTCGGGCTCTCTGCTCAGCAGGGAGCCTGCTTCCCTCTCTCTCTCTCTCTCTCTCTCTCTCTCTGCCTGCCTCTCTGTCTACTTGTGATCTCTCTCTGTCAAATAAATAATAAATAAAATCTTTAAAAAAAATTAAAAAAAAGACTTCATTCCGAAATAATCTAGCTGTATTAACCGTCTCTCAAACATATTTCTAAATAATATTCTGTACAAAATACAAGGAAATGATTTGTATTAGCATTTTGTTTCTATTACTTTTGCTTGTATTTGCCAAAATTTATCTTGTTCACTGTCTGACATGTACACCACTTGCCATAGGAAGATTCACCAAAGATCCTACTTTAGGGTCCCCCGTTATGGGAGGTGGTGGTTTTTCTTCACAAGAAATGTGTAAAATTTTTGGTAGGTACTGCGAGTTCAATAAAAATGAATAGATAATTATTATCATAGGAAATATGATATTTCATTTTTTAAAAATATGTGAAATCTGGATGGATCCTGGCTGTTGGCAGAACATAAAACCTCCCAGTCATCCAAGCTAGTTCTTATCCTGTAAACTAGTCATAACCCGTATATGGGAATCCAGTCATAAAAATTAATTAATTAATTAAAAAAGAGAGCTACTATTTCACAAGTTGCATTATAACGGTGGGCTGGAAAACCATTTGGAGTTCTTTTGCTGATCATCCTCGTTCTAAATTAATCTCTATTCATGCTTGCCTTGACCTTCACACACAAAGGCTATAGCCTTGTTCTGCATAACCAAGGCTAGATGTCCAGAGGTGAGGGTTAGCCCACCTGAACAGTGGCAGAATATGCCTAGCCCGGAGGAAGCTTCAGGATTTCTCATTCTTACTCCTGGTTGTAGCTCTGGAGTGAGAGCAATTGCAATGTTCCTCCACACTGTAGAATTCCAAGAGGCACTGCTTCCTCTTCAGATTATCTCCTTGCTTTTTTGTCCCCAGGGGATGCAGTGGCTTCCAGGAGTAGCTCATTCCTGGGTTCTCAGACCCATGCTTGCTCCTCTTCAATAAAATCTACTCATTGGAATGATTCCAGGGAATCCAGTTCTTTACTGGACCCTGAGGGATACCACTGTGCAAGTCGAGGGATCATCACTTTCTCCGTGTGTGTACTCGTTTACTGAAAAATGGGTCAAATAAGAAATATAGTCACCAAAAGATCAAACTTCTTCTGCTTTAAACAGAAAATATCTGAGCTCTGAAAATGTAAGAGCAATTACTGAATTCAACTCTCTTTCTCAACTTCTGGAAGCCAAGTCCTCAAACTTTATATCTCACAATAATTTCCCAAGATTTCCTACTCTGGTGAAGGTCTATTGAGCTGTTGTTGTTGTTGTTGTTTTTATAAATTTGGCATAGTGTGAGGAGATTTTATATCCCATTTTGCTAGTTCCAATTAGCTTGTTAATGGCCAAGTAAACCTGGACTTCCATCAATGATCATCTACTGTGTATAGACTCCCATCTAGACACTAAATGGTCTGTTGACTTTAATAAAACATGTTGGTTCCCTTTTTTTCCTCATTGAAGTGATATATTTTCTGCCAAGTATTATGTTGTTGTCTTTAGCTTCAACCCATACTTCTCTTTTTGGGGTTTGTGGGTCATCTAAGACAACAGACAACCACATTCCCCATGAGTTTCCAACTCCATCCTTGGAGTACATGTTATATGTTAAAAACTTTGTGTATATATATATATACAATATGTTAACATATAACAAAATATTATATGTTATATTACATAATATGTTATGTTTATTATGTTATATGTATATATGTTAACATATAACATAATATGTATATGTTAACATATAATAAATATATATATATGTATATATATATGTATATATATATATATATGTATATATATATACACACACACACACACACACACATTTTTTAAACTTTTTTTACCCCATTTCTTCTCCCACGGACTTTGGGTCCCTTCTTATTTGATTAGCATACTTTTGATGATGTCTTTGCCACCCTTTTAGGGTTTTATTCTCTCATTCTCTCATATATATATATATATATATATATATATATATATATATATATATATTCTCTCACTCTCTCATATATGTGTGTGTGTGTGTGTGTGTATATATATATATATATATATATATATATATATATATATATATTCATCATAGAGTTTGTGACATTTAAACTCTTCTTGGCTATGTATGTTCTATAACCATTTTATTATCATTAGTCAACATTGTTTTTAAAAGTTTGCTTGATTTGATAACGATAATGGTATTTCTTTTTTACTAGTTTGCATTTCTTAACAAGTAAGGTTGAATATTTTTTCATGTTTGTTATTGATCTCTTGAATTTCTTTTTTCAGTTTGTAGGTCTGTGACCTTGAGTCACATATTGATTCCATCTGAACCTTGGTTTCCTTTTC
The DNA here is from genome assembly GCF_902655055.1 of Lutra lutra. Lineage (NCBI taxonomy): Eukaryota > Metazoa > Chordata > Mammalia > Carnivora > Mustelidae > Lutra > Lutra lutra. The sequence goes on along the minus strand of NW_025923833.1, from coordinate 104,429 downwards.
TATAAAACCAAGCCAATAATAAGAACTATGCAAATAATTTGAGACCTGCATTAGACAATAAGTGTAAAGTATTTAGACAGTGTCAGAGGCCACAATTCAGAATATCACATATCATGACTCTCTTTTCCTCCTTGGAGCTTGTATTACCTACTATATTGAAAATTAGCAATCTTTATCTGGTTACATTAACTATAATATGCTGCTTATTTCTTATATTTTTATTCAATATATGTATAATAACAAGCAATTGCTAGGATCTGTTACTCAGCTTCTTCATTTATGAAGTGGAAATACACATAGTACTTATGGGCTTTTTGTGCAAACTAAGTGGATTTATGTAAGTAAAATTCTTCGAACAAGGCTTGGCAGAGAGGAAGGACTAAAGAAAGGTTATTTTTTACTAGAATTTTTATTCCTACTATCATTTATTATTAGTATATGGGAAACACCATAATATTTACATTACAAAAGAAAAAAACACTTCTGGGGCACCTGGGTGGCTCAGTGGTTTAAGCCCCTGCCTTCAGCACAGGTCACGATCTCAGGGTCCTGGGATCGAGCCCCACATTGGGCTCTCTGCTCAGTGGGGAGTCTGCTTTTCCGTCGTCTTTTGCCTGCCTCTCTGCCTATTTGTGATCTTTCCGTCAAGTAAATAAATAAAATATTTTAAAAAATACACTTCTTTAAAAGACCTATGGCTTATTCCTTCCTTATACCACCTTTGTAAGATTTGATTGGAGATCAAGCTAAAGAATGCAATATTCATTGCATTACACAAGTGGATTGTGGAAGGGATACCTTGGAGGCTCAACTGGTTAAACATCTGGCTCTAGATTTTGTCTCAGGCCATGATCTCAGGATTGTAAGATGAGCCCCATGCCAGCTCCACACTCAGCATGGAATCTGCTTGAGTTTCTCTCCTTCTCCCTCTGCCCTTCCCATGTTCATGTGCACTTCCCACTCTCTCTCTTTCTTTCTAAAATAAATAAATCAATCTTATTTTTAAAAGTGGACTATGCAAAATTCAGATTTTGCACAGTCCAAAATTCAGATTTGGATACATTCTTCTTTAGTTCATTGATTCAACAAGCATTGATTTAGCACTATTCTATGGCAATTATTGTGCTACATATCCTGGGAATATGTCTGTGACTAATAATAATAATATAAAATTATAGAGTAATATATAGCATATACAATAACCTATAATATGATTTTATATATATATATATATATATATATATATATATACATATACATATTATGTGTGTGTGTGTGTATATATATATATATATATATATATATATATAATTATTAAGAACTGCTTTTATAGTAAGCTTTATAGCCAAATTTACAGAGTACTCACTATGAGTCAGGCTGGGAATTTTTCTAAGCATTTGATTATCAGAAACACAAAATAATGAGACAAGTATAATAATACCCCTGATGTGTAGGTGAGCAAATGAGGGTCTGAGGTGGGTCACTCTCCTAAGACTGTAATCCAGTAAAAGTCGGAAGTACCAAGATTGTATCTCTAGGCATCATGTTGAAGATGCCTCTGAGATGAGCATATGCTCTCAGAAAACTTAAAGACTGGCACGAGGAACCAAATAGTTATAATAAAGCATGATAAAAGATACACTGGGTTGTATTTAAGGTGTTAATGAGAACACAAGTGAGAACTCTCTAACCGAAGGAATGAGAACAGGAAAGATCCATTGAAACTGAAGCCTGATGCGTCAGGTATGATGACTGGATACTGGCATGAGAGGTCAAAATGTTGCAGGGAGAGGTAACAGCATGAAGGCCCTGAGGTGACAGAGAATAAGATATGAGGAATGACATAAAGTTCATTGCACCTGAAAGGGAGGATTATGAGGATGAGCCCAAAGATTTAAGATAACAAAGTCCAGATGCTAGAGCAGCAGACCCTCTTCTTCTCTTACAGGTCTGTCCAAAAAGGTAATGTCCAACCCACCTTCCAAAGCCCCACTTACAGTAAAAAGTGGCTGAATATCTGAATGGGCCACAACCTTGCAGGCAGAACAATTCCAGGGAGAATTCATGGGAAACCTGCCTCTCTACTTCAGTCTTTTCTTTTCTTTTTTTTTTTTTAAATAATGCATAGCATACTATATTTCCTTTGAATAAAGTCTATAAAGGTTTTTGTAGCATAGTTTTAGAGTAAAAAAAAAAGAATCAACATATAATGGTAAACATGATGAGTTGCTAGAATAGGAAGAATTTTCTAGGAGGCTGGATTAAGAGAGTGAATGGTGGATTGCCCTTTTAAGATGTCAGAGGATGAGAGGAAAAGTTAAAAGTGATATGAAGAATGGTTTTGAAAGGGGCTGAGTAGAGACAAGTCTTTCAAGGAGAAAGTCAGTATTCTATAAGACTGCAGAAACTTTTGATAGAGAATGTAATAACAGAACAGCAAAGGAGAGAAAATAAGTTAAAGCTAACATAGCAAAAATCTGAATACAGGTGAGAAAATCTGTCTATACCATCAAGGTAGAAAGTATAAAGACAAGTTCAGACAAGAATAAAATGTCACACAGGAAACATGGAATATGCAAATAAAAGGAACTTAGGATTCATTTTTCACATAATAAAAATAAACAGTAAGAGTACAAAAAGGGAATTCTTTTTTTTAATTTTTAAATTTCTTTTCAGTGTAAGAGTATTCATTGTTTTTGCACCACACCCAGTGCTCCATGCAATATGTGTCCTCCCTAATACACACCTTGTTCCCCCAAACTCCCACCCCTTCCCCTTCAAGACCCTTAGGTTCTTTTTCAGTGTCCATAGTCTCTCATGGTTCACCTCCCCTTCCAATTTCCCTCAACTCCCTTCTCCCCTACATCTCCCCTTGTCCTCCATGCTATTTGTTATGCTCCACAAATAAGTGAAAACATATGATAATTGACTCTCTCTGCTTGACTTATTTCACTCAGCATAATCTCTTCCAGTCCCGTCCATTTTGCTACAAAAGTTGGGTATTCATCCTTTCTGATGCAGGCATAATACTCCATAGTGTATATGGACTACATCTTCCTTACCCATTTGTCTGTTGAAGGGCATCTTGGTTCTTTCCACAGTTTGGCGACCATGGCCATCACTGCTATAAACATTGGGGTACAGAAGGCCCTTTTTTCACTACATCTGTATCTTTGGGGTAAATACCCAGGAGTGCAATTGCAGGGTCATAGGGAAGCTCTATTTTTAATTTCTTGAGGAATCTCCACACTGTTCTCCAAAGTGGCTGCCCCAACTTGCACTCCCACCAACAATGTAAGAGGGTTCCCCTTTCTCCACATCCCCTCCAACACATGTTGTTTCCTGTCTTGTTAATTTTGGCCATTCAAAGTGGTGTAAGGTGGTATCTCAATGTGGTTTTAATTTGAATCTCCCTGATGGCTAGTGATGATGAACGTTTTTTCATGTGTCCGATAGCCATTTGTATGTCTTCATTGGAGAACTGTCTGTTCATATCTTCTGCCCATTTTTTTATATGATTGTCTGTTTTGTGTGTGTTGAGTTTCAGGCGTTCTTTATAGATCCTGGATATCAACCTTTTGTCTGTACTGTCATTTGCAAATATCTTCTCCCAACCCGTGGGTTGCCTTTTTGTTTTGTTGACTGTTTCCTTTGCTGTGCAGACGCTTTTGATTTTGATGAAGTCCCAAAAGTTTATTTTGGCTTTTGTTTCCTTTGCCTTTGGAGACATATCTTGAAAGAAGTTGCTGTGGCTGATATCGAAGAGGTTGCTGCCTATATTCTTCTCTAGGATTCTGATGGATTCCTGTCTCACGTTGAGGTCTTTTATCCATTTTGAGTTTATCTTTGTGTATGGTATAAGAGAATGGTCGAGTTTCATTCTTCTACATGTAGCTCTCTAGTTTTCCCAGCACCGTTTATTGAAGAGACTGTCTTTTTTCCACTGTATATTTCAAAAAGAGAATTCTTAAAGAAAGAAAATGATATGTTATATAAAAACACAAGTAATGTGTGCCAATGCCAAGGAATTAATCAAAAAGCTAAAAATTATTTTCTTAATTTTTTATTTTTATTAACATATAATATATTATTAGCCCCAGGGGTACAGGCCTGTGATTTGCCAGGTTTATACACTTCACAGCACTCACCATAGCACATACCTTTCCCAAGAGAAGTTAAAATTTATTTTATGGCAAACATATCAACTCAAAAATCGCACAGAGTGATTAAGGTAGAATGTGATGTTTCTCTTGGGCTTGACATTTGATGGATCTCCACTGAGTATTTCAGCTCTTTAAACAAAGGAATTCTAAAAAGCTTTTGGATTAAAGGTATATAAATAAAAGGGAAACAGGTTAGCACAAGGAAAACTACCAATAATAATTACAAAGGAGAGAAGAAAGGCATTACAACTAGGAACCAGGAGCATAACTGAGTACTGATTAGAAGAATCACATAGACATGTTGTTGCAAAGGTTGGCAAGCTTAGAAAGAAGGCATGACACACAGGACAAATGATGTGTCGGACATCCAAAAATGGCTGATTGTGAATTACAGAGCAGATCTGAAACAACCAAAATAGAGAGGTGGGAAAATTATTAGCTTATTCAAAAATATGGCTTTAATATTAAACTACAATGATTCTTTCTATAAATGTGGACCCAAAATAGTGTTTGCCAGATAAGTTTCAAAATAAAGTGAGGATGTTATATATCAAAGTGATCCACATTCTAATGCTCAGTGGGTGGGGGAAGAAATAAATTAATGTGACAAGGAGCTTGACGCAAGTCTACCCACACAGTCCTTTATTTTCGTGTGTGCTCTGTAGACCCTCTCAACAGAAAATAAATAACAAATCAGAGAGAAGACAAACGGAAATGATATGAAAAAGAGATGCTATCAGAGGTTAGTTAATAAGCCTAGGTGCCTTCTGCAGATAACATCATTTTGAGACTAGCAGGCAAACCAAAGATGAGAATATCTAAAATCTGTAAAGGGTTCTCCAGGACAGCTGTAGCAAGAGGAACAGTGCTATCAAATGAGACAGAAGGAGGTGATATTGAAAACCTCAAAGTGCAGGCTGGGCCACTGGCAATGCTTGACTTGCTTTGGAGAGGAAGAAGACACAGAATGGCATTAATGCAGTGAAAATAAGAGAACAGAAGATGAAAATAACCAGAGGGGATTTGAACAATATTGGGAAGCAAGATACATAAAATTAAGCATTGCAAACTGCCAATCTGTATGTGCACATGACAGCTTGACCACTGCATGCAGCTCCTTCATTAAGGAGTCATTTGAAAGTCCTCATGGCACAACCAGGGCAAGAAAACTTAATGGATTGTTCATATTTCTTTTGGGAGGATGATCGAAGTCAAGGCATTTCATCAGTCAAAGTTTTTGTCTTTCATATACACAAAGGCAGAAGGTGGCCAAAACTGGGCCAGGTTGTGATACATGGCAGGGTGGGAAAGCATCTGCTTTGGCAGAAACAGACCCCTCTGAAACCAGGTTCTACCATCGCATCTGCATGGCTGAGCCATTGATCACCCCACTGGTATCTCTGTTTTCTTATGTGTGCATCCTAAAGTGACAGTGGGAATTAGACAGGGTGATAGATACCAAGAGATCAAAGACTTCTGTAGACTTTAGCAGGGGTAAAATTTCAAAATCTAAAGACTCAGAAGGGGGATCAGAAGACAACACTAAAATAGTAAAACAAAATTGAAGAATTTAAACGAAAGGTTTAGACATATTCCTAGACAGCTACTAGAAGTCACTGTGATACGGAGTGTTCCACAGAACACAAAATCACAGAAAGCACTTTCCAAGTATGAGAAGTGTGAGGAAACAACAGACAACGGACAGCTTCTGGAGACACTCCTCTGCAGGTTGGGGATTGAGGGGATGAGTCAACTGCAATCGCAGGTGGGGGCATGATTCAAAGAAAATAGCACAGAGAGCAAACACAGGTGAGAAATGCTCTACAGGGTATAGCAGAAAGGGTAAAGCATTCATTCCCTCACAGATTTCATGAATATTTACTGTGCTTGTCATAGTGAAATAGTGAAAAGAAATGATGAGAAAATAAATTACATAGAAAAAGAGATGAAAATCACCACACATATTTGATTATGATATGCTGCATGGTGATCCTGGATAGTAAGAATCTATATCCAGAAATTTAGGGGGACCCTGGCTGGTTCACTCAGTAGAACATGTGACTCTTTTTTTTTTTTTTAAGATTTTTTTTTAATTTATTTATTTGACAGAGAGAAATCACAAGTAAGCAGAGAGGCAGGCAGAGAGAGAGGAGGAAGCAGGCTCCCCGCTGAGCAGAAAGCCCGATGTGGGGCTTGAACCCAGGACCTGGGATCATGACCTGAGCCGAAGGCAGCGGCTTAACCCACTGAGCCACCCAGGCGCCCGAGAACATGTGACTCTTGATCTCAGGGTGTTTCACTTCAAGGCCTGCTCTGGGTGTAAAGTTTATTTCCAAAAAGAAAAGGTGTTTATGTGTTTATACCAAAAGAAGAAGAAGGAGGAGTAAGAGGAAGAGGAAGAGAAAGGAGAAATTTGGGACACTACATATAGGACACAGCCTCATGTGAAACTCCTTGTCTGATTTTCATAAATTTGAGAGAATGTTTTAGTTGGTCTGACTCAACCTGCCAGTCGCACTTGGGGAATAAGGAGGGAGGCATGCTTCACAGAGATTTTTGATTTACCTTTGAGTTGTTTTGAGCTCCACAGTTCTTAGCCTTGATCAAAGAGGAGGATCAGAGATGTACGAATTTAACAATGATTAGCACTCCTTCTGAACAATGTCTAAGAGACCAGCTAGTTATGAACGATGTATAAATAAACTTTAAGCTGTTCACTTCATTTTCAATTTAAAAGATCTTTGAAAGATATAAATCATGAAAATTATGAGACTATTTTTGCTATTGATGTATGAACTACATGAGGGCTAGGGCTTTTCCATATTTATCTCTACCTACAGAGCTAGCACCCAGTATACTGCCCTGTACGGAAATGGCATTACATATTTGTGGAACTTAATTAAGGATCTGTTTATCTTTCAGTGAAACTGTTTACTTATGCCCCTACCAATCATTTTGTAAAATAATTTCACAGATATGGTTAGACTAATAAAATCAAATCCCAGAGTATTCTTTCAAATATATTAATAGGTAACAAAAGGAGACTGACATCATATTGTCTCCAGTCTTTCTCCAGTAGAATCTTTAAGAAATATTTCTCAAAACTAAAATATATATATATATATATATATATATATATATATATATATATATATTAGACAAGATAGTGACTTGTCAGTTTGGCAGCATATTTGAGTTAATCCAGTAAGTACCTCATTAAGGATATCTTCCCGCCACAGCAAAACTAAACAAGAAAAAATAATACAAGTATTACTGTATTTTGGAAATACCTATACAGTCAAAATGACATACAGTTTCTGTGGTTATAACGTTGCTATCATTCAATAAGTGGCTGAAGAAATTAGAAATCATGTGAGAAAGGAATCCATCAAAATCCTTGAGGAAAACACAAGGAAGCAACCTCTTCGACCTCAGGCGCAGCAAATTCTTCCTAGAAACATCTCCAAACATCTGACAGAATTGGAGAAATATTCGCAAATGACATATCAGATAAAGGGCTAGTATCCAAAAACTATAAAGAACTTATCAAACTTAACACCCAAATAACAAATAATCCAATCAAGAAATGGGCAGAGTACATGAACAGACATTTCTTCAAAGAGGACATCCAGATGGCCAACAAATACATGAAAAAGTGCTCCACATTAAATGTGTAGATTGCTTTAGGTAGCATAGACATTTTCACAATATTTATTCTTCCAATCCAGGAGCATGGAACATTTTTCCATTTCTTTGTGTCTTCCTCAATTTCTTTCATGAGTACTTTATAGTTTTCTGTGTATAGATTCTTATTCACTTTGGTTAGGTTTATTCCTAGGTATCTTATAGTTTTGGGTGCAATTGTAAATGGGATGGACTCCTTAATTTCTCTTTCTTCTGTCTTGTTGTTGGTGTAGAGAAATGCAACTGATTCCTGTGCATTGATTTTATATCCTGACACTTTACTGAATTCCTGTACAAGTTCTAGCAGTTTTGGAGTGGAGTCTTTTGGGTTTTCCACATAGAGTATCATATCATCTGCGAAGAGTGATAGTTTGACTTCTTCTTTGCCGATTTGGATGCCTTTAATTTCCTTTTGTTGTCTGATTGCTGAGGCTAGGACTTCTAGTACTATGTTGAATAGCAGTGGTGATAACGGACATCCCTGTCATGTTCCTGACCTTAGCGGAAAAGCTTTCAGTTTTTCTCCATTGAGAATGATATTTGCGGTGGGTTTTTCATAGATGGCTTTGATAATATTGAGGTATGTGCCCTCTATCCCTACACTTTGAAGAGTTTTGATCAGGAAGGGATGCTGTACTTTGTCAAATGCTTTTTCAGCATCTATGGAGAGTATCATATGGTTCTTGTTCTTTCTTTTATTAATGTGTTGTATCACATTGATTGATTTGCGGATGTTGAACCAACCTTGCAGCCCTGGAATAAATCCCACTTGGTCATGATGAATAATCCTTTTAATTTACTGTTGAATCCTATTGGCTAGTACTTTGGCGAGAATTTTTGCATCTGTGTTCATTAAGGATGTTGGTCTGTAGTTCTCTATTTTGATGGGATCCTTGTCTGGTTTTGGGATCAAGGTGATGCTGGCCTCATGAAATGAGTTTGGAAGTTTTCCTTCTATTTCTATTTTTTGGAACAGTTTCAGGAGAATAGGAATTAGTTCTTCTTTAAATGTTTGGTAGAATTCCCCCGGGAAGCCATCTGGCCCTGGGCTTTTGTTTGCTACCTAAAGCAATCTACACATTTAATGCAATTCCTATCAAAGTACCATCCATTTTTTTCAAAGAAATGGAACAAATAATCCTAAAATTTATATGGAACCAGAAAAGACCTCGAATAGCCAAAGGAATATTGAAAAAGAAAGGCAAAGTTGGTGGCATCACAATTCCGGACTACAAGCTCTATTACAAAGCTGTCATCATCAAGACAGCATGGTACTGGCACAAAAACAGACACATAGATCAATGGAACAGAATAGAGAGCCCAGAAATAGACCCTCAACTCTATGGTCAACTCATCTTCGACAAAGCAGGAAAGAATGTCCAATGGAACAAAGACAGCCTCTTCAATAAATGGTGTTGGAAAAATTGGACAGCCACATGCAGAAAAATGAAATTGGATCATTTCCTTACACCACACACGAAAATAGACTCAAAATGGATGAAGGATCTCAATGTGAGAAAGGAATCCATCAAAATCCTCGAGGAGAACACAGGCAGCAACCTCTTCGACGTCAGCCGCAGCAACATCTTCCTAGGAACAGCACCAAAGGCAAGGGAAGCAAGGGCAAAAATGAACTTTTGGGATTTTATCAAGATCAAAAGCTTTTGCACAGCAAAGGAAACAGTGAACAAAACCAAAAGACAACTGACAGAATGGGAGAAGATATTTGCAAATGACATATCAGATAAAGGGCTAGTGTCCAAAATCTATAAAGAACTTAGCAAACTCAACACCCAAAGAACAAATAATCCAATCAAGAAATGGGCAGAGGACATGAACAGACATTTCTGCAAAGAAGACATCCAGATGGCCAACAGACACATCAAAAAGTGCTCCATATCACTCGGCATCAGGGAAATGCAAATCATAACCACAATGAGATATCACCTCACACCAGTCAGAATGGCTAAAATGAACAAGTCAGGAAATGACAGATGCTGGCGAGGATGCGGAGAAAGGGGAACCTTCCTACACTGTTGGTGGGAATGCAAGCTGGTGCAACCACTCTGGAAAACAGCATGGAGGTTCCTCAAAATGTTGAAAATAGAACTACCCTATGACCCAGCAATTGCACTGCTGTGTATTTACCCTAACGATACAAACGTAGTGATCCGAAGGGGCACGTGCACCCGAATGTTTATAGCAGCAATCTCTACAATAGCCAAACTATGGAAAGAACCTAGATGTCCATCAACAGACGAATGGATAAAGAAGATGTGGTACATGTACACAATGGAATACTATGCAGCCATCAAAAGAAATGAAATCTTGCCATTTGCGACGACGTGGATGGAACTAGAGGGTATCATGCTTAGCGAAATAAGTCAATCGGAGAAAGACAACTATCATATGATCTCCCTGATATGAGGGATAGGAGATGCAGCATGGGGGGTTAAGGGGGTAAGAGAAGTGTAAATGAAACAAAATGGGATTGGGAGGGAGACAAACCATAGTGACTCTTAATCTCACAAAACAAACTGTGGGTTGATGGGGGGAGTGGGTTTGGGAGGGGGGGTGGGGTTATGGATATTGGTGAGGGTATATGCTATGGTGAGTGCTGTGAAGTGTGTAAACCTGGCGATTCGCAGACCTGTACCCCTGGGGATAAAAATATATGTTTATAAAAAATAAAATTAAAAAAAATAAAATAAATAAAATTGTTAGTATTTACCAAAAAAAAAAAAAAAAAAAAAAAAAAGTGCTCCACATCACTTGGCATCAGGGAAATACAAACCAAAACCACAATGAGATACCACCTCACACCACTCAGAATGGCTAAAGTTAACGAGTCAGGAAATGAAAGGTGCTGGCGAGGATGTGGATAAAGGGGAACCCTCCTACACTGTTGGTGGAAGTGCAAACTTGAGCAGCCACTCTGGAAAACAACATGGGGGCTCCTCAAAAAGTTTAAAATAAAGCTACCTTATGACCCAGCAATCACACTACTGGGTATTTACCCTAAAGATACAAATGTAGTGATCTAACGGGGCACATGCACCTGAATTGTTTATAGCAGCAAAGTCCACAATAGCCAAACTATGGAAAGAACCTAGATGCCCATCAACAGATGAATGGATTAAGAAGATGTGGTATATATATACAACGAGATACTATGCAGCCATCAAAAGAAATGAAAACTTGCCATTTGTGATGACATGTATGGAACTAGATGTATTATGCTTAGTGAAATAAGTCAACCAGAGAAAGACAATTATCATATGATCTCCCTGCTAAGAGGAAGTTGAGAGGCAAAGTGAGGGGTTTGTGGGTAGGGAAGGAATAAAATGAAACAAGATGGGATGGGGAGGGACACAAACCAGAAGAGACTCTTAATATCAAAAAACAAACTGAGGGTTGTTTGGGAAGGTGGGCAGGGAGAGGGTGGTTTGGTTAAGGACATTGGGGAGGGTATGTGCTATGGTGAGTGCTGTGAAGTGGGTAAGCCTGACGATTCACAGACTTGTATCCCTGGGGCTAATAATACATTATATGTTTATAAAAACTTAAAAATTAAAAAAAAAGAAATTAGAAATAGAGCACAATATTACCCACTTTTTAAAAAATAACACAACAGAAAATGTTGCCAAGATACTGAGCTTTATCATCTCTGACACTTGTTCTCCCAACTACTTTTGTCCTGTCTACCTACGTGACAATGTTTGTTGATATAGTTAAATCCAGTTTTCATTGTCAGTGCTGTTACATGCCACTGAGATGCACAAAAGGTCAACAAGACTGTCTTTTGGCAAAATCCCTCTTTCAGTGTGCAGCCTAACCTTATTTCCCAGAGTGCTTTTTAAAAGTCTAAATGGGGGGCGTCTGGGTGGCTCAGTGGGTTAAAGTCTCTGCTTTCGGCTCAGGTCATGATCCCAGTGTCCTTGGATCAAGCCTCGCATCAGGCTCTCTGCTCAGCAGGGAGCCTGCTTCCTCCTCTCTCTCTCTCTCTGCCTGCCTTTCTGCCTACTTGTGATCTCTGTCTGTCAAATAAATGAATAAAATCTTTAAAAAAATAAATAAAAGTAAATGGCATCAAGAATGCTTAGTTTGTGCCTTGTTTTTTTCAGGCAAAAATATTTTCTCACGTATTTGGTAATTGTGATATGGGGTATAGAATTATCCTTTTCACCCTTATGTATTATTTCTATACAATATGTCATATATGATACTGGCTGTATATTGAAATTTTACCTGGTAAGAGTTGATAGTTAATGGATATCATCTTCAAAAGACTTTATCTTTGATCATGGACTTAACAATCTTGAATAAATTCAGTTTACATATTTAAAGAATCTGTCACTTATGGGTGGACCCAGACAAGTAAATTGCGGTGATTATTGTTGTGAAGTGGAATCTATAGGGAAGAAGGTTAAATTTTTATTACACACACACACACACACACACACACACACACACACACACACACACACAGATACAAACACACATACATACATATATAGACATAAATAATATATAAATATATTTAGTGACATAATATATGTCATGTATTGAATTCAGTGATATAAATATATATCCCTGTGAATCAATATATATATATATATATATATATATATATATATATATATATATATATATATGATTAAGATCAAATGTCTATACTTTCAAAACTTTCTCTATTAAGTTGCTTTTCTGTTTCAGAAAAATAGTAATACATGTCAAAAAATAAAGTTTCAAATCTGGCATAATCAGGATCTAAGGTGCTTTGGAGACAAATCTCCAAGTATTGAAGAAAGATTGCAAGGCTTGGTGATAGGAATTAGCAAATGGCATGTGGGTAAACAGAAAACAAAACATTGAGTAATGGTAATTCAGCCTTTAGCTGACATATTACTTTAATTCCCCATCTCCATGTGTTTCTCTATTCCACCCTACCATTAAAAAATATCCTGACGCATCACCAGTGTCCATCATCTTTTTCAAGGCTCAGTTCTCAAGACACACATCTGTCACTGTTTCATTAGGTAACCAGAAATATCTTTTTTGGGAAGTCTATCATTAATAATTCCATCGTACTTTTAAATCCTGCACTTATTGTTTTTAAAGTCAACTGCAAAGATTCAAGTTTAGAGAAAATCCAGATTTATATCAGTATGTGTGCCAAGGTGTGATGCAGCTGCCAACATTTAGTGCATCTGTAAACTACATCTCATATCAACTTCATAGACTTGTAGGGCTTAGACCAAGAAAGATAATGGTGTCGTGTGTCCTCAGATTGTATGCACAACTTTGAAGTATGATAACTGCGGCAATGTCATATTCAAACATGTTCATAAAAAGGGACAATATGGTAATCATCTGGAACTCTTAAGAGAATGGACATATTTCACCTGAAATAAAGAAGATTTGATATATGTGGTCTCTTTGTTCATGTATCTGAAAGATTTCATGGGAAAGAAGGAAAAGAAATGTTATTTATGTTTCCAAAAGGAAAGTACTAGGATGAGTGGGGAGGAGGTGATAATAGGTTCTCTGTTCAACATGGAAGAGAACTTTCTAATAATTAATGTTAAAGAAAAATTATCCTGACATTTGTTAAAAATGGTAAGGAAAACTTTTGTCAAGTCTATTGCAAAGGGGGTATTGAACAGGGGAGAGAGATTAGGTTCAACCCCAAATACAACAAAGATAGTTGGGGATATTTAGGGCCAAGAAGCAGAGTGAGGGGCTCAGTGGATGGAAAATTACCAAGACGGCACATCAAGAACAGGGAATTCTTACTAATCTCACTTAATAGGACTCTTATAGAGGGCAGAGGGAGGGATTAGCTATAAAGGGTGGAGATGAGGAATTTGATCAGCTACGAAGTGTCCTCTATCATGTAGACATCCATCAAGGGTGGGGATTCTTGATAAATTGACCTAACACAATTTTTGCTAAATTGGAGCTTATCACAGATGGGCACAAAGACCTAGTTGAGAAGAGGGCTCAAAGGAGCTTAACTCAAGTCTGGTCAAAGAGAGTCTTTGTCAATAATAGTTATACTAATCATAGTAATAACATTATCTTTTAAACAAGTGATGACATTGAGGATTCTGGAGGTTAAACTTCCCAAGGTCACTCACCTAGTGAGCTGGGATTCAAACTCAGAATGCAAGAACACTAGAGCTCCAACAGTCAATCATGGAGTTCTTCCACCTGTATCTTAGAAGAACCTGCTTTATAAGATGAAGAGCTTCTTCTCAGAGTTAGTCTTCAGCTATCAATTACTGAACCAATGATGCTAAAGAAGAATTCCTGAACTGGACAGGAGGAAGAGTCATTGCTGTGGTCTGTTCTAACTTTAAGTGCTTATGGTTTTATGACTGGGATGATTGATTGCTTTCATTTTTAATATGTACTAGAAGGAATCTCAAATTAGTCTAACATTTCTCCATATCCTTCACAACACTTGTTATTTGTGGCCTTTTTTAAAAAAAATAATAGCCATTCTATTAAATGTGAGGTGATATCTTGTTTGGGGAACAAGTGACTATAGTTAATAATTATTGAAACTATAGTTAACAATGTATTGCCCATTTGAAAGTTGATAAGAGTATAGATTTTAATAAATCTCATCACAAAAAACGTGTGTAACTATGTGATGATGGATATTAACTTGTTTTATTGTGACGATCACTTCACAGTATGTCGTACATATGAAACTAGTCAAATGTTATATGTCAGTCATTTCTATCTCAATAAAATAATAAATGCATATATACAAGCCTAGAAAAAACTAACATATCACCCTCATTTTATTTTTTAAAAATGTCTATTTTTTTCTTGTGAAAAGTGTTTTAATCTGTAATTTTCACAGAAATGACAGGATTTTTTTCTAATGAACTGTAGTGGACACACAATGTTATATTAGTTTCAGGTGTACAACATAGTGATTTAACAGCTCTTCATTGTTCCCTGCTCATCACGAGTGTAGTCATGACCCATCACCATGTAACATATTACAATACTGTTTACTATTTTCCTTATGCTATACCTTTCATGCCCATGACTTATTCATTCTACACTTGGAAGACTGGACCTCCCACTCCCCATCATTTTCTCTTCCCTTTGACAATCATCAATTTGTTCTCTGTATGTATGGGTCTATTTCTGCCCTTTTTTAAGCACTCTCATTTTAGAAGTGATAAAACAGAAACTAAGAAACACAAGATGAATTATGGATGATCACATGGTAGTTTTATGACAAAACAAGCAATCGGTAATATCCCCCAACTCATGGGTTTGAGACTGTGCTTGTCTATGATTTTTTAATGATCTAAACCATATGCAAACATCTTGTTGACTAGTTTTGCTTAAACAGTATTTTTTTTTTTTATTCTTGCAGAAGTACAGGAAAGTGCAGCATTGCCTAACACAACCAATACGAAGGTTTCTTAACTTTTAAGATTCTCAGAATCTGGTCTTTAACTACCCTTGGAGTGGATGGATTTTATTCAGTGTTAGGGATAAAAGTAACCTGAAGGATGTTTCCACTAAAGTAGTATTAACCCTTTAAGTGCCTCCAAGATATCTGCAATTTAAAAGATGATCTACTGGAAGAGATTATGCTGAGTGAAATAAGTCAAGCAGAGAGAGTCAAGTATCATATGGTTTCACTTATTTGTGGAACATAACAAATAGTGGGGAGATGTAGAGGAGAAGGGCGTTGAGGGAAATTGGAAGGGGAGGTGAACCATGAGAGACTATGGACTCTGAAAAACAATCTGAGAGTTTTGAAGGGGCAGGGGTTGGGAGGTTGGGGGAACCAGGTGTTGGGTATTGGAGAGGGCACGGATTGCATGCAGCACTGGGTGTGGTGCAAAAACAATGAATACTGTTACACTGAAAATAAATTAATTTTTTTTAAAAAAGATGATCTACTACTCCAAATGAGGCTCGAAGAGGAGTTTCAGTTTGTATAACTTTGCTGTTTAAGAGAAAAGAGCTCTTTTGGGATAGAAATATCTCTCACCTTGCAACAGGAATGAAATGGTTAATCTTCCTCCATACTACCAAATCACTGATCCAGAAGCCTAAGAACCACAGGCACAACATTTTTTTTTAATCACAGCTGACTCTAGACATGCTGAAATAATTCCAGGCTTAATAAGGTCTTCTCAAATCGAATCTACTTGGATTATGCTATGCATGTATGGAGATTTTTGTTGTTGTTGTTCCAATCAACTGTGTGCATATAAAACTGATGGAGTCTCAACTCCCATCTCCTGAGAAGGGAGCTATGGTATGGATAACTGGACAATCAGCATAACAGAACTTTGCACAGGATACTACTATATAACATCTGTTATGGCTGTTCAATTTCATGGAACATTATTGAGGAAACCTGAACATCTAGGTTCAATTCAACAGAAAAACTCTTCAGGCCTTCTTTTCCAAAGTGAAGTTTGGTAGTTTATGAAGTTTAATTATTTAGGTAATCTTGGGGAAAAGAAACAACTAAGAATAGCAGTGATGAATTTTGTTTTTCTTTATTTGATACTAACAAGTAGTGTATTATGTTTTGATGAAAATCCAAACATTTGTTGGTAATTTCACAGTGCAGGATTGAAGTAAACAAAAAATAATTTGTAAAGTACCTCCTGGAAGAATGGGAGCTAAAATATATTTTTAATTGTAGCTTAAATTGTTCCTATTAACTTAAGAAACAATATGAATAATATTGAAGGAAAGGTTTTACAACATTGTGACCAAAGATTACAAGTCAGACTTTGTGAAAATACGTGACTCATAGGAACATGGGATAAATGATGCCTTTCCAGCCCTAGTGATGCTCAACTTCAAAGCTAAAAGATGCTTTATATTTTGAATGGGAAGATGAAAGTGCTGTGCAGGAGCTTTGTTACCACCTCAGGAAATGGGTTCTTAAAAGTAATAGAGAAAAAAGTCTGAAGCATTCCCAGAGAGTGCAGAGAATGGAGAAATCAGAAAGTCACTCTAGCGTGGAGGCCTGTCTCATGGAGAGTTAGATTTCTCGGATTATTTTTTAAAGTTTTTATTTATTAATTCACAGAGAGAGCAAGAGAGCACAAGCAAGGGGAGAAGCAGAAGGAGAGGGAGAAACAGGCTCCCTGCCGAGCAGGGAGCCCCATTCAGGGCTTGATCCCAGGATCCTGATATCATGACCTGAGCAGAAGGCAGATACTAAACCATCTGAGCCACCCAGGTGCCCTGATATCTCTAATTCTTATATTATGCTTTCTTCAGGAATAATGATAAAAACTTAGAGGACTCTATCAAATGATAAGTGTGTATAGATGCTGTTATTTTCAAAAAAATGAGTGCTTGGTAGAACGTTAGTTAGCAAAATAGGAAGAACATCAAGTTTGATGGGATCAAGTGAAGGTTTTGTCTAGGTTTGAGCTTCAATTCTGCCATATTCTATCAGAGTAACTTTGACAAAATCAACTTCTTCCTCCTCTCCTCTTTAGTTTATCTCACTTGCTGAAAAAAATAGTCAATACTACATTTTATATAGTTTGTGTAAAGAAGAAATGAGACACTATGGATGAATCATAAATGGTGAGGTATTAAGCTAAATCACTTACTGAATTTTTTAAAGTATTTATTTTATTGTGAAATGTTCCAGTATTTGAAATGGTAGGAACTAGAAGGGATATATGCATCTAATGATGTTTTGTTTAAAATGCTGCTAGTACCCTCAATTTCAGTGGCCACACCTACTTTTCATTGGTTCAAATTCAACACTGATAGCTTCCATTCTACATGTAGTGGTTTAGAATACTGATTCTGAATCCAAACACATGAGTTTGACTCTCATTTCTGACACTTACTAGTGAGCTATGTTAATTCACTTACTTTTTACTGTCTTATGTTTCTTCCTTGTAATGGGGTAGTAATAAACACCACTTACCCAATGAAGCTATTTGGTGGATTAAATGACATAACATCAGTCATGTTCTCAGTACACATCACACATAGTGAGGAACCAACAGTGATGTTTATTTTTCTTATTTTCATGCCAAGGCAAATAAAGCAAAAACACTTATCCCACCCAAAGTCAACTTAATTCCCCCACCTGTGTCCCCCAGCCCATCCATTTCTCAGGTTCAATTCAACAGACAAACTCTTCAGGCCTCCTTTTCCAAAGTGAAGTTTGGTAGTTTATGAAGTTTAATTATTTAGGTAATCGTGGGTAAAAAAAAAAAAAAAAAAAAAAAAAAACAAAAAAAAAACTAAGAATAATAGTGATGAATTTCATTTTTCTTTATTTGATATGTAACAAATAATGTATTATGTTTTGATGAAAATCCAAATATTTCCTGTTAATTTCACAGTGCAGGATTGAAGTAAACAAAAAATAATTTGTAAAGTGCCTCCTGGAAGAATGGGAGCTAAAATATTATTTTTAATTATAGCTAAAATTATTCCTATTAACTTAAGCAACAAAAAGAATAATATTGAAGGAAAGGTTTTACAACATTGTGACCAAAGATTACAAGTTGGACTTTGTGAAAATACATGACTCATAGGAACATTCATTGTTTCATTGGGGAAGACTCATTCATTTTCTTGGCTTCAGTGATAATCTGTATGGGGACAACACAGAAAATTCTATCATGGGAACTGATCTCTCTCTGATCCAACTTTCACTGAATGACTTATTTCAAAAATTTAAAAAAAGAAGATATTTATTCCAAACACAAAATTTTCATTCAAAATTTGCCTTTTTTTTTTTTTCTAATTTACCTGTCCCTGTTAATGGTGTTTCCATTGTCCCAGCCCCTTAGATCGAAGCTATAAAGATACCTTTGACTAACTCCTCTTATTTATTCACTATATTCTGTAAATATAGAGAACTCCATAGTTTTACTGGTATAGAATTATTTTGTCCTTCACCTTCTTCCTAGCTCCACAGTTATGGGCAACATTTCAACCGTAATCAAATGGCAGTTACAGCCCTTTCCTTAGCTTTCCCAGAATTTCTGTTGCTTTCTCACCCAATTTTTCTAATTATAATTAAGAGCCAAGAGAGTTATCACTACATGGGTTTGCATCTTATGAGCCTCTGACTGAAAGCCTAAATCTCTATCATTATTACTAGATCAAATCTAAAGTCCAGTGATGTGTTTTCAGATTTCCCATTGCCCAAAAAAGACCTATATAAAATGTTCATAACACATTACTTTGTAACACTTCTGTTCTACTCAGGCTTACCTCTTTAATGCTCCCCATAACCATTTTGCAGCATTCTTTACTCATATCTGCAACTGTTATATGAGGATACATCTTTCCTACCACCAAAACAAATTCAACCTCTCTGTATCAGTCAGGTTTGTATAAGTCATAGTAGAGTAAGAAGCAATTCCTAGTTCTTAGTAGCTTACAACAACAAAAAATTCTCACTCATGCTGCCCTAATATCAGTAGCATTGTGATTCTCTACATAATCTCAATGTTGGCCTCAAATTGAGAGAGCAGTATCACCTGGGACAATGACATTCTTCTTGTGGAAGTCACATTAAACAAAATGGTAGGGGTTGATAAAGATTTTGTTCTAATTGCAACATTTCACATCAGTTCACATTCCTCTAGACAAAACAAGCCACTTGGTGAAGATTGATGTCAGTAAACTGGTCTACAACTGAAGGGTTGTGATGTGTTCTTATTACAAGTAAAGGATGTCTTTTCACGTTAAGAGGCAGAGAAAATCCCAAGGCCAAGCCTGATGTCACAGAATCAGGATGTACTTCCACAAAGAGGAGCAGCTAACATTTTGAAAATATATAAAGTCTACTGCAGTTTACTCTCTTTGTCACAAATATTGACTTTCCTCTCTTTGGCCCACAAAATATGCTCACAAAATATATTCATGTCTTCCTTAAGAAAGAAAACTCAACATATTAGATCAACACGTTAATCTTATGGTATTCTGTATCTATATCAGGTCAGGCCATGGTTGCTCTTGATTTATATATTTATGAACTAAAAAGACAAATTATATGCCCACCACATACCCTATTAAAATACTTGGAAATATTTACATTTGGAAATTAAAAAAAAAAGGCAGCATAAGACAGTGATGGGCCAATAGTAATGTTCAAAAGTGGCTAGAGAAACGTTATGAGGCATGCTATCCTATTCAGTGAGTTCTGAATGAGACCCTGGGTCTAATCCTTCAGAGCAGCTCCCTGGTGTACTGATCCCTGTATTCTCCAGGCCACACGGGCTTGCTTTTATGAATTCATGAAGTACTAGTAATAAGTGTTATCATATTATGTGTGTTTATTTAAAACATTCTGTTATTTCATATATATATATATGAAATATATATATATTTTTTTCTTTCCTGACAGATTTTTAATGGCTGGATTGAAAACAATATCCAAACTATAAATTTTATCTATTGGAAATACTTTTATGACCTGCATTTGTAATATTTTCAGTTGATTGTCATGACTCTTGGGCAATTTTTTATTATATTTCATAATTTAATTTTTGTATTAGATGACATGATACTTGCACATTTTGGAAAAGCAATTATGTATATTCCTACTTTGGACAGAGTATGAAGTAAAAAT
This sequence comes from Lutra lutra, assembly GCF_902655055.1. Lineage (NCBI taxonomy): Eukaryota > Metazoa > Chordata > Mammalia > Carnivora > Mustelidae > Lutra > Lutra lutra. Next base: position 83,966 of record NW_025923833.1, on the reverse strand, counting down.
TATATATGTGAAAAAACTAGATTCACTAATGAAGTTATGGCTACTTAATCTTCTCCCAATATTTTTAAGTAAGAGAACTGTGTAAAAAATAGCAAATGTTAAAAAATTGGCAAATAATTCATTTGGTGGAATTATAGGATAATGAACAACAACAAAAAACATAATTCAAATTAGGTTCCTCTTAATTTTACAACTAAGGCAGGAAATACTCTAAGCTACTGGCTGCTCATTGGAATCGCCTGAGGAGCATTTTAATGAATACCAGTGTTCACCTGGGGATATCACCTAAGCATCAGTATTTTTTTAATTAATTTTTAATTTTTTCAGCATAACAGTATTCATTATTTTTGCACCACACCCAGTGCTCCATGCAATCCGTGCCCTCTACAATACCCACCACCTGGTGCCCCCAACCTCCCACCCCCCACCCCTTCAAAATTCTCAGATCGTTTTTCAGAGTCCATAGTTTCTCATGGTTCACCTCCCCTTCCAATTTCCCTCAACTCGCTTCTCCTCTCCATCTCCCCTTGTCCTCAATGCTATTTCTTATGCTACACAAATAAGTGAAACCATATGATAATTGACTCTCTCTGCTTGACTTATTTCACTCAGCATAATCTCTTCCAGTCCCGTCCATGTTGCTACAAAACTTGGGTATTCATCCTTTCTTTTTTCTTTTTTTTTTTTTTTTTTTTTTTACAGCTATATAAACATATATTTTTATCCCCAGGGGTACAGATCTGCGAATCGCCAGGTTTACACACTTCACAGCACTCACCATAGCACATACCCTCCCCAATATCCATAACACCACCCCCCTCCCCAACCCCCTCCCCCCATTAATTCTCAGTTTGTTTTGTGAGATTAAGAGTCACTTATGGTTTGTCTCCCTCCCAATCCCATCTTGTTTCATTTACTCTTCTCCTACCCCCTCAACCCCCCATGTTGCATCTCCTCTCCCTCATATCAGGGAGATCATATGATAGTTGTCTTTCTCTGATTAACTTATTTCGCTAAGCATGATACCCTCTAGTTCCATCCACGTCATCGCAAATGGCAAGATTTCATTTCTTTTGATGGCTGCATAGTATTCCATTGTGTACATGTACCACATCTTCTTTATCCATTCGTCTGTTGATGGACATCTAGGTTCTTTCCATAGTTTGGCTATTGTAGACATTGCTGCTATAAACATTCGGGTGCACGTGCCCCTTCAGATCACTACGTTTGTATCTTTAGGGTAAATACCCAGCAGTGCAATTGCTGGGTCATAGGGTAATTCTATTTTCAACATTTTGGGGAACTCCATGCTGTTTTCCAGAGTGGTTGCACCAGCTTGCATTCCCACCAACAGTGTAGGAGGGTTCCCCTTTCTCCGCATCCTCGCCAGCATCTGTCATTTCCTGACTTGTTCATTTTAGCCATTCTGACTGGTGTGAGGTGATATCTCATTGTGGTTATGATTTGCATTTCCCTGATGCCGAGTGATATGGAGCACTTTTTGATGTGTCTGTTGGCCATCTGGATGTCTTCTTTGCAGAAATGTCTGTTCATGTCCTCTGCCCATTTCTTGATTGGATTATTTGTTCTTTGGGTGTTGAGTTTGCTAAGTTCTTTATAGATTTTGGACACTAGCCCTTTATCTGATATGTCATTTGCAAATATCTTCTCCCATTCTGTCAGTTGTCTTTTGGTTTTGTTCACTGTTTCCTTTGCTGTGCAAAAGCTTTTGATCTTGATAAAATCCCAAAAGTTCATTTTTGCCCTTGCTTCCCTTGCCTTTGGTGATGTTCCTAGGAAGATGTTGCTGCGGCTGACGTCGAAGAGGTTGCTGCCTGTGTTCTCCTCAAGGATTTTGATGGATTCCTTTCTCACATTGAGATCCTTCATCCATTTTGAGTCTATTTTCGTGTGTGGTGTAAGGAAATGATCCAATTTCATTTTTCTGCATGTGACTGTCCAATTTTCCGAACACCATTTATTGAAGAGGCTGTCTTTGTTCCATTGGACATTCTTTCCTGCTTTGTCGAAGATGAGTTGACCATAGAGTTGAGGGTCTATTTCTGGGCTCTCTATTCTGTTCCATTGATCTATGTGTCTGTTTTTGTGCCAGTACCATGCTGTCTTGATGATGACAGCTTTGTAATAGAGCTTGAAGTCCGGAATTGTGATGCCACCAACTTTGGCTTTCTTTTTCAATATTCCTTTGGCTATTCGAGGTCTTTTCTGGTTCCATATAAATTTTAGGATTATTTGTTCCATTTCTTTGAAAAAAATGGATGGTACTTTGATAGGAATTGCATTAAATGTGTAGATTGCTTTAGGTAGCATAGACATTTTCACAATATTTATTCTTCCAATCCAGGAGCATGGAACATTTTTCCATTTCTTTGTGTCTTCCTCAATTTCTTTCATGAGTACTTTATAGTTTTCTGAGTATAGATTCTTAGTCTCTTTGGTTAGGTTTATTCCTAGGTATCTTATAGTTTTGGGTGCAATTGTAAATGGGATGGACTCCTTAATTTCTCTTTCTTCTGTCTTGTTGTTGGTGTAGAGAAATGCAACTGATTCCTGCTGCATTGATTTTATATCCTGACAATTTACTGAATTCCTGTACAAGTTCTAGCAGTTTTGGAGTGGAGTCCTTTTGGGTTGTCCACATATAGTATCATATCATCTGCAAAGAGTGATAGTTTGACTTCTTCTTTGCCGATTTGGATGCCTTTAATTTCCTTTTGTTGTCTGATTGCTGAGGCTAGGCCTTCTAGTACTATGTTGAATAGCAGTGGTGATAACGGACATCCCTGCCATTTTCCTGACCTTAGCGGAAAATCTTTCAGTTTTTCTCCATGGAGAATGATATTTGCGGTGGGTTTTTCATAGATGGCTTTGATAATATTGAGGTATGTACCGTCTATCCCTACACTTTGAAGAGTTTTGATCAGGAATGGAATGCTGTACTTTGTCAAATGCTTTTTCAGCATCTATGGAGAGTATCATATGGTTCTTGTTCTTTCTTTATTAATGTGTTGTATCACATTGATTGATTTGCGGATGTTGAACCAACCTTGCAGCCCTGGAATAAATCCCACTTGGTCGTGGTGAATAATCCTTTTAATGTACTGTTGAATCCTATTGGCTAGTATTTTGGCAAGAATTTTTGCATCTGTGTTCATCAAGGATATTGGTCTGTAGTTCTCTTTTTTGTTGGGATCCTTGTCTGGTTTTGGGATCAAGGTGATGCTGGCCTCATAAAATGAGTTTGGAAGTTTTCCTTCTATTTCTATTTTTTGGAACAGTTTCAGGAGAATAGGAATTAGTTCTTCTTTAAATGTTTGGTAGAATTCCCCCGGGAAGCCGTCTGGCCCTGGGCTTTTGTTTATTTGGAGATTTTTGATGACTGTTTCAATCTCCTTACTGGTTATGGGTCTGTTCAGGCTTTCTATTTCTTCCTGGTTCAGTTGTGGTAGTTTATATGTCTCTAGGAATGCATCCATTTCTTCCAGATTGTCAATTTGTTGGCGTAGAGTTGCTCATAGTATGTTCTTATAATTGTCTGTATTTCTTTGGTGTTCGTTGTGATCTCTCCTCTTTCATTCATGATTTTATTTATTTGGGTCCTCTCTCTTTTCTTTTTGATAAGTCTGGCCAGGGGTTTATCCATCTTATTAATTCTTTCAAAGAAACTAGCTCCTAGTTTCTTTGATTTGTTCTATTGTTTTTTTTTGTTTCTATTTCATTGATTTCTGCTCTAATCTTTATGATTTCTCTTCTCTGCTGGGTTTAGGGTTTCTTTCTTGTTCTTTCTCCAGCTCCTTTAGGTGTAGGGTTAGGTTGTGTACCTGAGACCTTTCTTGTTTCGTGAGAAAGGCTTGTACCGCTCTATATTTTCCTCTCAGGACTGCCTTTGTTGTGTCCCACAGATTCTGAACCGTTGTGTTTTCATTATCATTTGTTTCCATAAATTTTTTTCAATTCTTCTTTAATTTCCTGGTTGACCCATTCATTCTTTAGAAGGATGCTGTTTAGTCTCCATGTATTTGGGTTCCTTCCAAATTTCCTCTTGTGATTGAGTTCTAGCTTTAGAGAATTGTGGTCTGAAAATATGCAGGGAATGATCCCAATCTTTTGATACCAGTTGAGACTTGATTTAGGATCAAGAATGTGATCTATTCTGGAGAATGTTCCATGTGCACTAGAGAAGAATGTGTATTCTGTTGCTTTGGGATGAAATGTTCTGAATATATCTGTGATGTCCATCTGGTCCAGTGTGTCATTTAAGGCCTTAATTTCCTTGTTGATCTTTTGCTTGGATGATCTGTCCATTCCAGTGAGGGGAGTGTTAAAATCCCCTACTATTATTGTATTCTTGTCGATGTGTTTCTTTGATTTTGTTATTAATTGGTTTATGTAGTTCGCTGCTCCCACATTAGGGGCATAGATATTTAAAATTGTTAGATCTTCTTGTTGGATAGTTCCTTTGAGTATGATATAGTGTCCTTCCTCATCTCTTATTATAGTCTTTGGCTTAAAATCTAATTGATCTGCTATAAGGATTGCCACTCCTGCTTTCTTCTGATGTCCATTAGCATGGTAAATTCTTTTCCACCCCCTCACTTTAAACCTGGAGGTGTCTTCGGGTTTAAGATGAGATTCTTGTAGGCAACATATAGATGGGTTTTGTTTTTTTATCCATTCTGATACCCTGTGTCTTTTGATTGGGGCATTTAGCCCATTAACATTCAGGGTAAGTATTGAGAGATATGAATTTAGTGCCATTGTATTGCCTGTAAGGTGACTGTTATTGTATATTGTCTCTGTTTCTTTCTGATCTCCTACTTTTAGGGTCTCTCTTTGCTTAGAGGACCCCTTTCAATATTTCCTGTAGAGCTGGTTTGGTATTTGCAAATTCTTTCAGTTTTTGTTTGTCCTGGAAGCTTTTAATCTCTCCTTCTATTTTCAATGATAGCCTAGCTGGATATAGTATTCTTGGCTGCATGTTTTTCTCATTTAGTACTCTGAATATATCATGCCAGCTCTTTCTGGCCTGCCAGGTCTCTGTGGATAAGTCTGCTGCCAATCGAATATTTTTACCATTGTACATTACAGACTTCTTTTCCCGGGCTGCTTTCAGGATCTTTTCTTTGTCACTAAGACTTGTCAATTTTACTATTAGGTGACGGGGTGTGGACCTATTCTTATTGATTTTGAGGGGGGTTCTCTGAACCTCCTGAATTTTGATGCTTGTTCCCTTTGCCATATTGGGGAAATTCTCTCCAATAATTCTCTCCAATATACCTTCTGCTCCCCTCTCTGTTTCCTCTTCTTCTGGAATCCCAATTATTCTAATGTTGTTTCGTCTTATGGTGTCACTTATCTCTCGAATTCTCCCCTCGTGGTCCAGTAGCTGTTTGTCCCTCTTTTGCTCAGCTTCTTTATTCTCTGTCATTTGGTCTTCTATATCGCTAATTCTTTCTTCTGCCTCATTTATCCTAGCAGTGAGAGCCTCCATTTTTGGTTGCACCCCATTAATAGCTTTTTTGATTTCAACTTGGTTAGATTTTAGTTCTTTTATTTCTCCAGAAAGGGCTTTTATATCTCCCGAGAGGGTTGCTTTAATATCTTCCATGCCTTTTTCAAGCCCGGCTAGAACCTTGAGAATTGTCATTCTGAACTCTATATCTGACATATTACCAATGTCTGTATTGATTAGGTCCCTAGCCTTTGGTACTGCCTCTTGTTCTTTTTTTTGTTGTGAATTTTTCCGCCTTGTCATTTTGTCCAGATAAGAGTTTATGAAGGAGCAAGTAAAATACTAAAAGGGTGGCAACAACCCCAGGAAAATATGCTTTAGCCAAATCAGAAGAGATCCCAAATCGTGAGGGGGGTGAAAGGGGATCAAAATGCGTTCAAAAAGAAAAAAAAAAGAAAAAGAAACTATTTAAAAAAAGAAAGCCGATAAAGAAAAAATATAAAAAGAGGAAAAAATATATATATTTTAGATAAACTATTTAAAAAAACGTTAAAAAAGAAAACGGTAAAAGTTAAAAAAAATTTAGCAGAAGAAGAGAAAAAGAAAAAAAAATTGAAAAAGAAAAAAAAATTAAATTAACTGCAAGGCTAAAAAATCATGGGGAGAAAGCCATGAGTTCAGTGCTTTGCTTTCTTCTCCTCTGGAATTCCGCCGCTCTCCTTGGTATTGAAACAGCACTCCTGGGTAGGTGAACTTGGTCCTGGCTGGGTTTCCCGTTGATCTTCTGGGGGAGGGGCCTGTTGTAGTGATTCTCAAGCGTCTTTGGCCCAGGCGCAGTTGCACCGCCCTTACCCGGGGCCGAACTGAGTAATCCGCTCGGGTTTGTTTTCGGGAGCTTTTGTTCCCTGAGCGCTTTCTGTAGAGTTCCAAAGACGGGAATGAAGATGGCGTCCTCCTGGTCTCCAGCCCGGAGGAGCCGATAGCCCGGGGCCCCACTCCTCAGTGCGCCCTCAGAGAACAGGCCCAATGACTCCTGTCACCCTGGCCTCCGGCCGCGCTCCGAGCTGACCGAGCCTGCGACCGGTTCAATGCAACCCTGAGCTGAGAGTCACTCCTTGGCTCTGTCTCTGCAGCCGGCTTCCCCGTTCTAATACCGGTAAGCTCTGCGTGACTCAGACACCCCCGATCCTTCTGCGACCCTGCGGGACCTGAGGCCGCGCTGACCCCGCCTGGGCTTCACCCCAGTTAAGCCTCTGGAGCGATGTCCCTCAGCGGAACAGACTTTTAAAAGTCCTGATTTTGCCCCGTTGCTCCGCTGCTCGCGGGGAGCCGGCCCCTCCCCCCGCGGTCTATCTTCCCTTCGCTTTGGATTCACTTCTCCGCCAGTCCTACCTTTCAGATAGTGGTTGATTTTCTGTTTCTAGGATTGCTGTTCTTCTTCTCTTCAATCTCCCGTTGGATTTGTAGGTGTTTGCAATCTTTAGATAAGCTATTTAGCTGATCTAACGCTACCTGAAGTAGTCTCAGCCTGCTACTTCTCCGCCATCTTCTTATTTCATGTATATTAATATCATCACTCTAAACAATTTGTAACTCCTTAAATTAGGACTGAATCTTAACAGTGTTGTCAATGCATAAGAATGCATGTATGTAATAGCACTTAGAGAGAATTACTACAAGTACAGTAAAAAGACGTGACCATTTAATTCAAGCTGACCCTTCCCGAGGATAAGCTAGTCCACCAAATGGCGTTCCAAAAGTCACAACTTTATAAGAATTATGCACATATAAGGGTGAAAGGATGTATTTAAGAGGCTGATACTCATTTTTTAAGTGCAGACATGGTTTTTGACCATGGTTCTCTTGATTTCATGCATCATTTTTAGGCCTGGGTTTTGTTTAAGTTTTTAATAAGTAGATGTTATTGGTATCAAGAAGTCTAAGCAGCACTGAGTAAAACACTAGCAACCAGTTGTCCTAGCACCTTCCTGACCCTCACCCTATGTATCCAGGGCTCCATTTGTAGGTTGGGGAAATTATACTCTACACTTCACTGTAACCAAGTTGTCATGAGACTATCTAAGTAGACATAATTGACATTTTCAAGTATTTTACTGTTTGAGTAAAGAAAATTTCATTGTGATTATTAAAGTCAGGTTTAGATAAAGCTGTAAAGTAAGCAGGTGTGTCCCTATTTGGTCTCTATATGCACTTATATGAAGTTAGGAAAAAGAGAATACTTTAGAAGTAAGTACGTTTGGTTGTGTTAGTAAGGAGATAATTTTGGACAATGAGCCATTTATGACCTCCTCAAGAATACCATCAACAATACTTCTTGCCACTTAGATAACATAGAAAACGGTCTCCCCACACAATCATTTGAAATAGATGTTAACGACTGTCTTTCTTTTTTAGAGGGAAGAGGCACAGGGAGATGGAGGTAGAGAATCTTAAGCATGGAGTGAATGCAGGGCTCCATCTCACAATTGTGAGGCACAATGAGGAATCTCATGCTTAACCAACTGAGCCACACCAGTGCCCCAACAATTGTTCATAGTAGAACTACTATAATATACAATAGAATTTAGAGCAAACTGCACTGCAAGGCAGAGAGACTGTGAATCTGAATTTTCTCTTCTAATTGGAATCTTCATAAAGTTCATATTTCTAACAGCTCTGTTATCTCTTAATGACATTCCTTAGTTTTATTCTGGTCTCTACCATAGAATTAATATTATATTTCTCTCTATATATATTATAGTATATATAATATATAATACATATATGTATATATTAAATATATTATAAATATGTATGTATATATATATGTGTGTGTGTATATATACACATATGTATATATATAGACTCTCTCTCTCTCTTCTATATTCTGGGTGTTACCACATTTGAGGATGGTGTGGAGACCTTCCTGTTTAGTATCTTATGTGGGCAAGGGATATAAGAAATGAGAATGTTATCAAGCTGGTCTACAACTGAAGAGTTTTAATGTGTGATATTATGAACTGGCAAAACACAAATGGACTTTAGATATTATGAGATGTCAAGCAGCCTGGGAAGATTGTAAACTCTAATTTAATTGCTAGCACTTCATATCCTGAAGTGATAAAAAAATAACACTTTCTTAGAGTTCAACATTTAAAGTCAACCTTTTGGTAAAGGATGTTGTTTCTTATAAGGTGATATTAATAATAGCTCACATTTGTTGAAGGTTTCCTACACCTCAGACACAATTTTTAGCACATTGCATATGTTGACTAACTTAATCTTGTAATAGCACTGAGATATGTATTATTCCCATTTTGAGATGAGAAACTGAAGCAAAGAAAAATTAAATAATCTGCCTAGAGTTATTCACCCAGAATCCAATCCAGGAAGTATGGTTTTATAGAGTGTGCATTGATCACTATGCAAAGGAGTTTTTCTTGTGATAACAGTTATTCTAAAAACAAGAACAGAGTAACTGCTGCAGTCTTGAATATGGTGCTGTCATGGTCATTTGAAGTTCGTTGCTATCATTTTAATGAAAGTCTTATTTTCCATGTCAGACCTGAATCAATGGCCAGCCTATTCACAGGTCCCCCAGGGTTCATGGAATATATAAAATTCCATGGAGTCGGTGATCCAAACTATCTTTTCTGTGTTTAATCGGAGAGCAGGGTAAGGATTTCTGAATGGATTTGGAAAGGATAGAATGAATATATATATATATATATACATATATATATATATAATAAGTTTATATATATATAAACTTATTTACTTAACAGTGATACAGAGGGACAGCACAAGGTGGAACACAAGCAGGGGGAATGGGAGAGGGAGAAGCAGACTCACTGTGGAGCAGGGAACCCGACCTGGGCCAGGATTCCAGGACCCTGGCTGGGATCAGGATCTGAGCTAAAGGGAGATGCTGAATACTGAGCCACCCAGGTGTTTCAAGTATAGAATTTCTTTGGAAGAATTAACATTTCCTTTCATTCATTCATCTGAGACATCATCAACTTAAATGTGTAGCAGTAATTAGTTTTCTATTCTATACATGTATGGTGGAAACTCTGCAAGGCAAATTCACAGTGTAGACAGGTTTTAAAGAACATATTTAACACTTAACAATAGTAAAATCACATTGAAATTGGGGTTCCTGATATTAGTTACATATTGGCCCAAATTTTATTCCTGCCCCTCCAAAAATAATTAGATTATTTTTCTATATTATTGTAATATTATAATATATTATTATATTATATATATTTATATAAATATATATTATTATATATATCATAATATATATTATTATTAGATCTTTTGGTAAATGTTTGTCTCAGATTTCTTACTTCCTCTTCATTCTAATGCTCTCTGCTCATTCGGTTTATATTTGTTGTTATCTAGGAACCTGACTTCTACATTCATTTTATTTCTGCAATATATACCTGCCCTATTTATGTTCTGTCTACAACTCATCTCTTCTCTTCTTATCTACTAGGATTTTCTTGGTAGCCAGATTTTCCTTCTCCAGCTTCTTATACTATAAAATTTTGTTGGGAATGCAGAATGATGTGATGTCTCTTGGGATTTTCATATCAGGATACACAGAAAAAATCAATTTGGCTAAGAATATGTACATTATTTTCACTCACTCATTCATTCAATGAATCCATTTTAAGCATCCACTCAAAAAATCTGCCTGGCTGCCTGGCACTCTTGCAGGATCAATGTATGCCAATGTGCACAACAAATCCCAGCCCTCTGGTAATTTCATTCTTGTGAGTGAGACAGAATGTTTCTTCAAAGGTATCCACCTTTCACTAATGTTAGTTTGTCCATTCTACATGTTGGGTCTGCTGCCAAAATCAAGGCTTAAACCAGGTAGCAGGTATGAGGAATTGCCTCATTAACCTGAGGTCACTACTTTTGCACAGCTCATTTCTGACCTCGGTGATGTAACTCACAAATCTTGAGTCTTAGTGTATGTCTGACTGAGTTATTGAAACAAGTACAGTCTTCTCTAATGGATGTTGATGAACAAGTGGCTGTCATCTCTGCTGGTGTAAACAGGTACATTGGTATTCTAGAATCTGACAGAAGAACAATGTTTGAAAATGCTTTCTTAGCTCATCTTGTCTGCCATCACCAAGCCTGCTTGGGCAACCTCAGAACTGAAAGAAAGATCTCAGTATAGTCAGATGCAACACTGAAAGATGTAACAATTTTGGGGGCTGGTATGGAAACTTAAACTTATAGATTCACATAAAATATCAGTTGTTTTTGTCATAGTTTCTTCCAGTCATCATTTCAATTTGTATATACATTCCTAACCTAGAGTAATTGTGTTAGAAATAAAGAATACTTATTCCTTAGTGAAAAAATATATATATAATGTCATGTTTTAATTTTTTTTTTTTTTTACTTTGTAGAGATTTAATGAGATAATGCACAGGAACCATAGCAGCTAAGAAACGTTTCCAAAACCGTTTGCAGACAATTAGGGAATAATGGAATTTGAAAGAAACTTCAAAATTATCTGGTCCAAATCTCTGCTTTCTGTACCTAGAAAAGTTTACTTGACTTTTAGTAGAATAAGTAGGGCTGCTCAAAGATTACAAAGCCTTGGGATCACAGTCAGTGACTGCAAAAGGAAATCATGCACACATATGTAATGGAATATTATGTAACCATGAAAAAGAACAAAAGCTTGCCATTTGCAACGACATGGATAGATTTACCTTTCTTCCTTCCTTCCTTCCTTCCTTCCTTCCTCTCTCTTTCTTCCTTCCTCTCTTCCTTCTATCTTTCCTCCTTCCTTCCTTCTTCCCTCCCTCTCTTCCTTCCTTCCCTTATTCCTTTCTTTCCTTCCTCCCTTCCTTTCTCTCTCCATTTTTCTTTCTTTCTTTCTTTCTTTCTTTCTTTCTTTCTTTCTTTCTTTTTGTTTAGCTCTTTTTTTATTATTTGATTAATTTTTTATTTTTTCAGCATAACAGTATTCATTATTTTTGCACCACACCCAGTGCTCCTTGCAATCCATGCCCTCTACCATACCCTCCACCTGGCGCCCCCAACCTCCCACACCCACCCCTTCAAAATTCTCAGATCGTTTTTCAGAGTCCATAGGCTCTCATGGTTCACCTCCCCTTCCAATTTCCCTCAACTCCCTTCTCCTCTCCATCTCCCCTTGTCCTCCATGCTATTTGCTATGCTCCACAAATAAGTGAAACCATATGATAATTGACTCTCTCTGCTTGACTTATTTCACTCAGCATCATCTCTTCCAGTCCCGTCCATGTTGCTACAAAACTTGGGTATTCATCCTTTCTTTTTTCTTTTTCTTTTTTTTTTTTTTACAGCTTTATAAACATATATTTTTATCCCCAGGGGTACAGGTCTGTGAATCGCCAGGTTTACACACTTCACAGCACTCACCATAGCACATACCCTCCCCAATATCCATAACCCCACCCCCCTTCCCAACCCCCTCCCCCCATCAACCCTCAGTTTGTTTTGTGAGATTAAGAGTCACTTATGGTTTGTCTCCCTCCCAATCCCATCTTGTTTCATTTACTCTTCTCCTACCCCTTCAACCCCCCATGTTGCATCTCCTCTCCCTCATATCAAGGAGATCATATGATAGTTGTCTTTCTCCGATTGACTTATTTCGCTAAGCATGATACCCTCTAGTTCCATCCACGTCGTCGCAAATGGCAAGATTTCATTTCCTTTGATGGCTGCATAGTATTCCATTGTGTATATATACCACATCTTCTTTATCCATTCGTCTGTAGATGGACATCTAGGTTCTTTCCATAGTTTGGCTATTGTAGACATTGCTGCTATAAACATTCGGGTGCACGTGCCCCTTCGGATCACTACGTTTGTATCTTTAGGGTAAATACCCAGCAGTGCAATTGCAGGGTCATAGGGTAGTTCTATTTTCAACATTTTGAGGAACCTCCATGCTGTTTTCCAGAGTGGTTGCACCAGCTTGCATTCCTACCAACAGTGTAGGAGGGTTCCCCTTTCTCCGCATCCTCGCCAGCATCTGTCATTTCCTGACTTGTTAATTTTAGCCATTCTGACTGGTGTGAGGTGATATGTCATGGTGGTTTTGATTTGTATTTCCCTGATGCCGAGTGATATGGAGCACTTTTTCATGTGTCTGTTGGCCATCTGGATGTCTTCTTTGCAGAAATGTCTGTTCATGTCCTCTGCCCATTTCTTGATTGGATTATTTGTTCTTTGGGTGTTGAGTTTGCTAAGTTCTTTATAGATTTTGGACACTAGCCCTTTATCTGATATGTCATTTGCAAATATCTTCTCCCATTCTGTCAGTTGTCTTTTGGTTTTGTTCACTGTTTCCTTTGCTGTGCAAAAGCTTTTGATCTTGATAAAATCCCAAAAGTTCATTTTTGCCCTTGCTTCCCTTGCCTTTGGGGATGTTCCTAGGAAGATGTTGCTGCGGCTGACGTCGAAGAGGTTGCTGCCTGTGTTCTCCTCGAGGATTTTGATGGATTCCTTTCTCACATTGAGATCCTTCATCCATTTTGAGTTATTTTCGTGTGTGGTGTAAGGAAATGATCCAATTTCATTTTTCTGCATGTGGCTGTCCAATTTTCCCAACACCATTTATTGAAGAGGCTGTCTTTGTTCCATTGGACATCCTTTCCTGCTTTGTCGAAGATGAGTTGACCATAGAGTTGAGGGTCCATTTCTGGGCTCTCTATTCTGTTCCATTGATTTATGTGTCTGTTTTTGTGCCAGTACCATGCTGTCTTGATGATGACAGCTTTGTAATAGAGCTTGAAGTCCGGAATTGTGATGCCACCAACTTTGGCTTTCTTTTTCAATATTCCTTTGGCTATTCGAGGTCTTTTCTGGTTCCATATGAATTTGAGGATTATTTGTTCCATTTCTTTGAAAAAAATGGATGGTACTTTGATAGGAATTGCATTAATTGTGTAGATTGCTTTAGGTAGCATAGACATTTTCACAATATTTATTCTTCCAATCCAGGAGCATGGAACATTTTTCCATTTCTTTGTGTCTTCCTCAATTTCTTTCATGAGTACTTTATAGTTTTCTGAGTATAGATTCTTAGTCTCTTTGGTTAGGTTTATTCCTAGGTATCTTATAGTTTTGGGTGCAATTGAAATGGGATGGACTCCTTAATTTCTCTTTCTTCTGTCTTGTTGTTGGTGTAGAGAAATGCAACTGATTTCTGCGCATTGATTTTATATCCTGACAATTTACTGAATTCCTGTACAAGTTCTAGCAGTTTTGGAGTGGAGTCTTTTGGGTTGTCCACATATAGTATCATATCATCTGCAAAGAGTGATAGTTTGACTTCTTCTTTGCCGATTTGGATGCCTTTAATTTCCTTTTGTTGTCTGATTGCTGAGGCTAGGCCTTCTAGTACTATGTTGAATAGCAGTGGTGATCACGGACATCCCTGCCGTGTTCCTGACCTTAGCGGAAAAGCTTTCAGTTTTTCTCCATGGAGAATGATATTTGCGGTGGGTTTTTCATAGATGGCTTTGATAATATTGAGGTATGTACCATCTATCCCTAAACTTTGAAGAGTTTTGATCAGGGAGGGATGCTGTACTTTGTCAAATGCTTTTTCAGCATCTATGGAGAGTATCATATGGTTCTTGTTCTTTCTTTTATTAATGTGTTGTATCACATTGATTGATTTGCGGATGTTGAACCAACCTTGCAGCCCTGGAATAAATCCCACTTGGTCGTGGTGAATAATCCTTTTAACGTACTGTTGAATCCTATTGGCTAGTATTTTGGTGAGAATTTTTGCATCTGTGTTCATCAAGGATATTGGTCTGTAGTTCTCTTTTTTGTTGGGATCCTTGTCTGGTTTTGGGATCAAGGTGATGCTGGCCTCATAAAATGAGTTTGGAAGTTTTCCTTCTATTTCTATTTTTTGGAACAGTTTCAGGAGAATAGGAATTAGTTCTTCTTTAAATGTTTGATAGAATTCCCCCGGGAAGCCGTCTGGCCCTGGGCTTTTGTTTGTTTGGAGATTTTTGATGACTGTTTCCATCTCCTTACTGGTTATGGATCTGTTCAGGCTTTCTATTTCTTCCTGGTTCAGTTGTGGTAGTTTATATGTCTCTAGGAATGCATCCATTTCTTCCAGATTGTCAATTTGTTGGCGTAGAGTTGCTCATAGTATGTTCTTATAATTGTCTGTATTTCTTTGGTGTTCGTTGTGATCTCTCCTCTTTCATTCATGATTTTATTTATTTGGGTCCTTTCTCATTTCTTTTTGATAAGTCTGGCCAGGGGTTTATCCATCTTATTAATTCTTTCAAAGAAACAGCTCCTAGTTTCGTTGATTTGTTCTATTGTTTTTTTGGTTTCTATTTCATTGATTTCTGCTCTGATCTTTATGATTTCTCTTCTCCTGCTGGGTTTAGGGTTTCTTTCTTGTTCTTTCTCCAGCTCCTTTAGGTGTAGGGTTAGGTTGTGTACCTGAGACCTTTCTTGTTTCGTGAGAAAGGCTTGTACCGCTCTATATTTTCCTCTCAGGACTGCCTTTGTTGTGTCCCACAGATTCTGAACCGTTGTGTTTTCATTATCATTTGTTTCCATAAATTTTTTCAATTCTTCTTTAATTTCCTGATTGACCCATTCATTCTTTAGAAGGATGCTGTTTAGTCTCCATGTATTTGGTTTCTTTCCAAATTTCCTCTTGTGATTGAGTTCTAGCTTTAGAGCATTGTGGTCTGAAAATATGCAGGGAATGATCCCAATCTTTTGATACCGGTTGAGACTTGATTTAGGACCAAGAATGTGATCTATTCTGGAGAACGTTCCATGTGCACTAGAGAAGAATGTGTATTCTGTTGCTTTGGGATGAAATGTTCTGAATATATCTGTGATGTCCATCTGGTCCAGTGTGTCATTTAAGGCCTTAATTTCCTTGTTGATCTTTTGCTTGGATGATCTGTCCATTCCAGTGAGGGGAGTGTTAAAATCCCCTACTATTATTGTATTCTTGTCGATGAGTTTCTTTGATTTTGTTATTAATTGGTTTATATAGTTGGCTGCTCCCACATTAGGGGCATAGATATTTAAAATTGTTAGGTCTTCTTGTTGGACAGTTCCTTTGAGTATGATATAGTGTCCTTCCTCATCTCTTATTATAGTCTTTGGCTTAAAATCTAATTGATCTGATATAAGGATTGCCACTCCTGCTTTCTTCTGATGTCCATTAGCATGGTAAATTCTTTTCCACCCCCTCACTTTAAACCTGGAGGTGTCTTCGGGTTTAAGATGAGTTTCTTGTAGACAACATATAGATGGGTTTTGTTTTTTTATCCATTCTGATACCCTGTGTCTTTTGATTGGGGCATTTAGCCCATTAACATTCAGGGTAAGTATTGAGAGATATGAATTTAGTGCCATTGTATTGCCTGTAAGGTGACTGTTATTGTATATTGTCTCTGTTTCTTTCTGATCTACTACTTTGAGGGTCTCTCTTTGCTTAGAGGGCCCCTTTCAATATTTCCTGTAGAGCTGGTTTGGTATTTGCAAATTCTTTCAGTTTTTGTTTGTCCTGGAAGCTTTTAATCTCTCCTTCTATTTTCAATGATAGCCTAGCTGGATATAGTATTCTTGGCTGCATGTTTTTCTCATTTAGTACTCTGAATATATCATGCCAGCTCTTTCTGGCCTGCCAGGTGTCTGTGGATAAATCTGCTGCCAATCGAATATTTTTACCATTGTACATTACAGACTTCTTTTCCCGGGCTGCTTTCAGGATCTTTTCTTTGTCACTAAGACTTGTCAATTTTACTATTAGGTGACGGGGTGTGGACCTATTCTTATTGATTTTGAGGGGGGTTCTCTGAACCTCCTGAATTTTGATGCTTGTTCCCTTTGCCATATTGGGGAAATTCTCTCCAATAATTCTCTCCAATATACCTTCTGCTCCCCTCTCTGTTTCCTCTTCTTCTGGAATCCCAATTATTCTAATGTTGTTTCGTCTTATGGTGTCACTTATCTCTCGAATTCTCCCCTCGTGGTCCAGTAGCTGTTTGTCCCTCTTTTGCTCAGCTTCTTTATTCTCTGTCATTTGGTCTTCTATATCGCTAATTCTTTCTTCTGCCTCATTTATCCTAGCAGTGAGAGCCTCCATTTTTGGTTGCACCCCATTAATAGCTTTTTTGATTTCAACTTGGTTAGATTTTAGTTCTTTTATTTCTCCAGAAAGGGCTTTTATATCTCCCGAGAGGGTTGCTTTAATATCTTCCATGCCTTTTTCAAGCCCGGCTAGAACCTTGAGAATTGTCATTCTGAACTCTATATCTGACATATTACCAATGTCTGTATTGATTAGGTCCCTAGCCTTTGGTACTGCCTCTTGTTCTTTTTTTTTGTTGTGAATTTTTCCGCCTTGTCATTTTGTCCAGATAAGAGTTTATGAAGGAGCAAGTAAAATACTAAAAGGGTGGCAACAACCCCAGGAAAATATGCTTTAGCCAAATCAGAAGAGATCCCAAATCGTGAGGGGGGAGAAAGTGGATAAAAATGGGTTCAAAAAGAAAAAAAAAAAAAGAAACTATTTAAAAAAAGAAAGCTGATAAAGAAAAAATATAAAATAGGAAAATATATATATATATATATATATATATATATATATATTAGATAAACTATTTTAAAAAACGTTAAAAAAGAAAACGTTAAAAGTTTAAAAAAAATTTAGCAGAAGAAGAGAAAAAGAAAAAAAATTGAAAAAGAAAAAAAAATTAAATTAACTGCAAGGCTAAAAAATCATGGGGAGAAAGCCATGAGTTCCGTGCTTTGCTTTCTTCTCCTCTGGAATTCTGCCGCTCTCCTTGGTATTGAAACAGCACTCCTGGGTAGGTGAACTTGGTCCTGGCTGGGTTTCCCGTTGATCTTCTGGGGGAGGGGCCTGTTGTAGTGATTCTCAAGCGTCTTTGCCCCAGACGGAGTTGCACCGCCCTTACCCGGGGCCGTGCTGAGTAGCTGAGTAATCCGCTCGGGTTTGCTGGGTTTGCTTTCGGGAGCTTTTGTTCCCTGAGAGCTTTCTGTAGAGTTCCGGAAGACGGGAATGAAGATTGTGGCCTCCCGGTCTCCGGCCTGAGGAGCCGATAGCCCGGGGCCCCACTCCTCAGTGCGCCCCCAGAGAACAGTGCCCAATGACTCCCGTCAGCCTGGCCTCCGGCCGCGCTCCGAGCTGACCGAGCCTGCGACCGGTCCAAGGCAACCCCGAGCTGAGAGTCACTCCTCGGCTCTGTCTCTGCAGCCGGCTTCCCCGTTCTAATACCGGTAAGCTCTGCGACACTCAGACACCCCTGATCCTTCTGCGACCCTGCGGGACCTGAGGCCGCGCTGTCCTCGCCTGGGCTTCACCCCAGTTAAGCCTCTGGAGCGATGTCCCTCAGCGGAACAGACTTTTAAAAGTCCTGATTTTGCTCCGTTGCTCCGCCGCTCGCCGGGAGCCGGCCCCTCCCCCCGCGGTCTATCTTCCCGTCGCTTTGGATTCACTTCTCCGCCAGTCCTACCTTGCAGAAAGTGGTTGATTTTCTGTTTCTAGAATTGCTGTTCTTCTTCTCTTCAATCTCCCGTTGGATTTGTAGGTGTTTGCAATCTTTAGATAAGCTATTTAGCTGATCTCCCGCTACCCGAAGTAGTCTCAGCCTGCTACTTCTCCGCCATCTTGACTCCTCCCTCATTTTTTAATATTCTTTGAGGAAAACTGGAGGACAATATAGCAGAATAGATCGTGATATTGGGAGGATAGCTCTTATTTTACATTGGTTATGGTAAGGATAACCTTCTGTAAAGGTGAAAATTAAAAAAAAATGCTTAGATGGAGTAAAGGACATTAATCAAGAAATAATTCAATAAATGATAAGATGA
This sequence comes from Lutra lutra, assembly GCF_902655055.1. Lineage (NCBI taxonomy): Eukaryota > Metazoa > Chordata > Mammalia > Carnivora > Mustelidae > Lutra > Lutra lutra. The sequence goes on along the minus strand of NW_025923833.1, from coordinate 65,581 downwards.
CAATATGGAAAGTAATTGAGGGTGATGATATGAGTATTATGCACATGGTGTCTGGCATATAATTTAGAAAAATTTTGCTGTTTCATGATAAAAATATTTCTATTTGGTTGGAGGTTAGAGGTGAAAATGTCCAAATCCATCAATGAGAAGAAAAGCAAACAAGAGACTTCAATTTGTGATAGTCTATTTCTTTAACATTTACGTATGTTTATATTAAATTAAAAATTCATAGAGTGACACAGGCCTTCCCTCTACTCTCCACATGTCTTTTGTAATCATGGAACAAACATTTTAAGAACAATTCCTAAGGAAAGCGTTACAACTTGATAAAAATAATAAAATAGAGATACCATGTGCTAAAGGGTAACTGCATTTTAATCAATTAGGCGGTGACATGAACACACTCAAAAAGACATATACACTGAAAGAAATGACTGTCATAGATGTCTTGTCCATGAAGAATATTGGAGAAAAATATTTCATTAAGGCATGAAGAGACTTCCTCCATCAATTCCCACAGCTGAGGAACAGAAACCATGATGTGGAAGAGTTAGCTGCACCATTCCCTCATTTAATTGCTTCATATATTTTTAGGATTTAAAAATTCACCAAAGGCTCCCTTTATGACTAGGATGTGGAGTTCTCAAGAAAGTGCCGCCACTATCCTGATAACAATGAAAAACAACTAGAGTGTTAAACCACAAAATAACTCTTGCTTTGCACATCAGGCAGCTGAATTCCCAAATCAGACTAGAATCCTGAAATCCAAGGAGAGATGGGATCCCCAAGGATAACAAAACAAAACAAAACAAAACAAAGCAAAACAACAACAACAACAAGAAATAGGACTGTATTATCACATTTTGGCAGAGTATGAGAACAGATAGTGAAGTAAGAATAAATCAGCCAATATTTTCATCAGTTTATAAAGGCTTGGTAGAGGTTAAAATCACTCTGTAGAACCCCTGTAACTATCACAAGGACATTTGTACCCACATATAGGCATTTATCCATCCATGTACTTCCACTGGGTGATAAAAAGAAAGACTGGGAACAGGTGCAGATACAAGAAATGGTCTCCTTTTTAACTGGCAGGAATTCAGGAAATAATTTGACCCCCCTAGAAATGTCACAAAGACCCATCCTTTTCTCTCAAAACCCTGAGTCTATCACTCCCAGATACAATCAAAAGCCCTCTACCTCAGAGGAAGTGGAAACTAAAATATCTGAGCACAGCATCTTACACCAATATGAATGTACACATCTTCTACAACTGCGGAATGGGAAAAAAAAAATGTTCTGCTGCATAACACCTACCACAACACAATTCACAGTTCCCTTCTACCTTGGGAAGGAGGAGCAGGTACCTTGAGAGAAACCCACCTCTGATGCCACACAGAGCTTACCTGATGTGAAGGTGAACTACACTACATAAGAGCAAGTGACAAGTAGAAGCCATAAGAGTCTAACCTTGGGGAGAAACAGAGTGGTTTAAGAGAACACCATTGTAGCACAGGCTTACAGGATGGCTAAAACTGGGAACAGACACAAACTTTGAGGGAAATCCTCCACCAATCACAAACACACCAATCCTAAAATAACAGCATCGCCATGTGTAATGCATGGCTTTCTAGGTTTCCAGGAATATGTCAGAGCTTATCAAAGTCTTATGGCCCAAAGCATCTCAAAACCCAGCCTTTCCTTCCAAATTTTGGCTAGTTTATTCTTTGTCCCAAGAGTTATCTCTTTCCCAAGGCAAAAACAACTAACATAATTGCTTGTAAAACTTTCTTAACAAATATGTCCTGGGTATCCAGCTCAACACTAAGGGAATTGTGAGTTAGGTACGTTAAAGGCAATTCCTTTGTAATGGTCCTTCAGTAACCCACAAGACAGGTTAACAGAAAGAAAGAAAGAAAAAAAAAAGAAAGAAAGAAAGAAAGAAGAAGAAGAAGAAAGAAAGAAAGAAAGAAAGAAAGAAACCAACGCATTGTCAAGAGGCAAATCAATCAATAGGAAAGGACTCAGAAATGACCAGATACTCGAACTATCAGGTAGAGAATTCAAAATAATAATGACTAATATATTGCAGGTTAAAGTAGGAGAGACTGATATCAAGAATGAATATATGGAGGTCTTGCAGAGTATTAGAAATTATAGGAGGGAAAAAGGTGAAAATGATATAAATATAAAAACCTGATGTCAAAGAACAACAGTATCTGCCTTCAGCTCCTCAGTAGATCTGGAACTAAATAGCCCACTTTTAAATAACCGATGGGTTGAAGTAGAAGTCACAAGGAGAATTAGAAAATATTTTAAATATTTTATTGGAAATAAAAATAATGTGGGGCAACTGAGTGGCTCAGTTGGTTAAGCAGGTACCTTCAGCTCAGGTCATGATCACAGGGTCCTAGTCTTATGCCCCGTGTTGGGCTCCCTACTCAGCAGGGTGCCTGCTTCTCCCTCTTCTTTTGCCCCTCTCTCCTGTTCATGATCTCTCTTTCTTTCCCTCTCTGTCTATTTCTTGCAAATAAATAAACAAACCCTTAAAAAAGAAAACAAATATAACATACCAAAATATGTGTGATGTGGCTAATGAACAGGAAAGTAATACTATTAAATGCTGATATTAGAATTTGTCTCAAAGTGATATTGATTTTCATCTAAAGAAACTAGAATGAGAAGAGCAACTGAAACTCAGGTAAAAAAAAAAAAGAAGGTGTAATAAAGCAAAAGTAGAAGTAATAAACTTGAAAAGAGAAACACAACCAATAAAATGAATGAAACCAAATGCTTATTACTAAGATCAATATAATCTCTAAGCTTTATCAATATGTCTTATGAAAAAAGAATATAAAAATAAACAATATTAGCAGGAAAGAAAATGGCATATCAAGAGGTCACCCTAATATTAGTAGGTTAATGAGGGAATATTATAAACAACTTGATGTTCATAAATCCTAAAGTCTAGATAAAATGGACAAAGTTCTTGAATGGCACAAGGTACTAAAGATTACTTAAGAGGACATAGATTACTAGAATCATATGTTTCTATATATAGAATATAATTCTATATTTATTATGTTCATTATAATATAATATATTTATTAAAGAAATTGAATTGTAAGTTACTAACTTTCTACCACTGACAAACAAAAAACAAAAACAAGCAACAAAAACAATTTTAGGCCCAGATGTGTCACTAGTGAATTTTACCAAGCAGCTGAAGATAACATCAACAGAATAGACCCCTCCACAAAGCAGAAGGTAAATAACACTTCCAAGTGCACTTTTCAGCTCCAGGATTACACTGACATGGAAACCAGACAAAGATATTCCAGGAAGCAAAAACTACACACCAACATCTTTCATGATTATAGACATAAAAATACTCAAAAATACTGCAGATAGAATCTAGAAATGTATAGCATATAAAGGCATTATCTCAAGAATGCAGGAATGCATTTTCACATATGAAAACAAATCAATTTAATTGGCCGTTTAATAAACAGAAGAAAAACATATAGCCACTTCCATAGAAATAGTCAATACCTCTGATATAATTCAACAATTCCTTTATACATAAAGACCTTCACAAACTAATGTTAGAAGGAAAGTTTCTTAACCTGATAATGAGCATCTGCAAAAGAAAAAAAAATAAAAACAAAAACAAAACTACAATAAAAGTACATCTAAATCACACTTCATAACAAATGAGTTAATGCTTCACCTCTTATATCAGAATCAAAGCAGTTGTTCTTCTCTCACTGTTCCTAATCAACATCACAGTGGTGGTCCTAGCCAGTACTAGGAAGAAGGAAAGAAAGAAAGAAAGAACAAAGAAAGATTGAATCCACTCATATACAACATGTTGTTCTACAGAGAAATAGCTTAAAAAAGTCTACAAGAAAAACCACTATTGCCAATAAATAAAGTCGGATATCATGAGGTATAATAGCAATATGAAAAAGAGTCAATCTTCTTTCACTTTGAAGTAATTGCAATTATAAGTTGAAATAGTAATTACCAAGTATAATTGTAGCAAAAATATTTTGAAGTATTTTTCACATTTAAATACATTTTCACAATGTGTTTAAGATTAATATAATAAAACACTGAAAACATTGAAATCAAAGACGTAGATAAATGGAGAAATGTACTGTGCTCATAAATTGAGTTAAATTGTTAATATATCAATTCTCCCCAAATTTATTTACACTTTAAATTCATTTCTTTTTTTTAAAGGTGTTATTCATTTATTTGACACAGAGAGAGATCACAAGCAGGCAGAGAGGCAGGCAGAGAGAGAGGAGAAGCAGGCTCCCTGCAGAGCAGAGGGGCCAACACGGGGCTCGATCCCAGGACCTTGAGATCATGACCCAAGCTGAAGGCAGAGGCTTTAACCCACTGAGCCACCCAGGCGCCCCTAAATTCATTTCTAATTAAAATCCAAGCAAGGTAAGTGAAATAAGTAAATCAGAGAAAGAAAATTATCAGATGATTTCACTCATATATAGAGCATAAGGAGTAGCATGGAGGACTAGAGGGGAAGGGAGGGAAAACTGAATGGGAAAAAAATCAGAGAGGGAGACAAAACATGAGATACCCTGGACTCTGGGAAACTAACAGGGTTACAGAAGTGGGGAAGGAAGGGGCAATCAGGTGATGGGTATTAAGAGGGCACCTGTGGTGATGAGCACTGGGTGTTATAGGGAACTAATGAATCATTGAACACTACATCAAAAACTAATGATGTATGATGTTGGCTAATTAAACATAATAATAATATATAAACATATATTTTTTTAAATCCAAGCAAGGGGGGCTTAGTTGTTGGACATCTGCCTTTGGCTCCAGTTGTGGTCCCAGGGTCCTTGGATCTAGCCCAAGATCAGGCTCCCTTCTCTGTTAGAGGGTCTGCTTCTTCCTCTCCCTCTTCCCCTGCTTGTGTTCACTCTGTCACTGTCTCTCTCTCTCTCTATCTCTCTCTCTGTCAAATAACCAAATAAATATTTTATTAAGATTTTTATTTATTTATTTGACAGGCAGAGATCAGAAGCAGGCAGAAAGTCAGGCAGAGAGAGAGAGGTGGAAGAAGGCTCCCCACTAAGCAGAGATTCTGATGCAGGGCTCAATCCCAGGACCCCGGGATCATGACCTGAGCTGAAAGCAGAGGCTTTAATCCACTGAGCCACCCAGGTACCCCTATTTTTTTTTTAAATCCAAGCAAGGTATTTCATTTATTTGTTTTTTTCCTTTGTAGAGATCAACAAGCTGATATTAAAATGTATATAGAGGCAGCTCTTTCAAGATGGTGGAGCTATTCCTGTTGCCTGACCAGAGCTCTTCTGCAAAAGTCCTTGTGTGTTAAAGGAGGGAAGCTTATCGAATACATGGAATGAAAAGTACAGGTCTTTACCAAAAATCACATATTTGGAAAGGCAGGCATATGAGCTCCACTGTGGAGATGATTTTCAGAAATTCAAAATGGAGTTAACTCTTTTCCGATGAAGATGACAGACTGATAAATACAACGCCACCCAAAATAAACCAGAGAGTTGCAATGGCCACACTGAAATTGATGGCAACAATATCCACACCAGATAAGAAAGCCTCACAGAAGCTTGGTTTCTGATTACATAACATACTCAAGCTTCCCAAAGCACATAAATGGTGCATATATGGATGGTTCTACTCAAATATAGATAGGCAATGGTTTGAAGGGATGATGACTTCAGTGTCTATCAGGAGGAGGAGTACTTTCCTAATATAACAACAAGAAAGTTAACAAGAATAGAAAAATCAGGCAACTTACGGGAAAACCAAAGAGACATTCTTGGGCATTTTTTGAGGAAGAGAGACCAGCATTAAAACAGAAATGGCAGAAAATAAGACTCCTACAACAAACAAAAGTGCAGATGTTTCGCAGTTTGAAGATCTGCCAGATGAAATTCCTTTGCCTCTGGTTATTGCAACCAAAGTTACAGCTTGATTGTGTGGTGTACATGACTTTCTCTACACTGGACGAATAGTTGCTGTGGATACTTTTAATGCTACGTATAGAGTAACTTTTGATAGGACAGGGCTTGGCACCCATACCACTCCTGACTATGAAGTTCTTAGTAATGAGCCTCATGAGACAATGCAAGTTGCTGCCTTTGGACAAAAACAGGGACCTTCCTGATTCTTTATGACTCCACCATGGTTACATTATACTCCTCTCCAGTCACCAATTATGGATGATGATCCTGCACTAGCAGTCACCTTGGAGAAATAAGATTTCTGGCTCTGACACTGAAACTCTAGGTGGTTTTCCAGTACAATTCCTTATCCACATGACCAAATTGTCAAACATTTTCATGATTAAAAAGGAACATATCAAAAAATCAAGAGCAATGAACAAAGAAGCAGAAAAATTGAAATCCTATCCCATGCCCATAAGCATTGAATTTCAGTGTAGATATGCCACCATCCTTCTGAAACTTGAGCAACTCAACAAGGACCTGCATGAAGTGCAGCAGTATTCCTATGAGCCTTCTCCAGACCAGGGCGGGCAGCCTGCAGACCAGCCCATGGATAGGAGACAGAGATGTGAGGAGGAAGCCCAGGAGCTTCTCTGGCAGTCGGTTCCTCCACTGGATGGCCCTGTGTTCAGAATGAAAATCTGACAGACTTAATCTCCAGCTCACTCCTACTTTATTGCAAATTAGGCATCTGGCAGAAGGAGAGCTGAATTCCTTTGAGTTCAAATCACTCACAGATTCATTAAATGGTATCAGGAGTACAATAGATGCTTCTAATATTAGTGGTTTTCAGAATAATGTAGAAACCCATGTTTCACACATTCAGAGTAACCTGAATCAGATGGGAAGCCTGCAGGCCTTTGCCGCCAGGGACACCAACAGAGACTGAGAAACTGCCTTCCCTGTTGCAGCCACAGAGGACACTAGTGTTCCTTCACCTCAGCTTCCAACACCAAATGACCCACATTCTGTTAAACAAGGGAACTATACATCTCCAGTGAAGGCATCGGAACATACTGTCATGCTTCTTGAACCGCCACTGCTGACCAGCATTCTGTTTATTTTTCTTCCTATGATTCAGCTTTAGTAGCATCACTTATGTTACATGTTTATTGGCAAGTATTTTTCACCCAAAACTGTCTGAAAGTAAGATGCTTTCTCATAAGAGTGTGCAGATCCCTTTATCAACATGCATGAATTCAGTCAACAAGCACAGACAGCTGTTTCTTTGGCCAGTGCACTCAGGCAAGTACCTACTGTGGGGAGCTGTGGTCTGAGGGCTGCAGTGCCAGCGGGTTAGCTCCCACACCCAGGCTCTGGAAGAGAGCACCCTGCAGAGGCAGGAAGTTACTTGTGGAGGAAGACACAAGAACAGCCATGGGAAATGCAGCCTTGACAAGTATGTGGGGTGGATACCTGAAGGGTGAAATGGCTCTAGAAATCATTATAATAATCATAAATATTTTAATTTCTCAAAATTCATAAAAGAAACTTTTATTGTTCACTTGTTGAATGAAAAGGAAGGAGCAAGAGAAAAATAAATTACTTGCAAAATGCTGCATTTCAGCAGTGGATTTAGCCTGATTTTTCCAATCAATTCAGGGCAAAAAGTGCTATTGTTATGAGACTTATTTTAATAGACTGATAACAAGGTGCCGAGTGGCTCAGTTGGTTGAGCGACTGCCTTCAGCTCAGGTAATGATCCCAGACTTCCAGGATTGAGTCCTGCGTCAGGCTCCCAGATCCTTGGGGAGTCTGCTTCTCCCTCTGACCTCCTCTCTCATATTCCCTCTCACTCACTGACTCTCAAATAAATAAATAAAATCTTTTAAAAAGACTGATAACACACTATTTTCATAATTTTCTTTATTTGCACAACTTTTCAAGGAGCTGACAGTTTAAAATCGAACCATACATTTTTATAAAGTCAAAGATTTTATAAGGAAAACACATATAATAACCAGTGTTGTGAAATGCAGAAAAAAAGGTCTGTATTTGGTTGTGGGTTTTTCTGTTGTTTTCTTGTTTGTTTGTTTGTTTTAAAGAAAAACCCTGCCTAAAATAGTAATGTTGTAAAAAGTGTGTATTTGGGATTTTCTTTATTTTAATATAAACTATTATTAAGTCAAAATACATTAAAATTGTTCTCAGATTTGGAGTTTAAGATAGAGCTGTAGACGTGATTTTGATTCTTTTAGAGGTCTCATAAAATGGAACTTTTTATATGTTAATGCATATAAAACTAAAATGAGATTATTTTCTAATTTAAATTTTTTATACTTTAATTAGTGCCATTTATACTTAGCTAAACTGTTCAGTTGATTAAGAAATGCGTAAATCCTTTATTCTTAAGATTTGTTTTCTAAATAAATTGATCTTTGAAAAGTAAAAATAGAATGTATACAGAGAATCAAAGGAACTAGAGTAGCCATTAGCAAAAGAAAAAGAAGAAAGAAGGAGAAAAACAGGGTTAAAGGAGGAATCACACTACGTAATTTTAAGACTAACTCTAATTGAGTGGGTATAGAATAGACAAAAGCATAGACTCCTAGGTCGAGAGAATGAAAGAGTCCAGAAACTGATACACATACATATGGTCAGGTAAAGAGGCCAAAGCAGTCAAATAGAGAAAAGAATGTATTTTCAGGAAATAGTGTTGAAGCTATTAGACATCCATAAGCAAAACACAGAACAAAACAAAATAAAACCCCACCTCAACTCATACCTTGTACCACGTACACAAATTAGCATAAAATAGATAACAGACATAAAAGTAAAAATCTAAAAGATTTTTTGAGTAAAATTCATAAGAAAAATTTTTGCAACCTTTGGTTTAGTGAAAACTTGTTTCATGGATAGGACATTACAAGTATAAGGAAAGTATAAGGAAGTATAAAGGAAAACATGGTAAATTATTCTTCTTCCAAGTTAACATTAATTCCTTTGAAACGTTATTGAAAATGCAAGGACAAACTATAAACTACTGGAAGAAAATTCAAAACACACCTCTTTGCAAAGGAATGGTGCCCAAAGTACATAAAGCTTTGTGGTTTTGTTTGTTTGTTTGTTTTGAGAGAGAGGGAGCAGGCAAGTGAGGTGGGGCAGAGGGAGAGGGAGGGAGAGAATCCCAAGCAAGTTCCATGGCCAGCACAGAGACCGAAGCAGGGTTTGACCTCATGACACTGGTATCATGAGCTAAGCCAAAATCAAGGATCAGTTACCTAATCAATTTAGCCACCCAGGTACCCTTCCTTTTTTTCTTTTCTTCCTCCAACCCACCCTTTTTTCCCTTGAGGAGGGAAGAAACTCATAACAATAAGAAAAAGGTCACTCTTAAAAATAGGGTTTTTACAGCTGCTTCACAAAAGAAGATAAATAGTGATCCATAAGCACAGGCAAAGATGGTCAACATTATTACATACAGGGAAATGCCAGTTAGATCTCTGATGAGATAGAATCACACGTGTATAAGAAATGATAAAAACGATGCCATGGCAATATCAGTTGCAGGTGAGAGTGTGAAACACCTGGACTTCTAACATATTGCTGGGGGGAAGGAAAACCAATCACTGTGGAAAGCAAATTGGTAGTATCTTATAAAACTTAGCATCCAAACCAACAATCCCACCCCTCTGAAATAATAGAAACAATGTTCACTCAAAGATCTGAATGGCAGAGATGCAGTGGTTATAAACACAACTACCTGAAACACAAATGCCCTTCAACTGGTGAGTGGATAATCTGTGATACTAGTATACAGTGGAATACTGCTCAGCAGAAAGATTAACAAAAATACAATGAACTACTGATCCATGCAATAACATAGACAAATCTAAGTTGTATTATGCAAAGTGAAAGAAACCAGCCTCTAAAAGTTACATAATATAATTTCATTTCTATGACATCCTAGAAAAAAAGGAACAGATAAATAGTTGTCAGTTTGTGACTTTGGGCAGAGGAAAATGACTGCTAAAGAAAATAAAGAAAATTTGTCATATGATGGATATAAGCTATATATTGGTGATGTGGTGGGAATATTCATGCAGCTGTATACCTAAGAGTACATTTTTTTCAGTAAGTACACCTTCTTGGTATTTATTTATTTATTTATTTATTTATTTATTTTTAAAGATTGTATTTATTTATTTTCCAGAGAGAGAAAGCAAAATTAGGGGCGAGGGACAGCAGGCAGAGGGAGAAATTGGTTTCCCAGGAACAAGGAGCCTGACATGGTACTCAGTGCTAGGACTCTGGGATCATGACTTGAGCCAAAGTCAGACACTTAACCAACTGAGCTACCCAGGTGTCCCCAAGTTCTTGATTTAAAACAAGCATACAAAACAAAGACCCTTACTGGACAAGAGCATGGAGAAAACCATGAGAGTCCAACAAAAGTGTGTTAAGTTCCTTGACAATTTCAGAAAATAATTTTCATTGTTGGATGTGTGGAATGCTAAATTGATGCTTTACTTAAGTAATTCTGAAATCTATTTACATATATTTACACAAAGGATGTCTAGAGAGATCTGGTGATCACAAAGCTAAGGTTTCAATTCAAGCAGGAATTCAAGTTCAGTGACTCATTTGGCCTATTTTATTTTGATTTCTACTTCCATTTTATATCTTGATTTTCATGAAACACCTCTATTTATGCCTTATTTAATTATTAACAGTATTACTTTTTCCTTTCCCAAGTGTCTCTATTTGAACAATAACCATGTGGTCACCCTACTTAAGTACAAATCCTGACAGATAGAGGTAGAAGAATGGCTTTCTCCCTATGGAGTTGCTAGAAGAATGTGAGGTTCATGCTTAGATCTCTTGGAAGAAAATGTTGGTCAGCCCGAGGTTAAATCTTATAGTTACAAAAAAGGAAACTATCTTTAATACACTATCATACATCAATTAAAAGCTTGCTGAACATGCTACATACCTTGGTCAGCATTTGTCTTCCCACCAATATAGTTACTTTCTTTAAATAGGGAAATGAAGCCATTAATGAAAATGAAGTCTAAAACCATATTTTGCACTGGCACCTCTGTATTCCTATTCCACAGAACATTAACAGAAAGCCAAAAACAAAGGAACAAATAAAAACAACAACAATAAAAAGTGGTGATGAGGTCAGTCATGACCGCTTCTCCCGTGGTCTAATGAAATTGAGCTACAGATTCTTCCCTGTGTTTTGTTCATTGCTCCAAGGGCAGAAAGAAAGCACAAATTAGGGCAGTCTTTAAATTACGCCCTAAAAATTCCATTGAAAGGGAGTCATGGCCCCTTTTAAAGCAAGAAAGAAGATTTTAACTGAATTTATCCTACTTTGTGCCCTAAGGAAGTAAAATGAGCTTGGAACCATTACTGAATTCCAATGAAGCTGCTCTGAGATTCACAGGGAAGATGCCAGTGCTAGTACATTCTCACCACCACTGGGTTGAAAGACAAAGTCCAATAAATGGATTAGATATTGCCCTTTTTGATAACTGATGAAACAAAGCAAGTTTAACTGTTGAGGGAATTAGAAATCAAACTATAATGTTTCAGACTATTCCTTTGAGAGTATACATATTAACCCCATTTCCCCTCTTTGGATCTTATTAAACTACACAAAACCATTAATGTATTTCCTCTTTTAGGATGTAGTAAATCTTTTTAGCTTAGAAAACTAATTCTCCAAATCCCTGTGTGAAACATCTGAATTTTTCCATCTGTAGGTCTAAAATAGCCGTAATTCAAACAGCAATTTGAAGAATTAGACAACCATTAAAAAAGAGCAGTTAATACTCAGGAAAAACTGGTGTAGTTCCAAAGCAGTGTTCATGTTGTAAGCTCCATTTGGGATATTTTGAACAATGGTCAGTTAGTCCTAGTTGTAAAGTAGGAGAGGAAACATAATTTACCCCAAAAATAGGTGTTTTTTTTTTTTTTAACAAAGCAGATATATGCTAAAATATTCCAGAAAATGTATGGAGGAAGCAGATCTTGGCAGAAAAATATAATAGAGGGAGGTGGCTAAAATCTGAGTTAATTCCATCAGAAGCGGACTTACTTCATTACTTGGATTCTAATACGTGTTGGTATCTGGCCTGGTGGGGTGGAAAAAAAGAGTACATTCTCTTCTATAAAAAAATGCATGGAATAAACCTAATAAGTTTATGCCATATCAGTTGAGGGATATGAGAGTATTTGACAGAAGGATCAACATTCCTTCAATAAATAAGCCTTGGCCCCCAAAACGTTCTCCCATTAACAAATATTCCATGTTAACCTAAATTTCTCCTAAAGTGTCACTGTAGGATCCAGTTAAAATATTCTTTCATCCTTTAAATAACAACACAATAATAATTTGTTGTTTAGATTCCTTCACTTACTTTTGTATTATTTGATTTTTTTTTTATGTTGGATTGTATGATTTCATTTTGGATTTTGGTATTCAATTTTAAATTTTTATTTTTTAAATTTCTTTTCAGTGAACCAGAATTCATTGTTTATGCACCACACCCAGTGCTCCATGTAATATGTGCCTCCATAATATCCAGCACCAGGCCCACCCAACTTCCCACCCCCTACCCCTTCAAAACCCTCAGGTTGTTTTTCAGAGTCCATAGTCTCTCATTTTTCATCAACCCTCCAATTTCCCTCAACTCTCTTCTCTCCATCTCCCCATGTCCTCTGTGTTATTTCTCACGCTCCATAGATAAGTGAAACCATATGATAATTGACTTTCTCTGCTTGACTTATTTCATTCACCATAACCTCTTCCAGTCCCATCCATGTTGATACAAAAGTTGGGCTCATTCTTTCTGATGGAGGCATAATACTCCATAGTGTATATGGACTATATCCTCCTTATCCATTCATCCGTTGAAGGGCATCTTGGTTCTTTTTACAGTTTCACAACCATAGCCATTGTTGCTATGAACATTGGGGTACAGATGGCCCTTCTTTTCATTACATCTGTATCTTTGGGGTAAATACCCAGTAGTGCAAATGCAGCGTCATAGGGAAGCTCTACTTTTAATTTCGTAAGGAATCTCCACACTGTTTTCCAAAGCGGCTGCACCAACTTGCATTCCCACCAACAGTGTAAGAGGGTTCCTCTTTCTCCACGGAGCCCATCTTTGTAAGTGTAGACTGTTTGTATTCAGTCAAAGAGACAAAGGAAAAAAGCCAAGAAATATGCTCTTAACTAAACAAAAAAAATTGATGGTTACCAGAGGGGAGGTGAGTTATGGGGGTGGGTTAAATAGGTGAAGGTAATTAAGGAGGCCACTTCTGATGAGCAATAAGTGGTGTTTGTAAGTGATGAATCACTAAGTTCTTCACCTGAAACTATTGTTACAATGAATGCTAACTAATGGAAATTTAAATAAAAATTTGGAAGATAGATAATGCATTAATTTTGAAAAACATTTTCATAATATATGAATAATATTATTATGATTTTATAACCTGTATATTGAATAGGTTACCATGCGAGTCTTTTCTCCCCTTCAGAGTTTAAATTCATAGTTTTTTCATTTGTTCAAAAAGTAGCAGTAACAATTTGATATCAGATTTTGTATCAGTATATTTGTTTATCAAAGCATCAAGTGATTTCAAAATCTTCCTAAAATCCAAATTTTAACATTTTAACTTCAATTCAATGCTTGTCCTCTACGTGACTGTGAATATATACGTATATTCTTGCTGGATGGCCTGTGACTGAATACTTTAGCAGAACTTCCAGTTTTCTCTATTGGGTAAGTATCATCTTAATTGGATCAAAAAAAACAAAAACAAAAACAAAAACAAAAACAGACACACAATTCCACAAGCCCTGCACGTGGGAACATAAGCTCCATGAGAAAATGAATAAAGCTAACTGCTCCAGGATCAGGAAAGAAAGCAATAATAAAGACATAGAAATTAGGAGGTACCATGAAATTGAAAACCAGCCTAGGAAGAACTTAGTACCAAAAGTATCAGCAGGAACCAAGTATACAAGCACCAAGCATGTATCTCAGAGATGACTCCATTTTAGGGGAAGGGAGGACTAGGTAAAACAGGACCATCATCCAAAGAATTACCCAGGATACCAATTTAGGGATACACAAATTTCAAAAATTATCAGACTGCTAAATCCTGCTCCAGCTGAGCATATTAGCATCTATACAGAAATGACAAATAACCATCAGTTCCATAAACCTATATGGAAACCCTGACAGTGAGAAACAGTGCTAGAACTTATGTGAATGGATACTGTGATGTTTCACCTGCAATTTCTACTAGACCAAGTCCCTAATCTTGGTCTTAGAACTCTTATTTCTCTCATAGAAGATATAATCCTGAACCTTACAACACGGACCTTGGCAAATGTCAAACAACTCCATCCTGGTACTACACAAATATCCAGGTCTGTCTCTCACTATATAGAGTGTTTGAAGATATGTGAGGGAAGAACTTCATGAATTTATTTAATAATCATCCCTATAGTTACATAATACCAAGAAAAGAAGGGCCTAGGGTTATAATATTTGTAAAGTGTCCAAAGAAATAAATTGGTCTCTGATTTGAGAGTAAGAATTAATGTCTAGGTAAGATGTAAATTGTTCCAACAGTGATAATTGGAATAACTCATACATTCCTTCAATTGTTACTCCATTAATGAGACAAAAATTTGAATAAAGGCAAACTTATTGCAAAGTTATTGCAGTAGTTCAGGAGATAGATGAGTAGGGGAGAAATGATGACTTCCAGTGATGGGGAAGTAAAATAGCAAGACATAATAAAGTTGTTTGGGGGAAACAGTGTCAAGAAAGGCTTCCATATTTCTGACTTGAGGAACTGCTTGGGGTCCTCCTGTATGGGACATTATGGAAAGCAAGAAAACTTAGGGGAATAAATAATCATGAGTTCAGTTTGTGCTGTGTAAACTATGAAATGCTTCTAAAAAAATCCAAGTATAAATGTCAAGTGGCAAATAATTGTGTAGATCTATAACTCAGAAAATAATGTTGTCTCAATGTATAAATACAAAAACTTTCAGTTTGTACCTACTGATTGATGTTCTGGAAATGAATGTGTGTGGGAAGTTCAGGCTAAGAGAAGAAAGTAGGAAAATACTTAGGAACTATGATATTTAGAGATCTTGTACATAAAAAAAAAAAAAAACCTGAAGAAACAAGGCCAAGTAGTAAAGAAATGGTAAGAAGAAAACTAATAGGAGTGTATTATGGAACACAGGATCATACTAGTGAGAAATTAAGTAACATATTAAACTGAGATTCCAAAGTTTTCCTTAGCCTATATAGTTTTATGGAAGTGGTTCTTCCACTTTCAATTCAATAAATTGGATTGTGTGCATTAAAGAGTGAAGAAATGTAAAGAAAATGGAAGTACTAGGCAGCTCTTGAGAAAGAATGTTTTCCCCATTTTGAACATGGGAAAAAAGGAGGATGGCCTGTGATTCACAAAGGTGTTTATGTTTAGCAGGTTACAGAATGTTGGCTTTTACTTCCTGTGGAAAGTAAGAGACTTCTGAAACTGCTTGGTATGGTGAAATGGAAGAGACTGGGAGTCTGTACAAAATGGAAAGAACTGAAATTGTTATTGTGGAATATAGGACAATTAGTCAAATAGAGAAATGTCACTTAAAATTTAAGTAGTGTTTATTTTGGTGGATAAAAATTGTGGAGAGTCTCATTCCAATCTGGTTCTGGACCTTTAACAATGGTCACTTGCCTGGGTAGACACGTGTAGAACAGTTGGGCTCATTGTGACAGAGGCAAAGAGCTTCAGGTTAGGAAGACAGTGACTGAAATAAGGGAGTATGGAGTCTAAGCCAAATATAGAAGGAAGTAAAGGAAGGAGGTGGTGATGGGTAATGAGAAAAATGAGAAACCCGTGTGTTGAGAAGCTCAATAAGGCCAAAGAAAGAAAAACTGTTAAGCAGTATGGAAGATATTATGTAGGGGTTGGAGGAGGGGATGTTTCCAATGGAAGTGGAGGAGTTAAGGGGCATTAGGGTGACTGCAAGAAGGTGTGATTAGATGGATAAGTGATACTGAAGATGTTATTCACATAGAGATGCAGGAGGAACAGAGGAGTATGTGAACCACGAAGCAAAATCATCCCTGAATGTGGATTTTATAAGATGAGCTAATACTCTCCAGAAACAAACAAGGAGGGCAATATAGATGGGGAAACAAAAAGGAATTTCACAAGCTCATAGGTGAGAATTAGTGTGAAGTGGAATCTGTGTTTTGTAAATGACTTACTTAAGGGGACCACAGAGGAAGCAGTGTCTTCAGGAGAGCAAGTTGGAGGAAATAGGGAAATGGATTCACTACTTAAAATTGAAGATGGCATCAAAGAATTAGAGGATTGTGCTGCATAGGAAGTAGCAGAAAGTTCAACCTAAAGCATTTGGGTCTAATTCACCATATTTAACCTTTTTTAATTTATATATTCAAATTATAGGATAAGAAAGCCAAAATCTATATAACTCACAGAGGCAAATTCATGCGAATTCATGGAATATCCTAATGAATGCATGAAGAGAATTTCAGTTTCAGACCAAAATAAAGCCAAAACAACAACAACAACAACAACAACAACAAACTAACTAAAGGAAGAAAACAACAAAGAAAGGGAACTTAGAATTTAAAAGAAGGGGAAGGAGAAGGAGAAGAAGGGAGAGAAGAATGAAGCCCAGTGACTACCATTTTTTCAACACTACCTTTCAAATGACAAAGTACATTTCATCAATTACACACACACATTGAACTGACTTCCTTTCCAGCATCCCCTTCCTATCTTTTACAATATCCTGTTTTTATTTCCAAGGATGTAAGTCCTCACTTTATTTCTTTGATGCACTAAATATGTTATACAGACATATGTTATATATATGTGTGTGTGTTATACAGTTATTATACAGACAGGATCTAATTGCTTTATTAACTCTGTTCTTTGAGTGCACATTCTATTTATTGAATTTGTTAGTCTTTCATTAGACTGGATTTTCTCAAATACATGGTGATTAAATTTACTATAACACATATTTGCAGCACTTCTTAAAGTTTTTGAACTATAGCTTCCTGAAGCAGCCATAAGCCTCACCAGGTGAAGTGAACCTCCAACGTTAGCTCTATTTCTAATGATAATCAAGAATAACAGTGCTACTACCCCACTACTTTCCTTTATTTTTCTTTTTTTGGTGGTGAATTTATTCCAGTTTCTTGTTTGTTGATAGTTCCCTTTCTTCCTTTCCAGCATAATATATAATCATTTATTTTAATAATGGCCCTATTGTTTTTGAGTGTGATAGATATGGAGGAGTCAAATATGACTGCCATATATTATTTTGGAATTAGAAATATTAAGAAAAGAATACGTGTATCTAGAAATGATTCATTAAATATGGTGAGAACTAGAGCTTTGTCAATGCCACCTATATTCAAAATAAAAGATTAATTAAGGAAAGCATTGCCCCATTAAAGTTATCATCTGATTAAAAATTAAAGTTGTTGGGGTTCCTGGGTGGCTCAGTGGGTTAAGCCTCTGCCTTCATTTCAGGTCATGTTGTCAGGGTCCTGGGATCGAGTCCTGAATTGTCTCTCTGCTCAGCAGGGAGCATGTTTCCCCCTCTCTCTCTGCCTCCCTCTCTGCTTACTTGTGATCTCTCTCTCTCTCTCCTTGTCAAATAAATAAAAATCAATATTTAAAAATTAATATAGTTATTTCCACTCATATGGTGAATCAGTTTTTCAATCACATTACTTCTAATTTTCTGGTAATGCGGAGTCATGGTACATGCTCATTGGTTTCAAATTTCTGCTACTTACTTGTAAAATTATAAGAGTTTTCGATTTTGGTTAAGATTTTTTTCTCATTGAATTATACATCTGATTTCTCTCCAAGTCATCTTAATTGCTAGAAAGTCTAGAATTACACTCTATCAGGAAAATAGAAGCAGCCTAAACTACATCAGGAAAACAAGTTAATTAGTTCATGAATATTAAAAAAAAGGAAATTTCATCTGAACTTAATATGTTGTATGCTAACTGAAGAACCAAGCAAATGAAATTATGAATTTTCACACAAACAATATGTATCCAGCCCATAAGGCATAATCTATGTTAAAATTCTGAAGTAAAGAATATGGCAGAGAAGTGACAGGCTGAGATGACATCAGGTAGCAGAAGATCACATAGATAGCTTATCAAACCATTCCAAACACCTACAAATCCAACAGGAGATAGGAGAGAAGAACAACAAATGTAGAAATAGAAAATCGAACACTTTCTGAAAGGTAGGGCCAGCGGAGAAGTGAATCCAAAGCAAAGGGAAGATAGACCACGGGGGAGGGGCCTGGCTCCCAGCAAGCAGCAGAACAACAGAGCACAAAATAGGGACATTAAAAGTCTGCTCCACTGAGGGACATCACTCCAGAGGCTAAACTGGGGTGAAGCCCACACGGGGACAGCATGGCCCCAGGTCCCACAGGGTCACAAAAGACTGAGGGGTGTCTGAGTGTAGCAGAGCTCGCAGGTATTAGAGCAGGGAAGCTGGCTACAGAGACAGAGCTGAGGAGTGAGGTCTCGGCTTGGTGTCACCTTGAACCATAATCCATGGCGCAGGCCACTGCTCTGTGAGTCGGGTCCCCACAAGATCCAGGGAGATCCCTGCTGGAAAAGCTCACAGATCTATGGGGATCAGAGACTCCAGGCAGAGCTGTGTGCCAGAGACAGAGACTCTTGGTCACAGGCTGGGTGAGCTCAGAGCACGCCTGGAGGCCAGGGAGATGAGAGTGATTGAGTGCTTTTCTCTGAGGGTACACTGAGGAGTGGGGCCCTGAGCTCTTGGCTCCTCCAGGACGGAGATTGGGAGGCCGCCATTTTCATTTCCATCCTCTGGAACTCTATGGAAAGCATTCAGGGAACAAAAGCTCCCGAAAGTGAACGCAAGCGGATTACTTAGCCTGGTCCCTGGTAAGGATGGTGCAATTCTGCTTCAGGCAAAGACACTGAGAATCATTAAAACAGGCCCCTCCCCCAGAAGATCAACAAGAAATAGAGCCAAGACTACAAGACTAGCCAAGACTTGGTAAGTTCACTTATGAAGCAGAACAGCTGAATTACAAAGGAGAAAGCAAAGCATTGAATTCATGGCTTTCTCCCCATGATTCTTTAGTTTTGCAAAGTTAATAAACTTTTTTTAATTTTATTTTTTTCTTCTACTAATTTTTTTTAACTTTTATCATTTCCTCTTTTAATGTTTTATAACTAGTTTATCTTAACAATACCTTTCATAAAAAAACAATCTTTTTTGAACCTTCATTGTTATAGTCTTATTTTATCCTTCATTGTATCTAACTTTGTTTTTATACACATAGGGGTTTTTTCTTCTAAAAATTTTGGGGTACAACTCCTAATAGATCAAAATACACCCTAAGTCTAGTACCGGGCTTGTTCTAGTGTCCAGCCTGAGCAAATTCTCCACTTTCTTTTTCTTTATTCTCCCAACCAACTTACCTTATCAACTCCTTTTTTAGAAATTAATTTTTTTTTCATCTTTATAGTCATATTCCATCTCTTCATTGTGTTTACCGTTATATATGCTTTTCATTCTTTAAAAATTTGGGAGGTAGTTTCTTCTAAGAGACCAAAATACTCCCAAAATTAAGTGGGTGACCCTATTCTAGTCACCAGTCTAATATATATATTTCTTTTTTTATATTGTTTTCTTTATGGTTTTCTTTTTTTAATTTTTTTTTCTGAACTTCTTTTTACTCCCTTCCTCTCCCCGATGATTTGGAGTATCTTTTGATTTGGTTAAAGCACATTTTGCTGGGGTCTTTGCCACCCTTTTAGTATTTTATTTGCTCCTTCATATACTCTTATCTGGACAAAATGACAAGGTGGAAAAACTCACCACAAAAAAAAAAAAAAAAAAAAAAAAAAAGAAGAACAACAGGCAATACTGAAGGCTAGGGACCTAATCAATACGGACATTGGTAATATGTCAGATCTAGAGTTCAGAATGACGATTCTCAAGGTTCTATCTGGGCTCGAAAAAGGATGGAAGATATTAGAGAAATGCTGTCCAGAGAAATAAAGGCCTTTTCTGGAGAAATAAAAGAACTAAAATCTAACCAAGTTGCAATAAAAAAATTTACTAATGAGGTGCAATAAAAAATAGAGGCTCTTACTGCTATGACAAATGAGGCAGAAAGAATTAGTGATATAGAAGACCAAATGACAGAGAATAAAGAAACCGAGCAAAAGAGAGACAAACAACTACTGGACCACGAGGGGAGAGTTTGAGAGATAAGTGATACCATAAGATGAAACAACATTAGAATAATCTGGATTCGAGAAGAAGAGGAAAGAGAGAGGGGAGCAAAAGTTATATTGGAGAGAGTTATTGTAGCGAATTCTCCTAATGTGGCAAAGGGAACACGCATCAAAATCCAAGAGGTCCAGAAAATACCCCTCAAAAGCAATGAGAATAGATCCACACCCTGTCATCTAATAGTAAAATTTACAAGCCTTAGCGACAAAGAGAAAATCCTGAAAGCAACCTGGGAAAAGAAGTCTATAAAATACAATGGTAAAAATATTAGATTGGCAGCAGACTTATCCACAGAGACCTGGCAGGCCAGAAAGAACTGGCATGATATATTCAGAGCACTAAGTGAGAAAAAACATGCAGCCAAGAATACTATATCCAGCTAGGCTATTTTTGAAAGTAGAAGGAGAGATAAAAAGCTTCCAGGACAAACAAAAAATTGAAAGAATTTGCAAACACCAAACCAGCTCTATAGGAAATATTGAAAGGGGTCCTCTAAGCAAAGAGAGCAAAGTAGTAGACCAGAAAGAAAAAGAGGCAATATACAGACAGTAACAGTCACCTTACAGGCAATACAATGGCACTAAATTCATATCTCTTAATAGTTACCCTGAATGTAAATGGGATAAATGCCCCAATCAAAAGACACATGGTATCAGAATGGATAAAAAACCAAAACCCATCAATATGTTGCCTACAAGAAATTCATTTTAGACCCAAAGACACCCCCAGATTTAAAGTGAGGGGGTGGAAAACAATTTACCATGCTAATGGACATCAGAAGAAAGCTGGAGTGGCAATCCTAATCCTAATCCTAATCAATTAGATTTTAAGCCAAAGACTATAATAAGAGATGAGGAAGGACACTATATCATACCCAAAGTGTCTGCCCAACAAGACGCTCTAACAATTATAAATATCTATGTCCCTAACATGGGAGCAGCCAACTATATAAACCAATTAATAACAAAATCAAAGAAACACATCGACAAGAATACAATAATAGTAGTGGAATTTAACACTCCCCTCACTGAAATGGACAGATCATCCAAGCAAAAGATCAACAAGGAAATTAAGGCCTTAAATGACACACTGGACCACATGGACATCACAGATATATTCAGAACATTCCATCCCAAAGCAGCATTATACACTTTCTTCTCTAGTGCACATGGAACATTCTCCAGAATAGATCACATCCTGGATCATAAATCAGGTCTCAACTGGTATCAAAAGATTGGGATCATTCCCTGCATATTTTCAGACCACAATGCTCTGAAGCTAGAACTCAATCACAAGAGGAAATTCGGAAAGAACCCAAATACATGGAGATTAAACAACATCCATCTAAAGAATGAATGGGTCAACCAAGAAATTAAAGAAGAATTGAAAAAATTCATGGAAACAAATAATAATGAAAACACAATGGTTCAAAGTCTGTGGGACATAGTAAAGGCAGTCCTGAGAGGGAAATATATAGCAATGCAAGCCTTTATCAAGAAACAAGAACAGTCTCAAATACACAACCTAACCCTACACCTAAAGGAGCTAGATAAAGAACAACTAAGAAAGGCTAAACTCAGCAGGAGAAGAAAAATCATAAAGATCAGAGCAGAAATTAATGAAATAGAAACAACAACAAAAACAATAGAACAAATCAAATAAACTAGGAGATGGTTCTTTGAAAGAATTAATAAAATTGATAAAGCCCTGGCCAGACTTATCAAAAAGAAAAGAGAAAGAACCCAAATAAATAAAATCATGAATGAAAAAGGAGAGATCACAACCAACACCAAAGAAATATGAACAATTATAAGAACATATTACGAACAAAACTATGCCCAACAAATTTGACAATCTGGAAGAAATGGATGCATTCCTAGAGACATATAAACTACCACAATTGAACCAGGACTGCCGCTTCCAGTCAGCGAATGGGAGAAGAATTAGGTACAAACAAGTCAGCTGCAAGAGATTGGGAGCAGGGTACAACAATCGAAAAGACTGCTGTGCTGAGTAACTCCACAGTCTCACTTTTGTTAGATAGAAACAGTAACCAATAGAAGAGTCGATGAAGGACAAACATTAGTCATATGCCTTGCAGATAAACAAGAAGGAGGGCAGAATATGTCTGTACCAATAGTATGAAGTTTATAGTTGAACAAGAACATTCAAAGGACTTATCTAAGTAGCCACAGGTGCTCTCCAGGGGGAAAAGGGAGATAACAAAAATGAAGCAGTCGGCATTCTGCCTTGAGCGAGCCGGGCATCCCCAGCTCCTCAGGTTAAAGGCCATATATCCTCCTCTCCCCCAGAGGCCTGTTGCAGTATCTGTTTTTCTTAAGGCTATATCTAAATGTGCTTGGTATCTAGTAAAATTTCCCAGGCGTTATATTTTAAGTAATACATTGTTCTGAGGGGCAGTTGCACAGGAAGAAATAGAAAACATGAGCAGACCCATAACCAGTAAGGAGATTGAAACAGTCATCAAAAATCTCCAAACAACAACAACAAAAAAGCCCAGGGCCAGACTACTTCCCAGGGGAATTCTACCAAACATTTAAAGAAGAATTAATTCCTATTCTCCTGAAACTGTTCCAAACAATAGACATGGAAGTAAAACTTCCAAACTACTTTTATGAGTCCAGCATCACCTTGGTACCAAAACCAGAGAAGGATCCCATCAAAAAAGAGAATTACAGGGGCACCTGGGTTGGCTCAGTGGGTTAAGGCCTCTGCTTTCGGCTCAGGTCATGGTCCCAGGGTCCTGGGATCGAGCCCCACATCGGGCTCTCTGCTCAGCGGGGAGCCTGCTTCCCTTCCTCTCTCTGCCTGCCTCTCTGCCTACTTGTGATCTCTGTCTGTCAAATAAATAAATTAAAAAATCTTTTTTAAAAAAAGAGAATTACACACCAATTTCCTTGATGAATACAGATGCAAAAATTCTCACTAAAATACTAGCCAATTGGATCCAACAGTACATTAAAAGGATTATTTGCCACGACTAAATGGGATTTATTCCAGGGCTGCAAGGTTGGTTCTACATCTGCAAATCAATGTGATACAATACATTAATAAAAGAAAGAACAAGTACCATATGATACTCTCAATATATGCTGAAAGCATTCGACAATGTACAGCATCCCTTCCTGATCAAAACTCTTCAAAGTGTAGGGATAGAGGGCATATACCTCAATATTATCAAAGCCGTCTATGAAAAACCCACTGCAAATATCATTCTCAATGGAGAAAAACTGAGAGCTTTTCCACTAAGGTCAGGAACACGGCAGGGATGTCCATTATCACCACTGATATTCAACAGAGTACTAGAAGTCCTAGCCTCAACAATCAGAAAACAGAAAGAAATTAAAGGCATCCAAATCAACAAAGAAAAAATCAAACAATCATTCTTTGCAGATGATATGATACTATATGTGGAAAACTCAAAATACTCCACTCCAAAACTGCTAAAGCATATACAGGAGTTCAGTAAAGTGTCAGGATATAAAATCAATGCACAGAAATCAGTTGCATTTCTCTACACCAACAACAAGACAGAAGAAAGAGAAATTAAGGAGTCAATCCCATTTACAATTGAACCTAAAACCATAAGATACCTAGGAATAAACCTAACCAAAGAGGCAAAGAAACTATACTCAGAAAACTGTAAAGTACTCAATAAAGAAATTGAGGAAGACACAAAGAAATGGAAACATGTTTCATGCTCCTGGATTGGAAGAACAAATATTGTGAAAATGTCTATGCTACCTAAAGCAATCTACACATTTAATGCAATCCCTATCAAAATCCCATCCAGCAACCTTCAATTTGTTCTGTGAGATTAAGTGTCTCTCATGTTTTATCTTTTTCAAAGAAATGGAACAAATAATCCTAAAATTTATATGGAACCAGAAAAGACCTCGAATAACCAAAGGAATATTGAAAAAGAAAGCCAAAGTTGGTGGCATCACAATTCCAGACTTCAAGCTCTATTACAAAGCTGTCATCATCAAGACAGTATGGCACTGGCACAAAAACAGACACATAGATCAATGGAACAGAAGTAGAACCCAGAAATAGAACTTCAACTCTATGGTCAAGTAATCTTCAACAAAGCAGGAAAGAATGTCCAATGGAAAATAGACAGCCTCTTCAACAAATGGTATTGGAAAAATTGGACAGCCACATGCAGAAAAATGAAATTGGACTATTTCTTTACACCAAACACGAAAATAGACTCAAAATGGTTGAAGGACCACAATGTTATAAAGGAATCCATCAAAATCCTTGAGGAGAACACAGGCAGCAACTTTTTTGATTTCAGCCACAGCAAATTCTTCCTAGGAACATCAACAAAGGCAAGGGAAGCAAGGGCAAAAATGAACTATCGGAACTTCATCAAGATCAAAAGCTTTTGCACAGCAAAGGAAACATTTAACAAAACCAAAAGACAACTGACAGAATGGGAGAAGATACTTGCAACTGACATATCAGCTATAGGGCTAGTATCCAAAATCTATAAAGAGCTTAGCAAATTCAATATCCAAAGAACAAGTAATCCATTCAAGAGATGGGCAGAAGACATGAATAGACATTTCTGCAGAGAAGACATCCAGATGGCCAACAGACACATGAAAATGTGCTCCACATCACTCGGCATAAGGGAAATACAAATCAAAACCACAATGAGATACCATCTCACAACAGTCAGAATGGATAAAAATTAACAAGTCAGGAAAGGACAGATGCTGTTGAGGATGCAGAGAAAGGGGACCCTCCTACACTTTTGGTGGGAATGCAAGCTGGTGCAACCACTCTGGAAACAACATGGAGGTTCCCCAAAAGTTTGAAAATAGAGCTACCCTATGAATCAGCAATTGCACTACTGGGTATTTACCCAAAAGATACAAATATAGTGACCCGAAGGGGCACATGCACCCAAATGTTTATAGCAGCAATGTCCACAATAGCCAAACTATGGAAAGAACCTAGATATCCATCAACAGACGAATGGATAAAGAAGATGTGATATATATACATAGTGGAATACTATTCAGCCATCAAAAGAAGTGAAATCTTGCCATTTGCGATGACGTGGATGGAACTAGAGGGTATTATGCTTAGTGAAATAAGTCAATTGGAGAAAGACAACTATCATATGATCTCCCTGATATGAGAAGGTAGAGATGCAATCTAGAGGGTTTGGGGGGTAGGAAGTGAGGGAGACAAGCCACGAGAGACACATGATCTCACAAAACAAACTGAGGGGTGCCGAGGGTAGGGGAGTAGGGAGAGGGTGGTCAGGTTATGGACATTGGGGAGGGTAACTGTATCACTGGGTTAGTAATACATTATATGTTTATAAAAAAAATAAAAAAATGAATATATCATAAAAAATTTTTGAAGTGAAAATATTTCAGCTATACTGATCCATAGATTCAGTTGTTGCCTTTTTCTTCTCATAATCGAGTATCTATTGCATTAAAAATGTCATTATGGGGGGGGGACAAGATGGCGGAGAAGTAGGAGGAGGTGCCTTTTCAACCTGTACCCTAAAGTGAACTGATTACCTACCAAAGAACTCCGATCACCCATGAAATCAGCCTGAGATCAGAATTATACACATGTGGATCTCCACAGGGGCAGAAGACGCCAGTGGGCAGGTAAAGCAGAGTGGGAAAGGCGGACTGATATCAGAAGATAAACAAAAGGGGGTGGGAGCCACCAGAGGTGACCGGTTGGAAAGTAATACCCCTAATATGAGCGAGAGTGCCCTGCGTCTGGGGACCAGCATTAACTTGGAGACTGGTTGAAAGCACTCCAAAAGAGCAAAAGATCACGGGGGGGAAATTGTGGGAATCGGGGCGGCTAGGGACAGGGTCTTAAGTCCCCAGTCCCAGGACAGCCTCCCCTGGCGCTGAGCCAGAGAGAGTGTGGTGGAGAAACCAGGTCTTGGTCCCTGAGCCACCAGCGTGCCCGAGATTGTGTGGGTTCTGGCCCCTGTGAGTGGATGGGAGCCATGCTGGATGGCAGAACGCACGAGCCCTGCTACAGAGCCTGAGATGCATGCGCCCCTCAACCTCCCCTGAGAGAGGTACAAAGGCCCAGCTGGCGCTCTTTGACACACGCCATTGTTTCAGAGCCTAAGACGCGTGCCCCAAACTCTCCCCTGAGAGAAGTGCACAAAGGCCCAGCCTGGTGCTTTCGGACCTGCGCCCCATTCTCAGAGCCTGAGATGAACGTGTGACCCACAACCTCCCCTGAGAGAGGTGTGCACAAGCCAGGCGCTCTTAGATCCAGAAAGACCAGGCACTCCCAGCCCAGGCCAGTGGGAAAGTCTCAGTGTGCTATTGCTGCTTGGAACCTCTCTGTAGTCTGGAGCTGCCAAGAGAGCCGCTGCTGCCGTGGTTTTGGGTACAAGCAGAAGATCCTGTGTCCCCAGGGACCGAGACTCAGAACCTGTAGGCCAGTGGCTAAGGGGGGATTTATATGGGCTCTGCAACGCCCACAGAAGAACAGACTGAGGCTTCTCTCTGAGAGGGGGGTCAGGGTGCAGTTTGCTTTCCTCTAAACCTGCAAAAACCATCAAAAGCAGTCAAGGTGAGAGGAAAAAAAAAAAAGTTGAACAAACATAAAAACCTCCAGAGAACAAAAGCCTGAAAAAACCTGTTTCCTCAGAGCCCACCCCCTTGAGGGGGACTGGAGGACTTAACTCAGGGAACATCATTGACTGAAAACATACGTGGCAGGCCCCTCCCCCAGAAAACCAACCAGGAAAGAAAAAAAAAAAAAAAGACTACAAGAGAACAACCACCACTACTTCATAGGACAACTTTTATTTTTAATTTGTTCCCACTATTCTGGCTTATTTTTTTATATAGATATTTTTTTAACCCATTTACCATCACAGCAAGTTGTCCAGTACATCAAATTCCATAATAACCTTCTAATCTGAACTTTTTGATACATACACCTGTGTTTTTCTTTTGCATTTCTAATTCTTGATTTTTTTAAATTTTAGTTTAGTTTAGTCTAGTTTATTCCTTTTTTATTTTTATTTTCCAATATTCATATAGAGTTAAACTTCAAAGTAATTCCCTCTCCCCAATCAATACTACCCCTATAGGTAAACCAATTTTTAATCCCCCTTTAGCCTAGGAAAGTTGAGTACTTTAACAAAGATATCAAGATACATCCAGGAAGAATCAAAACAACCTTCTATCCCCAAACTGAGAATTTTTTTTAAGATTTTATTTATTTATTCGACAGAGAGATCACAAGCAGGCAGAGAGGCAGGCAGAGAGAGAGGAGGAAGCAGGCTCCCTGCTGAGCAGAGAGCCGGATGCGGGGCTCGATCCCAGGACACCGAGATCATGACCTGAGCCGAAGGCAGCGGCTTAACCCACTGAGCCACCCAGGCGCCCCACAAACTGAGAATTTTTAACCACTCTCCCATCTTTTTCTTCCACCAGTATTTCTGTTTTTTTTTTGTTTATCATTATATATATATATATATATATATATATATATATATATATCTTACATTTGGGGTTCTTTTCGACAAAGTTCTTCTTTTATTTGCATGTATATATTTTTTTCTCTTGTTATATACTTTTATCAGTCTTTTTGTTTGTTTTTGTTTGTATACCTCATAAATCTTACCAAGGGGCCCATTTGGGCTGAACCTTCTCTTTCATCTTCCCTTTTTTTCTGTCTCTCTCTCTCTCTCTTTTTTTTTCTTTTTCTTTTATTTTTTCTCTCATTTGGGTGGGGAATCCTGATTGCTCCGAAGTGTTCCAGGGTGCACCCAGACTGCACCATGGTCGATACAACCAGCTACATCTGTTCAGTCATCTATCACCAAAATGAATAGGAGGAGGAATGCCCAACAGAAGAAAAATACAGAGGATGGACCTTCTGCAACAGAGTTAATGGCTATCAACATAGACAATATGTTGGAAAGAGAATTCAGGCTAACAATTATCCAGGCAATAGCTAGGTTGGAGAAAGCCATGGATGACCAAATGGAATTGATTAGGGCCGAGCTGAAAGCGACCAGATGGGATGTTCACAATGTTAGGGCAGAGCTAAAAGCTACCAGGGCTGAGGTTCACAATGCTCTCAATGAGTTCCAATCTAATCTAAATTCTCTCAAAGCTGGGGTAACTTAGACAGAAGATAGAATTAGTGATCTGGAGGACAAACAGATAGAGAGAAAGGATCAAGAGGAAGCCTGGAACAAACAGCTTAGAAACCAGGAAAACAGAATCGGGGAAATAAGTGAGGCCATTAAAAGTTCCAAAGTGAGAATTACTGGAATCCCTGAAGGAGAGGAGAAAGAAAGAAGGCTAGAAGATATAGTGGAGCAAGTTCTTCATGAAAATTTTCCCAATCTCGAGAATGGAACCAGCGTTCATGTACTAGAGGTCGAATGGTCTCCACCCAAGATTATAGATTACAGAAAAACATCAAGGCACCTGATAGTCAAACTAAGGAATCATAATTGTAGGTATAATCTCTTAAAAGCCGCCAGAACAAAGAGGTTCCTTACTTACAGAGGAAAGCCCATCAGAATAACGTCAGACCTGTCCACAGAGACCTGGCAAGCCAGAAAGGGCTGGCAAGATATATTCAGGGCACTAAATGAGAAGAACATGCAGCCAAGAATACTTTATCCATCAAGACTGACATTCAAAATGGATGTAGAGATAAAGAGTTTCCAAGACCGGCAAGGCTTAAAAGACTATACAACCACCAAGCCAACACTGCAGAAAATATTAAGGGGGTCCTATAAACGGAGAAATACACTAAGAATAACATTGAACAGAAATATGGAGACAATCTACAGAAAGAAAGACGTCAAAGGTAACACGATGTCAATAAAAATGTATCTCAATGTGAATGGCCTAAATACGCCCATAAAACGGCACAGGGTTGCAGATTGGATAAAACGACAGGACCCATCCATATGTTGTCTACAAGAGACCCATTTTGAACCTAAAGATACACCCAGACTGAAAGTGAAGTGATGGAGAAGCATCTTTCATACCAATGGACCTCAAAAGAAGGCTGGGGTAGCGATTCTCATATCAGATAAATTAGATTTTAAATGAAAGACTGTAGTCAGAGATACAGAAGGACACTACATAGTTCTTAAAGGGAATATCAACCAAGATGATCTAACAATTGTAAATATCTATGCCCCCAATATGGGAGCAGCCAATTACATAAGAAAACTGTTAATCAATATAAAGAGTAATATTGATATGAATACATTAATATCAAGAGATCTTAACATGCCTCTCTCAGAAATAGACAGATCATCGAAGCAGAAAATCAATAAAGAAACAAGAGCATTGAATGACAAATTGGACCAGATGGACCTCATAGATACATACAGAACATTCCACCCTAAAACAACAGAATACTCATTCTTCTCAAGTGCACATGGAACCTTCTCAAGAATAGACCACATACTGAGTCACAAATCAAGACTCAACCAATACCAAAAGACTGAGATTTTTCCCTGCATATTCTCAGATCACAATGCTTTGAAACTGGAGCTCAATCACAAGGAAAAGTTTGGAAGGAACTCAATCACCTGGAAGCTAAAGACCACCTTGCTTAACAATGCTTGCATCAACCAGAAGATCATAGAAGAACTGAAAAAAATTATGGAAACCAACGAGAATGAAGACACTTTGGTCCAAAACCTATGGGATACAGCAAAGGCGGTCCTAAGGGGGAAATACATAGAAATCCAAGCCTCCCTCAAAAAAAATTGAAAAATCCAGAACACAGCAGTTGTCTCCACACCTTAAAGAACGTGAGAATCAACAACAAATCAAACCAACTCCACATATAAGAGGGGAAATAATCAAGATTAGAGCAGAGATAAATGAAAAGAAACCAGAGATACAGTAGAACGTAGCAATGAAACTAGAAGCTGGTTTTTTGAAAGAATCAATAAGGTCGGTAAATCATTGGCCACACTAATCCAAAAGAAAAGAGAGAAAGCCCAAATTAATAAAATTATGAATGAAAAGGGAGAGATCACAACTAACACCAGGGAAGTAGAAACAATAATCAGAAGTTATTATCAACAGTTATATGCCAATAAGCTAGGCATCCTAGATGAAATGGATGCATTCCTGGAAAACTATAAACTCCCAAAATTGAACCACGAAGAAATCGACAACCTAAATAGACCGATATCTAGAAATGAGATTGAAGCAGTGATCAAAATCCTCCCAAAAAACAAGAGCTCAGGACCTGACGGATTCCCTGGGGAATTCTACCAAACTTTCAAAGAAGAAATAACACCTTTTCTCCTGAAGCTGTTTCAAAAAATTGAAGCAGAAGGAAAACTTCCAGACTCTTTCTATGAAGCTAGCATTACTTTGATCCCCAAACCAGGCAAAGAACCTACCAAAAAGGAGAATTTCAGACCAATATCACTGATGAATATGGATGCTAAGATTCTCAACAAGATCCTAGCAAACAGGATCCAACAGCACATTAAAAAGATTATCCACCATGACCAGGTAGGATTCATTCCTGGGCTAGAAGGATGGTTCAACATTCGCAAATCAATCAATGTGATAGAACAAATTAATAAGAGAGAATAACCACATGGTCCTATGAATTGACGCAGAAAAAGCATTTGACAAAATCCAGCATCCGTTCCTGATTAAAACGCTTCAAAGTATAGGGATAGAGGGAACATTCCTGAACATCATCAAATCTATCTATGAAAAACCCACAGCAAATATCATCCTCAATGGGAAAAAGGTTGCAGCCTTCCCATTGAGATCAGGAACACGACAAGGATGCCCACTCTCACCACTCTTGTTCAAAATAGTACTAGAAGTCCTAGCAAGAGCATTCAGACAACAAAGAGAAATAAAATGTATCTAAATTGGCAATGAAGAAGTCAAACTCTCTCTCTTCACAGATGACATGATTCTTTATATGGAAAACCCAAAAGACTCCACCCCCAAACTACTAGAACTCATAATGCAATTCAGTAACGTGGCAGGATTCAAAGTCAATGTACAGAAATCAGGGGCTTTTTTATACACTAACAATGAAAATCCAGAAAGGGAAATTAGAGAATTGATTCCATTTACTATAGCACCAAGAACCATAAGATACCTGGGAATAAACCTAATCAAAGAGGTAAAAGATCTGTACTTGAGGAACTACAGAACACTCATGAAAGAAATTGAAGAAGACACCAAAAGATGGAAGACCATTCCATGCTCTTGGATCGGAAGAATAAACATTGTTAAAATACTTCCTAGAGCAATCTATATTTTTAATATCATTCCAAACAAAATTCCACTGGTATTCTTCATAGAGCTGGAGCAAATAATCCAAAAATGTGTATCAAACCAGAAGAGACCCTGAATCGTTAAGGAAATCTTGAAAAACAAAATAAAACTGGGGGCATCATGTTATCTGATTTCAAGCTTTACTACAAAGCTGTGATAACCAAGACAGCATGGTACTGCCTTAAAACAGACACATAGACCAGTGGAACAGAGTAGAGAGTCCAGATATGGTCCCTCAACTCTATGGTCAGTTAATCTTCGACAAAACAGGAAAAAATATACAGTGGAAAAAAGACAGTCTCTTCAATAAATGGTGCTGGGAAAACTGGGCAGCTATATGTAGAAGAATGAAACTCAACCATTCTCTTACACTGTACACAAAGATAAACTCAAAATGGATAAAAGACCTCAACGTGAGACAGGAATCCATCAGAATCCTAGAGGAGAACATAGGCAGTAATCTCTTCGATATCAGCCACAGCAACTTCTTTCAAGATATGTCTCCAAAGGCAAAGGAAACAAAAGCGAAAATGAACTTTTAAGACTTCATCAAAATCAAAAGTTTCTGCACAGCAAAGGAAACAGTCAACAAAACAAAGAGGCAACCCACGGAATGGGAGAAGATATTTGCAAATGACAGTACAGACAAAAGATTGATATCCAGGATCTATAAAGAACTCCTCAAACTCAACACACACAAAACAGGTAATCATATCAAAAAATGGGCAGAAGATATGAACAGACACTTCTCCAATGAAGACATACAAATGGCTATCAAACACATGAAAAAACGTTCATCATCACTATCCATCAGGGAGATTCAAATTAAAACCACATGGAGGTATGACCTTACACCAGTTAGAATGGCCAAAATTAGCAAGACAGGAAACAACATGTTTTGGAGGGGATGTGGAGAAAGGGGAACCCTCTTACACTGTTGGTGGGAATGCAAGTTGGTGCAGCCTCTTTGGAGAACAGTGTGGAGATTCCTCAAGAAATTAAAAATAGAACTTCCCTATGACCCTGCAATTGCAATCCTGGGTATTTACCCCAAAGATACAGATGTAGTGAAAAGAAGGGCCATCTGTACCCCAATGTTTATAGCAGCAATGGCCACGGTTGCCAAACTGTGGAAAGAACCAAGATGCCCTTCAACGGACGAATGGATAAGGAAGATGTTGTTCATATACACTATGGAGTATTATGCCTCCATCAGAAAGGATGAGTACCCAACTTTTGTAGCAACATGGACGGGACTGGAAGAGATTATGCTGAGTGAAATAAGTCAAGCAGAGAGAGTCAATTATCATATGGTTTCACTTATTTGTGGAGCATAACAAATAGCATGGAGGACAATGGGAGTTACAGAGGAGAAGGGAGTTGAGGGAAATTGGAAGGGAAGGTGAATCATGAGAGAGTATTGACTCTGAAAAACAATCTGAAGGTTTCGAGGTTTGAGGTTGCCCAAGCCATGGTGATGGCAGACAAGATGAGCTAAGAAAGCATTCTCAAACATTGTTCTTCTGTCAGATTCCAGATTAAAAATACCTGTTTACACCAGCAGAGATGACAGACACTTTTTCATCAACAGCCATGGAAGAACACTGTACTTGTTTGAAGAACTCAGTCAGACACACACTAAGACTCAAGATTTGTGAGTTACATTATTGAGATCAGAAATGAACTAGGCAAAAGTATTGAACTCAGGTTAATGATGCAATTCCTCATACCTGCTACCTGGTTTAAGGCTTATATATATATATATATATATATATATACACTATACATTTATATATATTCATATATATAAATATATAATAATATAATAAATAAGTATAATATATTTATATATTATGTGTGTATAATATGTATATAATATGTATATTATATATACATATATGTATATATACACATATATATGATAGACTTCCTTTTATACATATATAAATTTTCTTTTATACATATATATAGATTTTATACATATACATGTATTTTTTATACTTATATAGATTTTCTTTTATACATATATATATACATATATATCCATTTTATACATATATATTTTAATTATATTTTATATTATATATTTATAATATTTATATTTATATAAGTATATATTATACATTTTATACACATATACATATATCCATTCAGGCCTCCTTATCATACTCTGCTCTCCAATGATACACAGAGAAGACAGTCTGGCTCACAGACTCCAGGGAATTTTATATATACCCTGAACCCTGTGGGCCCTGTGAATAGGCTGGCCATTGATTCAGGTTATGACATGGAAAATAAGACTTTCATAAAGATGATAGCAATGAACTTCAAATGACCATGACAGCACCATATTCAGGCTTGCATCAGTTACTGTTTTTATTTTCAGAATAACTGTTATCACCAGAAAACTCCTTTGCATAGTGATCAATGTACACTCTATAAAACCAAACTTCCTGGATTGGATGCTGGGTGAATAACTCTAGGGAGATTATGTAATTTTTCTTTGCTTCAGTTTCTCATCTCAAAATGGGAATAATAATAATACATATCTCAGTGCTATTACAGGATTAAGTTAGTCAACAAATGCAATGTGCTGAGAATTGTGTCTGAGGTATAGGAAACGTTCAACAAATGTGAGCTCTTATTAATATCACCTTATAAGAAACAGATAGCATCCTTTACCAAAAGGCTGACTTTTAATGTTGAACTCTCAGAAAGTGTTCATTTTTTGTTAACACTTCAGGATATGAAGGGCTAGCAATTAATTTAGAGTTTACAATCTTCCCAGGCTGCTTGGCATCTGATAATATCTAAAGTCCATTTGTGTTTTGCCAGTGCATAATATGCACATATCAAAACTCTTCAGTTATAGACCAGCTTGAAAACTTTCTCATTTCTTATATGCCTTGCCCACATAAGATGATAAACCAGAAGGTCTCCACACCATCCTAAAATGTGGTAATACACAGAATATAGAAGAGAGAGAGAGAGAGAGAGAGAGTATTCATTACATAGTAGAGACCAGAATAAAACTAAGAAATGTCATTAAGAGGTAACAGAGCTGTGAGAAATACGAACTTTATGAAGACTCCAATTAGAAGATAAAATTCAGATTCACAGTCCATCTACCTTGCAGTGCAGTTTGCTCTAAATTCTATTGTATACTATAGTGGTTGTACTATGAACAATTCTTGGGGCCCTCAGTTGGCTCAGTTGGTTAAACATGAGATTCCTGATTGAGCCTCACAATTCTGAGATGGAATCCTGCATTCATCTCCATGCTTAAGATTCTCTCTTTCCATCTCCCTGTGCCCCTCGCCTCTAAAAAAAGACAATTATTAAACATCTATTTCAAAGTATTGTGTGGGGAGACAGCTTTCTATGCTATCTAAGAGGCAGGAAGTATTGTTGATTGTATTCTTGAGGAGGTCATAAATGGCTCATTTTCCAAAATTACCCCCTTACTAACACAACCAACATACTTACTTCTAAAGTATTCTCGCCTTCCTACCTTCATGTAAGTGCATACAGAGACCAAATAGCTTAATGACACACCTGCTTACTTTACAGCTTTATCTAAACCTGACTTTAATAATTACAATGAATATTTTTATACAAACAGTAAAATATTTGAAAGAGTCAATTATCAGTCTCATAACAACTTGGTTACAGTGAAGGGTAAAGTATAATTTCCCCAATCTAGAAACGGAACCCTGGATATATAGGGTGAGGGTCAGGAAGGTGCGAGGACAACTGGCTGCTAGTGTTTTACTGACTGCTGCATAGACTTTCTGGCACCAATAACATCTCCTTAATAAAAACATAAGCTCCACAAATTAGTGAAACAAGAGGAGAAGGAACTTGAGGGAAACTGGAAGGGGAGGTGAACCATGGAGACTATGGACTCTGAAAAACAATCTGAGGGTTTTGAAGGGGTGGAGGGTGGGAGGTTGGGGGAACCAGGTGGTGGGTATTAGAGAGGGCACGGATTGCATGGAGCACTGGGTTTGGTACAAAAACAATGAATACTGTTACGCTGAAAATAAATTGCTTAGAAGGATGATATTAATATATATGAAATAAGATTAGAATGTTTAAAATAAACACACAAATTGTGATAACACTTATTACTAGTACTCCATGAATTCATAAAAGCAGCAAGTCCGTGTGGCCTGGAGAATACAGGGAACAGCACACAAGGGAGAAGCTGTGAAGGAGTAGACCTAGGGTCTGATTTAGAACTCACTTCCTGTCCAGGATAGCATGCCCCATAACTTCTCTCTAGCCACTTTTGAACATTACTATTGGCCCATCACTGCCATATGCTGCTCATTTTATTCCTTTCCAAATGTAAATATTTCCGAGTATTTTAACGCCCCTGTACAACCTTAGGGTATGTGGTAGACATATAATTTGTCATTTTAGTTCTTAAATATGTAAATCAAGAGCAACCATAGTCTGACCTGATATAGATATAGAATATCATAAGATTAACATGTTGATCTTATAAGTTGAGTTTTATTTCTTGAGGAGGATATGAGTATATTTTGTAGGCCTATTTGGTGGGCAAAAGAGTGGAAAGTCAGTATTTGTGACAAGAAGAGTAAACTGCAGTAGGCTTTAAACATTTTCTAAAGGTTAGCTGCTCCTCTTTTTGGAAGTACATCCTAATTCTATGACATCAGGCTTGGCCATGGGATTTTCTCTGCCTTTTAATGTGAAAAGGCATCCTTTTCATGTAATAAGCACACATCACAACCCTTCAGTTGTAAACCAGTTTACTGACATCAAGCTTCACCAAGTGGCTTGCTTTGTCTAGAGGAATGTGAACTGATGTGAAATGTTACACTTAGAGGAAAAGCTTTAACAACCCCTACCATTTTGTTTAATGTGACTTCCACAAGAAGAATGTCATTGTCCCAGGTGAGACTGCTCTCTCAATTTGAGGTCAGCACTGAGATTATGTAGAGAATCACAGAGCTACTGATATTAGGGCAGTACGAGTGAGAATGTATTGTTGAAAACTACTAAGAACTATGAATTGCTTCTTACTCTACTAGGACTTATACGAAGCTGACTGATACAGAATGGTTGAATTTGTTTTGGTGGTAGGAAAGACATATCCTCATATAACAGTTGCAGCTATGAGTAAAGAATGCTGCAAAATGTTTTTGGGGAGCATTAAAGAGGTAAGCCTGAGCAGAACAGAAGTGTTATGAAGTAATGAGTTATGAGCATTTTATGTAGGTCTTTTTTGGGCAATGGGAAATCTGAAAACACATCACTGGACTTTAGTTTTGGTCTAGGAATGATGATGAATATTTTGGTTTTCAGTCAGGGGCTCATAAGATGAAAACCCATGTAATTATCTCTTTTGGCTGTTAATTATAATCAGAAAAATTGGATGAGAAAGCAACAGAAATCCTGGAAAAGCTAAAGAAAAGGCTGTAACTGTCATTTGATTATGTTTGAAATGTGTCCCATCACTGTGGAGCTAGGAAGAAGGTGAAAAACAAAATAAATCTTTATAAGGAAAACTATGGATTTCTCTATATTTACAGAATATAGTGAATAAATGTATCTTTATTCAGATCTGAGGGGCTGGGACAACAGAAACACCATTAATAGGGAAAGGTAAATTAGAAAAAAGGGCTAATTCTGAGTGAAAACTTTGTGTTTGGAGTAAATATCTTTTTTTCAATTTTTGTGGTAAACCATTCAATGAAAAGTTGGATCAGAGAGAGATCAGGTCCCATGATAGAATTTTTTGAGTTGTCCTCATAGAGATTATCACTGAAGCCAAGAAAATGAATGAGTCTTCTCAAATGAAACAGAGAAAAATAAAAGAAGGTTAAGAAAGAAGTTATGGGTAGGGGTTGGAAGGAGAGAAGTTATAGAATCAAGAAGTTGGATATGAACTTATACTAGAAATAGGAATTTTCAAAGCATTACCTTTCCCCCCCAATGGCAGTTTATTTAGTATTATTTGAAGCATGGAAAGGCAAGAATGGAAAGGATAGGGAACATTTATTAGGAACATCAATTCTCATGGTCTAAGCAAAGAGGTGTTTACTGGTGAAAAATTGAGATTTATGAATTTTAGGGATATCATACAATAAACATTGAAAGGCAAAGGTTCTAAGAAAAGAGAAAAGGGAGAAGTATAGCAAGAATCAGGGCTTGAAGAATGAGAAATGGATGGGCTGGGGGACACAGGTGGGGAGATTAAGTTGCCTTCAGGAGGGATAAGTGCTTTTGCTTTATTAGCCTTGGTGTGCTGGTGTGAAAATAAGAAAAATAGCCATCATGTTTGGTTCCTCACTATGTGTGTGACAGGTATTATGTCATTTAATACACCAAATATCTACATTGGTAAGTGGTGTTTATTATAATCCCCATTACGAGGAAGAAACAAGGCGGTAAAAAGTAAGAAGAATTAACGTAGCTCACTAGTAAGTGACAGAAATGAGAGTCAAACTCATGAATTTGGATTCAGAATCAGTATCCTAAACCACTACGTTTAGAATGGAAGTTATCAGTGTTGAATTTGAACCAAAGAAAAGTAGTTGTGGCCATTATAACAAGGAAATTGAAGGTACTAGCAGCAGTTTAAACAAAATGTCATTAGATGCATGTATCCCTTCTAGTTCCTACCATTTGAAATACTGGAACATTTCACAATAAAATAAATACTTTAAAAATTCAGTAAGTGATTTAGCCTAACTCCTCACCATTTATGATTCATCTGCAGTATTTCATTTGGTTCTTACAGCAAACTATGTAAAATGTAGTATGGACTTTTTTTTTTTTTTTCAACAAATGAGATAAACCTAAGAGGAGAGGAGGAAGAAGTTGCTTTTGTCAAAGTCACTCTGGACAGAATCTGGCAGAGATGGAACTCACACCTAGGCAATCCCTTCACTTGATCCCATCAAACTTGATGTTCTTCCTACTTTGCTAGGTAATTTCTACCAAGCGCCTATTCTTTTGAAAATAACAGCATTTATACACACTTAGCATTTGATAAAGTCCTCTAAGTTTCTCTCATTATTTCTGAAGAAGGCATAACATAATAATTAGAGATATGGGGGCACCTGGGTGGCTCAGATGGTTTAGTATCTGCCTTCTCCTCAGGTCATGATACCAGCGTCCTGGGATCAAGCCCCGCATTGGGGTTCTGTGCTCAGCGGGGAGCCTGCTTCTCCCTCTTCTTCTGCTGCTCCCCTTTCTTGTGCTCTCTCGCTGTCTCTGTCAATAAATAAATAAAATAATTTAAAAATAATCAAAGAAATCTAACTCTCCAAGAGACAGGCCTCCCTGCAAGAGTGATTTTTCTGATTTCTCCACTCTCTGCACAAAGTCCAATCATTGTATTTAATCCAGAAACACTAACAGTTTGCTCATAGGTAATGCTTCAGACTTATTTCTCCATTACCTTTGAGAACCCATTCCCTGAGGTGGTAACAAAGCTCCTGCACAGCCCTTTCATCTTCTCATCCAAAATATAAAGTATCTTTTAACTTTGAAGGTGAGCATCACCAGGAATGAAAAGGTATTATTTATCCCATGTTCCTGTGAGTCATGTATTTTCACAAAGTCCAAATTGTAATCTTTGGTCACAATGTTGTAAAAGCTTTCCTTCAATATTATTTTTGTTGCTGATTAAGATAATAGGAATAATTTTAGCTATAATTAAAGATAACATTTTAGCTCCCATTCTTCCAGGAGGCACTTTACAAATTATTTTTGTTTACTTCAATCCTGCACTGTGAAATTACCAGCAAATATTTGGATTTTCATCAAATCATAATACATTATTTGTTATGTATCAAATAAAGAAAAATGAAATTCATCACTGTTATTCTTAGTTGTTTCTTTTCCCTAAGATTACCTAAATGAGGGGCACCTGGGTGGCTCAGCGGGTTAAGCCGCTGCCTTTGGCTCAGGTCATGATCTCAGGGTCCTGGGATCGAGTACCGCATTGGGCTCTCTGCTCAGCCAAGAGCCTGCTTCTCTCTCTCTCTCTCTCTCTCTCTGTCTGCCTCTCTGCCTACTTGTGATCTCTGTCAAATAAATAAATAAAATATTAAAAAAAAAGATTACCTAAATGACTTAGCTTCATAAACTACCATAGTTTACTTTGGAAAAGAAGGCCTGAAGAGTTTGTCTTCTGAATTGAAACCAGATGTTCAGGTTTCTTGAATACCAATTCATGGAAGTGAACAGCCATAAACAG
The DNA here is from genome assembly GCF_902655055.1 of Lutra lutra. Classification (NCBI taxonomy): domain Eukaryota; kingdom Metazoa; phylum Chordata; class Mammalia; order Carnivora; family Mustelidae; genus Lutra; species Lutra lutra. The sequence goes on along the minus strand of NW_025923833.1, from coordinate 25,658 downwards.
ATGTTACATAGTAGTATCCTGTGCAGAGGTCTGCTATGCTGATTGTTCAGTTATCCATACCATAGCTCCCTTCCCGGGAGATGGTAGATGAGACTCCAGCAGTTTCCTATAGACACAGTTGTTTGGAACAAAAAGTCTCCATACATGTCTAGCATAATCTGAATAGCGTTGGATTTGAGAAGACCTTATGAAGCCTGGAATTATCTCAGCATGTCTAGAGCCAGCTGTGATTTTTTTAAAAGTGTTGTGCCTGTGGTTCTTAGGCTTCTGGATCAATGACTTGGGAGTAGGCAGGAAGATGAGCTATTTCATCTATTCTGCAAGGCGAGAGACTTTTCTATCCCAAAAGAGCTCTTTTCTCTTAAAAAACATAGTCATACCAACTGAAACTACACTTCCAGCCTCATTTGGAGTAGTAGATCATATTTTAAATTGCAGATGTTTTGGAAGCACTTAAAGGGTTAATAATACTTTAGTGTAAAATCCTTTAGGTTACTTTTTTCCCTACCATTGAATAAAAGCCATTCACTCCAAGGACAGTTAAAGACCAGATTCTGGGGATCCTAAAAATTAAGAATTCTTTGTATTGGTTGTGTTAGGCAATGCTGCACTTTCCTGTGCTTCTGCAAGAATAAAAAAAAAAATACTGTTTAAGGAAAACTAGTCAAAAATATGTTTGGGTACAGTTTAGATCCTTAAAAATTAATAGAGAAGCACAGTCTCAGACCCTTGAGTTGGGGAGGGTATTATCTATTATCTGTTTTGTGACAAACCTCCCATGTGATCCTGCATAATTTGTCTTGTGTTTCTTAGTTTCTGTTTTATTACTTCTAAAATGAGAGTGTTTTAAAAAAGGGCAGAAACAGAACCATATATACAGAGAAAAAACTGATGATTGTCAAAGGGAAGAACAAATGATGGGGAGTGGGAGGTCCATTTTTCCACGTATAGAATGAATAAGTCATGGGATGAAAGTTCTAGCATAAGGAAAATAGTCAACAGTATTGTAATATAGTATATGGTGACAGGTCATGACTCCACTCGTAGTGAGCAGAGAACCAAATGGAGAGCTGTTAAATCACTATCTTGTACACCTGAAACTAATGTAAAATTGTGTGTCAACTACATTTGATTAAAAAAAATCCTGTCATTTCTGTGAAAATTACTGTGAAAAGTAGAAAATTACTGTGAAATTTAAATTCTGTGAAATTAAAGAAAGGAAATTCTGTGAAAATTAAAACACTTTGCACAAGAAAAAATAGACATTTAAAAAATAAAATGAGGGTGTTATGTTAGTTTTTGTAGGCTTGTATATACGCATTTATTATTTTATTGAGATAAAAATGACTGACATATAACATTTGACTATTTTCATATGTACAACGTACTGTGAAGTGATCATCACAATAAAAGAAGTCAACATACATTACCACATATAGTTACACATTTTTTCTTGTGATGAGAACTCTTAAAGTCTATCTTCTTAGCAACTTTCAAATGTGCAATACATTGTTAACTATAGTTAAAATAATTATTAACTATAGTCACTATATTCTCCACAAGATATTACTTCACATTTAATAGAATGGCTGTTATTTTTTTTTTTTTTTTTGAAGACCACAAATAACAAGGGTTGGCAAGGATATGGAGAAATGTTAGATAATTTGAGATTCCTTCTAGTCCAGATTAAAAATGAAAGCAATCAATCATCCCAATCATAAAGTCATGATCACTTAAAGTTAGAACAGACCCCAGCAATGACTTCTCCTCCTGTCCAGTGCAGGAATTCTTCTTTAGCATCATTGGTTCAGTAATCTATAGCTGAAGAATAACTCTGAGAAGAAGCTCTTCGTCTTATAAAGCAGATTCCTCTAAGATACAGGTGTAAGAACTCCGTTGTTGACTTTTGGAGCTCTAGGGTACTTGCACTCTGAGTTTGAATCCCAGCTCACTAGGTGAGTGACCTTGGTAAGTTTAACCTCCAGAAGCCTCAATGTCATCATTTGTTTAAAAGACAATGTTATTATTATGATTAGTGTAACTATTATTGACACAGACTCTTTTTGACCAGACTTGAGTTAAGCTCCTTTGAGCCCTCTTCTCAACTAGGTCTCTGTCCCCATCTCTGATAAGCTCCAATTTAGCAAGAATTCTGCTAAGTCAATTTATCAAGAATCCTCACCCTTTATGGATGTCTACTTGATAGAGAACACTTGGTAGCTGATCAGATTCCACATACCCACCCTTTATATGTAATCCCTCTCTCTGTCCTCTATAAGAATCCTATTACATAAGTTTATTAAGAATCCCCTGTTCTTGATGTGCCCTCTTGGTAATTTTCCATCCACTGACCCCCTCACTCTGCTTCTTGGCTATAAATAATCCCCAACTCTCTTTGTTGTATTTGGAGTTGAACCTAACCTCTCTCCCCTGTTCAATACCCCCTCTGTAATAGTCTTGACAGGGAGACAAAAGTCTCCCTTACCATTTTTGACAAATGTCAATATAATTTTCCTTTAACATTTATTATTAGAAAGTTCTCTTTCATGTTGAGCTTAGAACCTATTAGCACTTTCCTTTTGGAAACATAAATCTCATTTCTATTCCTTCTTTCACGTGAAATATTTCAGATTCATGAATAAAGAGAACACATGTATCAAATCTTCCTTACTTCAGGTGAAATATGTCCATTTTCTTAAGAGTTCCAATGATTACCATTTTGTCCCTTTTTATTAAAATGATTGAATATGACATTACAGCAGTCATAATACTTCAAAGGTGTGCATACAATCTGAGGACACACAACACCATTATCTTTCTTGGTCTAAGCCTTACAATTCTATGAAGTTGAAGTTGATATGAGATATAGTTTACAGACGCACTAAATGTTGGCATCTGCATCACACCTTGGCACACAAATACGGATATGAATCTGGATTTTCTCTAACCTTGAATCTTAGCAGTTGATTTTTTTTATTTTTTTTTTTATTTTTTCAGCATAACAGTATTCATTATTTTTGCACCACACCCAGTGCTCCATGCAATCCGTGCCCTCTACAATACCCACCACCTGGTGCCCCCAACCTCCCACCCCCCACCCCTTCAAAATTCTCAGATCGTTTTTCAGAGTCCATAGTCTCTCATGGTTCACCTCCCCTTCCAATTTCCCTCAACTCCCTTCTCCTCTCCATCTCCCCTTGTCCTCCATGCTATTTGCTATGCTCCACAAATAAGTGAAATCATATGATAATTGACTCTCTCTGCTTGACTTATTTCACTCAGCATAATCTCTTCCAGTCCCGTCCATGTTGCTACAAAACTTGGGTATTCATCCTTTTTTTTTTTCTTTTTTTTTTTTTTTACAGCTTTATAAACATATATTTTTATCCCCAGGGGTACAGGTCTGCGAATCGCCAGGTTTACACACTTCACAGCACTCACCATAGCACATACCCTCCCCAATATCCATAACCCCACCCCCCTCTCCCAACCCCCTCCCCCCATCAACCCTCAGTTTGTTTTGTGAGATTAAGAGTCACTTGTGGTTTGTCTCCCTCCCAATCCCATCTTGTTTCATTTACTCTTCTCCTACCCCCTCAACCCCCCATGTTGCATCTCCTCTCCCTCATATCAGGGAGATCATATGATAGTTGTCTTTCTCCGATTGACTTATTTCGCTAAGCATGATACCCTCTAGTTCCATCCACGTCGTCGCAAATGGAATACTATGCAGCCATCAAAAGAAATGAAATCTTGCCATTAGCAGTTGATTTTTTAAAAAAAAAGTACAGGATTTAAAATTAGGGTGGAACTATTCAGGATAGACTATCCAAAAAAGATATTTCTAGTTATCTAATGAAACTGTGATGGACATGTGTCTTGAAAGAGATGATGGACACTGATGATGAATCATGAATGCTTTCTAATGATAGGGTGGAATACAGAAAGGCATGGAGAAGGGAATTAAAGTAATATGTCAGCTAAAAGCTGAATTATCATTACTCACTGTTTTTGTTGTTGTTGTTTGTTTGTATGTTTTTCCCCCCACACGCCATTTGCTAATTCCTATCTGCAAGCCTTGAACATCTTTCTTCAATACTGGCGGATTTCTCTTCAAAGCACCTTAGACCCTGATTATGCCAGGTTTTAAACTGTATTTTTTTCGGCATCTATTACTATTTTTCTGAAACAGAAAAGCAATTTAATAGAGAAAGTTTTGAAAGTATAGAAATTTGATCTCATTTATATAGAAAGCAATTCATATATATATATGTATTTATGTCACTGAATTAAATACATAGACATACATTTCTGTCACTGAGTATATTTATATGTCATTAATATATATATATTTATTTATCCTTCTTCCTTATATATTCCACTTATTCCATTTATTCCAATGCAATAAACATTGCAGTTTAGTTGTCTGTGTTCATCCTTAAGATACAGATTCTTTGAATATGTAAACTGAATTTATTCAAGTTTGTTAAGCCCATGATCAAAGATATAGTCTTTTGAAGATGAGACCATAAAGTCTATTGAAGATGAGATCCATTAAGTATCAACACTTATCAGGCAAAATTTCAATATCCAGCCAGTATCGTATATGACATATTGTATAGAAATCATACATAAGGGTGAAAGGGGAGTTCTCTACCACAATAACACAATTACCAGATACGTGAGAAAATATTTTTGCCTGAAAAAACTAGGCACAAACTAAGCATTCTTGATGCCATTTAGACTTTTAAAAAGCACTCTGGGAAATAAGTGTAGGCTGCACACTGATAGAAGAATTTTGCCAAAAGAGGCAGCCTTGTTAGCCTTTATGCATCTCAACAGCATGCAGCAGCACCAAAAATGAAAACTGGATTTAGCTATAGCAACAAACATTGTCACATAGGGTAGACAGAACAAAAGTAACCAGGAGAACAAGTGATAGAGATGATAAAGCTCAGTATCTTGGCAACATTTTCTGTTGTGTTATTTTTTTTAAAGTGGGTAATATTGTGCTTTATTTCTTATTTCTTTTTTTTTTAATTTTTAAATTTTTATTAACATATAATGTATTACTAGCCCCAGGGGTGCAGGTCTGTGAATCGCCAGGTTTACACACTTCACAGCAATCACCATAGTACACATATTCCCCAATGTCCATAAACCAACCACTCCCTCCCTATCCCCCCTACACCCGGCCCCCCTCAGTTTGTTTTGTGAGATTGAATCTCTTATGGTTTGTCTCACTCCACATCCCATCTTGTTTCATTTTTTCCTTCCCTACCCCTCATACCCCTCACTTTGCTTCTCAACTTCCTCTTATCAGGGAGATCATAGAATAATTTTCTTTCTCTGATTGACTTATTTGACTCAGAATAATACCCTCTAGTTCCATCCACGTCATCGCAAATGGCAAGATTTCATTTTTTGATGACTGCATAGTATTCATATATATATATATATATATATATATATATATATATATATATATACCACGTGTTCTTTATCCATTCATCTGTTGGTTCTCTCTAGAACATCTAGGTTCTCTCCATAGTTTGGCTACTATGGACATTGCTGCTATAAACATTCAGGTGCACACGACCCTTAGGATCACTATATTTGTATCTTTAGAGTAAATACCCAGTAGTGTGAATGCTGGGTTGTAGGGAAGTTCTATTACCAAGTGTTTGAGGAACCTCCATGCTGTTTTCCAGAGTGATTGCACCAGCTTGCATTCCCACCAACAGTGTGGAAGTTTTCCCCTTTCTCCACATCCTCACCAGCACCTGTTGTTCCTCACTTGTTAATTTTAGCCATTCTGACTGGTGTGAGGTGGTATATCATTGTGGTTTGGATTTGTATTTCCCTGATGCCAAGTGATGTGGAATACATTTTCATGTGTCTGTTGACCATCTGGGTGTCTTCTTCTTCTTTGCAGAAATGACTGTTCATGTCCTCTGCCCATTTCTTGATTGGAATATTTGTTCTTTGGGGGTTGAGATTGATATGTTCTTTATAGATTTTGGATACTAGCCTTTTTTTCTTAATTTTATTTTTTATAAAGATATATTTTTATCCCCAGGGGTACAGGTCTGTGAATCGCCAGGTTTACACACTTCACAGCACTCACCATAGCACATACCCTCCCCAATATCCATAAACCTACCCCCCCTCTCCAACCCCCCTCCCACCATCAACCCTCAGTTTGTTTTGTGAGATTAAGAGTCACTTATGGATTGTCTCCCTCCCAATCCCAACTTGTTTCATTTATTCTTCTCCTACCGCCTTAACCCCCATGTTGCATCTCCTATCCCTCATATCAGGGAGATCATATGATAGTTGTCTTTCTCTGATTGACTTATTTCGCTAAGCACGATACCCTCTACTTCCATCCACGTGGTCGCAAATGGCAAGATTTCATTTCTTTTGATGGCTGCATAGTATTCCATTGTGTATATATACCACATCTTCTTTATCCATTCGTCTGTTGATGGACATCTAGGCTCTTTCCGTAGTTTGGCTATTGTAGACATGGCTGCTATAAACATTCGGGTGCACGTGCCCCTTCAGATCACTATGTTTGTATCTTTAGGGTAAATACCCAGCAGTGCAATTGCTGGGTCATAGGGTAGTTCTATTTTCAACATTTTGATGAACCTCCATGCTGTTTTCCAGAGTGGTTGCACCAGCTTGCATTCCCACCGACAGTGTAGGAGGGTTCCCCTTTCTCCGCATCCTCGCCAGCATCTGTCATTTCCTGACTTGTTAATTTTAGCCATTCTGACTGGTGTGAGGTGATATCTCATGGTGGTTTTGATTTGTATTTCCCTGATGCCGAGTGATATGGAGCACTTTTTCATGTGTCTGTTGGCCATCTGGATGTCTTCTTTGCAGAAATGTCTGTTCATGTCCTCTGACCATTTCTTGATTGGATTATTTGTTCTTTGGGTGTTGAGTTTGCTAAGTTGTTTATAGATTTTGGACACTAGCCCTTTATCTGATATGTCATTTGCAAATATCTTCTCCCATTCTGTCAGTTGTCTTTTGGTTTTGTTCACTGTTTCCTTTGCTGTGCAAAAACTTTTGATCTTGATAAAATCCCAATAGTTCATTTTTGCCCTTGCTTCCCTTGCCTTTGGTAATGTTCCTAGGAAGATGTTGCTGCGGCTGACCTCGAAGAGGTTGCTGCCTGTGTTCTCCTCAAGGATTTTGATGGTTTCCTTTCTCACATTGAGATCCTTCATCCATTTTGAGTCTATTTTCGTGTGTGGTGTACGGAAATGATCCAATTTCATTTTTCTGCATGTGGCTGTCCAATTTTCCCAACACCATTTATTGAAGAGGCTATCTTTTTTCCATTGGACATTCTTTCCTGCTTTGTCGAAGATGAGTTGACCATAGAGTTGAGGGTCTATTTCTGGGCTCTCTATTCTGTTCCATTGATCTATGTGTCTGTTTTTGTGCCAGTATCAGGCTGTGTTGATGATGACAGCATTGTAATAGAGCTTGAAGTCCAGAATTGTGATGCCACCAACTTTGGCTTTCTTTTTCAATATTCCTTTGGTTATTCGAGGTCTTTTCTGGTTCCATATAAATTTTAGGATTATTTGTTCCATTTCTTTGAAAAAGATAAAACATGAGAGACACTTAATCTCACAGAACAAATTGAAGGTTGCTGGATGGGATTTTGATAGGGATTGCATTAAATGTGTAGATTGCTTTAGGTAGCATTGACATTTTCACAATATTTGTTCTTCCAATCCAGGAGCATGAAACATGTTTCCATTTCTTTGTGTCTTCCTCAATTTCTTTATTGAGTACTTTACAGTTTTCTGAGTATAGTTTCTTTGCCTCTTTGTTTAGGTTTATTCCTAGGTATCTTATGGTTTTAGGTTCAATTGTAAATGGGATTGACTGCTTAATTTCTCTTTCTTCTGTCTTGTTGTTGGTGTAGAGAAGTGCAACTGATTTCTGTGAATTGATTTTATATCCTGACACTTTACTGAATTCCTGTACAAGTTCTAGCAGTTTTGGAGTGGAGTCTTTTGGGTTGTCCACATATAGTATCATATCATATGCAAAGAGTGATAGTTTGACTTCTTCTTTGCCGATTTGGATGCCTTTAATTTCCTTTTGTTGTCTGATTGCTGAGGCTAGGACTTCTAGTACTATGTTGAATAGCAGTGGTGATAACAGACATCCCTGCCGTGTTCCTGACCTTAACGGAAAAGCTTTCAGTTTTTCTCCATGGAGAATGATATTTGCGGTGGGTTTTTCATAGATGGCTTTGATAATATTGAGGTATGTGCCGTCTATCCCTACACTTTGAAGAGTTTTGATCAGGAAGGGATGCTGTACTTTGTCAAATGCTTTTTCAGCATCTATGGAGAGTATCATATGGTTCTTGTTCTTTCTTTTATTAATGTGTTGTATCACATTGATTGATTTGCGGATGTTGAACCAACCTTGCAGCCCTGGAATAAATCCCACTTGGTCGTGGTGAATAATCCTTTTAATGTACTGTTGAATCCTATTGGCTAGTATTTTGGCGAGAATTTTTGCATCTGTGTTCATCAAGGATATTGGTCTGTAGTTCTCTTTTTTGTTGGGATCCTTGTCTGGTTTTGGGATCAAGGTGATGCTGGCCTCATAAAATGAGTTTGGAAGTTTTCCTTCTATTTCTATTTTTTGGAACAGTTTCAGGAGAATAGGAATTAGTTCTTCTTTAAATGTTTGGAAGAATTCCCCCAGGAAGCCGTCTTACCCTGGGCTTTTGTTTGTTTGGAGATTTTTTTTTTAATTTTTTTATTTTTTTCAGCATAACAGTATTCATTATTTTTGCACCACACCCAGTGCTCCATGCAATCCGTGCCCTCTACAATACCCACCACCTGGTGCCCCCAACCTCCCACCCCCCACCCCTTCAAAATTCTCAGATCGTTTTTCAGAGTCCATAGGCTCTCATGGTTTACCTCCCCTTCCAATTTCCCTCAACTCCCTTCTCCTCTCCATCTCCCCTTGTCCTCCATGCTATTTGTTATGCTCCACAAATAAGTGAAACCATATGATAATTGACTCTCTCTGCTTGACTTATTTCACTCAGCATAATCTCTTCCAGTCCCGTCCATGTTGCTACAAAACTTGGGGATTCATCCTTTCTTTCTTTTTTTTTTTTTTTTCAGCTTTATAAACATATATTTTTATCCCCAGGGGTACAGGTCTGCGAATCGCCAGGTTTACACACTTCACAACACTCACCATAGCACATACCCTCCCCGATATCCATAACCCCACCCCCCCTCTCCCAAACCCCTCCCCCCATCAACCCTCAGTTTGTTTTGTGGATTAAGAGTCACTTATGGTTTGTCTCCCTCCCAATCCCATCTTGTTTCATTTACTCTTCTCCTACCCCCTCGACCCCCCATGTTGCATCTCCTCTCCCTCATATCAGGGAGATCATATGATAGTTTTCTTTCTCCGATTGACTTATTTCGCTAAGCATGATACCCTCTAGTTCCATCCACGTCGTCGCAAATGGCAAGATTTCATTTCTTTGATGGCTGCATAGTATTCCATTGTGTATATATACCACATCTTCTTTATCCATTCGTCTGTAGATGGACATCTAGGTTCTTTCCATAGTTTGGCTATTGTAGACATTGCTGCTATAAACATTCGGGTGCATGTGCCCCTTCGGATCACTATGTTTGTATCTTTAGGGTAAATACCCAGCAGTGCAATTGCAGGGTCATAGGGTAGTTCTATTTTCAACATTTTGAGGAACCTCCATGCTGTTTTCCAGAGTGGTTGCACCAGCTTGCATTCCCACCAACAGTGTAGGAGGGTTCCCCTTTCTCCGCATCCTCGCCAGCATCTGTCATTTCCTGACTTGTTAATTTTAGCCATTCTGACTGGTGTGAGGTGATATCTCATGGTGGTTTTGATTTGTATTTCCCTGATGCCGAGTGATATGGAGCACTTTTTGATGTGTCTGTTGGCCATCTGGATGTCTTCTTTGCAGAAATGTCTGTTCATGTCCTCTGCCCATTTCTTGATTGGATTATTTGTTCTTTGGGTGTTGAGTTTGCTAAGTTGTTTATAGATTTTGGACACTAGCCCTTTATCTGATATGTCATTTGCAAATATCTTCTCCCATTCTGTCCGTTGTCTTTTGGTTTTTTTAACTGTTTCCTTTGCTGTGCAAAAGCTTTTGATCTTGATAAAATCCCAAAAGTTCATTTTTGCCCTTGCTTCCCTTGCCTTTGGTGATGTTCCTAGGAAGATGTTGCTGCGGCTGACGTCGAAGAGGTTGCTGCCTGTGTTCTCCTCGAGGATTTTGATGGATTCCTTTCTCACATTGAGATCCTTCATCCATTTTGAGTCTATTTTCGTGTGTGGTGTAAGGAAATGATCCAATTTCATTTTTCTGCATGTGGCTGTCCAATTTTCCCAACACCATTTATTGAAGAGGCTGTCTTTGTTCCATTGGACATTCTTTCCTGCTTTGTCGAAGATGAGTTGACCATAGAGTTGAGGGTCCATTTCTGGGCTCTCTATTCTGTTCCATTGATCTATGTGTCTGTTTTTGTGCCAGTACCATGCTGTCTTGATGATGACAGCTTTGTAATAGAGCTTGAAGTCCGGAATTGTGATGCCACCAACTTTGGCTTTCTTTTTCAATATTGCTTTGGCTATTCGAGGTCTTTTCTGGTTCCATATAAATTTTAGGATTATTTGTTCCATTTCTTTGAAAAAAATGGATGGTACTTTGATAGGAATTGCATTAAATGTGTAGATTGCTTTAGGTAGCATAGACATTTTCCCAATATTTATTCTTCCAATCCAGGAGCATGGAACATTTTTCCATTTCTTTGTGTCTTCCTCAATTTCTTTCATGAGTACTTTATAGTTTTCTGTGTATAGATTCTTAGTCTCTTTGGTTAGGTTTATTCCTAGGTATCTTATAGTTTTGGGTGCAATGTAAATGGGATGGACTCCTTAATTTCTCTTTCTTCTGTCTTGTTGTTGGTGTAGAGAAATGCAACTGATTTCTGTGAATTGATTTTATATCCTGACACTTTACTGAATTCCTGTACAAGTTCTAGCAGTTTTGGAGTGGAGTCTTTTGGGTTTTCCACATAGAGTATCATATCATCTGCGAAGAGTGATAGTTTGACTTCTTCTTTGCCGATTTGGATGCCTTTAATTTCCTTTTGTTGTCTGATTGCTGAGGCTAGGTCTTCTAGTACTATGTTGAATAGCAGTGGTGATAACGGACATCCCTGCCGTGTTCCTGACCTTAGCGGAAAAGCTTTCAGTTTTTCTCCATTGAGAATGATATTTGCGGTGGGTTTTTCATAGATGGCTTTGATAATATTGAGGTATGTGCCGTCTATCCCTACACTTTGAAGAGTTTTGATCAGGAAGGGATGCTGTACTTTGTCAAATGCTTTTTCAGCATCTATGGAGAGTATCATATGGTTCTTGTTCTTTCTTTTATTAATGTGTTGTATCACATTGATTGATTTGCGGATGTTGAACCAACCTTGCAGCCCTGGAATAAATCCCACTTGGTCGTGGTGAATAATCCTTTTAATGTACTGTTGAATCCTATTGGCTAGTATTTTGGCGAGAATTTTTGCATCTGTGTTCATCAAGGATATTGGTCTGTAGTTCTCTTTTTTGTTGGGATCCTTGTCTGGTTTTGGGATCAAGGTGATGCTGGCCTCATAAAATGAGTTTGGAAGTTTTCCTTCTATTTCTATTTTTTGGAACAGTTTCAGGAGAATAGGAATTAGTTCTTCTTTAAATGTTTGGAAGAATTCCCCCAGGAAGCCGTCTGGCCCTGGGCTTTTGTTTGTTTGGAGATTTTTGATGACTGCTTCAAACTCCTTACTGGTTATGGGTCTGTTCAGGCTTTCCATTTCTTCCAGGTTCAGTTGTGGTAGTTTATATGTCTCTAGGAATGCATCCATTTCTTCCAGATTGTCAAATTTGTTGGCGTAGAGTTGCTCATAGTATGTTCTTATAATTGTCTGTATTTCTTTGGTGTTCGTTGTGATCTCTCCTCTTTCATTCATGATTTTATTTATTTGGGTCCTTTCTCATTTCTTTTTGATAAGTCTGGCCAGGGGTTTATCCATCTTATTAATTCTTTCAAAGAACCAGCTCCTAGTTTCGTTGATTTGTTCTATTGTTTTTTTGGTTTCTATTTCATTGATTTCTGCTCTGATCTTTATGATTTCTCTTCTCCTGCTGGGTTTAGGGTTTCTTTCTTGTTCTTTCTCCAGCTCCTTTAGGTGTAGGTTTAGGTTGTGTACCTGAGACCTTTCTTTTTTCTTGAGAAAGGCTTGTAAGGCTATATATTTTCCTCTCAGGACTGCCTTTGTTGTGTCCCACAGATTCTGAACCGTTGTGTTTTCATTATCATTTGTTTCCATAAATTTTTTCAATTCTTCTTTAATTTCCTGATTGACCCATTCATTCTTTAGAAGGATGCTGTTTAGTCTCCATGTATTTGGTTTCTTTCCAAATTTCCTCTTGTTATTGAGTTCTAGCTTTAGAGCATTGTGGTCTGAAAATATGCAGGGAATGATCCCAATCTTTTGATACCGGTTGAGACTTGATTTAGGACCAAGAATGTGATCTATTCTGGAGAATGTTCCATGTGCACTAGAGAAGAATGTGTATTCTGTTGCTTTGGGATGAAATGTTCTGAATATATCTGTGATGTCCATCTGGTCCAGTGTGTCATTTAAGGCCTTGATTTCCTTGTTGATCTTTTGCTTGGATGATCTGTCCATTCCAGTGAGGGGAGTGTTAAAATCCCCTACTATTATTGTATTCTTGTCGATGAGTTTCTTTGATTTTGTTATTAATTGGTTTATATAGTTGGCTGCTCCCACATTAGGGGCATAGATATTTAAAATTGTTAGGTCTTCTTGTTGGACAGTTCCTTTGAGTATGATATAGTGTCCTTCCTCATCTCTTATTATAGTCTTTGGCTTAAAATCTAATTGATCTGCTATAAGGATTGCCACTCCTGCTTTCTTCTGATGTCCATTAGCATGGTAAATTCTTTTCCACCCCCTCACTTTAAACCTGGAGGTGTCTTCGGGTTTAAGATGAGTTTCTTGTAGGCAACATATAGATGGGTTTTGTTTTTTTATACATTCTGATACCCTGTGTCTTTTGATTGGGGCATTTAGCCCATTAACATTCAGGGTAAGTATTGAGAAATATGAATTTAGTGCCATTGTATTGCCTGTAAGGTGACTGTTATTGTATATTGTTTCTGTTTCTTTCTGATCTACTACTTTTAGGGTCTCTCTTTGCTTAGAGGACCCCTTTCAATAATTCCTGTAGAGCTGGTTTGGTGTTTGCAAATTCTTTCAGTTTTTGTTTGTCCTGGAAGCTTTTAATCTCTCCTTCTATTTTCAATGATAGCCTAGCTGGATATAGTATTCTTGGCTGCATGTTTTTCTCATTTATTACTCTGAATATATCATGCCAGCTCTTTCTGTCCTGCCAGATCTCTGTGGATAAGTCTGCTGCCAATCTAATATTTTTACCATTGTACGTTACAGACTTCTTTTCCCGGGCTGCTTTCAGGATCTTTTCATTGTCACTAAGTCTGGTAAATTTTACTATTAGGTGATGGGGTGTGGACCTATTCTTATTGATTTTGAGGGGGGTTCTCTGAACCTCCTGGATTTTGATGCTTGTTCCCTTTGCCATATTGGGGAAATTCTCTCCAATAATTTTCCAATATACATTCTGCTCCCCTCTCTGTTTCCTCTTCTTCTGGAATCCCAGTTATTCTAATGTTGTTTCGTCTCATGGTGTCACTTATCTCTCGATTTCTCCCCTCGTGGTCCAGTAGCTGTTTGTCCCTCTTTTGCTCAGCTTCTTTATTCTCTGTCATTTGGTCTTCTATATCACTAATTCTTTCTTCTGCCTCATTTATCTTAGCAGTGAGAGCCTCCATTTTTTATTGCACCTCATTAATAGCTTTTTTGATTTCAACTTGGTTAGATTTTCATTCTTTTATTTCTCCAGAAAGGGCTTTTATATCTCCCGAGAGGGTTTCTCTAATATCTTCCATGCCTTTTTCGAGCCCAGCTAGAACCTTGAGAATCGTCATTCTGAACTCTGGATCTGACATATTACCAATGTCTGTATTGATTAGGTCTCTAGCCTTTGGTACTGCCTCTTGTTCTTTTTTTTGTTGTGAATTTTTCCGCCTTGTCATTTTGTCCAGATAAGAGTATATGAAGGAGCAAGTAAAATACTAAAAGGGTGGCAACAACCCCAGGAAAATATGCTTTAGCCAATTCAGAAGAGATCCCAAGTCGTGGGGGGGGGGGGGGAAGGGGATAAAAAGAGGTTCAGAAATAAAGAAAAAAAAGTAAAAAAAGGAAACCAGTAAAGAAAAAGTATAAAAAGGAAATATATATATATATATATATATATATATATATATGTATTAGATAAACTAATTAAAAAATGTTTAAAAAGAAAAGGGTAAAAGTAAAAAAATTTAGCAGAAGAAGAAAAAAAATTGAAAAAGAAAAGAAAAAAAATTAATTTAACTGCAAGGCTAAAGAATCATGGGGAGAAAGCCATGAATTCCGTGCTTTGCTTTCTCCTCCTCTGGAATTCCACCGCTCTCCTTGGTATTGAAACTGCACTCCTTGGTAGGTGAATTTGGTCCTGGCTGGGTTTCTCATTGATCTTCTGGGGGAGGGGCCTGTTGTAGTGATTCTCAAGCGTCTTTGCCCCAGGCGGAGTTGCACCGCCATTACCCAGGGCCGCGCTGAGTAATCCGCTCGGGTTTGCTTTCGGGAGCTTTTGTTCCCTGAGCACTTTCCGTAGAGTTCCGGAGGACGGGAGTGAAGATGGCGGCCTCCCAGTCTCCAGCCCGGAGGTGCCAAGAGCCCGGGGCCCCACTCCTCAGTGCGCCCTCAGAGAACAGCGCCCAATGACTCCCGTCACCCTGGCCTCCGGCCGCGCTCCAGGCTGACGGAGCCTGCGACCGGTTCAAGGTAACCCCGAGTTTAGAGCTCACTCCTCGGCTCTGTCTCTGTAGCTGGCTTCCCTGTTGTAATACCGGTAAGCTCTGCAACACTCAGACACCCCCGATCCTTCTGTGACCCTGTGGGACCTGATGCCGTGCTGAGCTTGCCTGGGCGTCACCCCAGTTAAGCTTCTGGAGCGATGTCCCTCAGTGGAACAGACTTTTAAAAGTCCTGATTTTGTGCTCCGTTGCTCCGCTGCTCGCCGGGAGCCGGCCCCTCCCCCCGCGGTCTATCTTCCCATCGCTTTGGATTCACTTCTCCGCCAGTCCTACCTTGCAGAAAGTGGTTGATTTTCTGTTTCTGGAATTGCTGTTCTTCTTCTCTTCAATCTCCCGTTGGATTTATAGATGTTTGCAAACTTTAGATAAGCTATCTAGCTGATCTCCCGCTCCCTGAAGTAGTCTCAGCCTGCTACTTCTCCGCCATCTTGACTCCTCCTCCAGGATGTCACGTTTCTAACACCCCAACCTCTCCTACCCCACGCCCCCTGTTTAAGCTTCTCCTAGAGACGTTATCCACTCCTAGCCCTCAGCCTGCATCGGATACTAGCCTTTTATCTGAAATGTCATCTGCAAATATTTTCCCCCATTCTGTGAGTTTTCTTCTGGTTTTGTTGACTGTTTCCTTTGCCGTGCAGAAGATTTTGATCTTGATGAAGTCCCAATCAATAGTTCATTTTCGACCTTGCTTCCGTTGCTTTTGGCAATGTTTCTAGGAAGGAGTTGCTGTGCCTGAAGTCGAAGAGGTTGCTGCCTGTATTCTTCTCAAGGATTTTGATGGATTCCTTTCTCACATTATTTCTAATTTCTTCAGCCACTTACTGAGTGATAGCAACATTATAATTACAGAAACTATATGTTATTTTGACCTTATAAGTATTTCCTAACTGCAGTAATACTCGTTTTATTTTTTTCTTGTTTAGTTATGCTGCTTTGGGAAGAAATCCTTAAAGGGGGACTTACTAGATTTAGTCAACTATGATGCCAGGCCAACAAGGCACTATCTTGTCTATTTTTTTTATTATTTTGAGAAATATTTCTTAAAATTTCTATTTGAGAAGACTGGAGACAATATTATGTCAGCCTCCTCTTCTCTCCTGTTAATATATTTGAAAGAACACTCTGGGATATAATTTTATTAGTCTAAGCATATCCGTGAAATTATTTTTACAAAGTGATTGGTAAAGGCTTAAGTAAACAGGGTCACTAAAGGATAAACAGATCCTTAATTAAGTTCCACAAATACGAAATGCCCTTTCCGTGCAGTGCACTATACTGGGTGCCAGCTATGTGGGTAGAGATATATATGAAAATGTCCTAGCCCTTATGTAGTTCATAGATCAATTATAAATAATAGTCCCTTATAACTTTCATGATTGATATCTTTCAAAGATCTTTTAAACTGAAAATGAAGTGAACAGCTTACAGTTTATATATGCATTATTCAAAACTATCTCATTCCTTAGACATTGTTCAGAAGGAGTGCTAACCATTGTTAAATTCATACATCTCTGCTCCTCCTCTTCCTTCAAGGTTAAGAACTGTCGATGCTCAAAGCATCTCAAAGGCAAATCAAAAAACCTCTGTGAAGCATGCCTCCCTCCTTATTCCCCAAGTGCAACTGGCAGGTTGAGTCAGACCAACTAAAACCTTCTTTCAAATTTATGAAAATCATAAATGAAAATTTATGAATATGAAATATGAAAATATTAAAAATTTATCCTCCTTCTCTTTCTTCTTCTTCTTCTTCTTCTTCTTCTTCTTCTTCTTCTTCTTCTACTTCTTCTTCTTTTTGGTATTAATGCATAAACATATTTTCTTTTTTAAAAGTAAGTGTCACACCCAGTTCAGGCCTTGAACTGAATGTCCCTGAGTTCAAGAGTCACATGTTCTACTGACTGAGCCAGCCAGGGTAACCCTAAATTTCTGGATATAGATTCTTACTTTCTTATGATCACCATCCAGCATATCATATTCAAATATGTGTGGTGCTTTTCATCTGTTTTTCTATGTAATTTCTTTTCTCATAAGTTCTTTTCACTATCTCACTATTACAGGCACAGAAAATGCTTGTGAAATCTGTGAGGGAATGGAGGAGTGAATGAATGAATGCATGAATGATGGTTTACCGTTTCTGCCATCCCCTGCAGAGCACTTCCCAACTGTGTTAGCTCTCTGTGCTATTCTCTTTCAATCATGCCCCAACCTGTGACTGCAGTTGACTCATCCCCTCAACCCCCAACTTGTGGAGAAGTGTCTCCAGAAGCTGTCTGTTGTCTGTTGTCTCCACACATTTCTCATGCATGGGAGGTGTTTTCTGTGATTTTGTGTTCTGTGGAACACTCCATATCACAGTGAGGTCTAGTAGCTGCCTAGAAATATGTCTAAACCTTTCATTTAAATTCTTCAATTTTGTTTTATTATTTCAGTGTTGTCTTCCCATCCCCCCTTCTGAGTCTTTAGATTTTGAAATTCTACCCCCACTAAAGTCTACAGAAGTCTTTGAGCACTTTGTGTCTATCATTCTGTCTAATTCTCACTGTCACTTTAGGATGTACACATAAGAATACAGATTCCAGTGAGATGGTCAGTGGCTCGGCCCTGCAGCTGAAATGGTTGAACCTGGTTTCAGAGGGGTCTGTTTCTGCCAAAGCAGATGTTTTTCCACCCTGCTGTCCTTCACCACCTGGCCCAGTTTTGGCCACCTTATGCCTTCATGTATTTGAAAGACAAAAGCACTGACTGATGAAATATCTTGATATAGATCACCCTCTCATAAGAAATACAAAAATCCCATTAAGTTTTCTTGTCCTTGGTGTGCCATGAGGACTTTCAAATGACTCCTTAATGAAGGAGCTGCATGCAATAGTGGGAACTGTCATGTGCACACATGGATTGGCAATTTGCAATGCTTAAGTATACACGTCTTGCTTTCCAATATTGTTCAAATCCCCTCTGGTTAATTTCATCTTCTGTTCTCTTATTTTCACTGCACTAATGCCATTCTGAGTCTTCTTCCTCTCCAAAGCAAGTAAAGCAATGCCAGTAGCTTGGCCTGCACTTTGACATTTTCAGTATCATCTCAATCCGTCTCATTTGATGGCACTGTTTGTCTTGCCAAAGCTCTTCTGGAGAACCCTTTATATATTTTAAACATTCTTGTCTTTGGTTTGTCTGCTACTGTCAAAATGAGTTATCTGCAGAAGGCACCTAGTCTTACTAACTAACCTCCGATAGCATCATTTTCACATCATTTCCATTTGTCTTCTCTCTGATTTGTTATTTATTTTCTGTTGAGAGGGTCTACAGAGCACACACGAAAATAAAGGACTGTGTGGGTAGACTTGCCTCCTGCTCCTTGTCACATTAATTTATTTTAATTTATTTCTTCCCCCACCCATTGAACGTGGGTCACTTTGGTATATAATATCTTCACTTATTTTCACAGCTTATCTGCCAAACACAATTTTGGGTCCAGATTTACAGAAAGAATCAGTGTAGTTCAACAGCAAAGCCATATTTTTGAATAAACTAATAATTTTCCCACCTCTCTATTTTGGCCTGTTTCAGATCTCCTCTGAAATTCACAATCAGCCATTTTTGGATGTCTGGCACATCATTTGTCCTGTGTGTCATGTCTTCTGCTAAGCTTGCCAACCTTTGCAGCAACATGCCTATGCAAATCTTCTGAACAGTACTCAGTTATGCTCCTGGTTTCTGGGTTCTAATACCTTTCTTCTCTCTTTTGTAATTATTATCGGTAGTTTTCCTTTTGCTAACCTTTTGCCCTTTTACTCACATACCTTTAATCCAAAAGCTTTTTAGAATGTCTTTTGTTTAAAGAGCTTAAAGACTCAGCAGAGAACCATCAAATGTCAAGCCCAAAAGAAATATCACATTCTACCTTAATCACTCTGTGCGATTTTTGAGTTGATATGTTTGCCATAAAATAATTTTTAACTTCTCTTGGGGAAGGTATGTGCTATGGTGAGTGCTGTGAAGTGTCTAAACCTGGCGATTCACACACTCGTACCCCTGGGGCTAATAATACATTATATGTTAATAAAAATAAAAGATTAAAAAATAAATTTTAACTTCTTGATTAATTCCTTGGCATTGGCACACATAATTTCTGTTTTATGTAACATATCACTTTCTTTTTTTGAGAATTCTTTTTTTGTACTCTTTCTGTTTATTTTTAATATGTGAAAAATCAATCCTAATTTCTTTTTCTTTGCATATTCCATCTTTCCTTCGTGACATTTTGTTCTTGTCTGAACTTTTCTTTATACTTTCTACCTTGATGGTATAGACACATTTTCTCACCTGTATTCAGATTTTTGCTATGTTAGCCTTAACTTATTTTCTCTCCTTTGCTGTTCTGTTCTTACGTTCTCCATCAAGAGTTTCTGCAGTCTTATAGAATATTGACTTTCTCCTTGAGGAAGGACATAAAGTTCACTACACCTGAAGGGGAGGATGATGAGGATGAGCCCAAAGATTTAAGATAACAAAGTCCAGACGCTAGAGCAGCAGACCCTCTTCTTCTCTTACAGGTCTGTCCAAAAAGGTAATGTCCAACCCACCTTCCAAAGCCCCACTTACAGTAAAAAGTGCCATAGTGTCTGAATGGGCCACAACCTTGCAGGCAGAACAATTCCAGGGAGAATTCATGGGAAACCTGCCTCTCTACTTCAGTCTTTTCTTTTCTTTTCTTTTCTTTTCTTTTCCTTTCTTTTATAATAATCCATAGCATGCCATATGTCCTTTGAATAAAGTCTATAAAGGTTTTTGTAGGATAGTTTTAAGGCAAAAAAATTAACATATAATGATAAACAGAGGATGAGATGCTAGAACAGGAAGAACTTTCTAGGAGGCTGGATTAAAAGAATGAATGGTAGATGTCCCATTTAAGATGTCAGAAATTGAGTGAAAAAGTTAAAAGTGATATGAAGAATGGTTTTGAAACGGGATGAGTGGAGACAAGTATTGTTTATTTTACTGCAGGGTGATTTTGATTGTGTTGTTTGGTAGATCAAGTGTTCAAAACAGAAGCAGCTCATGTTTGCAAAGCCTGGCATCAATGAAGGATGTGGTAGCAATGATAATCAAATTCTTCGTGATGGTGGCTTCATGGCTTGAGAAAATGACTCCCAACGGTGAACCTTCCCTTTGCTACATATTTTACATTAAAAAAACAAAAACAAAACAAAACACCTGGGGCCTGAGAGACTTTTGGTAATGGAGGTTATTTGTGCATTATCGGTCTGTTGGTGAGGTGCTTGGGGGAACACTAACCTCTGCACTGACGCCATCATGCAACACCTTGTTTGGTGGCAAAGAGTCAGTTCCCAGATTTATGCAAAGGCTGAGCTTGACACAGCTCACACATCTGAGCTATGGGGCCTATTGAAAATAATTAAAATCAGACATCTGCAAAAACACTGATTACTGAGGCATTCGTAGTCTCAGCAACATTCTCTATGGATAACCAAGGCTTAGTTTAAAAAAAAAAAAAAAAGAGCATTTTCCATTTTGTTTTAAAAGAAACTCATTGACCAGGCATATAAAACACAAATTTTAAAATGGGGAGAGCTCATTCCGAATTTTTTCTTAGAAATTTCAGAAGCAGAATGATTTCTCCAGAAAAGAGACTTTGCTTTGGCAAGATCACAGAAGCATTGCACAGTAGGCCCGCAAGGTTTTATGCCAGCATTCATCCTGTAAACGTTCCAGAGAACCTGCAATATGATGGATGGCTGTGCCAATTTCTGAGAATACAAATGTGAATGAAATTCATTTTCTCCAGTCTAGTGGGATTTAGAAACAACACATCAGTGGAAACAGAGTGGTACTCTAGTGGAAGCATTTACATTGTTGGTACAAAGCAAATTTACGGCTAACTTTTAGGGTTAAATTTGATAAATGACCAAGAAATACTGAAAATATCCTAAATTCCTAGTCCTTTTAAAACTCCATTCTTTAGGGTGCCTGGGTGGCTCAGTGGGTTGAGCCACTGCCTTTGGCTCAGGTCATGATCTCAGGGTCCTGGGATCGAGTCCCATATCGGGCTCTCTGCTCAGCAGTGAGCCTGCTTTCCCCTCTCTCTCTCTCTATCTGCCTGCCTCTCCGTCTACTTGTGATCTCTGTCAAATAAATAAATAAAATCTTTAATAAAATAAAATAAAATAAAATAAAATAAAATAAAACTCCATTCTTTAATGCCTGGGTAGATGTGTGATAATTGGTTTACGGTAACTTCAAAGCCAACTGACACTTAGATCTCCATCCCGCCTCCCTCCCTGAATGGTGGTAGTGCTGCTGATGGACCAAATGGGATATGAAGAAATAGAATACAGCCTGATCTTACTGTGGAGAATAAACATCTTCCAGTAGTGTTAAGTGGATGCTAAATACACAAAGCTAATTATTTTCCTGAACTGGTGTCCTTCAGAGATTAAATTGTAGTCTATTTCCTGCCCACTTACAGTTGTGTCAAGAATTCTCCAAGCAATGCAGTCTAAGAACAGCAACCATGGTAGAGAGTATACCTGCCATGCTGGTCCTTGAATAACTTTTGGGGGGACTTGAATTATGTTGCTAATTATTTCAAGTGTCCACTTTCCTTTGCTGGCTTTGGCCTGCAGAATGTATGGTTCTTTCCTCTAACATCTCAGTGGGTGTCTTTGAAGGCAGGAAACACTCATCTGTGGAAGACAGAGATGAAATGTTTATACTATGAGAAGGGATAGTCATGCAGCATTTATCAGAACAGGAGCTACCTGAGCTGTGCTTCCCTCTGTTCAGGTTTATTTCCTGGAGGTGCTGACTGAGGTGAGAGCCCAACCAGACTCATTAAAGTTAGTCTTTTGATCTTTGTATGGGAACAACTAGATTGCTTCTCCAAATATAATGGCTATCAAGAGGAAAGATAGTTCTTTGAAAGTTTAGAGGAATGCAAACTGTACCCAGACTTCCATCTCAGCGAGAGGCCTCAGTCTATTCCTCTCTTGGTGGCCCAGAGCACATAGACTCCCCCTCTGCCAACATCCACTGCCAGAGCACGGCCTCAGCCACTGTCTCAGGGGTCCTAGGAGCTCCAGCTTGTCTCTGCACCACAGTGCTACTAAAACTGCAAGCAACATTTGTCCAGGTAAACTGCTTTTTATGAAGCCAGAATTACCCTGATCCCCAAACCAGGCAAAGACCCCAACAAAGAGGAGAATTTCAGACCAATACCCCTGATGAAAATAGATGCCAAGATTCTCAACAAGATCGCAATTAATAGGATCCAACAGTACATTGAGAGGATTATGCAGCAGGAACAAGTGGGAGTTATCCCTGGCATGCAGGGGTGGTTCAACATTTGCAAATCAATCATTGTGTAAGAACTAATCAATAAGAGAAGAGAGGAAAGCCACCTGGTCCTCTCAATTGATGCAGAAATAGCATTTGACAAAATCCAGCATCCATTTCTGATTGAAACCATTCAAAGTATAGGGACAGAGGGAACATTCCTAAACTTCATCAAATCTATCTATGAAAAACCCACAACAAATATCATTCTCAATGGGGAAAAGTTGACAGCCTTCCCTTTGAGATCAGGAACATGAAAGGATGCCCACACTCACCACTACTGTTCAACATAGTATTAAATGTCCTAGCAACAGCAATCAGACAGCAAAGAGAAATAAAATGTATTCAAATTGGCAACGAATAAGTCAAACTCTCTCTTTTTGCAGATGACATGATACTTTATATGGAAAACCGAGACTATTAGAACACCTACAGCAAATCAGCAATGTGCAGGATACAAAACCAATGTACAGGGATGCCTGGGTGGCTCAGTGGGTTAAAGCCTCTGTCTTCAGCTCAGGTGATCATCAGGGTCCTGGGATTGAGTCCCGCAATGGGCTCTCTGCTCAGCAGGGAGCCTGCTTCCTCCTCTCTCTCTGCCTGCCTCTCTGCCTACTTGTGTTCTCCGTCTGTCAAATAAATGAATACAATCTTTAAAAAAAAATCAATGTACATAAATCATTTGGTTTCTTATACACTAACAATGAAAATATAGAAGGGGAAATTAGAGAATTGATTCCATTTACTATAGCACCAAAAACCATGAGATAGATACCTTGGAATAAACCTAGCCAAAGAGGTAAAGGATCTGTACTTGAGGAACTACAGAACACTCATGAAAGAAACTGAAGAAGACACAAAATGATTGAAAAGCACTCTATGCTCATGGATCGGAAGAATAAACATTTTTAAAATGCTTATACTACCTAGAGCAATCTATACTTCCAATACCATCCCGATCAAAATTCCACCAGCATTTTTCAAAGTGCTGGGATAAGCAATCCTAAAATTTGTAGGGAGCCAGAAGAGACACCATACTGCTAAGGAAATGTTGAAAAAGAAAAACAAACCTGGGGGTATCACGTTACCTGATTTCAAGCTTTACTACAAAACTGTGATCATCAAGACAGCATGGTACTGACAAAAAAAACAGACATACCGACCAGTGGAACAGAGTAGAGAGTCCAGAAATGGACCCACAGCTCTATGGTCAAATAATCTTTGACAAAACAGGAAAAAAATATCCAGTGGGAAAAGGACAGCCTCTTCAATAAATGCTGCTGAGAAAATTGGAGAGCTATGTGTAGAAGACACTCGACCATGCTATCACACCATACACAAAGATAAACTGAAAATGGGTAAAAGGACTCAATGTGTGGCAGGAATTCGTCAGAATCCTAGAGGAGAACATAGATAATAACCACTTCGACATGGGCCACAGCAACTTCTTTCAAGACATGTCTCCAAAGGCAAAGGAAAACAAAAAGCGAAAATGAAATTTTGCGACTTCACTGAGATCAAAAGATTCTGCACAGCAAATGGAATAGTAAACAAAACAAAGAGGCAACCTACAGAATGGGAAATATATATTAGCAAATGACATGACAGACAAGGGGCTGATATCAAAGTTTTATAAAGAACACCTCAACCTCAACTCAAAAAACAGATAATCACATTTTTTTTAAATGGGCAGAAGACATTAATAGACACTACTCCAAAACAGACATACAAATGCTAATAAACACGAGAAAAAAAACAGCTCATTTTTATTAGCCATCAGGGAGATTACATCAGGGAGATGCTCCAGTGCACATCCTTTACCTCTTTATTACCTCTTATTCCCGGGTATCTTATGGTAGTTTGTGCCATAGTAAATGTAATCGATTCTCCAATTTCACTTTCTATATTTTCATTGTTAATGTACAGGAAACCAACCAATTTCTTTACATTGGTTTTGTATCCTGCACATTGCTGAATTTCTGTATAAGTTATAGTAGTTTGCACGTGCAGTCTTTTGGGTTTTCCATATAAAGTATCGTCGTTTGTGAAGAAAGAGTGACTTCTTCATTGCCAATTTGAATATTTTTTATTTCTCTTTGTTGTCTGATTGCTGTTGCTAGGATTTTTAACACTATATTGAACAACAGTGGTGAGAGTGAGCATCCTTTTCGTGTTTCTGATCTCACAGGGAAGGCTACAGCTTTTCCCCATTGAGAATGATATCTGCTGTGGGTTTTTCATAGATAGATTTGATGAAGTTGAGGAATGTTCCCTCTATCCCTATACTCTGAATGGTTTTAATCAGAAACAGATGCTGTACTTTATCAAATGCTATTTCTGCATCAATTGAGAGGCCATGTGTTTTTTCTCTCTGTTCTTATTGATTCGTTGTATCACAGTCATTTGCAAATGCTGAACCACCCCTGCATCCCAGGGATAAACCCCACCTGGTCATGGCAGAAAATCTTTTTAATGTACTGTTCGATCCTAATAGCTAGGATATTGTTGAGAACCTTGGCATCCATATTCATCAGGGATATTCGTCTGAAATTGTCCTTTTTGATAGGGTCTTTGCCTGGTTTGGGGGATAAGGGTAATGCTGGCTTCATAGAATGAGACTGGAAGTTTTCCTTCTGTTTCATTAATGAATTTTCAAGAGAATCTGAAGAAAGAATATTCAAGAAAATAGGTATTATTTCTTCTGTGAATATTTGGTAGAATCCCCAGGTAATCCGTTAAGTCTTGTGCTCTTGTTTTTTCGGGAGGTTTTTGATCACTGTTTCAGTCTCATTACTAGATATCAGTCTATTCAGGTTGTCAGTTTCTTCCTATTTCAGTCTTGGAAGTTTATTTGTTTCCAGGAATGTATCCAGTATTCCTAGATTGCTTAACTTATTGGCATAAAACTGTTAATAATTTCTGATGATTGTTTCTATTTCCTTTGTTTTAGTCATGATATCTCCCCTTTCATTCATAATTTTATTAATTTGGGTCCTCTCTCTTTTCTCTTGGATTAGTTTGGCCTTTGCTTTATTGATCTTATTGATTCTTTCAAAGAATCATCTTCTTGATTATTTTGAAGTGTTCCACTGTATCTCTAGATTCTATCTCATTGACCATGCTCTAATCTTGATTATTTCCCTTCTTGTGAATGGGGTTGGCTTAATTTGTTGTTTATTTCCAGTTCTTTAAGGTATAAAGACAGCTAGTGTATTTGGGATTTATCAAA